>NC_092874.1:300407319-301052319 GCF_028372415.1 Notamacropus eugenii | reverse complement strand
GGCCTGGTACCGCGAGGTGCCCACCACCGGTGAGGGGCCGGGGCGGGGCGCGCTCGGTCAAGGTCGTGATCCCTGCCGCCAGTGTGCCCGGCGGGGACGCCCCCTCGGGGCGGGGAAGCGCGGGTCGGAGGGCGGGCCAGGCCCCTGAACCCGATCACAAGGTCACGCCACAGGGTCGGGAGCGCAGAGCGGGAAACTGAGTCGGCGGGAGGGCAGAGGCAGCTCGTGATTGGTGCCCGCGGGGGGCCACCCTGACCGCCTGTCTCTTCCTCCCAGTGCACCTTTTCCAGCTGGACATCTCGGTGAAGCAGGGCCGGGACAAGGTCCGAGAAATGTTCATGAAGAATGCCCACGTCACGGACCCACGGGTGGTGGATCTTTTGGTCATTAAGGTGCGTCGTGCCCCCTGCCTGGCTGGCACTCTGAGCACCAAGGCGTTTCTCCATTCCTGCATGTATTAATCACCACGTATGGTCCCGACTTTACAGACGAGGAAGCTGGGGCAGGTAGCACTGGCCCAGGGTCACACAGCCGGGACAAGCGTTCCTGCCTCAGGCCTGTGCCTGGTGCCCGCTGCCCAGAGGCAGAACGGATCAAAACACATCAAGAAAGTGAATACAAACTAGTTTGCAGCCAGGCCGTTAGGGGGAGGGCACTGGGCTGGGGAACAGGGCTGGACTTGAGCTTGGCTTTTGGAGGTACAGCTGTCCAGACAGCCACATCCCCACCCAGGGAAAGATGGCAGAGGGAGGGTCTCATCTCATCTCACCCAGCATCTTCTTATGCAGGGGAGGCCTCTGGGTTTGATCCAGGCCCAAGAGGAAGCCCCAGGAGTGTGGCGGGGGCAGGGGCCGGTGCTGGGGCAGGAGGGAGGGCCTTGGTCCCCTCCCTCTTAGGGAGACTCACTTTGGGAGCTTCAGGAGGGCAGGCAGGACCCCTGATGAAGTCACTACAGCCCCATCCATTAGAATGCCCTCAGCAGAGAGACAGCCAGTGGTGGCAGATGCATGTTGGGTTGGAGGTATCTCTAGGACACAGTTTGAGATCTTGTGATGGGCATTCAAGAATGAAGTCCCATGGGGAGGAAGGTCTTTATAATGGGGGGCTGTGGGGGAGGGCTAGGAGAACCCCACCTTCCCAGCTGCTGCCTGGATGTTCCCTCTGGGACCCCACCCCCGGGGCCCAACATCCTTCTTCCTTGTTTGTCCTGAAGGACTTTTGAGGCAGAGCCTCAGTGGTCAGCCCCTGGGGTCCACAGACTGAGCCAGTATAGACAGACCCACCTGGGCCACTGTTGGGCAAGCATTTCCCCAGCATAGCTTGTCCGCCTGGGTGCCTGCCTTAGCCCCGCCTCAGACGGCCAGGTGACTGAGCGCCTTTCCTCCCTGTGCAGGGGAAGATAGAGTTGGAGGAGACAATTAAAGTCTGGAAGCAGCGGACCCATGTCATGCGGTTCTTCCACGAAACAGAAGCCCCGCGACCCAAGGATTTCCTCTCCAAGTTCTATGCTGGCCATGACCCATGATTCAGCTCTGGAAAGGGGCACACTGGTATTTAATTGTAATATTGCAAATAAACTCTATGGTGGAACCTTTGTGTGATGACATTCCCTAGATGAGCCTGCCCCTCTCCTTGCAGTACAGCTTAATGCTGGACTCTGGTTAGTGACTGGAGTCCTCAGGGGAAGTCACTGGTAATGAAGACTAGCTAGCTCCTGCCAGACCCTGTGGTGCCTCGAATCAGAGTGGGAAGGAAGCTCAGGGCCCCCTGTCCACCCTAGGCCTCAGAAGGCTCCCCTTGTCAGCATTCCCCCCAAAGCGGGCAGCCTGCCTCTGACCAAAGGCCCCTTCTTGGCCCCTTTAGCTAAGGGAGCTTTCCTGGCCCACTAGCTTTAAAAAGCTGAGGCCTCTTTTGAAAAACAGCATCCTCTGCTCCTTCCCCCAGGAGGGTCAGTCAAGACCCTCAAGGCTCTTCTGTGCCTTTGCAGGGTTGCTGAGGTCCCTACTGTGTTCCTGGTCATCACAGACTTTGGGCTTTCTTGTGAAACAACTCGCCTCAGTGCTCCCTTCTGACTCAGGTTTGAGTCCCTGAATGTTTAACCCCTTTCTGATGAGCCTGTCTCAGTTCCCAAGGTAGCCTCCTACAGATGCCCTCTTGGGAGACCATGCACTCCATAATCCAGCAAGGCCTCCCTGTCAGTCCCTGAGAAGCGATCGATGAAATGGATGGACACTTACAAAAATATTAACTACAAATGAACAGAAAAAAAGATGGAGACCAAGCAGCCCCAGAAAAAGAAACTGAATGAGCCTCAAGAGTCCCTGAAAAAAGAAACCCAGAAGTCCAAGGCCAGGAGGACTTACACATGAGGGAACAGTGAACTCCAACATGAAAGACAAGGAAGGGCAGCCCACCAAACCACACTCCCTGTGCCCCCACGTGGCCTTGGAAAAAAGACAACAGAGTAAGAAAATGCCTCATGGTGGGGCCCGAAGCCCAGCTACTCTGGCCTCAGCTGTGCTAAAAACAACCACCCAGGACCACGGCCTGGAGCAGACGGAGCCCAGCTTCCTCATCATTTACATCAGGACAGTGAAACCAGAGAAGGGAATGCCAGTCCAGGCCTGATGCCAGGCGCCCACCTGCTGCTTCCTTGCAAGCAGGAGGGTGCATTGGCCCTTATCACTATGCTCTGTTTATCAGGATTACATCCTGGTCCTGGAGCCTGCCTAGGCTCATCAGCAGCCAGCCTCACCCACAGCACCACGCCCCAAACACAGACTAGGTCCTGCCAAGGTCCCAGTCACAAAGTGCTATTTATTCGTAGTTCAAGTACTCTGGGGCTGCAGCCTGGCCTTCACAGAGGGCAAGGGAGTTTGGGCTAACAAGGCTACGTACACACCACACCCACTGGGCCATGCAGGGAATGCTGGTCATGGAGATGGAGGGCTGAGTGTTTGTCCTCTGCCCCTCTGCTGCTGGAGAAGCATGATCGCTACAAAGGCTTCAGCGTCAGGAGGAGACGGGCTGTCCCCTCTGGGTGGCCAGGTCATCCTGTGGTATAAAGCAGAGCTGCGGTCAGAGAAGGGTCAGGCCAGCTCTTTCCCCCTCCTCCCACCTGGTGGCTATAATCAAAACCAACCTCCTACGCCAGCTCTGGGGTCCCTGAAGCGGGGAGGAAACACCACAGGCCAAGGAAGTTGCTGTGCTGGGGAGGGGAGGGGGGTACCCTCAGTATCCTTTCCCAGCCTTGCTCCCCTATCCAGTGTCCAGCCTGGGATCAACATCAACACGGGGTCCTGCTGGATGACCTCAGTCATCTCCTTCTGGGGAGAATTGCATTTGTTTGTTTTCTTTGGGATTATTTAAAACCCATTAAATTGGGGAATCACCAAGACCGGAGTCCTGGCTCTCAATTATTAGCCGTGTGACAGCGGGGAAGCGCTTTAATTTCTCTGATCCTTAGTTCACTCATCTGTAAAATGGGCCAAAAACTGCTTGCACAGAGGGGTGTGGTGGAGACATTTTGGAACCTTTAATAATACATCATCAGCTCCCACAGCTATCTTTGGAAAAAAGCTGAACTAAGTGACCAGGAGATGGTGGGGAAGAACAGGGAAAGCCCCAGGTTTGAAACTGGGAAAGACTGGGGTTTGAGGCTTCTCTCTGTAGCCCTGTGATTCTGGCAAGTCACTGCAGCTTAGAACCTCAGTTTCCTCATGTGGAAAATGCAGGTGAGTATTCTTGACCTCTGCCTCCCAGGGTTCTGAAAATGGTGTTTTGTAAACCCTCAGGGACCCTAAGGGGTGCTGCTGGATGACCTCAGTCATCTCCTAGGCCTGTCTCCTCAAAGGCCCCTCTGCTGGGGGATATCCCATGGCCCTTTACTTTAGAGAAGGTGAAGGGATTTCCCTCTAGGTTGTCCTTGGGCACGAGGGGACCAGAAGCACGTCCATGGCTCTAGTTACCTAGCCTCAATGGGCTGTCAGGCTGTCTTGAGGCCACAGGCTGACCTCCAGTTCACTGTATCCATGATGGGAACTAGCTGCCCTGCACAGATCAGAGTAAAGTAAATGGATGAAAAGGCAGAATTCATGGAGCCTCACCTCAGAGCTGGCAGGGATCGCAGAAGGCACCCAAGCCAGCTGATCCCTTAAGGGATACCCTTCTGTCTACATCAGCCTCCACCTAACTTCTATGTGTTTCTACCAGTTTAACCTGAGGGGAGGAGGAGGTGAGGAAAAGGACACCCCTAGAGGGGGGAACGTGCCACTGTCTGAATGGCTTGTCTGAAGGGGGCTGGAAATGCCTTCTTCCTTTCCCAGATGGTACCCTGCCTGTGCCCACCAAGGGCAGGTATCCCTTTGTACCAAGACTGAAGGAGGAGGCTTTTATACTGAAATGAGGCTGCTTTGGAGGGCATGGAAAGCAAAGGGAGGTTGTCAGGGTAAGAAAGTGAGGGCCCCCAGAACTGCCTGCTGTGGGGGAGGCGGCTGGGGCTAGCTTAGTTCAGCAGACATCCCCACTGAACAAGTGGCTACTGTGTGCCAGGCCCAGGCCTTGGGGTGCTCTGGTGCCCTCAAGGGTTTCCCTGAGCCCCCTGAGCTGTGCGTCTGCAGACAACCTGGGCCAACACTGCTCCTCTCTCTGACCCTGAAGGTCTGCAAAGCGCTCTACACAGAATCCTTGGTGGAGTCACAACCGCCCTGAAGGGAGGTGCATAGAGCACTGCTGAGGTAACGGAAGTGACGTCATTTGCCCCAGGTCTACAGACAGAATTTGAACCCAGAGCTGCTGCCAGCCCTAGGCTGGCTAAGCCTCTCCTGAGCTGTCCTGTACTTCAGGTAGACTGAGGGGCTTCCACTGGCCCTGGCAGGGGCAGTAGAGTCTTACCCACTAGTCGTCATCGTCGTCATCCTCTGGGACAAAGATGTCGTGTTCTTCTAAGAGGGCAGCAAAATTCTTGCTGATGAGTGTTCCCACGTACAAGAAGGGAATCACAATGGAGAAGACCCGGAGAAGGCCGAAGGACATCTGAAGGATATGAGAAACAGAGGAAACCCACCAAAAACTGGAGGGGGATGTCTGTGTGAGGCTCGGACCCCCAGCAAGGAGTGAGGCTTGGAGCAAGAGGGGTGGGGGATGGGGGGATAGGGGGAAAAGGTGCAAAAAATGCTCCAGGCGAAAACGGGGTGAAAACCTGACAATTCCCAGATGTGTGGCCAGAGTACCAGGGCTGACAGCAGGTGGGCTCTGCTCTATGGGGGGTCCCGCCAGCTCCCTGCCAGGCTCATCCCCAGCTCGGGGTACCTGTGGTGCCCGTGGTCATGGCTTGGACTTCAGGATGGCCCAGCAACAGTTCTGACCTGCCACACCACCAAGTGCCCCATCACAAAGCCGGCGGTGGGACTCCCCAGTGGGGGGAAGGGACGCCACCCACCAGGCGGGGCGGGGGGCACTGTCACCCCCCTCAGTGCCCTTCCCGGCCCTCCTCAGGACTCGGGACCGTCGTTTCCCTTTTCCAGGTCGGTGCTGCCGTCACCCCCACTTTACAGATGAGGAAGCTGAGGCGGCCACCCTTGGCTCCAGGGGGTTCGTGCCAGCGCTGCCATTCGGGGATCCTCGTAGTCTCCTCTAACACTGAGGGGCCCCCACCCCCACCCCCGGCCCCGCTCCCCCCCACTCTAGCCACGCCTTCAGCCGCTTCCGGGCCGGGCCCCAAGGCCTCACCCATTGGTCCGCCCGCCCCTCAGCGCAGCGGGCCGCGAGGATTGGCCTGTCTACGGCGGTCCCGCGCGCTCATTGGCCTCAGTTCCATCTAGCCCCACCCCCTCACTTACTTTAGCCGGCTTGGGCAAGATGGCTCCGCTTCGGGTCGCGATGAGCGACCGCGAAGGGACCGGGCCCTGCCCCAGGCCGCCCACGGCCTTCCGCGCGGCCGGCCCAGGCCCGAGAGCCCCGCTCCGCACGGCCGCCGCCGCCGCCAGCCAACGAGCCGCTCCCGGCGACATCTCGTCCCCGACCTTGCGGACGGACCGGCGGGTGACAGACAGTGCCCGGAGGAGACGCCCGCTCTCGGCTCTCGCGAAAGCCCCGAGCGAGATTGCCGGACCTCGTCCCTGCGCGCGACCGAGCGGGCCCGCTCCCGGTGGAGGGGCAGGACGGGGTGGGGCGACGTGCGCCGGGCTGCGTGGTGACGTCATCGAGCGCCTGCGAGAGGCCCGGCTCGCTCGAGGGGGAGGGGCCCTGGGGCCCTGGTTTGACAGGCACGAGACTGGCAGGGCGGCTGTGGCCTGAGCGCTGAAAGTCGCCTCGTCTCCTCTCCGTGCTTCGGTTTCCTTACCTAAGAGTGGCACCGAGCCCCCAGAGCCTAGCTTCCCCTAAGCACGGGGCCCCGCCCCCCTTCTTGTGCCCCAGGAGGGATTGCTGTGGCTCCCTATGGGCCCGGGCAGGGTCGCCACCGAGGCCGCCCCCACCTCCAAGACCCCAAACCCGTGGGAGCCCCGGCTCTGGCGGGTGACCCCCTGGGGAGCAGGGCCAGCTGCTCTGCCAGGGTGGCAGTTACTGAGTGCCCAGCGTTTGCTGCCCCAGGGAGTTCCACATTCTCCCCCTTGTCCACCCACTGAGAAGACCCCTCCCATGGCTGAAATGCTGGCTGTGGGAGGTCAGGAGAAAGACCTCACTTATCCCCTTATGACCCAGGCTGGAGGCAGTCCAGAGACACAGAGAAGGGAAGAAGCATTTATTTAGACCTACTGCATAGTGGGCACTGTGCTAAGTGTTTTACAGACCTCATTTGATGGTAACCCATCCAACTTCCTCAAGGAAGGAGGTACTACCATCCCGTTACAGTTGGGGTAACTGAGGCAGACAGGGGATGTGTCTCGCCCAGGATCACACAGCATCTGAGGCTGGATTTGAACTCAGGTCCAGCCCTTTGTGTACTCTGCCACCAGCTACCTTCAGAGAACATGAGTGGGTGGAGACACATCAGCACCGCAAGCTTGGGGCTGGCCAGGTCAGTGGTGTTTGGGGCTTCCTTGAGGGGATCCTCACTTGAGCGCGGTGAAGTTTGCAAGAACAAGTCCCTGGATCCCACGGGGTGCCAACCCCAGAGGGGTGTCAGCCAGCTAGCCAGAGATCCTGGGTTCTAGCTCAGCTCTGGCAGATGTAGAAGGTGGACAAGCAGATTCTTGACTTCCTTGTGTCTTAGATGTTCCTATCTGGGTTCAGAGAATTCAGGCCAGAGCCTGACCCTCCCCGCACCTTGGCACCTCTCTCCCTTCTCAGACCTCTCTCAAGGAACCAGGGATTTAGGCAGCTCTGGGTCCTGCCTCACACACTTCCCAGCCTCTCTGGGTCTGTTTCCTCATCTGTAAAAGGATGAGGCTGGATCAGATGACACACCTGAAGGCCCTGGCAGCTTTCACTCTAGGACCCTGGGGACCTTTCTGCTGACCCCCAGAGCTAAGTTCCCGGACAACAAGAGGTATCTAATAGCCTCCGGGAGCCAGGGCGTGGACCTTATCTCAGTCCTTCTCTCCTCCCTAACCTCCCTGTTCCTGAAGGAGGGGATAAAGGACCAGGAATTGCCTGTGGGCCCTATTAGTCAGGTGTTTTCTGTGTTGCTAGTTAATGACTCGTGGAACCTACCACCAGAAACCACCTACCTCAACCCCAAAAGGAATCCTTCTGCAAAACCTCGGAGGGATGGTCCTCTGACCTCTGCTTGAAGGCCATGTAGAGAAAGAAAAAAATTGGGAAAGAGCCCTGTCCTCTCCCTGGACTTCAGTTTCCTCATCTGTAAAATGGGAGTCACCATACCTGCACCAAACTGCCTCATTATCTTTTTCTTGCCATGTCATGTTCTGGGATGGAGCTGAGGCTCAGAGCTGCTCAGTGACTCCCTTCCAGTCACCCAGCTATCTTTCCTTTGTGACTCTTCTGAGCTCTCTGTCCTGACAATTAGGGTATGTGTGTTTGTTCTTCCTGCCGAAGACCATGCCGTCGGAGAAATGATGACTTGACTCGTACTTGACTTTGTTTTGAGTGAGGGAGGGCTGTGCAGGTCACCAGCCTCACTTCTCTTCCAGAGCCATCTGAATCTATCTGAATCAGGATGACTGGAGATGACCCAGGATGAGGCAATTGGGGTTAAGTGACTTGCCCAAGGTCACACAGCTAGTGAGTGTCAAATGTCTGAGGTGAGATTTGAACTCAGGTCCTCCTGACTCCTGCACTGGTGCTCTATCTATCCACTGTACCACCTAGCTGCCACTGACAATTAGGGAAGGGAAAGAAGAGGGGCATGCTGTGGACAATGGCTGCCGTGGGAGCTGGGGGTTTTAACAAAGATAGGGAAGGAGGAGGGGCTGAGGCTGAGGAAAGGGAGCAGGCAGCTTCTCCTCCAGCGCCATGCCTCATGCCCCCCTGCCCTCCCCTCCCCTTACTGCCCACCCCCCAGACCCCTGGCCTGCAGCCATTCCCTCCGCAGATCAAGGATTTCCTGGCCATACCAGTCATGCAGCTTGGCGAAGCAGGAGGTCTCTGGGGACACGGGACTGTCCCCCTCATTCAGGGGCAGGCCAGTCGGGCCCCAGGAACAGGTCTCGGCTAGGTGCCGGCGGCTGACGGGAACAGGGAGCTTGGTGGCCTCCACCTCCCCATCTGTCTCTGCCAAGGGGCTGCCCTCCCGGAGTCCACGGGCATCCGGCTGTGGGGGCGGCCGGTCTGGAGGGGGTCCAACCCGGTGGGGTGAGTGGCGGGAGGCGAGGCCCAGCTGCATCTCCTCAAGCCGCCTTTGCAGTTCCTGCAGCAGCAGCCTCATGTAGCCGAAGCTGGCCCTGGAGAGCACCTTCACCCAGGCCTCCTGGGCCTCGGGCCCCTCTGCTGCCAGCACATAGGGCCTCAGGCCGGGGGCATCGAAGCGGATGGCGAAGGTGAACTCCTGGGGGCCCTGGCATAGTTCCACGGTGCAGCCCTCCAACACAATGAGGCCCAGGGGTGGCCGGGTCTCCCGGCCCTCAAAGTAGAAGAGTAGGTTCCCCTTGAGGACGAACCAGCATCGAGGGCCTGAGCCACCGGAGGTGGGCTGGCGTGCCCCGGGGCTGCTGCAGCAGCGCAGGAAGCCCTCGTGGTCCGCTGGAGAGCCACTCACGGCAAAGTGGGCCACACTGTGTTCGTTCAGCTTCATGGCACAGACTGCCCGGGCCCTGCGGATGGAGGAGAAGCTGAGGCCAGACAAAGGAGCAAGGTGGCAAGGGGCCGAGGCATGCCTGATGGACGTGTCAGAGCCAAAGGAAGGCAGGGAGGACTGGGGACCATCCGCTGACCTTGGGGACCCCAACTGACAAGCTTGGTTAACCCCCAAGCTCCTAGCCATTGGGATTCTGTGAATGTCACCCTTTCTGAATGTTCCCTTTCTGTGAATGTCACAATAAGACATCTTTGGTTCATTCAAGCAAACCCTTGGCTCCCCAAGGCTGTGTCAAGAACAGTGAGTCTGAGGTCTCCGAGTAACCCCTTCTCCCCCTTCAGCTCTCCTCGAGTGTTTTGTGGGAAGGATGTATTTGCCTTCCCCTCCCCCCACTGTCTGGCACATGGAGGACTAAGCCTGTTTCATTGAAACTAGAAGCCTCACTTTGATGCAGGAATTGTCGAGCTGGTGGTGTTCTAATACACTCTAAACACCGTTATCAGGGATAGCTCTCATGGTGTGGCCAGGGAAGGGATGTAGGAGAAATTTGGGGGAATGTAAAAATGAAACAGGATCAATAAAAATCAAGGCCAACCCCCTTATTTTACAGATGGAGAAACTGAGGCCCTGAGCAGGAAAGTGAGTCAGCGTTAGAAGTCTAGTGACTATTCAGGGAGAGAGGGACGAAGGGTTAGGAATAGGCAATACTAAGAGGATTAAAGGACAGATTGGATTTTATTTTGGCTTACTTTAGACCACACCTCATTAGGTGTGGACTGGGTGGCCACTGCTGTCTTTCCCAGCTCCCGGGTCCACCCCTGGTCTGCTGGGGGTAGCCAATGCCTCTTCCTCTTTTGTCAAATGAGGGGACACCTAAGTCCAAGGGCCCCTCCCAGGCAAGACCTCGAGCTCTGAAGGGCCCAGAGCATCCCACCTCCCCCAGCTCAGCTTCTTCTGTCCTTGGTCACCCCCCTCGTGTTCCCTCCAAAGCCCTGTCTCATGGGCTCCCATGTTTCCCTGCAGCCAAGTGAACTTCATTTGAACCCAAGCCTCTTGTCCCAAATGAGACAGTGCAGGACAATGGGAAGAACCCTGGATTTAGAGTCGAATGACCTGGGTTCACATCCTGGCTCTGCAGATCACTCCCTGGATGGCCCTAGGTCAGACCTCTCTGGGCCTGTTTCCTCATCTGTCAAATGAGAGAGTTGGACCAGGTGACTTCCATGGCCCCTTTCAGCTGGAAATCCAGGGTCCTGCTATCTCTGACTCCTTTCCCTCACCACAAATTCTATTGCTTCTGCCTCTGCAAGGGTTGGAGTCATGGGAACATGGCAGCCTCAATTTCCCCATCTGTAAAATGGGATCCCTCCAGCTCTGACTACCTGAACTCCTTCATTCTCTGCCCTTTAGGCAACCAGAGGGCTGGGACTGGGGGCAGTCTGGACTCAGACTGATAAAAACTGAGCCCATCAGGTCCTGGGGCTGAAGGTAGGGCCTTTGCCTTGAGAAAAATGCCATAATCCCTCCCATGCAAGGACATTCCAGTTAGAACATTCTTATCTCATGCACAGTCTAGGGATTGGGAGAGGACATACCTTTATCTCCCTGATCACCTTCCATTGCACTCAGGGCTGGTCTGGACAAAGACTGGCACCCCCCCCAGGGGGTGCCCAGGTATTTCAGGGTCTCCCTGAAGCCAACAAACTTTGGTGTATGCCAAGCTCTGTGCTAAGGACTGGGAATGTGAACCTGCCCTCAAGAAGGTCCCAGTCTAATGGGGGAAACAGCCTGTGGAGGGGCCTGTCAGGTTCTGGGGTTTAAGGACCAGTCATATTTTCTGTCTCTTTCCCCACAATATTCCCATGAACTGGAGCTGAGATTCACACCTTGCTCTGGTGGCTGAAGCTGGTGGGGAAAAGGAAAGGTAGAAGGGTTTTGGCCTGCCTCACCCAAACCGGACAGGGGCTGGCAGCAGTCTGGGAAGGGGGCAGGGCCTGCATTATCCACATACCAAATTTGCTGCTCCAGAGATGGGTCCCACTGTCTACATTTGATGTTGCGTGACATTGGAAGCAGGCCCAAGCCCCTCATTTTTATGGATGAGGAAACAGAGGTGCAGTGACTCACTGCCAGGGTCACACAGCTAGTAAGTGTCTGAGGAAGGAATTAGCGCTTCTGGACTGTCTTCACCACAGTGAGGTTCTGCATGTCCAGAACACTGGGACTGGACTTGATTGTAGGTTCACTGATTTAGAACTTGCTCTAGAGCCCACCTAGCCCAGTCCCCATCCTTTTATGGGGGAGGAAACAGAGGGAGTAGGTAAGTGGCAGGGCCCAGACTGAACCCAGGGGCTTTACCCTGTCCAAGATCTCTCTGAGATTCTGGGGGAGTGATTCTTGAAGTCCTCATTGCTCCCAGGTCCTTATATCCTCAGGGCACATACCACTCCTTCCCTGTCCCTCCCTCCCTTTTGGTTCCCCACCCCCACTCCTGGGATCTGGGACTGTCTTCTAGGGAATGTGCCCAGAACAGGATCCCAGCAAGCTCCTTCTCCCCGTTCACCCCAGGAGCAAAATGGGCAAATGGGGAAAGAGACCGAGAAAGAGGAGAAGGCCAAGGAGTCCAGGCTCTGGATCTTCCTGGGGAGCCACGTGGCAGCGCCCCTCCACCCCACAAACACTCCCACCTCTCCAGTACTGCTCAGTGACTGAGATCTCCTGACTTGAACTTGGCACCCGAGGGGCTAGAGAAGGGGGGATGGGTCATTACCTCGACTTTGAATCTTAGATCTCTCTCCTCCAGCCTCACAGCCACTCTGCGGGCCGTAGAGAAGGCAGCCAGGAAGGAGGGCAGGAAAGAAGGCAGCAAAAGAGGGGAAGGGCTGAGGCGGCCCTGCCTGATTTGGGCAGAGGGAAAAATACCCGCGGTTTGCTCTGCAGCTGGATGGAGGGGGAGGAAGGGAGGGGGGCTGAGCCCAGAGCAGGGCCCTCCCATGAAATGGAGAGGCCCAGAATGGGGAAAAGGAACAGGACCCTGGAGATAGCTGCAGAGAAGATGGCATGGAGAGAATGGCAAGGCTGGGAGGGAGCTTAGAACAGGGGATGGCAGGGCTGGGAGGGAGCTTAGAACAGACGTTGTCAGAGCTGGAGGGGCGTAGAACCAAGAAAACAAAGAGGTAGAATTGGGAGCTCTAGAAGTTGTTTTACCGTGTTACTGCTCCACTCACCTCTGTTGAACATTCCAAACCCTTCACAACCTGCCGGGGTGGAGTGAGGGGGCAACATTTCCAGTCTTCTTCCACTTGAAACTACTTCCCCTACTTTGTAAACCACTTCCCCTGGCCATCTTTAGATCCCTTGCACAAAGAATGTTCTGTCTCCTCCTGCTCTGCATCGTCACTGGCTGCTCCTCAGGCATGGACAGAGCTCCCTCCTGGGACCCAACTGCTGTCTTCCCTTCACACAGCTCACACCTAGCTGGTGCAAGAAGCCTTGCTTGGCCCTCCTCCAGGCCAGGGCCTTCCCTCTACCATTACTTCTATTTACTTCTCTGTACACAGTCCCCCATCAGACCGTGAGTTCCTCCAGAGCTGGGACTGACTAGCGTCTTTCCTGTAGCCCCTGTGCCTAGAGTTAGATACTTAAAGTTTGTTGACTGATTTGAGACCTTAAAACAAGGAATGTCAGAGCTGCGAAGGAGCTTGGAACTGGGAGTGTTGAAACGTTCCAACGTCAAAACTGGGAGGTGCTCCCAGTCCAGTCAAAAACCCGAGTTACTAAAGCGTTTTGCCTGGAAGTTGATGCGGGCTAGACTAGGGTTATCTTCTTAGTCCTTGGGCACTAGGGCATTCTGGCCAAGAAGGCCTGGACCCTGGGCAGAACGTTATCAGATCCGTGGGATTACAGAGGAAGCCGATCATACTGTGGACCCCGAGCTCAGAGCCCCTTGGCCAGACTGCCGGGGGTGGGACCCCAGCCCGCAGATACAGATCTCGTACTCTGGAGCCCCCTGGCCAGACTGCCGCGGGTGGGACCCCAGCCCGCAGATACAGATCCTGTACTCTGGAGCCCCCTGGCCAGACTGCCGCGGGTGGGACCCCAGCCCGCAGATACAGATCTCGTACTCTGGAGCCCCCTGGCCAGACTGCCGCGGGTGGGACCCCAGCCCGCAGATACAGATCTCGTACTCTGGAGCCCCCTGGCCAGACTGCCGCGGGTGGGACCCCAGCCCGCAGATACAGATCTCGTACTCTGGAGCCCCCTGGCCAGACTGCCGCGGGTGGGACCCCAGCCCGCAGATACAGATCTCGTACTCTGGAGCCCCCTGGCCAGACTGCCGCGGGTGGGACCCCAGCCCGCAGATACAGATCCTGTACCCTGGAGTCCGGTGCAGAGGGCCGGTCTCCACGCCTCGCAGCCAGCAGCACGTACCACCGGCCTCTGCCAGCGCACATCAGGTGCCTGAGGCTGAAAGTCGAGAGGGGGGCGGAGCTCCCGGAAGGCGGGGTTGTCCGGGTGACGTCACGGTTCCGCCCCCTCGGCTAGGCTCCCGTGATTGGTGGGTGGAGACTGCGGGTCACGTGTGTGCTGGACTTGTAGGTGGGGTCTGCCCAGCCTTTGGCACCCACCCCGGAGGTGCGAGCAGGGCCGGCTTGGCGCCCGCGTCCAGGTGAGTGAGGCGGCGGGGCCGCGGGGTAGGGAACGGGTCCGTGACGGGTCTCAGACCTTCTCCCCGGGCTTTAACGCCGGGAGCTCCACGTCGTCGCACCTGCCTCAGTTTCCCTGCCCAGAGGGGGATCCAAGGACCGGCCGGCTCTGCGGCTCTGGCCCCCTGGGGATGCCCCTGAGTCTCGTCTAAGGCATCGCGGGGACGGGGGGCAGAAGCGATGGCGCCCCTGGGACCGGGCCAAGGCAGACCTCCCCTGCCTCACTTTCCACCTTCCCGGGGAAGCCTCCCCTCCCTCCCCTTCTGGCTAGGTGCCTCTGGGAAAGCCCTGCAGACTCTGAGCCTCAGTTTTCTTCCCTATAAAATGGGCACGAGGACCTAGCCTTGGGAAGGGAGCTCGGGTTAGGCTTGGGGGTGGAGGGAAGGGGGAGGTGGGGAGCGTTTCAGGAGAAACCTTGAGGGTCTGGGGAACTCCACCCCAGGTTTAGGGATTCAGTGAGATAATGTAGGTGGCCCCTCGGAAGGAGCCCACCCCCATGGGGCTGAGTGGTCCTGTGGGTCCCCGGGAGGACATCCCCTAAGGTGGGGTTGTCGGGAAGACTTCCTGGAGGAGGTTTCCCACTCCAAAGGGCCATGGGCTCATGGGCTTCTGAGCTCAGACGTTAGGATGTGGGATCCTGGGGCATGGGGGGCGCCACAGAAGAGGCACTAGCTTGGAATTGGGTCCAGACCTAGGTACAGCCGCTTCCTGTGTGACATGGAGTACCAGGCTGGGCAGTGATCTTCCTGGAAGCTGGTACTGCCCATTCTGCCACCCTCCCTTGAATGCTACCGGGCTCATCCCCCCAAGGACAGGGCCCAAGGGAGGGGGGTATTCTGGGTTGACTGTGCATCCCCTATAAGACAGTAAACTCTCCCAGCAGGCAGGCAGTGCCCTTCCCTTCCCTTCCAAGTCCTGCATCCCTGGGAGTTGTAGAGACTTAGAGGGTTTGTTTTCAAATTGGGATCAAGTGGGAGATTTCATTCTTCCTATCGAGGTTACCAGGTAACTGCTCTCAGCCTGGGAGCCTGGCAGGGGAGAAGCTGCCAGCCCTGGGGGCTCCTGCTCAAGCCCCCTCCCCTTCCCCCACGTTGCAGTCATGAAGCTGATGGTGACCTGGCTGGCCCTGGTGGTCCAAGTGTTATCTCTGGAAAATGGGCTGATGCGAACGCCCCCCATGGGCTGGCTGGCCTGGGAACGATACCGCTGTAATGTCAACTGTGAGGAAGACCCTGACAACTGTGTCAGGTGGGTGTAGGCATGCAGAGGACCCCAAGGGGGCCTGAGGGGCAGGGCCCTCTGAACTGAGGTGGGGGCCTGGGAGGGGGGACTCTTGCCTAGAGGCAGCTTGGACAGGTCGACATTTGAGTTGAACACAGGACCCAGGAGCCTGGGATCTGACACCACCTTAAAGAGGCCTTGGGTCTTGTCTTTGCAGCTTGAGGAGCCAGCAGGAATGCAGGCTGGGTTGGGATTAGGGGAGGGGGCCCAGGGCTAGCCCCAGGCTCCAGGGAGTGAAGTAAGATACTCCATGCCTCCTGGAGGGTCTGAGTGTGTGCTCCCTTCTCCTGTTCTCACATGGCAGCGAGGACCTGTTCATAGAAATGGCTGACAGGCTGGTGGAGGATGGCTGGATAGACCTGGGCTACAACCATATCAACATTGATGACTGCTGGATGGCGTGTGAGCGGGATGAGAATGGGATCCTGGTGGCTGACCCCAAGAGATTCCCCAAAGGCATCAAGTACCTAGCAGACTATGTGAGTTCTGGGGCAGGACCAAGGGAAGCTGTGGCCCCCCAGGAGATGGGCCTTCAAGGTGCCTCCCCCAGCTTGAGCTCCTCTTCTCTCTCACTGCCAGGTTCACTCCCGGGGCCTGAAGCTGGGCATCTATGGAAACATGGGGAACAAGACCTGCATGGGTTACCCAGGCACCACGCTGGACAAGGTGACCCTGGACGCCCAGACCTTTGCCAATTGGACCGTGGACATGCTGAAGCTAGATGGCTGTTTCTCTAGCCCTGAGGATCGCGCTCAGGGTATGTGAGTCTCACTGTGCGCAGCGTGGCCCCCCTCCCCCCACTATCTACCAGGGCCCGTGGGAAAGCTTCTGAGAGGGATCCAGGCCTGGCATTGGGCCCTTGGGGGAGGAGGGCAGGTGGAGGTGATGACCCTGAGCCTGGGGAGGCAGTAGGGTCTGAGGGAACAAGAGGGACAGGGCTGAAGTAAGTTCTGGAGCAAGTTCCCTTTGGGGATAAGGAGATCCTGAGGTGGGAGGCTCTCCCAGTCATGGAGGTCATTCCAGATCACTCTGGGTTTCCTTGGACCTTCCTTGACAGCTGAGTGTTTATCCTTTTCCAGGATACCCTGCTATGGCAAAAGCCCTGAATGCCACAGGCCGCCCCATCGCCTACTCCTGCAGCTGGCCAGCCTATGACGGGGGTCTCCCTCCCGAGGTGAGCCCCTCTTTCCCCCCTCCCTGAGCCCTCGGCAGGACAGAGGCCAAGAGTAGGCCCTCAGAATCTTAGGGCTGCAAGGGACTTGGAGGGTCTAGACCAAGGGTGGGGAATTTGTGGCCTTGGAGCTACATGTGGCCTCAAGGCCACAGGTTCCCCACCCCTGGTCTACTTCAACCTGACCATGCTACAGATGAGGAAACTAAGGCCCATCACCAAGTGAGGTCACAGCATCAAGACTAGAAGGGGATCTACTGATCCATGTGTGGAAAGGACAATGCCAGCCTGAGGCTCCTCTGGGGGGGAAGGTCTAGTGGGTCCATTCCTGGGGGCTGGGAGGGATGGCCTGACCCACCTAGCTGCTGATTTCCAGGTGAACTACACACTTCTGAAGGACATCTGCAACCTCTGGCGCAACTATGATGACATTGAGGACTCATGGCAGAGCGTCCTCTCCATTGTGGACTGGTTCACAAAGCACCAGGATATGCTGCAGCCTGTGGCAGGCCCTGGCCACTGGAATGACCCTGACATGGTACTGGGCTGGGCAGGTTGAGGTGGGAGGGGGGATGACGGCAGGCTACATGGCTGGCGTTGACACTGGCTGGTGCTCACACCTGCTGGCATTCACACTGGCTAGTATTTACACTCCAGGAAGACCAGGTCTGATACAGTGTCTGTCTTTTGTCCTTCCCTCCAGCTGCTCATTGGGAACTATGGCCTGAGCTTTGAGCAGGCCAAGGCGCAGATGGCCCTCTGGACAATCTTTGCTGCCCCTCTCTTTATGTCCACAGACCTTCGCACAATCTCAGCCCAGAACATGGACATTCTACAGAACAAATTAATGATTATGATTAACCAGGATCCCCTGGGCATCCAGGGACACAAAATCCTTAAGGTACGAGCCAGAGTGTGGCGGCTGAGGGGAGGACGAGAGCCAGGCTGGGAGAGAGGACCTGGGGGTGGATGGAGGGCAGGGCATGGCGCCTGGTCCCCTGGGAAGTAAATGCCCACACTTGGGGGCTTAGCCTCCATCAACTTGGTCCTAGAGGGCATAACAAAAGCAGACCTTCCAGAAGGGCAGAGTTCAGTTCAGTTAGAAAAAAGCAAAGCCCCCTAAGCTCTCCTGCCTGGGGAGGTAGTGAGCTGCCTGTCCTCACCTCTCCTTGGGGATGGCCAATCCCAGGCAGGCCAGGGGTGAGCTGGACCAGTGAGGCCCCAGGGAAGGGACAGACAGGATCTGAGCTGCTTCCTGCTTCTCTGCCTCAGACCAAAGACAACATAGAGGTGTTTGTGCGTCCGCTGTCCAAGAAAGCCAGAGCCTTAGTGTTCTTCAGCCGCAGGACAGACATGCCCTACCGCTTTAAGACCACGCTCAGGTCCCTCAGTTTTACAGAATCTCCTTACCTGGTGAGTCTTGGCCAGTCCCTCTCCAGGCCTCAGCTTCTTTTGGAGGGGGAGAGGAGGAGGAGGGGGAGGGTCGGGCTGATCTCCCACATCCTTCCCAGCTCTGGCTCCAGGGGTCCTCCTGGGCTGGGGCCCTGATGCTTTCAATGTCTCCTTCCAGGCCCTTGACGTCTTTTCAGGAGAACTTGTCGGTATCATCAACCTTGACTCCGAGTTCACCGTGATTATCAACCCATCAGGCGTCATCATGTGGTACCTAACTGTACCCTAGGCGTTTTTTCTAGGTGGCCCTAGAGAAACCTCTGGGCAGTAAGAAGTTCCTTTGGTTGTGAAACCTCATTGAATTCCAACCTTCAGCCTCAACTGTCAGATCTCAGGAAGGAGACATTGCAAGGAGAGGGGGCTGTCCTTTTAGCTTGGCTCCCTGCTCCCAGCTCAACCACTCCTGGACTTGGGGCAACACCAGGGGCCCAGGCCCTGGCTCTCCAGCTGGGCTTGGCAATCTTGCCTGGGTCTTAGCTCTCAGCAGGAACTGGAGATTCTAAAGACTGACTGACTTCATGCATCAGCCTCCTTTCTAGGCAGAGGGGGAGGAATGGAGCGGGGTGGAGCAAGTGAGACATAAAGTTCTCCCAGCTCTGCCCCTGGCCCTCTCCTTGCTGCCTCTAGACCTTAATAAAGCTACTTTTAACAGGACTGTTGGTCACCAGGCACTACTGCAGAGTACTGATTTGTGGCAGGAGGCACCTCTGGATGCAGCTGGACCAGATTGGGGATGGGGTGCTGCTGGGCCTCCCGGCACCAGAGTTTACAGCATGTCAGGGTCTGCATCTTCCCCTCCTGTGCCCATAGGCCCCACAGCCTGAGTCTGTTAGCTGGAGGACCCAGATCCAAGGGGCTGGCAGGGTTAGGGGGTGGAGTGCAGAGGGCTGCCTTCCTGCTATGGGCCTCAGTGCCCCTCTGGGCAGGAACAGATCTGCTGGCTCAACCACAGGACTGTGGGCAGAATGCACATGGAGCCCTTTGTGGGATCCAAACAACCCTCTAGGACAGGTAGGAGAAGGACTTTTATCCACATATGGCAAATGAGGAAACTGACTCAGAAGGGACACTGACTTGCCCAGGGTCACCCAGCCAGGGCTTCTAGCTTCCTTCAGTCCTAGCCAAGCATCTCCCTTTCTGGCTACTATGTAGTGGAGGATGCCCTAGATATAAGGTTGCTCATGGTGCCCCACTCTGGGTGCCCCCTGACTTGGGGATATGGCCCTGGGTGGGGACATTCCCCCACCTGCGCATCACGCCTTCTTAAGCACTGACCACATAGGCCTTGAAAAATCAAATCTGCAGCTCTTCTGAAAAACCTTTCCTGGGCCTGTAATAGGGGATCTTTCCACTTCCCCATTTTGGAAACAAAAAGTGCCCAAATGAGATCAGACTCTGGTGGGGGCAGGGCATGGTGGGTAGAGGACAAGCTGCATGGGGCTCAGAGGACCTGGTTTCTGGTCCTGCCTCAGCTGCTTGGGCAGGGCACTGCCCTCCAAGAGCCCCTGGCTTTCTCATCTTCTGCAAAGCAGGGACTGGGGGGACCAGACGCCCCTAACCCCATGGTCTATGACCTGGATATCTGGATTGACGGAGGCTTCACTTTGGCTCATGGGAAGGGAGGTTGGCCTTAATGACCCTTTGGTCAGGCCTGGGGGGAACCTGTTTGTCACAGCTGCCTGCTGAGCACAGGCCAGTTTAGTTCTCCATCTCTTGTAACAAACCATACACTGGTTCTCTCTGCAGATGTCTCCTTCTGCCCCTGCAGGCCGGGAAATGCCCTCATTGGAAGGGAGGAAACCATATATATATATACATACATGAATACATAATAGTCATTGGGCAGGTCACATCTGCAAAAACTAGGGAGGCTCTGATCCCAGTCAGAGGTGCTCCCAGGGGACCTCCCTGCCAGTTGATTCCTTCACAGTTGCCTGGTCTACCAAGGAGGGGCTGGGGCTTTCTATGGGGGCTCCCACCCCAACCCCTACTCCATGCAGGACTCCAGCCACTGGCCTGCTCTTGACATTTTCCAGAGAGGAATAATAATAGCTAACATACGGTGCTTACTGCGTTTCTGGTAGTGGTTCTTCACAACAGTCCCTTCACAACAACAATTAACAGAGATGTTAATATAATTCTCATTTTACCAGTTAAGGAAACTGAAGCAAACAGGTTAAGTGACTTGCCAAGGGTCACACAGCTAGTAGATGTCTGAGGTTGGATTTGAACTCAGGTCTTACTAACTGCAAGCCCAGCACTATCACCTAGTAGCCTTATGCAGGTCTCATGTGAAGAACCCAGGAAAGGAAAGGGCCAACCAGCCTAAAGCTTCTCCCTTCACTTTAGCCCCACTGAGGCCCAGGCTGATGCTCACCCCTGTGGCTCCAGACTCCTCTACTGAAGTGTGACAGTCATGGTTGTCCCTGGTGGCCCTCAGCTGCCTTAGCTCCAGCAGAGGAAGGAACAGAAGGGCAGGCAACTGGCTCTATGCAGTCATCTGATGCCCCTTCTCGTCTTCTCAGGAAGTGATGGGAAAGCTGGACTACCCTTAGAAGAGAACGTAGCAAGAAGCCTTCAGCCAGGCTCGGTCCTGGTCTGGCCCAGCCCCAGCCTAGGAGCCCAGGTTCTCAGGTGCCTCCTTCCCCCGGAATGATGAGTTCGTCCCTTCTAGTCAGGGATCCAGGATCTTGAACATCCTCATTATCTCTCGCCACCATGGCCACTGATCCAGTGCCACCCCCCAGGGGCAGGTCCTGAGGACTAACCCCAAGGCCTTCAGCCTAGCTGAGCTTTTCATCCTGCCTCAGTGAAGCTGCCTCCTTCTCGTAGCTCCAGACCTTGGGAACAGCAGGCCTGCTGTCCTTCCCCAGGGACCCCGTGGGGTCCAACCCACTGCTAGGAGACCCACGTTTCCTCTTTGCTTGCACCAGATTCATGGAGGACCAACAGGAAGGTGGCTCTGGATGGACCCAGAGGACCTGGCTAGGAATCCAGGGGCAAAAGAGGAAGTAATCACCACAAAAGGGCCCTGATCCTACCGGGCCTGTGGGATAGACAGAAAGGGGAACCTTGGTCGGTGGCATCTTTCCTTCCTTCAAAGCCCTTTGAACCCAGGGGAGCCTTCTCTTGGCCCCTGTATTTTAGATAAACATTGGACGCCGGGAAGTCAGGCCCATCATTCTGGATGCAATTTTGGATCCAGTGGCCTCTGACTCAGATGCCATGTCTTGGTGTAGGTGCCAAGGAAGATTTGTATGGACTGATGCAGAGGGATGCGAGCAGAGCCAAGAAAAATGTCCTGTACAATGACTACAATGCTCTGCTCCACCCTGAGACTGACTGTGGCCTCAGAGGAGGGGGATGAAACACCTCAGCAGGTGTGACACGGGCTCACACAGCCAAGGCTGCTTTCATTTAACTCTGCTTTGTTAGACAGAAGATTTTGGGGGAGGATTGCTTGGAAGTGAGTTATAGCTTAAAAAAGAACAATAAAAATTTAATATTTTTAAAGATGTCATTCATTATAGAGCACTTTCAGCCAGAGCATCTCCAAGTCTCTGCCAATACAACATAATTCTAGTTACATTTTCTTTTTTAAAACCCATTTTATTTAGCCAAAGAGAGCTCAGCTGAAAGTATGACCTGCTACCTTGCCTGCTACAGTCAGAGATCCTGCCCTGAGGTCTTAACCCTTTCAGCTCCAGAACTGGGCTGAGTCCCTTAGCAGACCTGCTTAAGGGAGGTCCCAGTCATGCACCTCTTTACTCCCTAGACACTTTCTCACTAGTCACAGATATCCCTCCTCCCAGCCTGCCCTCCACAATCCCCATTAATACACAGAATATGTGTGGCAAGAGTGGGAACAGACTACCATGAGAGTGGGGCTCATGTGGAGGGAGCTCATAACTCTAGAACTGCTATCCCTCCAAGTCTTTTCTTTCCTAATGGAGTTCTAAGTAAGCTCCCTTCTTGACTCCCTTAAGGCTCTCTTCTCTGCTGCCAGAGGTCTCATTCCTCCCAGCTGCTTCCTGTCTTCAGTCTCTCCTGAACCTCTCTCATTCTGTGTCTTTGTCCATATGGAGTATGTTTCTCTGCTTCCTTGACCTCTCTCAAACTGCTGGTTTAGGGATCTCCTTCTGCTGACAGACACAATGATTCAGGTTGAGAGGATGCTAAAATCTCCAAGAGATGACAGCTGGGTTTTTCTCTGACTGCTGGGACTGCTTCCTGCCTCCAATTCTTGAACTGCCATGCCTGCTGGCTTTGTCTAGGGCTTAGCTATTTGAAGCCCCCAGGAATATGACCAATTTTTAGCCCGACCTAACTCAATGGAAGAGGATGGTGTAGTAGACAGAGCGTTGGACCTGGAATCAGGAAGACCTGAGTTCATATCTAGCCTCAGATACTTATTAGCTGTGTGAACCTGGGCAACTCACTTAACTTTTGTTAGCCTCAGTTAATAACAGTCCCTCCCTCCCAGGGCTTTACAAAGGATCAAATGAGAGAATATTTATAAAGTCCTTAGTGCAGTACTAGCTATCATCCTCTTCCTCATTATTACTTCGTTATAAAGAGGTCACAGGGACACCTTGTTACCACATCAGTCTATGTCTCTGTCTTATGATAATGTCAACCACAATGTGAGTACACGTGTGCATGTATAAAAATTAGACCCTCCCTCTCTTCCATATGCCTGGCTAATTAGTTATGATGAATGCTCATAATCATCTAGTTGCTAATTCTGTTACCAATCTTTTCTTGTTATTTAGACTTTTAAAGTGCTAAATTCTGGGAAACACAGAGACAAGTTCCTAGAAACCAGTACCTCACATGAGCCACGGCCCAAGTCTGCTGACACCCACCTTAGGCACCACAGCTTCCAGCCTCTCCTAGGGACCTTTGAAAAGAAGGAATACTGTGCCCTGTGGGTCAGCCTGTCCCCACCTGGGTCCTCTCCTGGGGGCAGTCTGGGAGGGGCCGAGCTGACACTGCCTTGGCTTCAAAGATTCCATGTGTTTTCGGGAAAACTGCTTGTCCCCAAGGAACAGCTGATCTTCTGCAAACTAAGAGCAAGGAAAGTTCTCCCCCCGCCACCCCAATCCAGAACAAAGAGGGATTTTGTGGTTTGTAAACTGTTCCCCATCCCCCCATGACGCTCTGCACACACACACACACACACACACGCACACACAATACACAGGATGCACATACATCCACATCCACACACCACACCCATACACACAACAGACACACATCCACATCCACACACATACAACATACACACAACACCCCCCCACACAACCAGACAAGCAGAGGGCTTGCTCTCTGTCCTTCATTCCTCCCAGCGACCCCCAGTACCCTCTCATCAGCATTTTGCAGGGCTGGGTCCTGAGCTGCACACATGGGTTGGAGCCATGCCACTCAACGGGCTGGGCAGGCAGCATGACAAGGGGACGAGAGAGTGTCATGCCTGTTATTTTGGGGGGGCTGCCCCCTCACCCCAAATGAAGCTCCTGCCTCCCAAGCGAAGAGTGGACTGTTGGAGAAGTCCGCGCCAGTCTGAATGCCATCATCATTCTAGCAGGAAGGACAGCGGCAATAATAAGGAAGGCAGGTTAGTTTAATTTTTTAAAGAAAAGCTTTATTGATCTTTTATGTTTACATCCCCTTCCTTTACAAATATATGCTCCCCCCTCCTCTGTCCAGAGTTATCTCTTGTCATTATAAGGATATAATATTCTAAGGACAATTATAAGGACAAAAAAGGAAGAAAAAAAGCCATCCAGTAAAACAACTCAACCTATCCTCAGCTATTCTGCCCCCATAGCCCACCACCTCTGCAGAGAAGGGGGAAGGTACATTCTTTCATCTCTTCTCTGGGGCCAGGCTGGTCGTCTTAACTGTACAATATTCCGTTCCATGGGATTTTATTCTTGATGCCCTTCCTACTGGCATTGCTGTCATTCAGATGCGTTTCCCTGGGTCTGCTTCCTTCCCTCTGTATCAGCTCATAGAAGTCTTCCAGGGTCTCTCTGATCAGCACTTCTCACACACACTGATGGCCCACATGTTCATGAACCACGAGTGATGGGCATCTACTCTGTCTCCATCTCTTTGTTACTATAAAAACTGCCATGATCAGCAGTTGGGTATAAGATCCTTTGGGGTCATCAGCCTAGCAAGGGGTCTCTGGGTCAAAGGGCCCATTCTAAACCACTTTGCAGAATGGCTGGATCAGGCCACACCTTCCGAAGCAGAACACTGGAGTCGAAGACACTCCAGGATAATTTCTACACTGTTAAAATATTACCTAGCGACCAACCAGTTTCCCTTTCCTGTCGAGGTTCCAGGTAATGTAGAAAACTACCCTCTAGAGAAAAGGTACCCTGTCACCGTCCCTGACTTCTCCATTTACTGATTGATGTTCTGAGTAGAAATCTTGTCATCTACTTTGGGAAAACCTTATTTTCATTAAAATTAGGGGTCAAAATTGGGTGGAAAAAATCTTTGCATCAAATATCTTTTCATCAGATATACAAAACCAAGAGACATTCCCAGTAGACACAAAGTGAAAAGATATGAATAATTCTTGAAAGAAGAATTGCAACTATTAACAACCATAAGAAAGACTTTTAATAATTAATGATAATAGCTAACACTTTTATGGCAACTTAAGGTTTTCAAGGAGGCTACCAAGGGTGGATTAGTGGATAGAGTGACAGACCTGGAGTCAGGAAGACCTCAGTTCAAAACTGGCCTCAGACACTTACTAGCTGGGTGACCTTGGGCAAGTCACTTAACTTCTGGGAAAGATGACTAAAATATCCATACCCTTTGACTCCCGGATTCTGTTGCTAGGCAAACACCCCGAGGATACCAAAACCAAAAGGTATCCACAACAGCCCTTTCTGTGGGGGTAAAGAACTGGGAAGAAAGTCCTGGCCCAGTGATCAGGGACAAGTGAATGTGATGGCTATTGCTCAGCAGGAAAAGACTAGTACTTGTGGGAAGACCAAGAAGCAACACCAGGTAAACAAGATAAATGGAAGGGAGAGGAATAAAGCAGTCCACACTGCTCACTGTAGAAGTCTACCAAGCCAGACCCCCAAGAGGAGAAAAGGCTTCTCCCTCATTGCCTGAAGTCAGGGTAGGTGGCTATGGCTACAGAAGGCTGCATACACTGGCGGGCAGACACACGAATGCATCAACTGGTTTTGCTGAATTATTTTTTTCTTTTTAAATCTTTTTTTTTTTTTTTAAGCATTGACTCTCTGGGGAGTTGTTGAGGAGTATATTCAGAAATGAATGTGATACAATAAAGGGCGATAAAACTGAGGCAGGTGATACAAATATGACATGTCTGGCCTCACTTTATAGGAGCTCAGAGACATTCTGACTACTCAGGATCCCCCAAAGCTGATCAGAGGCAGGGCTGGCACCCAGGTCTCCCAGATTCCCCATGAGCATGGCCTGGAGGGTAGGACAAGGCCTCATCTGTCATCAATTCACTAAATTATCAGCCTCTGATGACAGGATTGAGCAGGTCCTTGTGGCTTCCGGGACTGTCCAGAGCCCGCTAAAATGAGAAAGTAGCTCAGAGGCTGAGTCTGGACTAGCCCACACCAGAAGGTTAGCCGTTGGTATCTGTCCCAAGGCAGTCCCAGTCAAGCCCAAGCTCACTGCTTCCATACAACTGCCCACACATGCTCAGAAGCAGCTCTCTGGTCCTCCCTGAGTCAGGATAAACAGGTCCTGTTCCTTTATCCTCCTACAGGAAGCAGTGTGGGGCAATGGAAAGAGCCCTGGAGCCAGAGCATGCAGATCCAAATCCAGCCTCTGATCCTTACTACCTGTGTGACCCTAGGCAAGGGTCATACACCCCCCGTGCCTCAGTTTCCTCTTCTGTAAAATGAGGAGGCAAGACCTGATGGTTCTTACAATATCCAGTACACACACACATACATCCCACTGTCATGGCATTCCAGGCCCCTCAACATCCTGGTTGCCCTACCTGCTCCTGACATGTTTGCATGGAGGATTGGGGGTGGGGTCTCCTTGTGAAGAGGGCAGCTCTACCACTCTCCTCCCCTCCTCCAATTTCTTTCCCAGCTTGCCCCTCCCATCCATTGAGCTCTTTTGGATGTAGGGGAAGGGTCCCAGCAGCTTTCTGCCTGGCTTCCCCATGGCAGCTGTTCATGAGAAAAGCTCCCTTAGGATGTCATCTTTCCCTTTGGGGCCTGCCCTAGGGTCTTCCTAACCAATCATTTCTCCTGGGAATCCTGGGTCGTCTAGGATAACACTCTGCTACCCCCCCAAACCGTGTCTATCCTTTCTCTCCTTTGGTCTCTTCCTACCATGGCTGATCTCACCCTGGGGATGCCCCTGCAAGTCCCTAAAGGCCATGCTTTGAGGGGTAGCAGTGCTCCATGTGGTCACCCTCAGGCTTTGGCCTGTGAGGACAGCCCTCCCTGTCAGGCTTGTCCTGCTCTATTTCCTGGTGACAATTACAGACGCTGGGGTGAATCAGGGGAGGGATTCTCCAGGATCCCCAAGTCCAACCCCTCATGGCCCAGTCCCAGTCTCCTTGTAGCCAGAGTGAGGAGCAGGATGATGCCCGGAAGGTCGGCCCCTCTTTTCCCACCCAAATGCCAGCTTTCAAAGCCAAACCCCAAAGCAATCAGCTAGTCTCAGAAACCTTTGAAAGCTGATTAGAAGCAGAGTTTACTGATGAAATCTAGACACGGGTCTTATAAGGCTCCCCCTCCCATGGTTAGGCCATCTCTCCCTTCCCACTGTAAACTAGACACGCCTTTGGTTCCATCTTTTTAAACACCTTTCTCTTACCTGAGCTTTTGGATTCTGATTTGCCTGTAGGGGCTTGGGAGCCAGAAGGGTCAGTGTTTGCGACCTGGGCAGGAGGCCCTCCGTTGGGAAACGCTGGGGTTCCGTATCCAGGAGAAGGGGGTCCGTATCCAGGGGGAGGGGGTCCGTATCCAGAGGGAGGGGGCACGTATCCAGAGGGAGGGAGTCCGTATCCAGGAGGCAGTCCGTATCCAGGAACTCCAAACCCAAGGGCTGAGGTGGTAGCGATCTGATACCCTAGACAGCAAATAGGAGAAACATTCCGTTGAATGTGACTTACGAGACATGTAGCACCGTGATAGCTTGGGGAAGAGACCGGCCGGCTGCCTTCGAGCTGCCACACTCATCAACCAAATATCGATAATCCGAAAAGACATATGGACTAAGTAACTGGGAGGTGGGGGACGGGGGGGGGGGGGGGGGGGCAGGGGCGGTGCAAGCCCGCTGATTCAGCAGAATCGGGGGACGCGTCACGGAGGAAGGGGCCCCAGGACTGTGAGCTAAAAGGTCAGAAGGAGTCCCACAACTGACGCTGGGAACAGAAAAGTGATGGGGTTTCAGGCAAACAGAGTAGGGAAAGGTGAGGAGGTGGGAAAACAGGGACAAGACTAAGGGCCCCAAACTTGGGGTGGGACAGCCAACAGGTCCGGAACGGTCTGAGGACGCGGAGCTTTACTAGACACATAATAAGACTCCACTGGGGACTCTGGAGCAGAGAAGGACCCTGGGCGCGTCCCGATCTACATGGGAGCGAATGGAGGGGGCTTGGAGGAAAGGAGCAGCGGTGCGGAGAGACTCAGTAAAGTCATCACCCGGGCAGGTGGAAAAGTGGCGGTGGACGCGGATGCGGAGGGGTGCGAGGTGTGGCGGCCCCACATTCAAGGGACTGACCCTGAGAGCACCCCAGGGTCCCGGTCCAGCCTCTTTCGGCTACAGAAGAGGAAAGAGAGGCTAGGGGTGAGGAGGGGACCTGCCACAGGAAACACGGGTAGAGAGCGGTAAAGCTGGGATGGGAACCTAGATATGCCCGCCCCATTCCTCCTTCTGCCCCTCTTCCCTGACCCCCAGGCCCTGAATTTCCCACGTGGCTCGACCCGAGCACCCCCATGGACTCGCCACGTCCGCTACTGGGATCACAGTCCTACAAGACCACAGGCTTCGGACGAAGGGTGGGACGGACGGGTCCGAGGTCCCCACACCAGAGGGAAGGGGGATTGAGGGGAGGACGAGGAAGGAGTCCAGTTTCTGCCCTGTGGCATCTAAGATGCTGGCGGGCGGAGCAGCCCTCAGAGATGGGGCCCAAAGTGACCGGGTCCTGGCCAGAGGCCGCCAAAGGAGAGAGCTCATCCCTGGGATCCAAAATGGAAGGAGGGGGAGTCTGCGTCTCTGCCTCCAAAGCCCAGCGCCCCCCCCCCCCCTTTTGGAAGCGACTAGTCCATACTGGCACGGGAACTCGGCCCCCAGAGTGGGGAATGACGGTGGAGAAATGCTCCTTCTGGGGGGTCTGGAGTGGGATGCGCAGCAAAGACAGGGGATGGGGGGACCCCTGGCCTGACTCCCGGACTCCTTCCTTGGCTCCGCCTCTGCTTGCCAAGGCTTGCAGGCTGCTACTCAGAGCCCTGGGCCGGCCAGACTGCGCCTTACCTGAGGGCGATGGCATGTAGGTCGAGGTGTTGGGCATCACGTAGATGACCTGGGTGTGGTTCGGTGGGACGCAGCGAGAGTTCACGGCGAGGAAAAGGCTGGCCTGGGGGCCGAAGCCCAGGAACGTCACCGGAGGTGGAAGACCTTTAGCAGCTGAAAAGCAAGGGAGGTCCAAGGGGAGCTCAAGGAGAGGCACTGCCCCCATTAGCCTGCCACTTGGAAGGGTTTACCAGGAACCTCCGCCTCAGACGGTGCCACTCACCATTGGAGGCGCATTCCGTCATCAACCGGCCAAACTCGATGGCTCCTCCACCCCGGAAGGTCAGTCTGAAGGTGGCCTGTCCTTCCCAGCCCCCTGATGGAAGAAAGCGCCCAGACCTGATGGGGTTGGCATCATGGGCACGCAGGGGAGGGAGAGGGGCTGCCCCGGGACCTGAGGCCACACACAGGGAAGGGGCACAGTGTGGCACCTGGGGGAGGGCAAGGGGCTGCCCTGGGACCTTCACTTGGGCTGCCCGCTGGGACCTGAGTCTGCACCCAGCCTGGGCTCAGGTACCAAGGGTGGTACACACCATCCGGTGCGGCAGAGATGGTTCCTTTCAGGTAGTTGGCACCAAAGGTGGGCTGCTCCACCACATAATCCCTCATCAGATCGAAGGGCATCATGAAGGACATGAGGGAGTCCTTGGCAAGGCGAGAGGCAACGAAGATCACCTGGGAGGCCGGGTGAGGGGAAGGGGGGGTGTCAGTGAGAAGCATTGCTAGGAATCAGGACACTTTGAGAAATACAGTGCAAAAGTTGCCCCTGCCAGCAGCCCAGGAGGGGACTACCAGGGCACATGTCAGTGCTGCTGCCCCACGTGGACACTTGAGTGGGCAGGAGGCTGCCCCTCCAAGGGCTGGCCCCCAGGAGCCAGAAGGGGTCAGGGTCCGAGGTGAGGCTCCACTTCACCCAAGGTTTCCTCAGACCATCTGCCTCAGAGGCTGGATGGACCCTGGTGACAGCCCTTCTGCCCACCGATCAGCCCCAAGGGAGAGGCCCAGGCTGGGGGCTCCATTACCCGATACTGAGTGAGGAACACCTGCCCCTTCCTGGAGCTCTTGAAGAGGTTAGATGAGTCGGACACGTTAGAAAAGGAGAGTTCCACGTCCTCATAGCGCATCAGAACACTGGGGGAAAGAGGAGGAAGACAGAGGAAGCAAGTTCACCTTGTGCTGGCCAAGTCTTGGTGACCCTCCCTCCCTTGACCTCCTCTCTCACCACCCTCTTTCTCGTCTGTTTAGCCAGATATCCTATTGTTTCCAGACCCCAAAGGCTTTGTCAGCACCTATTGACCTGTGTATGTCGCTCATTCTGGACTGAGGGTCCCTGCACAGCCTATGACCTCCTCAGGGCCATGGGGGAATGCCCTGCCCCGCAGCAGATAGCAACCCATTCTTGTCTATGCTCTTCCACTGGTCCTGCTAATACAGCAGAAGCTGCACACCCACAGACCCAGCAGTGCCCACAGGTGCTGGCACTGCCTGGCTGTTATCACCCACCCCCACCACAGGGGCCACTTCTTGAGCTCAATGGCACCTTGTGCCCACCATACACATCTCCAGCTTTCTGAGAATGACCCACCCCACATCTCTGCAGTCACCTGAGTGAGGAAAGATGCCAAGGAGGCAAGATTAGACAGTCAGCATGCATCTATTAAATACCTACTATGTTCCAGGCATACAAAGAAAGGCAAAAGACCATCCTTGTTCCCAGGCAGCTGTAATTCAAAGCCAGGTCTCCTGGCTCCCAGTCTAGGACCTTTCCCCTTGTACCACACTGAAGCCCCCTCCAGGGACCTGTTGGCAGGTGATGCCCAGGTTAATGACATCACATCTTAAAACAGGATAAAGAAGCAAGATTACTCAAGAGACTAGTCCAACAATCCAGCAAATGAATGAATGAAAAATGTCTGGTGGTCAGATTCTTTGATGGCCTGACTACCTGCCAGTAAAAGCATTGGCACCTGAACAATGAGATGGGTCCAAGACTAGAGAGGGAGAAGGAAGCAAAAGAGACTGTATTTGGGAAACCTGCCAAGGTGCAGACATGAGTCAGAAGACGGGAAATGCTATTTCAGGATTTCTTTTGTCATTTTCTAGCTGGGTGCCACAGTAGTAGAGCACCAAGGAGTCTGGAGTCAGGAAGACCTGAGTTCAAACCCTACCTCAGACACTTCCTCTCTGTGTGACCCTGGGCAAGTCACTTCACCGTTTGCCTCCTCTGTAAAATGAGCTGGAGAAGAAAATGGCACAAACCACTCCAGTGTCTCTGCCAAGAAAACCCCAAATGGGGCCACAGAGAGTCAGACACAACGGAAACGATTGAACAGCAAAAGCAAAAAGTGCTGAAAGGGTGGAAACCAGTGAAGACCAGGTCCATTGCGATGAGCAAATGGCCTGATTTTCTGGAAAGGGAAGAGGGTGGCTGATTCTCAATATTAGAAATGAATCCCAAGCTAAATTGGGTTCCAGGCACAATTCTAGACGTTGTTATTTAAAAGGGAGTCTGTTAGCTTCGAGAGAAGGAGAGGCCAGCATGAGTAGGTTGTGCTCAGGTAATCCTGTTTGCTTCTGTAATCAGGTCACTGGGCCAGTGAGTGGCTGAATGTGGCCCACACCATCTATGCCTAATTTCTAAGCAAATATTTGACAGTTACTCCCATGATCCTTTTGGACACAGGAGAGATGGCAGTATAACTGGGTAGTTCCAGAACGAGTTGGACCAGTAGATCCAAAGAAGGGCGACTAATGACAGTGTTTTTGTCAACTAGTAACAGGGTCTCCAGTGAAGTGCCCCAGGGACTTGCCCTCAGCCCTGGACTGCTCCACATGGTCATCAGTAACTAGGTTAGTTGTTTAAAAATCAGATTTTCAGGTCATGCACACCTGGGAGAGATAACAGAATAGATACTGCCTGGCACACAGTTGGTGCTTAATAAATGCTTGCTGACTGAGCAGTTAGAAAGGCAGAATTAGCAACCAAAATGCTCTCAACAGGTCAACACAATCTAATAATATGAAAGTTAGTAAGGATAAGTATAAAATTCCTCATTTGGGTCTTGAAAAACACCCATACAAGCAGAGAAAGGAGAAGCCTGGGTAGACAAGAGGTCCTGTGAAAAAGATCTGGGAGTCTCAGTGGATTGCCAGTTAGTTAACTACGAATGGACAATATCGTTCCCAAATCATACACCACCTTGGGCTCAGGGGCAGTATGGCAAAGCAGATTAAGAGCTGGCCTTGGATTCTCTCAGGGCTTCAGGTACCTCTTTGGGCCTGTACTGGTACAGCGCTGTTACCCATCTGGAAGTTCCCTGGCTCATGAAATCTTAGGTCGGATTCTGGATGACATTAGTAGATCCAGGAGGAGAAGGGTGACCATGTCACTGCCTGCCACCATGCACAGTTCTAGGTGCTGAGAAGGTGCTGAACAGCTAGGGAGGAGGGACAGTAAGTGACCTGAGAATCCTGTCACTTATGCATTGAGAGGGGGCAGAGGGGACCCTGGGAAGAGGCAAGAGCCATCACTGAGGGACAGAGGGTCTGCTGCGGAGAAGAGGGAGGGGCCCCCAAAACAGGCAGGGATGTCTGCTGTGAGGCACAACCCAGAGCCCATCCCCAGGGGGCTCCCAGCAGTGTAGGATGACCACTTGTCCAGTATGTTACAGGGTGCGGAGCATCAGGAACACTGTGGCTGGGCGATCATCAATGGCTCATTCAATGACTGTGAAACATGTAACACTGAACTAGGTCCGGAGGCCCGGGGAGGTGTTGGCTAGGCAGAGGGGGAGGTAAGAAGGGTGTGCCAGGCACATGGGATGGCTTCAGCATGGGAAGGCAACTGGGATATTCAGGGAGACCTCCAGCTTGTCCTTGGTAAGGCTCTGTAAGTAAGGGAATGCTGGAAATGGGGGCCCTAGGTCCAGAGCAGGAAGGGAGGAAACTGAGGCAGCTTCAGGAGGGGAAGGTCACAATGCCGGTCAGAAGCACAGCTGGGATCTGAACGCAGTCTTCTGACTTTCAGTTCAGAGCTCTTTCCACTATTACCCCACTCCAACAAGGGTTAGGCCTACTCCCTAAGGTGGGCTCCAGAGAAAGCCTGGGCTAGTGAACAGAGAACTGGCCTTGCAGCCTCTGACCCATACCAGCTGCGTGACCCAGGGTAAGTCCTTGGCTGCTCAGTGCTCTGGATAGCTCTCCATGGCTCTGAGGTACCTGCCAACCTGCACTGGGAAGGGAGTTTCTTCACTTGGAAAGGGCCAGTGGAATTACAGTCCCCCTCCCCAGCTAAGGAGTTTAGACCTCTCCTGCAGCCAGTGGCAGGATGTGGCCAAAGCTGGATGTCAGGAAGAGGAGACACCTAAGCACCTACTGTGCCAGCCCCTAGAGATACCAAAATGAACTGAAATGAAATCATGCCTGCCCTCAAGGATTTTATATTCTAGGGGGGAGGGGGCATGACAACATGGCTAGGTACATACAAGAGAGAATAAAGATCAGTGAGTATGGCAGGACTGCCCAAGCTAGAGTCTGGTGGTTGGAACAGAGGGAGAAAGAAATGAAAGGGATGGAAGGTCAGGGAGGGGGTCCAGCCCCCAGAAGCTGGCATCTCAGAGCTCATGTTCAGAGCACAAGGACTGAGGGCCTCACTCAAGATCACACGAGCAGGAACATCTACACTGCAAACTGAGTTCAGAATTGGACAGTTAGGAAGAGGGGAGTGCCCACCAGCAGTTGGCATAGGAGAGGGAGCTTCCAGGCTTGGAAATCTCCTTCCTCATTATCCACCTTCCCTTTGAGATGGTCAGCAGTGTCTCTGTTGTGTTCACACATGGTTGTCTGCCTATTGACTCCTCAGAGGACCCTGTGAGCTTTTCTGTGTCCCACACAATGCCAGGGACATAACAGTGCTTAATGATGCTTACTGACTAAGGGACATTCAGTTTTAAGTAGCCACTGGGCAACTGGAGATGTGTGACCAGAGCTAAAGATAGAAAGCAGGGTTGAGCCACCCGCAGAGAGATAATCGTTAAACTCATGGAGCTGATAAGTTCATGAGTGAGAAAGACAGACAGAAATGAAAGGGTGTCCAGGATAAGGCCCTGGGGAATGCTCCAAGTGAGGGGGCATGACATGGTGGACACTGGGAAGAAGTCAGACAGGTTCTGGGTGATGCAGAAGAAAGAAGATCACCTGGGAAGAGGGAGGAGGCAGAGAGGTCGGAAAGGCTGAGGCCTGAGAGAAGACCATCTGATGGGGCGACAGTTAGGAGATCACTGGTCACTTTGGAGAGGGAAGTTTCAGCTGAGTAAGGAGGGTGGAAACCAGCCTTTGGAAGAGAGGGGAAAGAGAGGAAAAGGAGGCAACCAGTGTAGATATCTTCTTCTGGGCATTTGCCTAAGACAAGGAAGAGAACACAGGAAGGTAAGACCAGGGACCTCCCCAGACCAGGAGTGTTATGTCCCTCCTCACAAAGGCTGGGTAACAACAGCCATCTCATCATGCCCCTTCTAGGTCCGACTGGTAGGCATTCCATTACCACTGGGCCTGGGTCAATGCAAGAATGTCCTTTCAGAACTATTGGCCTCCTTGAGGTTACTCCACTGGTACCATTCAGCACTAGCATATAGTGTCGGAAGGTGCTTAAAATAGGTAGTGCCCATCAAAAGGAAGTAATTCCCTCCCTCCTGCTGCCAAGAGCAGGAATATTCTACCCTGAGCTCATATGCAGGTGAAAGGACCAAATTTGGGGAATCCAGAGACCTTGGTTTGTATCATAGCACCTTGTTTCGTTTGGTGCAAGACTGTGGGTAAGTCATTCCCCTCTTTAGCTTTGGTGTCTTTACCTGTAAAATGGGCATTGTGGTAGTTATTTCACAAGTTTATTGGGAGGAAAACACTTAGAAGTAACCCAGGAAGCCCCAAATCTATGTGAGTCTTTGCTCTGTGGGAGCTAAATCTGGAAACCAATGTCACTCCCAAACAAGGCTTAAGGAGGATGAATTTTCAAAGCTGGAGTTTTCTCCCTGAGACAGCTCTGTTGTTAAGAAGGTCTTGGTGCTGAGTTAGTCTTTCCTTTTAAAAATCTGCCCAGTTCTCCCCTAGACATACATAGAAAAAAGCTAGTTCCTCTTCCCTGCCCTGGTGATTGGGCACCAAGGTGCCATCTTGGGAAGAATTCCCAGTAGGACAGAGGGCAGCCCAACAGCGCAGGGGATTGCCCGAGGTGGGAGACATGAGAGAGAAAACTAGTGACCAGAAATAGAGCATCACAGGTAAAAATGGTCACGTGGATGCTTCATCATCTTTATGGAAAATTGAGTGCAAGTGTCTTGGATATGAACGTGATAGCCAAAGTGGCCAAAGCACAGATAGCACCGGAGGCTGATGGTCTCACTGCACAAATGAAGGCGTGAATGAGTGAATGAAAGGATGGTCCAAGCCTGCACTAAGCTAGGAACTGGGATACAGCCAGGAAAAGATGGTGGTCCCTGTGCTCCCCAGTTCTAATCAGAGGAAACAAGCACTCCATCACACGCTTGTTCTGGGTCAGGCACTGGGCTAAGCTGGGAAAGAGGGAGAAGAATTGCTCCCCTTCAGCAGCTGTCAAAGCATATTTCCTCACAATGGCTAAATTCAGCCCCCTCCCATGTCCCCCATGGAAATTTTCTCTTTCTATCTCTATCTCTCCTTAGCCTCAATTAGAGGGTCACCTGCCCCACCTTGGTGCCTCTGGGGCCATATTTCCAATAGGCCCTCCAGCCTCGGCCTTATCACAGAGCACAGGTTTGAGAGCTGGTGGGGTTGTTTGTTGTTTTGCTGTTTTATACCTGAGGGTAAGAAGAAGACCAGATGTGGTTCTCAAGGTTAGTGTTCAGTGAGTCACAGATTCTTATAGTAACTGGAGGTTTATCTCTGTAGCCAAGTGCCTTACGCAACATCACGAGACCTGGCCTTTTGTCGTCTCTTGGTCTAGAGGCCTCAGAAATTAGAGAGGGGAGGAGGGGTGGGAACAGGATCAGGAACCTGAGTCCATATTCAACTCCTCTCCTGCTAATCAGTCGGATCCCTCTTCCACAGAAGAATGACAAAAACAACCTACCAAGCTGGGGGCGCCCTGCCCTAGTGAGCAGGCACCACACACTATCATGGCAGGCAGGGCAGAGTGGGGGGGGGATTACCAAGGGAGGGAGGGGTGAGAGATTAAGCTGGTAGAACATCACCAGTGAAAATGTCCAGGTGAAAGCTTCGTCACCTGATAACTGGGTCTGTCTGAGAAATTCAGTAAAGCGACTTGGACATGGATGGAATGGCAGCAGGTCTGACAGCCTTACTGCATGAAGGATCACTAACAGTAACGAACAGTTATCAATGTTTTTACCCTAGTCCTTAAGGAAGGGACTGTTGCTTGTCCACCTTCATGCCTTCTCCAGTTTGGGCTCCTGGCACTGTTCACAGTACCCCAGAATCTCACAGCAGGCAGGGATCTCAGAGGTCATGCAGGCCAGCCCTGCCTAGGGATCCCCTCTCCACCAGCCCAACAAGTAGGCCTCCAGCCTGGGCTTAAAGACCTTCAGGGAGGGTGGACTCCAGTAGATCACCTTCTTCCCCACATTCCACTCTGGAATGGTTAGGATTGACTGGGATGTTAGGCAAGTAACTGGATGCACTCAGAAGGAATTTAATAAATGCTTGCTGGATTTAATTAAGCACTATAGCAAATGACTAGAGTGAGGCACTTCAGGCCTCATCTGTCTAAAACAGCTCACAAACCGTGTAAGTGGGAACGACATTTCTGCAGTCCACTGGTAAATATGAATGGCCCAAGAATAAAGAAATGATCCCCCAAAGCATCTCCCCCTACACGGTGGTCCCCAGTTAGGCAGGGACTGAGACAAGACCCCCAGGGCGCCTTCACACAAGGGCAGGGGCGGTGAGTGCCTGAAAACAGGTCCAGTCTGCTGGGCCCGGAGCCTCCGGCCTGGCTCCTGGCTTCAGACTTTGTCTTCCAAAGTGCCAGGCTGTTCTTTCTCCAAACAGATGGCAAAGTGCCACGCCACCAAAGGTTGTACTGGAAGTACAAAGGTCAGCGGAAGTGTGGCAATCGATCTTTTTATGATTGCGAAACTGCTCAGGAATCATTCCCTGGGATCTGTGCATTTAAATAATGCTTTAAGGCAGGGGTGGGGAACCTGAAGCCAAACCACAAAGAACAAATTCCCTTTGTAAAAGAATTTGTTGTGTAAAACTTAGACTCAGTGAAAAGGCACTGGAGGACCTAGAAGGCCACATGTGGCCTCGAGGCTGCAGGTTCCCCACCCCTGGTTTAAGGTTTGCAAAGTCCTTTACAAATATTATCTCATGTATCCTTCTCAACAACCCTGTGAGGCAGGTGCTGTTGTCACCCCATTTTACAGATGTGGAAATCAAGGCTGAGTGTGGTTAAATGTCAGAGCCAGGCTGTGTTGGAGGCAGGATCAGAGCTGGGGTCTTCCTAACTCTGAGCCCAGCATCTCCTGGTGCTCCCTCTGGTCAGTTGGTGCTTTCTCCACCCTGAGGACAGCTCAGGTTAAGTGCATTAATGAGTCACCGGGCAAGGGCACACAGGGCTCAGTCCAGGGCAGCTGAAATGAATGAAGAGAAGGGGCTGCCAGGGAAGAAGAGGAAGAGCCAGGGGGACCTGGTGTCGTGGGCGTTGTGAGAAGAGAAGGATGGCATGTGTGAATTTGCAGCTTCAGGAGGATGTGTTGCTTGTCTCCTCAAGCGTGTGAGAGGCTCTCAAGAAGAAGAGGGTTCTATTAGGGAGGTTTTGCTTGGACCCAGAGGGCAGAACCAGGAGCAGGGCCGGTTAGACATCCCCAAGGTTAAGTGACTTGTTCAGGGTCACGCAGCTAGTAGGTGACTGAGGTAGGGTTTGAATAAGTTAAGTTTTAGTTTCTTTAGCTTGATGAACATAATGAATGTCCTTTATGATGGAATACTCAATAATGAAATAATACATCCCCAGGAGGGTAAATGAGCCAAAAATTAGTAACAAAGGGACAACAGGAGAACTGTGATTGAACCACGAGCACAGTCAAGATGCCACTCATGAGTTTTTCTCAGTCCTATAGGACTGGAGCTGCAAGTGCCGCGATGAATTTGTTGATTTTTCATCCATTTTAGCCAACACATGTACAAGTGACACACAGGGCTGGCAATATGTCAGCATCCTCAGCCTATGGTGAAAGGCAAAGATAGGCTTTCCATTTTTGCAACTGGCCTTTTTCCTTCCTGATTCTCCTGGATCTCCACAAAGCTTCTGAGACAATGAACCCCTCTCTGCCCTCTTGACTTGAGAGATCAGTCTCCCAGTTGTCCCCCTCCTTCTCTGGTTCCTCCCCTTCCTCTTCTCTAAGGTTCTGTCCTGTGCCCTTCTCTTCTGTCTCTCCATTCTGTCCCTTGGTGATCTCATTCAACAACTGGTCAGCAAACATGGATTAAGTGCCCTGCCTGTGTACCAGGCACGCTAATACCCAGTGGTCAGGGCGATGGGGAGAGGCATGGGCACTCTCAAGCCAAGGACACTGGAAAGGGGAAGACAAAGACAGAGCCTCTCCAGCCATAGGTCAAGCCCTGACCTCTCTCGCGCTCCAGATGCCGGTGAGACTTGGGCACCCCCAGCAGAACCAGGCTCCAGCGCCCGCCCTTATCTCAGTGTCCCTCTGGCACTCAGGGGATTGTGAGTCTGGGCTTCTCCTGGGTCCTCTCTCCGCTGGCACTTTTCCCATCCGGTCATCCCTCGCTGACCTCTACAAGCCGGAGTTACCCTGAACCCCGGGGCTTGGTGGGGACGGCATGAGATGGCCCCCGAGTGCTTTGCAAAGCCCAAGGCACTACAGAAGCGTTCTTACTGCTGGGTATGGGGCTGGCAGCTCTCTTCTCCAGGTGCCCCTCCTCCAGGAAGCTCTCCTCGATGTCCTGGGTCAGCAACAACCACCACCCCCTGCCCACAAGCCTTGGATTAGGCTCCAGTTTCCCTCTTTCGGGAGATCTCCAGCCTGCGATCAGCACGGAGCCTGGCACACAAGACAACGGCCATAGTCATTGCCCTTCCCACCACCAGGGGGCGCGCGCGCTCTGCCCGCCTCGCCAGACGGCTTCCCCTCTCCCTCCCACCACCAGGGGGCGCGCTCCACGCTCTTTTAAGAAGGTCCAGCCCCCTCTCAATCCACGCCGGAAGAGGTGTGGCCTGCTGTGTGACGCGCATGCGAGGGGCGGGCTCAGAAGCTGTTCTTCCCTCCCCCGGGGCCCAATCCCCGTTCGCTAGCCTCCGCCCCGCACCTCTCGCCCTGCGGGATGATGACGCCGCCGCGGCGGTCCTCTATGTGGTGCTGGTTCACCGCCATCTTCGCCCTTCCGGGACAGGCCGCCCCGGGCTGCGGACTGGGGGAGAGGGGGGGAAGGGGGCAGGGAGGGGGTGGAGGGAGGAGGGAGGGGGCGGAGGGGGGAGGGAGGGGGTGGAGTCTGCTCCGCGAGGGGCGGGGTTCCCGGGGGCCACCGAGATTATGGCGCAGGCGCAGGGAGAGAGCGAGAAAGAGAGAGGGTGAGGCTGCTCCGTCACGTGGGTCCGCTGGGCGGGGTCTGGTTTTCCGCGAGCCCGGGGGACTGGGTCTGTGCAGGCACGCCCCTTGGGTGGGGAAAGGGGCGGAGCTAGAGAGACAATGCAAATCATGGGGGGGCGTGAGCACCATGGGGCGGATGATTTCACAATCCGATCTTTTCTAGGCCCCGCCCCTCGCCTGTGTTGTCCTAGGATGGTTTAACTTAGGGCTTGGGGAGTGTAGAGTGGTGGATTCGAATTCAGCCTCTGTCTTTGTGACTTCAAAAAGCCCCTCAACCTCTCTGGATTCCCTTGTCCTTATCTGTAAAATGGACCTAATGGTGCCTTTCCCTCGTCCCCCTCCATGCTAGGCCTATCTCTCTGACATTATCCTGGTGTCTCCCCCATTAGACTGTGAGCTCCCTTAGGGCAGGGACTACCACAATGCCTAGCACACAGTAGGTGCATTAGGAATGCTTAATCCATTACCCCCCTTCCCCAGGGTTGGTTCTTGAAAAAGACCAAATTGACCTCACTGTGTTAGGGTCCAGTTACAATGTATCCAGCTGTGGCCCATCAGACCAATACAAGCTCGCAATGCTCTACCCCAGGTTGGGCACAAGTAGTTCATGTGAACATCTGGGGTGATACTCCAAGTTTGCGCATCCTACATTTACTTTGTGCTGTCTCAATTCTACTTTGCTCATACGCACAGCACCTTCTCTGATGTGGGCATTCCATGCTGAGCGGTCCTGTGCCAGTGTCTCCTATGTCCCACAACCAAATCCAAAGTTCTTGAGAGAGACCTTGAGAGTGTCCTTGTATCACTTCTTCTGACCACCATGTGATCACCTGCCCCATGAGAGTTCTCCATAAAATAGTCTCTTTGGCAAGCCTACATTTTGTGTTCCAACAACGTGGCCAGCCTATCAGAGTTGCACTCTCTGAAGCATAGTTTGAATGCTTGGTAGTTCAGCTCGAGCAAGGACCTCAGTGTCTGGTGCCTTATCCTGCCAGGTGATCCTCAGAATCTTCCTAAGACAGTTCAAGTGGAAGCAATTCAGTTTCCTGATGTGGTGCTGGTAGACTGTCCATGTTTCACAGGCATACAACAATGAGGTCAGCACAATGGCTCTGTAGACCTTCAGTTTGGTAGTCAGTCTAATACGTCTTCTCTCCCAAACTTTTCTTTGGAGCCTTCCAAACACGGAGCTAGCTCTGCCAATGTGTTTGTCAACCTCATTAACAATGTGCACACCCCTGGGAAGTACACTACCAAGGTAAGTGAACTCTTCTGCAGCATTCAGAACTTCTCCATTTGCTGTAACCAGTGGTTCCACTTATGGATGTGTTGCTTTAGAAAGGGCTGAGAAACAGTCAGTGTGCTGTTTGCTGCCCAACAACTCCAGGAGAAATGCCAGGACCAGAAGAGACCTGTACACACCTGTACACAACCTTTGTAGATCTGACCAAGGCGTTTGACACTATTAGTCGTGAGGGCTTATGGAGAATTGTGGCAGAATCTGATTGCCTGGAATTAATCAGTATGATCATACATCAGATTCACGATGGTGTGCCCAGGTTCTGGATAATGGACAAAGCTCTCATGCCTTCCCAGTCACCAGTGAAGTAAAACAGGGCTGTGTGCTTGCTCCCATGCTTTTTAGCAAGATGTTTTCATCCATGTCATCAAATGCTTTCAATGAGGATAAACATGGCATCAAGGTCAGCTACCGTACTGAGGGTAAATTCTTCAATCTGAAAAGGCTACAAGCCAAGACCAAAGTGGAGGGAGTGTTAGTGCATGATTTTCTGTTTGCAGATGATTGTGCATTCAATGCAGCCTCTGAAACTGAGATGCAACAAAGTATGGATCAGTTCTCTGCTGCCTGTGCTAATTTTGGCCTGATAATTAACACCAAGAAAACACAGGTGCTCCATCAGCCAGCCTCTCACCAGCTATACATTTATCCGGTAAAAGGGGCAAACCGGTTGTCTTCCCCATTAGACCGAGCTCCTTCAGGGCTGGGACAACTGCGATGCCTGGCACACAGTTGTTGTATTTGTCCTTCATTTTTGAAGAGGACCGTGACATAGGGGAGATGATGACATGACTGATTAGAGTGAGGGAGGGCTGTGCAAGGTCACCAGCCTCACTTTCTCCTTCAGAGCCATCTGGGTCCAGTGGCCTGATATTCATCAGGATGACTGGAGGTGGCCTACAGTAGGTGCATAATGAAAGCTTATTCTCTTCTCTTCCAGAGGGTTGGGATAAGCTGGCTTTGGATTCAAAAAGCTCTAGGTTCAAATCACGTCTCAGACACTTTGTATCTCAGTAACCCCTTAAAGTCCCTTCACCCCATTGCCTCAGTTTCCTCCTCTGTAAAGTGAGGAGATTGAACTGTCTCATCTAGGGCTTCAGATCTGTGGATAAAGATGCTATGGTAATGTAGGGCCACTAGAGGGTGCCACAGTGAGGAGAGGCTGGGCCCGGAGATTCCCCACCCTCCCCAGCAGTGGAGAAGCCCTGGGCAAGTCACTTTACCCCTGCCCTCCTCCCAGGGTAACCACCTGAGGATCAAATGAAGTCACTGCAAAGCCACCAGAGGTGTCACATAAATGTACCTCTATCCAGATTAGCCATTACTAAAGTAGGAAAAGTGCCTGACCAAATTTGCATTGAATTTTCTGTGTATGTATATGTGATGGCTCCTTCCCTCCTCTGTCTATCTCCCCCTCTTTCTCTGTCTGTCTATCTGTCTCTCCCTCGCTCACACACAGTATAGAAGCTCCTTGGGGACAGTAGCTGTTTTTCTCTTGGCTTTTGCACCCCCTGCCTCAGGCAGCAGGTGAGAGAGCCGAGACCCAGTGTGATTTATGCTTATCACATCAATGACTGCAGGCTGGAACTAATGTCAGGATGAAGCTGAAAGACTCTGTTGGGGTCAAGGAAGCCCCACAAAGCCTCCTCCTTTGGAGAAGAGAGGATCTTCTCTACTCCCTTCCCTCCTTTCCCCGTGTGGAGGTCCAGCATTGGGAATATCCCCGGAGAGACTGGCCCAAGACCTTACCCTCCCCTCCCCACTAAGGATGCTGGTCTCTAGGAGGAGTGCTGTGGATTCTTTCTGGGGTGGGGGAAGGGGAGGAAGAGGACAGTGACTGTGCTGGAATGACAAGCCCCAGGCCACATTTTTCTACATTATAATTTTTCTTCTTTGAGATGCCTATGTTAAATGCTCCCTCTAATTGTCCTGGGTCTGGGAGTCAGGTCAGAGGGCCTGGGGGAACTAGACCACTTTGAACAGCTTTCTCTCTCTCATCCAGAAACAGCTTGGACAATAGATTAATATTAAATTAAAGTGTGAGATTTTTGCCTAGAATGTGGTGTGCCATATTAATACTTTTCTTTCAATAGGAAGTATATAAAGTCTTGCCCTTGAGGATAGAAATAAAAAACAGTAGGTGCTTAATAAAGGCTACACACACATACACACACACACACACACACACACACACCCCCACTCCCACCCCATCGCCAGTCTTTCCCTAATCTCACCCTGTATCACCGACATTTCTAACTAGGTGTCCTGAAGGCATCTCAAGCCCATCATATTCCCAAAATGATTCCCCCACCTACCATGGCTCTTTTAAACTTCCCCATTTCTCTTAAGTCACGTCCATCCTTCTAGTTTCTCAGGCTCATAACCTCAGTGTGAAGTTGTTCACCCATTCCTCCCACCTCCTTTCTGGTCTCCCTGAAGCCTGATCCCTGATCTGCCTTCACTCCCCAGATAAGACACCCCATTTTCCATCACCATGCCTGACCACCATCTGTCTCCTCTGCCGGCCCCCACCCCCACCTCTCTGGAATGTTCTTTATTCTCCACTTCTTAGTTTCCCTGACTTCCTTCAAGACTCAGCCCAGATCCCACTGGCTCCAGAACTCCTCTCCTGCTAATGCCTTCCCCTCTCAGTGTCCCTCACTGCTCTGGCACATAGGAAGCACTTGATAAATGCCTCTTGACTCCCCTGTCTCCCCACCCTTAGCCCAATCCAACCACTTGGCAAACTTGAATTCAGTATCTTACATCTGACCTTTTCTCTCTGCTCATATGGCCTGAGGGTCGCTAGGTGGTGCAGTGACTAGAGCACCAGTGCAGGAGTCAGGAGGACCTGAGTTCAAATCTCACCTCAGACACTTGACACTCACTAGCTGTGTGACCTTGGGCAAGTCACATAACCCCAACTGCCTCATCCTGGGTCGTCTCCAGTCATCCTGATGAATATCCATACTGAATTCAGATGGCTCTGGAGGAGAAGTGAAGCTGGTGACCTGCACTGCCCTCCCTCACTCAAAGCAGTCATGTCATCATTTCTCTGAGGGCATGGTCTTCTTCAGCAGCCAAGGATGAACACACATCCAGAAACAGCTTGGACAATAGATTAATATTAAAGTGTGAGATTTTTGCCTATAATGCGGTATTTTATATTACTGCTTTCTTTTCAATAGGAAGCATATAAAGTCTTGCCCTTGGGGATAGAAATAAAAATTCACCAGAACAAGATGGGGAAGGCCTTGATTAGAGGTGGTGGTTTTGAAAAGAATTTGGGAGTTCCAGTGGACCCAAAGTTCCATCGGGGTCAGTGGCAGTTGTGATTTGGCAGCCAGAGGAACTGACATGGGGCTGCTTGATAAGGGTTCAAGTTTCAAGCAAGAGGAATAGGTTGGTAAGGTGTCCCTGTCCTCTGCCCTGGGCAGGCCTCATCGTGAGTGCTGGGCACAATTATGAGCACTGTGGTTGGGCAAGGACCTTAAGAAGCCTGGGAATGTCCAAGGGAAAATGACCAGGATGAGACCCGGAGTTGTCTTCTCCATATGGGGATTGGCTGGAGAAGCTGGCTATGCTTAGCCTGGACAAGAGAAGCCTGGGGTGTACGTGCCAATTCCTCTTGTGGTCCCAGGGCTTGCCTGGAACAAGTTGAAAAGAAGCAGATTTAGGCTCCATGTCAGGGCCTTGAGCTGTCCCAGTGTGAAACAGGCATCCTTCGAGGTGGTGGGCCCCTCCTTCGAGGTCTCCAGGCAGGATATGTAGGGAGAGGGCTCAGATAAGAGGCCCCTATGTCCCCTCCACTCTCTAGTTCTCTTCTGGGAAGTGACTTGCCCAAGCGGCACAGGTGGTGGCTGGCAGCAACCATTGTCTCAGATTCCAGGTCCCAGGGTTTCCCCCTATCCTACTAGGAAGGCCCAGACTCAAGGCAAAGAACAGCTGGTGACCCCATTTTCCTTTACTCCAGCACAGCCCTGTCCCCCAAGGTCAACACAGGCATTTCCTGTCTGACCAGGACTGAGTACAGGGCTCTGAAATCTGCCCTTGGCCACTGGCCAGGAGCCACTGCCATGTCCTGGTTGAGAACTGCATCTCAAAGCTTCTTTAGCCTTCATCAACCAGGGTCAAGGACCCCTCTTATGTGTGCCCTGGGGATCCAACAGAGAGAGGCCCATCTTCAAGGACTGCTAGTACAAAGTCATCTCGTCTTCCTCCTCCACACCTCTGACTCTCAAGAGCCTGAAGGCCCCTTCTACTTGAGCCCTTGGCCTGTCACTGCTACCCTTCCCCCATTACTCTGTTCCAGTACCAGGCTACTTGACTTCTCTGGATGTCCTGGACCCCTCTGGTAGTCAGTCTGATGAAGCCCATGGAGCCTTCGCAGAGTCAGAGGATGACAAGAAAACCATGGGTGCTGAAATCATCATCTTGGAAAAGCCGAGGTGATACAGCCCAGCCATGGGCCACCTGGGTGGGCCTAGCACCTGACAGGGGCTTAATGAATTGGAGGAGGGGAAGGTCTGGGGTCTGCTGAACAGGTCGGTGAAGATGGCTTTGCTTGATTTCAATTTAAATAGACCTTTCATGGATTTCTTTGCAAACATCAGGGCAGGTCATACATTGGTGATTCTAGTGCCTGAGGCATCTTGCCCCAGGTATAGAGGGCTGTTGGGGGCAGGGCTCAGAAAACACCCAGAGAATGAGGACTCTAGGTCCAGTCTGATGCCAGGTGTAGACAGGCTCTGGGAAGGGTACACCATGAAGGACCCTGGGTCTGTGGGAAACCCAGCAGGGGTGAGGGGAGTGCAGGGCTGGGGGCAGTTGGTGGAGACGGTAAAATAACAGGCTGAGCCATTCTTGTTCAAACAGCAAAGTCTTGTTGAATTAAACAACACATAGAAAGTTAAAGTCTACACCCGGTGTGTGTTTGGTGGCTTGTCTTGGGTCAGGGCTGGCGCCTGGGGAAGGAGATTACTCCTGTAATTGCCAGGTGGCCAGGATAGAGGAGAACCAGGAGGGGGCCTGGGCTCAAGCCTCTATCTCGGGCCCCCAGGCCATGCCCAGCTGAGAGAGGGCAGGACATTCCCCAAAGACCCAGGATGGACGGCAGTATCAGCCAACACTCACACAACATTCATGCATCGGCCTCAGGCTGCTCTAGGAGCCTGCTGCCAGTCTGCTGCCAAGCAGATTCATTACTCACATTAATAGGGGCTCAGAGTGGGGCAAAAAGGGAGGGTAGCATCTCCTCTTATTGCTAAGGGGCAGAGGTTGGCTGGGGGAGGGTTTTATCTTAGACTTCACATCTCACGGGCTTCCTAAACTTTTTTCTTTTCTTTCTTTTTCTTTTTTTTTTAAGTTAAGGATAAAGAGAAAAATCAACTTCAGAGCTGCCCTTTTGGGTCACTGGCCTCCTCCTGGACTTGTCATCATGGGGGTGGGGGTAGGGGGTAGGGAGTAGGGTGCCAACACACTCTGGGACAGCCAAGCCAGACGCACCTTCTAGCCCCGGAAGACCAAGGGGGGTGAGATCTTGGTCGTTCTCCCCACTCCTGTGCTGGGGTTCCCACCTGCATGTGGTGAGCCATAATCGAGGCCATCCTGGCTCCTGGGGTCCCGGAGAGTGGCCCAGGAAGCCTAGTGGAGGAGAGGGCTTGGGCGCCATTTCTCCTGGAGAAGGTGATGACCGGCTGGCTATGGGTTTGCAAAAGCCGGAGCAGGAGCCAGTGAGGGTGCTGGCCCAGGATGAGTGGGTGGGCTGAGAGTTAGGCTGCCAGAGCCACCTTTGGGAGGGGACAGGATGGCGCTCACCCCCTTTCCCTCCCTTGATGGACAGAGCATGGTAGGTGAGCAGCTGGTTGGATGAGCAGAGCGATAAGGAGACCTTGTCCCTGACGGGAGCTGCGGGGAGTGGGGGACAGTAGGGGAGAGGAGGAGCAGTCTGGAAATGACCTTCAGTCGGCGGTGGTGGCGGGGCAGGGGGAGGCTGGTGCTGGTGGAAGGATGCCTTCTCCCTGCAGGGGGGGAGGAGAGGGCATGAGGACCTCGGAGCGCCTGCCTCCCTTCCCTCCCTCACCCGGCCCAACTCTCCTTCACTCTAGAGCTGGGGCCTGAGGCCTGAGGTCTGGTCGCTATCAGCACCAGGGATGTAGCCCTGTCCAGGCTGAGGCCCAGCTGCTGTTTTCTCTTGGCAGGAGCTTACCTGGAGGGAGGGCCTCTGGCCAGAGACCCGAGGGGAGAGAGAGGAATGGGCAGCCCGGCCAGACACCCTAGACTCTGGGTCACTGGTGCGCAGGCAGCACCGCACCCACTGTTCTGGCCTGCTTCCCACTGACCTGCTCAATCTAGCGTCTCCGGGCTTTATTTTTCCAAGCCCTTGAAGGAGGTGAGATTTGATGGATGAGGCGCCTATGGAATGGACCAGGAGAAAGAGGTCATGGGCAACAGTCAACACCGCTAGCCTCCTCTCCTATGGCTCCTTCGTGGTCTCCTCAACAGCCCCTGCTGCCACCCCAGTCCCAGAAACCTCAGGGGCCCAAGGGCAGAAGGAGGACCTCCCTGAGCAGCCCAAGGGCAAGGGACAGGTGGAAGCCTGGGCCAGAGAAAGATTGAGCTGCTGGGAAGGACCAGGCAGGCAGGAGGGGTGTAGTAGAGAGAGAACGAGAGAGGATGGAGAGAAGGGCAGCCCTCATTCTGTCCTCAGGCCTGCATTCAGGTCCAGGAAGTGATTTCCTCACCCCAGCCCTGCTGGGGAGGACAGGAGGAGGGGATTGTATCCAGTGACCAGGAAAGAAGCCTGAGGCACAGAGAGGGTCACCCAGCTGTTAGGACCTGGACTGGACCTGGCTCTCCTGATCTCCAAGTCCAGAATGCTCTGTTACACGTAGCTGACTCCCTACCATGCAGGCGGTGTGGAGAAAAAGACAGTGCTGATAAAGAGGGGAAAGGGTGAGGGGATGATAGAAGGATGGAGAACAAAGGAGGGACAGAAGGCTGGAGAGAAGGGAGGGGAAAGGGGGAAGAGGAGAGGGTGGGGAGAGAGAGGGAGGGGAGAAAGGGAGGGACAGAGAGAGGGGGAGGGGAGCAGGTGCTGAGGAAGCAGCAGGCAGCTCAGTGACAGATGGCAGCTCATGGACAGTGGACAGGACACAGGCCCTGGGGGGCGGCAGTCTCTTCCCCACCCTCCTGAGGCCCCCCAGACCTGAAGCTCTCCCTGCTGCTCCTGCTGGGGTGACCCTGACCCTATGGCCCTGCCCCCATCCCCGACCCCAACATTGGCCTGGCCATGAACCTGTCCTTAGGCCTGCCCTTGGAGATCTTTCTTTGGCCCCAGCACAGGCAGCTGAGAGGTTTGGCTGAGTAAAGGGGACCCTCCCCAGCTTTGGTGGGGGCCAGGGAAGAACCAAATTAATAAGGGTCTTCTAGGGAGGGGAGGCAGAAAATGCCACCCCACACACACACTCACAAACAATGCAGACACACGAGGTTCCACACACCCAGACACAGGCCTGGGGGCTGGAGGGGCTGACAATGGGGCTGCTAGACAATGGGAGTGTTTACATGGGCTGGGGAGAGGGGTGGGTCACAGGTCACTGTCCTGCGTGGCCAGTGGCTGCGTGCTCACCGGAGGGAGGCCACCGTTGTCATTGAGCCTCCGGGCCCTGTAGGTCTCGTAGTGGATATTGTGGGTGACTTCCTTAAGGTCCTGGAGGTGGGTCCTGGATGATTGGGGACAGGGGAAGCCATCAGCTTCCATCAGTGGGCTGGCCAGCCAAAGGGGATGCACTCACAGAAGGCCAGCCGAAGACTCACACACTGGAGGCCAGGGTTGGGAGCCAGGCCAGATGCCATCTAATGAGTGGCAACCATCAGCGGCCAACCAACAGACCCCTGAGATCCCCATCCCCACCTCCACCCTGACCCTGACTTCTCTGGGCCTCAGTTTCCTCTTCTGTAAAGTGAGGGGGGGTCTCTAGGATTCCTTCCAGCCCTAGATCTGGGGCCCTAGCAGGGAAGGGCACACTAATGTGGACCAGGCATTGTGCTAAGCACTTCACAAACATTATCTCCTTTGGCCCCTCAGAGCCCTGTAAGGGAGGTGCTGTTATTCTCCCCATTTTACAGCTGAGGAAACTGAGGCAGACAGGGTGAAATGACTTTCCCAGGGTCACCCAGCTAGGAAGTATTGGAGGCTAGATTAGATCTCAGGTCCTCCTGACTCTGGGCACTGACCTATCAGCTGCTCCCCTTTGATTCTGAATCCAGGGATGTTCCTGCTATACCGTGGGTGGAAGGGAGGAGGAGGAGGGAGGGTGGCAGTATCCTGTTGACATTGACTGCTCCCTGGCACTGGGGCCCAGGTGGTAGAGAAGCACAAATTCATCCATAAACACTGACCAGCTGTGGGACCCTGAGCAAGTCATTGCACTGTTGCCTGCCTCCGTTTTTTCAGATGTAAAATGGGGAGAATCAGTGCACCTGCCTCCCAGATAACATTTGTGACATCGCATGGAGCCCAGTGCCTAGTAAGCGCTTAATAAATTCTTGTTCCCAGTCCCCTTGGGAGCCTTCTGTCAGGATCACTGCTTTGACCGGCAGGGAGAGGCACTTGGCTTCAGGGAGGCAGGCAGCCGGTATCAGCTGAGCTCTCATCAACCCCTCTGGGCAACCTCCCACCACCAGGCGAGTCTCTGCCTTTCAGGAGCATCCCTATGGATAGAGATGGTCTGCTCTCTGGGACTCCATCCTCCCAGGTGAGAGAGAGGATTCAGGAAAGGAGGGAGCTAAGGCCAGGGAGGCCTGGAGGTTGGAGTTTAGGGTCCCTCTGGTCTTGACTGAACAGGGAGGGCCTTACCTGATAACAAAGTCTCTGAGCAAGGCAAACTCACAGTGGGTGAGATTTTCCACTGAAAATCCAAAAAAGAGAGAAGTTACCGCTCAGCAGTCATTGGGCAGCTCTAGGGATTTCTTAAAAGCACATTACTGTATAACCACACACTCATGAGCTAGACGGAGATCAAAGGGCTCCAGAACACACATGAATTCTCTCATTCATGAATTCATCGGTCAAGAATTTACTAAAAACTGATCCTGGACCTGGGCTGGGGACAGAGGAGAACAAGCAGACTTTAAGTTACAGATGGGTGGGGAGGGGCAGTGCTGAGCATCTGATGGAGGACCTACCCCCACCCTCCTCTCTCAGGAGAGAAGATGTGCCAGGATGTAGATATTCAAAGCACTGGTGAGTGAGCAGTGAGTATAGCTTCCAGAAGGGAGGGATCAGTGTGAGCTGGAATGGGCAAGGAAGGCTTCAGGAGGCTAACCTGGGAACTCAGGGTATCCCAGAATCTCTGAGATCATCGGGTCAGTCAACAAGCATTTACCAAACCCCTCCTGCATACCAAGTACCGTGCTCAGCACTGGGGATACAGAGAAAGGCTGAAGTCAAACAAGCCTTACGCTCAGGAAGCTCAGAGTAACAGGGAGACAACATCAAATAAACCAGTGCCTAGAACAGGACCTCCCTTTATATGAAATTCCTGACAAGTGTGTGGCCATGCAGCTTGAAGACTTCCTCTGATGGGGCACTCACTACCTCCCAAGGCAGCTTTCATTGTGAGGAAGTCCTTCCTGGTGGGGATCACATCGCACCCCCCCAACCCAATGCTTCCCGCTGTGCCTTTGGGGCCAAGCACAACTGAACAAAGCCCTCCAGATGGAACATTTGCTGGTAGATGCCTCTTGAAACCTACTGTTTCATCCAAATACATGACACTGACCTGACCAAAAGAGTCAGTGATTTTGTCAGAGACAGCAGGATGCCAGAAAGGGCTCCGGGTCCCAGCCAGTGTCTGGGCCCCTTTCATTTGTACCCGCCACACTGGGAAGCCCTAACTGAACTCCCTTCCCTAATGTCATGTGTCACATAGACTGCAGAGAAAAGTGGATCTCACTCCAGGGCAGCCTTGTTTCATGACCCCTAGAAAGACAAGGAAGTTTTTCCTGATGTTTCAGGGGTACACTGTGATCTGCGTTTTTGTCCTTAGCTTATGTCTCATGAGCCTGAGTGCCTGTGGGGGAATCTTTTGGGGGGAAATAGAATGAGCCAGATATAGATGTTTCTCTGAGTGGAAGCTTGAGCCAGAGATTTTTTACTGCCGAGATACTGACATTCCCATTAGCTAATTAATGTTAATGGCAATTAGCCTGAGAGCTCTTGAGAGAGACCCTCCAAAATTAGACCCAGGGCTACTGTGGCGAGACCTGGGACCCAAATGACACACGAGTTATTTCTTGGATAGAAGCTATATGATCTTAAGCAAGTTACTTTTCCTTTTCAGCCTCAAGTTTCCTCATCTACAAAATGGGGACAATCATCTTGGCACTTCCCACCTCACAAGGTCATTGGGAGGACTGGATGAGCTACTTTGATCTTGACCAATCAGCAGGCATCTATTACAGGCTTGTGCTTTACAAAGGTACCATGGGGATTCTATTGCTTGAGCTTCCATCTAATGATGGCAAATCAGAGATGTCAACCCATGAACCAGCACAATCCCTTACTTCTTCTCGTGATTGTTGGATTCAGTTTTGCTGGGTCCCCTCTGAAACTTCTATGCCCACCATTCCCTTCTCTCAAAGAACACAAGTTGGGGAAAATCCCTGATTTTTTCTTGATTCTACCACACAAGCAGTGGCCCCATTGTCACATCTGGTGGCAGGAGACATCTCCTTCACCCAAGTACATACTTGGGACCTGACACAATGAATTGACCAAGTGAAGAAACATGGCCAAACTGTTACCCTGTGTATCAAAAATTGCTTTCAAAGTTGCAGGCATCCTCAGAATTCTTGCTCCTCTTGTCTGACTGGGAAATATATATTCCAAGAAAAAATAATTAGGTAGAATCCAGCTGTAATTACCCAGAAGCTCAGAAAGAAGCTCCAGTAATAAGAAAAAACTCATGAACACTTGGGGCAGAAAGAGCTTGGGAACTGAGAAGGAGAAGAATGGCTTCCTTCAGGACAGGAAAGGAAAAAGTCAGGTCCAAGAAAACCAAATGTTGGGGCAGAGACAAGATGGTGGAGTAGAAGGACTGACCTGTAGAAGATCCCTCCCCCCACAGCCCATAAAATACCTATAAAATTGACTCTAAGCAAATTCTAGAGCAGCAGAAGCCACAAAAATACAAAGTGAAAGAGCTTTCCAGCCCAAGGCAGCCTTCCAGGCCAACAGGAAAGGTCTGTTGTGCTGGGCACAGAGCGGAGTGAAGCCAGGCCTTGGTCGCTTGGCAGGGACAGGACTGGAGTAGGCCTCAGAGCATGTGGAATCCCTGGCAGCAGCTGCAGTTCCCAGATACCTCAACCCACAAATGCCAAAGGCAGCTTCAAAGGTCAGTGAGAAAGTACTTTTACTTGCATGAGAAGGGAACATGGTCTGGCCCTGGTGGCCCCAGGGCAGCAGCACTTGCTGCAGCACAGCATCCATTTTAAGAATCCTCAGCCTAAAGCCCCTGGGGGAATCGTGCAGCTGATCTGGATCTCAGTCCTGAGTGGCAGCCCTGGGGTGAGGAGGAGTGCTGGCTGACCTGGTGGAGCTAGTGGAGGCTCTAGAGAGGGAATTCTATTCACAGATCCTGGGTACAAGAGTGCTTGTGGTTGCTCCCAGACCAGAGTGCAGGCCAGGAGAGGAGTAAACTCCTCTCTCTTGATTGTGCCACCCTGGAGTAACTGAGAACTTATAGGTCCCTAGAGCATACCCTCCTCTCAACAAAGGAGTCAAAAGTCAAGTAACTGAGTGGGAAAATGCTAAAAAAAAAAAAAAAAAAAGGGAAAAGAATAAGACTATAGAAGGCTACTTTCTTGGTGAACAAGTATTTTCTTCCATCTTTTCAGATGAGGAAGAACAATGCATACCATTAGAGGAAGACATAAAAGTCAAGGCTTCTGCATCCAAAACCTCCAAAATAAATATGCAATGGTCTCAGGCCATGGAAGAGCTCAAAAAGGATTTTGAAAATCAAGTAAGGAGGTGGAGGAAAAATTGGGAAGACAAATGAGACCAATGCAATAGAATCAATAAAAGCGAGTCAACAGCTTGCTGAAGGAGACCCAAAAAATGCTGAAGAAAATACACCTTTAAAAATAGACTAACTCAATTGGCAAAAGAGGTCCCAAAAGCCAGTGAGGAGAAGAATGCTTTAAAAAAGCAAAATTAGCCAAATGGAAAAGGAGGTTCAAAAGTTCACTGAAGAAAACAATTCTTTAAAAATTAGAATGGAGCAGATAGAAGCTAATGACTTTATGAGAAACCAAGAAATTACAAAACAAAACTCAAAGAATGAAAAAATAGAAGACAATGTGAAATATCTCATTGGAAAAACAACTGACCTAGAAAATCAATACAGGAGAGAGAATTTAAAAATTATCGGTCTACCTGAAAACCATGATAAAAAAAGAGCCTAGAAATCATCTTTTAAGAAATTATCCAGGAAAAATGCCCTGATATTCTAAAACTAGAGAGAAAAATAAATGTTGAAAGAATCCACCAATCACCTCTTGAAAGAGATCTGAAAAAAAAAGAAAAACTCCTAGGAATATTGTAGCCAAATTTCAGAGTTCCCAGGTCAAGGAGAAAATATTACAAGCAGCTAGAAAGAGACAATTTGAGTATTGTGGAAATACAATCAGGATAACACAAGACCTAGCAGCTTCTACATTAAGGGATAGAAAGGCTTGGAATATGATATTCCAGAAGTCAAAGGAATTAGGACTAAAACCAAGAATCACAGCAAAACTGAGTAAAATACATCAGGGGAAAAAATGGTCATTCAATGAAATAGAGGACTTTCAAGCATTATTGATGAAAAGACCAGAGCTGAATAGAAAACTTGACTTTCAGACACAAGAATCAAGAGGAGTATGAAAAGGTAAACAGGAAAGAGAAATCCTAAGGGACTTACCAAAGTTGAACTGTTTACATTCCTACATGGAAAAATAATAATTGTAACGCTTGAAATTTTTCTCAGCATTTGGATAGTTGGACTATCCAACTATCCAAATATAGACAGAGAGCACAAGGTGGGTTGAATAGGAAAGGATGAATATATTGGGAGGTGAAAGGGAGAATTGGAATGGGGCAAATATCCCTCATAAAAGAGGCAAGAAAAAGCTGTTTCAATGGAGGGGAAAAGAGGGGAGTTAAGAGGGAAAAAGTAAAGCTTATTCTCATCACATTTGGCTTAAGGAGGGAATAATATGCACACTCAATTTGTTATGAAAATCTATCTTACAGGAAAGTAGGGAAGAAGGGGACAAATGGGGTAAGGGGGGTGATGGAAGGGAGGGCAAATGGGAGGAGGGGGTAATTAGAAGTAAACACTTTTGGGGAGGGACAAGGTCAAAAGGGAGAATAGAATAAATGGGGGACAGGATAGGATGGAAGGAAATATAGTTAGTCTTATACAACATGACTATTATGGAAGTCTTTTGCAAAACTACACATATATAGCCTATATTGAACTGTTTGTCTTCTCAGTGGGGATGAGTGGGAAGAGAGGAAGAGAGAGAAAATGGAACTCAAAGAGTTAGGAACAAATGTTGAGAATTGTTTTTGCATGCAACTGGGAAATAATAAATACAGGTAATGGGGTATAGAAATCCATCTTGCTCTACAAGAAAAGAGAGAAGATGGGGATAAGGGAAGGGAGGGGTGTGATAGAAGGGAGGGCAGATTGGGGGAAGAGGTAATCAGAATGCATGGTGTTTTGGGGTGGGGGAGGGGAGAGATGGGGAGAAAATTTGGAACTCAAAATTTTGTGGAAATGAATGTTGAAAACTAAAAATAAATGAATAAACATTAAAAAAAAAAGAAAACCAAACCTCCCCACCCCAAAGTCCCTGGGGTTGCTGAGTGCCCTCTGGCCCCCAAGTCACTATCAGCTTCAGAGAGTGCCTTCTCCTCAAAGTCACAGGTAAGAAAACCAAGTCCAAAAAGGACTGCCAGCGCACTGGTCAAGAGGCCAGGAGGCGAGTGATTCATCTCCCCACCTGGATTAAGATGCAGCTCCCCCGCACAAAGTCATCTGTGAGGGAGGGTCTGGGAAAAGAAACACCTGAATGTGTTTCCAGACTCTTTCAGGCCAGAAGCTGAGCTGGAAAGACAGGAGACTGGGCACACACATGGACTATGGCCCATGCTCTGGGGCCCCATTTCCCTCTCCTGCCTCTACTATCCCTTGCTGAGCATCACCAAAGTCACCAAAAGAAAGCAGTCTCCCTTTCTCTTGGAAGGAATGATTCATTTGGGACCCCTCTTCTGTTCAATCAGCATGAATTGTTTGATAATTTCATACAAATCACATAGGAATCATTAATTAAGATCGGTTTCTTTAGTAGACCTCAGACTTGGATGTCATGTTCATTACTCGTTTGCCAGTTATGAGGCTCATCTGTGTGGCCCCAAGAAAACTGACAGATATCTCTATCCTATTTACTCAGGTTCCGTGTCCAAACCCAGCATGGGGGGTGCCACCCTCTCTTGCACAACTCGAGCAGGTGGCTATCTTATGACCTCTTGGTACCCCAAGATGACTCTGGCCTTGCCCTTAATTGTTGTTCATCTGTCCACCAATGAGATTCTGTGATTCACCATGTCCACGGTTGTTTGTGTGTTGTCTCCCCGTTAGATGGGCAGAGGGCAGGGACCATCTCTCCTGTTTCTGCTTCATGAGAACTCACTGACTGACTGACTGACAAAAGTCTTCCCATTCAGAACCCTACACAAACTCCTCTGGGGAGCAAGTGACTCATGATGGCATCTGCTTCCTTCATGCATTCATTCATTCACACACTTAGTTAGCACCCACTGTGTGCAGAGCCCTTTGCTTGGTGCTGAGGGTTACAAGTTCAGGCCAGATGGTCCATACTGGGTGCTGCGTCTCCTGCCCAGTACCAGGAACACAGTGTGCACCCAATAAGAGTCAATGGAGAAGTCAGCTCCTGGAGAAGACACTTCTCTTACCTTCGATGATCCCCCAGGGTGTTTTTCTCCCAAGGACCCTCTTGCCATTGACCTGATATTCCTTGTCGCTCCCAACCACAGCAAAAGGCATGCTCTCCTGCTGGAGGGGAGACAGACACAGACACAGCCGAGGGGTTCTGGGTCATTCTCCACCAGCCCCAGCCAGTCCTGCCCAAGAGGACCCTCTTCTCATGAGTCTCGCTGGCATGAGGATCTGTGCGTAGTGGACAAGGTCTGGAGTCAAAGGGTCTGGATTCAAATCCCACGGTTGGGTCAGTAAGTCCTGTGCCCTTGTGAGGGCAGGTCTATCCCTCAGTCTGGACTCAGTTTCTCCAACTTGTTGCCTCAGGGATGCCTTCCCTCTTTAGAGCCCAGGTCTCCCCACTCCTACCTTAGTAGGGCCAGAGGAGTGTAAAGGGTCCTCAGGGGTTACTTAATCCAACTCCCCCATTTTGCAGAAGATAAAACTGAGGCACACAAAGGAGGCATGACTTGCCCAAGGTGGGAAGTGGTGAGCTTGGATTCAAACTCAGGACCTGTGACTCTCCTCCCTATACCAGGCAGTCCCCTCACCCCAAGGGCCCCAGTCCTCAGGGACCTGGCCCCCTCTGCCTCCTACCCTGATCTTGTCATTTTCCGTCTTGTCTTCCAGGTCCTCGTCAAACTCCTTCTGTGGGTAAAACTCGATGCCGTTCACCTCAAGCTCCTTCCGGACCTGGGGGTGGGAGAGACTGAGGGTCAGAAGGGACCTCTGGGCTGGTTGGGGAACCTGAGTCCCAGTCAGGGGAGGTGATTTACCCAAGGCCACATGAGCGGTTAGGGAGGGACAGAAGTAGGATTCAAATAGTGGTCTTTGATTCTACTCAATTCAGCTGGAGTATTTACTGTCTGAGCACTGAACTCAGGATGGGAACTAAAGACAAAAACTGCCCTCACAGAACTTCCAGTCCACTAGGAAGGTGTAACAAGCATGGCACCAGGTGAAGCGAGACAGGGATAAGCAAGGAGGCACCTTCTGACTCTGAAGCCGGACTCCAGCAACACTGTAGGACAGAGAGAGCTTTCTCATACAGGAGTGGGGAGGGGGAGCAAATCAGGGAAGGAGGGCACTCCTGGCGTGGGAGATGAGAAGTGAGGGGGAGAATGGGGGCACTGAGAGATGGGAGCCCCGAGGAGGAGCAGAGTGGGGAGAGTGGCAGGCACAGAGAGCAGGGGACAAAGGAGCCGGGCACAGGGCATCCTCACCCTCTGCTTGAATTCCGTCTTCTCTTCCAAAGTCATGGTGTCAGCCTTGGCTATGATGGGAACGATGTTCACCACTTTGCTGAGGTGTTTCATAAACTCCAGATCTAGGGGTCTTAGGCTGGACCCCAGGGAGAAGGAGCAAGTGAGAGACCCCCTTGGAGAGGAGACCTGCTAGACTGAGGCCACCATCCCCAGGAGGCCTGCACCCCCTCCTTTAAAGAGGAGAAGCCCGGAGGTCCAGGGTGCATGACCATAGGTGCCTGAGGTGGCAGAATGCTGATAATGATTATGATAGCCTGCTTTGTACCTACACTGTGCTGGGCACTGTCCAGTGATTTCATTTGGTCCTCACAGAAATCCTACAAGGATTCTACAGATGGGGAAACTGAGGCAGCAGAGGTCCCATAGCTGGTAAGTGTCTGAGGCTATATTTGAACCTGGATCTTCCAGGCTCAGCCCCTTACCTGCTACATCTCACAGTGGGCTGGCTAACTCTGGGTAGGGGTCCAGCAGCCTCTTCCTCTGCCTCCCCTCCTCCCAACTCTCCTTGGTCCAAAGGACCAGGTGTGGCCTCCTCCAGAGGGGCCTGACAAGCAGCTGAATGAATGAATGAGAGAAGGCCAGGTGGGTGGCTACCTCCTAATGTCTTGGGTTCAAATCTTGACACTGCCACTTAATGCCTATGTAACCTTGGGCTCCCCACCCCCCCACCTCAGTTTCCTCCTTGGTTGGATCCCATGGCCTCTGAGATCCTCAGCAGCCCTGAACCTCTGTTCTTGTGCCTGTGAGCCTCACTGGCACTGCCTTGGTGAGCTCAGCCCTTCCTTTGTGCTGGGAAGAGGGGCTCTTGGTAGAAAGGCCAGAAGGAAGTAAGTAGGGGCCCCTAGAACCTACACTCCATCCCTCCTACTTGGGGCTCATCTCTGTGCAGACGGACAATCTAACTGTGCTGGTTTTGTAGAATTTATTATGCACCCACTGCATGCTGGAAACTGGACATATAAAGAATGGTGAAAGACCATCCCTGCTCTCAAGGAGCTCCCAGTCTTATGGGGAGACAGCATGCTGCTCACTAGACACATATGACACAGACAGAGCCAGCAGAGGGTACTAGGAGTTGGAGGAGAGGGGGAGAGGACTGGCCTACCCCAGAAATGGGAATAGGATATGAGACTTGAAGGAAGCCAGGAGGCAGAGACAAGGAGAGAGAGCACATCAGGTGTGGGACACTGCTAGAGCAAAGGCTTGGAGCTGGGAATTGGTGGCAAGGTCTACTATGGGACTGGGGGAGGGGCAGCAGGCACTCACGAGTGTCCCGTGGGGGAGATGAAGTAGAGGCAGCAATGGACCCGCGTGTCTGGGATCCGCTTCTTTCTCGCAATGTTCACCTCCTCCTTCAGGAATTTCTCATACTGTTCATTGATGTACTTCTCAATGGGCTCCCAGCTAAGTAGACCAGACATGGGCAGACTATGGTCAGCAGGCCACCCTCCTCATCCCAGATTCCCAGCCTGAGAGGGAGCAGGTTGGAGGGCCTGACAGACCTCGGGGGATCATGGAACCCCAAGCTCAGAAGGGATCTCCAAGGATTCCTCCAAGGATGGGAATCTCACTACCTCCCCACCCAGCCTGGTCCTTTCCAGCTCACTCTCAACATTAGGGTGTGCTTTGGTCCCCTTGAGTCTCAGCTCATCTCTCAGCTGCTCTCTCCTGGGGCCAAGCACCACTGGGGGGCCCACCAAACATTTGAAGATAGGGACCCCCAAACCCTCATATTGTGTCTGCTGTTCCCCAGACTTCAATCAGCCGTTGTCCAGCACACTGCCCAGTCCAGAAATATTTATTAAGCCCCTACTATGTGCTGGGCCCTGTGCTAAGTGCTGCCTGATGCTGTCCCTCCACAGGATGGATCTGGGGCCCCCAGCTGCCTCCTGGATACATGAGTGATGCTGTGCTTGGCCCTTGTACTCACTAGTCACGTGACAAGTCACTGCCACTCTGGGCTCAGTTTCCTCATCTGCTAAATGAGGGGTGGGCTAGATGGCCCCTTGCTGCTCAGTCCAGACCCCACAGGCACACCTACCAGTTTTCATTGTTGATCTGGTCTCCGAACCCCGGAGTGTCGATCACGGTCAACTTCATTTTGACTCCACCTTCTTCTATCACTGGGGTGGCAGAGAGGACAAGGGTTCTCCCTTGGGGCCCAGTGCCACCCCTCCACCTTGGAGACCCCTGAAAGGGACTCCTCTGCATCCGATGAAAGCAGCTCAGTCAAGGTCATCCAGCAGCCCAACCTCCTGCCACTGAGTTCTGCTCCGTCATCTTGTCTGTCTCTCCTCTCTGTCCTCCCCAATTTCTCAGTTTCCACCTCTTTGCTTACATGGCTCCCCTTGCCTGGAATGCCCATTCACTCCTCTCTGGCCCTCCAAATCCTACCCACCCCCTCTTTCAAGGCTACAAGGATCTTCTTCCTTGAAGACAAAGTGGCAAGAATCCCTAGCACCCAACTCTCCTTCTAATGGAGAGTCATAGACTGGGGTGGAGATGGGAGTGGGGAGGGGGGTGATAAGAATTTGTGTAGCACCAACTGGCACTGGGGAATGGAGTCCCCTCTAAAAGTGCCCAACTAGTGGTGATCCAGCCTTCACTTGAAGACCTCCAGTGACAGGGAGCTCACTGCTTCCCGAGGCAGCCCAGTGCATTTTTGGACAGCCTTTGTGGCGTCCAGGTGTAATTGCCCACCCCAAGCTCCTGGCTCTGCTCTCTGGGCATGCCTTTATACACAAAATGAAGGCAAAGGACGTTGTTGGTGGGGGGCAGGTAGCCAGGACAGCCAGGCATGGCTTTGAGGACATCCCCCAAAGAACGTCTGGGGTGTCAGAATGCTATGAGTGACAATAAGAGTCATGGGGGGTGATAACAGTAACCTTTGGAGAGGACTTTGAAGTCGGCACGGCCCATGACCTTTGAGCCCTCCGACAGCCCCGAGAGCCAGTTGGTATTATCCCCATTTTACAGGGAGGGAAAGCTGAGGCTCAAGAAGCAGAAAGAGCACCGTGTCAATCATCAGAGGAGCAGACCTCAGTCAGCCCCAGCGGGAGGAGGGAGAAGGAGGGAGCCAGTCGCCCACTATGGCTGGAATCGTGACTGGAAAGTACAGGTGATCTAAATGCCCAGCTCAGTGGTCCTCTGACTCAAGCTGCGGTGACATCACCGGGACTGAGAGCTGCGAAACCCAAGGGGAGCGAGGGAAAGTGGATCCCATCCTTGGGATCCTTCAGACTACCCCAAAAAACCCAGACTGTCCTGGGGAATCAGCACAGTTACCATGGAGGCAGGGACAAGAGGGGGACAGAGGAGTCTCCGGATTAACTGTGAGCAAGTTAATTGTGCTGGTGACCAGATGCCCTGGGGACCAATGGAGCCTCTCCGGGAACTCCTGCCCGAATCTGGGCCAGCACCTGCAGTGGGGACACTTCCTGGGAGGCAGGAGCTGTCCAGCACCAGACCCTTCTTTATTACTGTAGTCACTGGGCACCATGACACCAGGACCCCTGGAAGAGCTGTGGTGGGCCCCCACACTTCCGAGGCCTAAGAGATATTCCAGAGAAGATGCCTCTGATTGGCCATGGGAGCCCTTGCAGCCGCTGGTGGGCTCAGGGACCCCTGAGGACATAAGTGTGGCAGGAAGGAAGGAATAGACTCCTCAATGGCTCAGAGGCTAGGATGGTGGTCTTCAGTCAGAAGAGCTAGATTCAAATTCAGCCTCAGATGTTTGCTAGATTTGGCAGGCCACACTTAATCTTTCTGGGAAGGAAACCCAGACACTCACCATGCCCAATGGCCTTGATCTCCACTGTCTTGGGGATCTTCTCCTCCCGATTCCAGCTCGCTGACTTCCGACTCACTTGGGATTTGAAGAGGGTGTTGATGAGGGTGGACTTGCCCAGCCCACTCTGACCTGGTTGGGGAGCAATGGAAAAGGATGAAGCCCCAGGACAGGGTTTGAACCCAGGGTCCTCTGATCCTGCAGCCAGTTGGCTTTTCTAGGACTTTATTTCCAAAGCATCATCCACCCAACAGGCCCCATTTGGAGCCCCCAACACTCCTGGGAGGTGGATAGGGTAACACTGACAATTCTTCCAAATAACAGAGGAGGTAAAATGAGGTTAAATGGCCAAGCCCATCCAGGAGCTTCTGAAGGCACAGGCACTCCTGACTTCCCACACCCTCAGCAGCCTGGGGTCGAGGTCCCCCTGAGGGAGGAGCCCAAGGTTGTCAGCCCCAGGACCCCACACCAGCCCTGCCAGCCTCTGCACTCACCCACAACCATGATGTTGAAGTCAAAACCCGTCTTCATGGTTTTCTTCCGCATCTGCTCTATGATGGTGTCGATGCCAATGTAGCCCAGGAGGTTGGAGCTGATGCCAAGGGGCTTCATGGGCACTGCCGGCTTGGGCTTGGGCTCAGCCACCAGCTCTGACATGGTCACGTCAGTCCTGTTATCTGCAAAGCCTGCAGATTGGGCAGGAAGGAGGCCATAGACAGACCTGTTGTGGTGCTATGAGGCCTGAATGGCCTGCAGCCCACAAGAGGGATGCACCTCTCAGCCTACCCAAAGCCCCTGCATCCATTCAGGCCTGTGAACCTCAATGCCACATTTGTCCTGATTAGACCCAGTCTTACTCTGAGTGGGCAAGCCTTCGTCACTTCTGGGTAGGGTTTGTAGGATATTATTCTCTTAAATGATATAGAATATTTATGCTTAGAGGGGTCTGAGAACAGGGATATCATAGTTGGGAGGGGCCTTTGAATGTGGAATGTTAGAATATGCTATCAAGCCAAGAGTGGCTATCTTTCTCAGCCAGAGTCCTTCCCCCATTCCCACCCACAATGAGAGAGGGAAGGAGGCATGTGGGGTTAGAGAAGTGACCACTTCCCTGAGCCTCAGTTTCTCCCTCTGTAAAATGAAGGGGTTGGGTGAAGTGACCTCTGAGGCTGGGACTGAGTCTGGCCTTCCTCAGACATGGAAGCAAAGCTTGGCTGGGTCTCCTTTCTTCTGTTTCTTCTCTCCCAAGAGATCTCTTCTCTAGTCCCTTACCCCAAGTGCCAGAGTACCTCTCCTCCCATTTGCCAAGGGCAGCCCTACTCCAACTGGTCTTTGGGGCCACACAAAGCATCCCTAGCCAGATTCATTTACAACTCAGCAGAAACTGTAGAACGGTCCATCTTGATCAGAAAATCTCACTCTACTCCCCTCTCCATGATCACACAATCAGCAGTCAATAGAACTGGGATCTGAACCTAGAGCTTTGGGCTCAAAATTCAGTACTCCTTCCTGGCTTCTAGAACAGATGGGTGTCTTGGTGCCACCATCTTGGCTCCTGACCCATTCAGGCCTCAGGCCCTGATAAACTGTCTTCTGTCCCAAGGAGGCTTCTGTCGAAGTCATGAACATATGACTTTCGGTCCTCAAACTACTTGACTGTGCCAGCATCTGACCCTGAGGACCACTCCTTCTGGACCCTGTCCCCTCCCTTGGCTTCCATACCCAGTCTCTTCCTCTCCTGGCTCTCCCAGCTCTCGGGCCTGTCTTCCACCCATCCCTTAAATGTGGGTGGTCTACGTGGCTCTGTCCGTGGCTACCTCCTCTTCTCTCCTCTCCCCTTCCCCCCGGTGATCTCATTCACTTCTGTGGTTTGTTATCACCTCTCAGGCAGATGACTCTCAGGCCTAACAGCCCCCACCTCTGCCCAGAACTCCAGGACAGGTGGCTGACTCCCCACGGATGACCCACCTGCCCCTTGGACCTTTTTTGCCCAAGGTGAAACTCATGCTTTGTCCCTCCTTGTCTATCCTCCAGACTTCCTCGTGTCTGTGAGTGGCACACCCATCCTCCTAGTTCCCCAGGCTGCTGACCTTACAGTAATCTTTGAGTCAGAGGACCTGAGTTCAAGTACTGCCTTTGCCACCATTCTACCAGCTGCCAAGTCCCAGACTACTTCTTTCCCCATTTCCTCCCCTTAATTCCCCACTATACTTCTTTTTCTTCAGCTCAGTCAATAAACAGGAATCCAGTAAGAGCCTATTATGTGCCAGCACTCTGCTGGGAGCTGGGATGTTCCTAAGAATGGAATAGCCCCTACTTATAGTCTTGTCTCCACCAGCCTGGCTTAAGCACCCCTGCCTGGCCTCTTGGCCTCCAGCCTCTTTCCTCTGTTTAACCCACCACTCTCATTAACTCAGAAGCCTATAGGAGCTCCCCACTGTCTACCCCAAAAAGCAGACTCCTGATTCTGGCATTCAAGGCCCTTTCTTGCTGGAGGCAGTTCCAGCCTGTTCTTTCCAGACTGATGCCCACACAGTCAGTTTCCCATCCCCTGCTTTCTCCCATCCCCTTCCTGCCCTGCTCCCATTGGCTCAGACCTTCTCCCATGGCTGGAACAGGCTCTTCCACCCACCCCCACTTTCAGGGGCAGGAGGCCCCCCAAGAGAAAAGTGATCTCTCTGCCCTCAGATCCCACTCAGGCCTCTGTCACTCTCCCCTGTGACCAGGCCATCAATGTCCTTGTCTGATGGAAGGGTCTGTGTCTCCAGGACCTGGCACACAAGAGGGGGTTTATAACTATTTGTGGAGTGAATATGAAGGAACAAATGAAATATGGAGCTGGTAACACCCCAGGGTCTGAGGGTACAAGAGCTCTGGGATCCTGGAAGGCTTGAGACCCAACATCCACCTGGGTTGGTCTAAGGCAGGCTGTCTGTCCTCCGGAGGCCTTGCTTTCTAAATGAGATAGTGTCTGAGGCCCCTCCCATCTCTGACATCCCCTGTTCTAAACTCCCTCCCAGTCCTGATACCCCCTGTTCTAAGACCCCTCTCTGACATCCCCTGTTCTCAGGCCCCTGCCAGCTTTGAACTTCCCTATTCTAAGGCCCCTACCAGTTCTGACCTTCTCTGTTCTAAGCTCTCTCCCAGCTCTGATATTCCACGTTTCGTTCCTCCTCTTCCCCTACCCCCACTCCCAGCCCCATTCTTGGATTCTCTCCATACTACCATGATGGATCTCATCATCCCCCCTTCCCCCAGCCTGGGCAGTCCCCCTTTTCTGGCCATAACCTGCCTCTCTCTGTCACCATGAGTGTGGTTCAAACCTTGTGGCACTGGGTGGCTGCTCCCAGATTCTCAAGAAGCCAGTGCCAGCCAGGAGTGTGCAGAGAGGTAGCAAATGCCAAATGGGAACGGTAACCAGCCAAAGGCTTCCTGCCTTCCTCCTTTTGACAGAGTCAGGTCATCCTGACTCCAGGCCTGCACCCTGTCCGCTGGGCCAGGAGGAACAAATGAATTCACTGCAAATACATCAGGGTTCTTCCCACCTTCCTTAGTGCCTTGCTCTTCTCTGCCTTCCCAGATTCCCCCCATCCTATAAGACCTATCCCCTCCCTGAAAACCTCCCATGGCAGAATTAGAGAATCTCAAAATAGGAAGGGCTCCTAGGAGCGCAGGTGGACAACTGAGAGGGGACACCAAGGCCAGCAATTTCGGCCCTGAGAGAGGCTCAGGGAGGGGATGCCTCTTGCCCAAAGCCACCTGGTAAGTGAGTGGCAGACAGCCAGGATTAGAACACAGGACCTCTGCCTCTAACACCAGGTCTAGAGGCCCCCAGTCTAGTCTTAGCTCGTCAGCAGCCCCTTCCTAAGGCCTGGTTGCTCAGCCTTTGCTGCGATGCTGACAACCCTTCCTCCCAAGTTGCCATTCCACTGTGGACAGCTTCCAGCCACCTCTCTTCCTGGTCCTGGTTCTGCTGCCCATCAGTCCCAAGATCCAGCTCTCTCAACTCACTCTGGCCCTGGCCCTGGGACCTCCAGTGTGTCCCCATTCAGGGCTCAATGATAGATTGGGAATGTTCATTGCTGTTTCTTAGAGGGGGGGCCCTGTCTCCCCATGAATCCTGTGCCCATGTGGGCACAGGAATGAACACTGGAATGTCCAAGGAAGGTGCCTATCCCACCCTGGAGAGGACTGACTGGCCTAGGTGTCCCTAGGGATGTGCTGGGGGATGAGGACAGGCTCCCCCCAGCCTATTCTGCTTTAACCCAACAGCCCCGAAGGGATCTGTTCTGGGTCACACTCCCTAAAGAATGTCAACTGCTCTTAGGAAGGGCCTGCAAGGTCACATGATCCAATTCCACCATTTTACAGAGGAGCAAACTGAGGCTCAGATGGAGGAGGGCACTGCCCCAGCTCACATGGGTAGTGAGTGTCCCAACCCAGTCTGCTGGCTCCCTATGGGGCTGGTGCTTCTGGAGTGACTGGGTGATTTCTGCCAATCCTTTTGTTTTGCAGATGGGAAGACTGAGCCCCAGGGCACAGAAGGCAATGTAGTCAATGTAGGATTTGAACCCAGGCCCTCCAGGGCTCTTTCCTCCCCCTGGCATTCACACAGACATGTTAACGGAGCCAAATCCCTTGGATCTGGGCTTCAGAAGGTGATCGGGGCTGCCAACCCCTTCTGGAGGCCCCCCTGCTGACTCTGAGCTGCCCCAGAGGAGGCAGCTTCCTTCCTGCCTCCTCCCACCCTTCTCCTCTGACTAGACAGCCCAAAGGCAAATGAGGCTGAGAATTTGGAAGCTTCGGGCTTGACTGTCTCCTCCAAGGGAGAGAGCTGCCAACAAGCCCATCTGCCCTATCTCTGGGCCCCTGGCCCCAGAAAGCCCCCTACCCCCTTTTGTTCTCTTCTCTGCCTCATGCCCCTCACCTGGCCTCCCCTCCCTTTCCCCTTCCCCTCCCCCATCTCAGGGGCAAGCTGGGCTTCACCTCCCACCCTCCCTCTCCTTTTGGGGTTGAGGGTGGGGTCGGGAGGAGGTTCGGTCAGTCCCGTCAAACGCCTCCTCCTGCCCAGATCCCATGACCCAGAGTCTACCCCAGTCTTGGATCTCTGTACAGAAAGGAGCTGTCACCTCCCCTTCCCTCTCCCCTCCCAAGGAGGCCATTCTGGGTACCTTCCCCACTGGTCATGCAAGTATGGAAGCCTGTGGGGGCTCTGGGCTAGGGGTTTGGGGCTGGGGAACCCTCTGCACTCTGTGTATGTGCGTGTGTGTGTGTGTGTGTGTTGTGTGTGCAGCGGCTGTGTTCCCTATGTGAGTATGTCCTTGAGCTGTGCCTGGTATGGACAACATCCATGTCAGGGTCTTGGGTGGTCATGTGTTACTGTGGGCTCCTCCGGGAGTCTGTGTGTGCATGCGTGTGTGTGTGTGTGTGTGAGTGTGAGCACCGTGTCCTGAGTCTCTTGCCTTGGTTATCAAGCCTGTCTCTACATGTAGGTGCCTGAGGGGTGGGGGGAAGGAGGGAATGAAAGAGAAAGGCCCCCCTTCTCCCCCCATCCCTCTTATTTGTCTCTTCGCCTGTGCATCTTGCCATGTCAGTGTGTGTGTGTGTGTGTGTGTGTGTGTGTGTGTGTGTGTGTGTGTGTGCATATCCACGGAGCTGCCCTCCCGCCAGTCTCTGGGGGCAGGGCCGGGCGGTAGCTGCTGGGGCCAGGACCGTGGTCTTGGTGGTGGCAGGCAGACCCTCACCCTATCTGTCCCCTTCCCTCCTCGCCAGCCGGCTCCCAGCGCCTGGAGCCCAGAGCCTGGCCCCTACCTTTGGACATGAATCCTCCTTTGTCTTTGGAGATGCTCTTGGTGTGGGGGGGCTGGGCGCTGGGTGCGCAGGGCTAGTGGCTCTGCTCCCCACTCAGACAGGGGGGGCCCAGCCCTGGCCCTGGCCTCCCTCCCTCCTCTGCTCGCCTTCCCCCTTGGCCCCAGCAGCCAGGCACAGATGGGGAGAGAGGGAGGCAGGCAGGCAGGCAGACAGGAGAGAAAAGAAGGAAGGAAGGATGCCGCCGCCACCGCCTCACTACTGGGATCTGCCACCGGCACCACGTGATGCGCATGTTAACCATCCCGCAGATCCTCCCCCCCATCCCAATGCCCATCCCCACCCCACTGCGGGGGACTCCGCCCCCTTCCCCTTCTGCACCCCTGCCATGGGCAGAAGAGGTAGACCCTTGGGGAATCAGGAGCTAGCCAGAGGCTGGGGTGGGGGGACTCTGAGCCCTGGGGCCCCAAGGCCCCTCTGACAGCAGCTGAGAGACCTTCAGCAAGGAGCCAGTCACAACAGGCAGGCAAAGTCAGTGACAATAAAAGAGGGAACAACAGAGATGCTCATGTCTCTGGGTCTCACCTTGCACATCTGTAAAATGGGACCCATGATTCTGCTCCCTCCCTCCCTCACAAAGCTATGCACAAAGAGAACACTGCTATTAAATGGGGGGGGCGGTGGCGGTGTGTGTACCAGATGATGTATCTCAGTCCCTCAGGGTCTGGCCACTTCATGAAATCCAACTTCCTCATTTTAGAGGAAACTGAGGAAGGGACTGGCCCAGGATCAGGCCAGTGGTCAGGGCCAGAGCACAGATTTGGAGACCAGGTGCTCTCATTTTAAATCCAGAGCTCTTCAGGCCCCACACTGTGCTGCCCCCAGGAGTGCCTGGTGGGGAGGGGGCAGGCTTGGGGACGTGCATGAACCACCTTCCCTCAGGACCCAGCCTTGGACTGGAGGGACAAGGCCAAGAGAACAGAAGAGAAATGAACTAAGTCCCACCATTAACGCACAGGCCTTGGCCAAGTCACAGGATGAAATAGTTGAAAGAGAACTCAGAAGTCAGCTCATCCAACCCCCTCATCTTACAGCCAGGGAAACTGAGGCCCAGTGAGGGGAAGGAACTTGCTCTCCAGTCACAGCATAATCATTTCCAGAGCCAGGAGGCCAGTTCCTGCAGCCTCAGAGGCCTTCCCTGTCTCAGCCTCCATCTGCTCATCTGTCTAATAGGACCAAGGGTCCCAGCTCTGCCTCCCTCCAAGTTCTCTTGTGAGGTTCAGATGGACTTAACCGGGTTTGACAGGAGGACTCTTAATCTACAGAATGAGGGGCCCAAAGTTCCTTCTAGTCCCTGTCCAGAAGCCCAGAGGCCAGAGCTCTGGGTGAGACTCCAGGACAAACTTGCTGTGTGGCAATAGGTATCTCTAATCATATAGGGACTATTTCTAAGGCTCCTTGGGACTCCAAAGGTCCATGGTCCCCTGACATCTGGGGCAGGCATGATGGCAGCAGAGGAGAGATGCCCCTCTCAGGGCAAGCAAAGCCTCTGAGGGCCTGGGCATGACCTCAAAGGGCAGAGGCCAACCCCAAGGCCTCCCAGGTTTCCCTGACTCCTCTTTCTCCTGGACTACTGCCTCTGAAGTTAAGGAAACTCAAGGATAAGGCCCACAGGGGTCACTGCGGGGACCGGACGGGTGAGTGGAGACAGAGCCCCAGCTTGACCCAAGTGACCTTCACAGTCCCCTAAGTCTGGACCATCTCATCTTCCCAGGACAGGGCTGCCCTCTGCAACCTCTCAGGCAGGAGACCACACAGCCCTGGCTCTAATATCTCAGGACAGGGAGCTCACTCCCTCACAACACATTCCAACCAGGACTCCCAAGGTTAGTCCTAAACTTACCTCGTCTAAACTTCCAAGATAATCCTTCCATCTTCACCATCCAGTTAGGTCTCAATGGGTGGAACCCTGAAAAGTCAGATCAGAGAAAGGATGAGTGGAAGTCAGCCTTCGGGGGACCCAGCTGTGCCTTTCACAAAGTGAATCCTTTCCTGCAACAGCAATGGTTGGGAAGTCAGATGGTTACCTTCTCTGGTCTGTATAAAGCAAGGTCCACCTCAATCCAACACAAGCCCCAGACACCCCAATCCTGGCCCCACCTCTATCCTTCTGCAGGTTTCTTGCACCTGTCCCACCTCCATATGCCTTGGCATCCAGAGACCCTGGCCTCCTGGCTGTACTTCAAACAAGACCTTCATCTCCAGCCTCCAGACATTTGCACTGGCTGACCTCCATGCCTGGAAGACTTTCCCTCTAGCCTTCTTTCATATCCCATCTAGTCTCACCTTCTACTGGAAGCTTCTTCTGATGCCCCTCCCCTCTGTGTATTCTCCCCACATTATCGTCCTTAGTTTGCAAGCTCTCTCCCCACTGCACAGGAGCTTCTCTCATTGCCCACTGTACTTGGCAGAGGGCCCAGCACAGAGTAGGCACTGGATAACTGCTTCCTGATTTGCTGTGGCTGGGGGTGGGAGGGTGACAATGCCCACTCGGCCCCTCCTAACTTTCTGAGGAAGGGAGGGAGAACGAGCCCCCCTCACAGCCAGCAGGGATCCCCTTTGGCCAGATTAGACTCAGAAAGCTTTCTAGGTCTTCCCAGGAGGCACTGCATCTTAGCTGGAGGTGGGAGATGGAATGGGGTCATTGTCCTTTACCCAGCCCCCTTCACCAGCCCTGGGTTAAGCCCCTCTGCCCCTCCCCAGATCCCCCCTCTCTCTGGGTCCAGCCTCCAGGCCTCTAGGCTTCTCCCCAGCCTTGGGGAGCCAGCTTGGCCCCAAAGTGCCAGACTCCTGTTCATTTACCTTTATGAGCTACCGCCAGGTCCAGGGCGTCCAGGTCATCCAGGTCAGCAGCTCTTTCTGTAGGCAAAGCTTGGGGGGCAGTTGTGGCTTCTTCCTCTTCTGACTCTGGGGTGTCTGACTCTGAGGTGTGGTCTGGCATGCCTAAGATGGAGCCTACGTCTGTCATGATTGGGACAATGGCTGGCATGGGGGGCTTGAAGGCTGCCCCTGGAGTGGCTGGGACGGTGCCACTATCTGTTAGGTGGGCGACCATGGTTCTGTGTGATGTGGCTTTCTGGGGGGTGACCAAGACCATTGCTGTGCATGGCTGGGCTCGTCTAGGCATCGGCAGGCCCATGGTTGCCCTTGGCAAGGCTGAAGATATATCTATACCTGGAACGGTAAACACGACCTTGGCATCTTTGGAAGCCAGGTTCCTGGCTGTGTGGGACGTGGCCAGGATCATTGTGGTACACGGTGCCCCTCGGTCCGCTGCAGCTGCCAAGGGGCCAATGCTTTTGTCCAGCATGACAATGGTGTTGGCTGGGTGTGCTTGAGCTGGACCTGGGAGTGGTCCTGGTGTAGACAAAACACTTCCTGGCTTTGCTGTGGCTGGCACTGTGGCATGGCTAGGCAGAGGCAGGACCATGGCTGTTAAGGTTGAGGCTGGTGAGCCTTTCCCTGGGCCTGAGGTGGCCACAACCCTGGCTGCGCAGGCAGGTAGGGTATGCAGGGAGAGGTCGGTGGCTGGGTTGGGGGCTGGCCCTGGCCTGGGTTGGTGCCCCACTCCACCCTGTTTCTCCAGATCAGTGACTTGGAAGAATGTGACAGTCTTCCTTGACAAAGTCCTGTCCTCTTCAGCCTCAGCTATGGTGGAGGGAGCTGGGCCCATGGCTGATTCGGACTCCGTTGGGCCTGGGCCTACGTCTGACCTGGCTGAGCCTGCAGCTATCCCTGGCGGGGCTGGATCCATGATGGTACCTAACGTGCCTGGGGTGACAACTGGGTCATCAACCCTCCCTGACCTGGCCAATGTGATCTTTCCTGACTTGAACAGCCCCGAGGCTGGGATGACCCTTCCAGATGGTAGCCGGAGCCTGGGGATGCCCAGGTGCTGGGTCCCCACCCTCCCGGGGGAGCCTAGGCTGAGTGTCCTGGAAGTATACCGGAATGGGAGCCCAATGCCAGCAGGGGTGGATGGGCTCTGAGCTGAGCACGGCTGTAATGGAAGGGTCAGATGTGAGGTCAGCAGGGGCTTCTCCAAAACAGGAGCCCCTGTGGGCCCAATGGGATTGGGGTTTCCAGGACTCGCAGAGTGCACCCTAATGATGGGCTCCAGGGATGCAGGGGGTGCCCCTGGAATGAGAGACTCCCCTTTCTCCTGGGCACTCCCTTTCCTATCTCTAACAGCTGCCTCATGCTGAGGGGAAGATCCTGAGCCAGAGGTGGCCTCCCGGTGGCTATGGTGATGAAGGGTAAAGGAGAGAGAGCTGAGCTTCCTGGGCACAGGGCTGCTAGTGGGGCGAAGCATGGCCCTTCTGGCAGTGCCAGGCTCGCTGGACCTAGCTCTGGCCCCAGCCTGGCTCAGGGGGAGAGGGAGGTGACTTGTGATGGTGCCAAGGCTCAAGGTCTTCCTGGACCCAGGACTGAGGGGGGGTGAGGCCACAGGGATCCCCGAGGGACGACTGAGGTGAAGAGGGGCCTCGCCTGGCTGCTGGTTCCCAGGAGGGGAAGTTCGGTTTCGGTCCATCTGGGCTCCTCAGGCTTCTCCCTGAGGAAAAGGGGGTTGTGGCCATGACCAGGGAGTCTGCCCAGCCTGCCCTGGCGCCTGCCTCCCTGCCCATACCTGAGGCTTCTGCAGAGAAGGCCAAGCTTGAGGGTTGTGGCCTGAGTGGATACTCCACTTCTGTTCCAGGCTCCCTCTGATACCCACCCCTGGAGACAAATGTGTCTGCCCCTACTCCCCCAGCCCCTCCCTTACCCCCTCTTAGGGTCATAGAATCATAGGAGAATAGATTTAGGACCGAAAGGGACTTCAGAGGCCAGTTAGCCCAACCCCATCATTTCACAGATGGGAAAACTGAGGCACAGAGATGGTGAGTGACTTGCCCAAAGTCAACCTTGCTCTTGAATGCACTCTTCACTGCAGACCTCCACTTTCCCACCTACCTACTCACCAGCAGACATACACTCCTATGGACCTTTTGGCTTCCCAGATTACCCTTGAATTTTAGAATGAGAAGGGACAGAAGGAACTATAGTTTGTCTTGACAGCCACAGGCCTATACTATGCCCCATCCCCACCAAAGAAAAGACACTGGAGCTGCCCTGCAAGGGAGTGAGCAGCCCACCAGTAAAAGTATTCAAGTAGAAGATGGGTGGGCAGCTGTCAGGGAGGTGTGCCCCTCTCACACCCACACCCCCAGCTCACTCAGGAATGTAGAATCAGAAGGGATCAGATGAGGTCCTGTCCCTAAACACTTTGCTAGCCTGAAATGCTGCCTGTAAAAAAATAAGCAAATCACTATTGTTGCTAAGTGGTGGCCTGTTCTGGGGGATGGGGGCGGGGCACAGTGCAGCAGGGGTGAGGGGCAGGGGTTGGCCAGCAATAGGGCCACAGACAGCTTTTAGGGTGTTAAGATTTGCAAAGCACTTTAACATGGAATAGAATCGTTTACAATTTGATCCACTATGACCATCTTGGGAGGGAGGCGTTATTATTACCCCCTTTTAACAGCTAAAGAAACTGAGGCAGACAGCGGGGAAGTCCACAGCTGTGCATGTCTGAGGCTAGACTGGTGCTGAGGTCTCTCTCTCCCCAGCCTCAGTGTGCCCCCATGGGGGGTGGCCTCCTGCCTCCTTTCCTGATGAGGGTTGTGTGGGCCTGAGTGAGGGAGGCTTCATTGCCTTACAAGGCCAAAGAGACCCCAAGAGGAGCTCTGAGGACAAATCTCTTCCCTAAGATAGAGGGCTCTTGGCCAGGGACTTGAAAAGTTGGGAATCATGTTTTTGTCTTAGCCTCAGTTTTCTTACCTGTAGAATAGGGATAAATCCCTGTCATGCATACCTCAGAGGGTAAAATGAGGTCCTGTCTATAAACAGCTTTGCAGGCCTTAAAGTTCTATATGAGAAGCAAGCTATTATTATTCGTTATCATTCCTGACAAATGTTGGCCTGTTCCTATTTGGCAATGTCACTGATGAACTGTTTGCCAAGCTAGAAACGATGGGAACTGAGGGAGTGACTACACTGTCTTAGAGTTGGGGAGTCAGTGAAATTGCTCTCTGCAAAGCCCTGACAGCAGAGGTTGGTGGCCTTTCTCAGCCCTCACTCACCCTGAGCTCTCTGCAGTCTCTGACACTGTGGATCTCTCTCTCTCTCTGCCTCAGTTCCCTTTTTTCTCTAGGTTTTTGGGGACATCTTCTCTCCTGGCCTCCTCCTCCTCCTCTGCCTCCTTTAACCACAGGTGGCTCAGGGCTCAGGTCTGGGCCCTTAGCTACTTGGTGATCTCACCAGTCCCTATGGATTGAATTATCTTTATGCTAATGATTTCAAATCCACTTTTCTTGCTCCATTCTGCCTCCTGACTCCCAATCTCACATCTCCAGCTGCCTTTCAGATGTGACAAAATGAATGTCCAGGAGGCATCTTCAACTGAACATGTCCAAAACAGAACTCAATATCTTTCTCCCTAAACCCTCCTTCCTCCTACCTTCCCTATTACTGTAGAGGGCAACACCATCCTCCCAGTCCCTCAGGCTCCCACCCTTGGAGTCATCTGAGAGTTCCCACTCTCTCTCATCCCCAGACCCAATATGGCCCCAAGGCCTATTGAGTTCTCCTTTGCAGCTTCTCTCCAATACACTCCTTTCTCTCCTCTGACATTCTCCCTACCCCAGTGTAAGCCCTGGCCACCTCATGCCTGAAGAGTGGCAATAGCCACTGGGCAGTCTCAGTCCATCCTCCAACCACCAAAGTGACTTTCCTAAAGCCCAGGTCTGATCAGGTTACCCATCTCCCCACACACACTCCATAACCTCCAGGGGCTAACAGTGACATGCAGGAGCAAACACAAAGTGCTCTGTTTGGCCTCCAGAGCCCTCATAACTGACCCTCTCCTCCCTTCTCAGTCTTCTTGGCCCACCTTCCCCCAACACAGTGACCTGGCATCCGAGAACAACACCCTCCATCTCAGGGGTGCAGATATTTTGTCTGACTGTCCTCCATTCCAGTCCCAACTAAAATCCTGCCTTCCACAGGAAGCTCCCCAAAACCCTCCTCATGTTAGTGCCTTTCCTCTGTTAACTGTTTCCAATTTATTCTGAATATTGCTTGTTTCTATCTCCCCCATTAGATGGTGAGCTCCTTAAGGGCAGGGGCTGCCTTTTACCTTTCTTTGGATCCCCAGTGGCTTAACACAGTGCCTGAAGCATAGTAGTAGTAGTAGTAGTAGTGGTGGTGGTGGTGGTGGTGGTGGTGGTGGTGGTAGTAGTAGTAGTGGTGGTAGTGGTGGTGGTGGTAGTAGTAGTAGTAATAGTAGTAGTAATAACAGTTAACATTATATAAGCCCTTTCCAATCATTGTCTCATTTGATCCTCACAACTTTGGGAGGTGGTAGCTATTATTCCCTCATTTTGTCACTTAACAAACAATTATCTTGTCCACTGTCTTGATGATAGATAAGGAAGGGTGAAGTGGGCTTTTTTGACAGCTAGGTTCTTGGGAGATCAGATTCCAAAGCCTTCCCAGGAAGGAAAAGTAGAGCTAAGAATCTGGGCTAAGAATCTACAGGAAAGGTCAGTCCAAAGGGGACAGCAGGCATTCAAGCATGAAATGCTAATGTTAAAAACATAAAGGATTCAGAAAAAAGGCCAACATGGCTGCACCGAGCCAACTTGGATTTTCAAAAGTCAAACAGAAAGATCACCAGAAAAATATGTAATTTGAAAATAAGGTGGTAAATGGGTAGTGAGAGTGAGGGGTAAGGCTGAATGGGTGCCCACAGAATGTTTAAGAGATCAAGAGGATTCCCCAGTAGAGAAATGGTCAGAGGATATGAAAAGACAGTTCACAAGGAAATAAATTCATGTGATCAATAATCAGATGAAAAAAATTCTCTATACAAAAGAAAATAACAAAAAATGTCAATAATGATTAGAGAAATGAAAGTTAAAGCAACTTTCAGGTCCCACCTTCCACACATTAGATGAGTAACGATAAAAGAGGAAATGGCAAATGTTGGCCAGGCTGTGGAGAAGCAGGCATGTTGAGCTCAAGTAAGTGTGCATTCCCTTTGGCCCAGAGATGTCCGTGCTGGGCCCATACCCCAAAGACATCAGAGGGGGAGGAAAAGCACCCACATGCACAAAGCTGCTACAGTCGCTCTTTTCATAGTAGCAAAGAGGGAATTGAGGGGATGGCCATCACTTGGGGATGGCTGAACAAGTCAAGGCATATGAATGTGACAAAGACTATTGTCCTATAAGAAAACAAGGAAGAGGGTCATTTCAGAGAAGACTGGGAAGGTCAGCATGAACTGATGCAGAGGGAAGGGAGCAGAACTAGGAAAACAATATAATAGTAACAAAGTAACAACACAAAGAAAACAAGATAATAAAGACTCACAGCCCTGGAAGGCGTGAGAGAGCTGGCCTGGGCCAAGATCAAGTCTTATTCCAGAGGGCCCATGATGAAGGAGATAATAGAGGGATTCCAAGGTGTGAGACACGGCCAACACTAGATCCTTTATGGGAGAGCAGGGGTGGCTTTCTTTTTCTGTTTTTCTTTTTGTTCAATTGAAATAGAGGGTAGGAAAGAAAATAAAAGTTTGTTCATTGGAAAAATAATATGATGAAATTCTTCAAAATAAAATACCTGGAGGGTTCCTCTGCAGAGGTGAGACACTGTGGGTGTGGGACATTTGTCTTAGTTGATCAGATTTAGCGGGATGCTGACAATCGTTTTTTCTCTTTTTTTACACTTTGTTAAAGGATGCATCTCTGAGAGGAGGCATATTTGGAAATGAAGAGGATGTAAAAAACAATATTTTATTTAAAATTTTAAAAATGAAGAGGATACCTTCATTGATTATATTTTAAATGTGGAGCAGATCTCCAGGGCATTGGGTAGAATGTCTATGGATGATCCTCAAGACCCAATGGATAAGTTATCCTGGATAAATGGATGAGGCCAAGACCAAGAATTTTGATAAGATTATGGAGTTACTGAGTCACAGATTTAGGGCCTAAAGGAACCTCAGATCAACGGGTCTCATTTTTTTTAATAGAGGAGGAAACTAAGGCCTACAGGTTAAGTGACTTGCCCAAAGTCACAAAGGCTAGAGATGAGATTTGAACCCAGAACCTCTGACTTGAGGAGGAGGTTGGTGTTCTTTCCAAGTTATCTCACTGACTCCCTCCAGAAGATACCAGCAAAGGCAGGTACCTGAGGGCATCATGGTCCTGGGAGACCAAGGCAAGGATGAGTAAAGCCCCAATCCGCCAAGCTGACCACAAAGGAGTTTTCCAGAGCTGCGTAGGGGGAAAGGCAGTTGGGAGCCTTGTTTGGCCCACGGTGAAGGCTGATGGTGAGAACACAGAACTACAATTACCCCTCTCACATCGTAGGGGTTAGGAGCCCCAGTGAGCTGGAATATCTGCCTAAAATGTTTCTGCCTTTCCTTCATACCACAGAAGAAGAATGAATTATTATGGGATTAAAAGATAAAATATGTTGATATTATACAATACTATACGTATATTTTATGCATTTCTGAGTTTCTAAACTTTTTCTGTCATCGGCTGGTCTTCATGTCACCTGAGACTTCCACAAAACTCCCCCCAAATTCCCATTCATTACGTCGATCTGTGTTTGTGGAAACCATGATGGGGAAAGTCTCCAAGTGGAAGGGATAATTGTGTTCTCCTGGATCCAGCTCCTTACCTTAAAGCACTATGGAGAGGTGAACTGTCATTTTTTTGAATTAATAATCTAACGTAATATATATGATCTATATGTTATGAATATATAATCTGTTTGCAAGTATTTGATTAATAAAGCCTGAGCGCTCACAGTGAGAAGCGGAAGTCTAATAAGCGTTTCCACTGCACTAGTTAGCTTAAGTCGTTGGTTTTGCTGCAGGGAGGGAGGCTGGGGTGCCTGCCCCCAAGGAGCTTCCATTCTAATCTCAGCACAGATACCTAAAAGCACCCCACCCCCACCCACCCCCAAGTACCCACCCCTTTGTCCTCACCGCCCTGAGAACTCCCATTTTTAAAGTAAACCTTTAGTACGCTAGGCACTTTTCTTGCAGCACCCCTGTGAGGGAAGGAGTCTGGAAAGACGGCTCTTGTTCCTATTTTCAGAGAGTGCTGAGTGCCGTGACTGGCTCAAGGCCACCCAGCCGACCGGATCTAAGACAGGATTCACACCCAAGTCTTCCTCCGAAGCCGGGTCAAGGCCCCGGGGCTTTGGCAGGGACGCGAGTGACCCCGTCTCGGGGAGGCTCGCCAGGTGGAGCGGACGGTCTTCCCACGCGGGCTTTGGAGTCAGAAGAGGCGGGCTCAGATTCTGAATGACGGGTGAGTCGCTGCACTTGGCCTCAGTTTCCCCACTGGTAAATGGGGAGAGGGTGGTGGGACCCCCGTCCAAAGACCCTTGAACCCTAACTCTAAGATCTTCGATCCTGGATCGCCCCCGCCTTCGGGCCCCCCCCCAGCTGCGTCCAGGAGGAAGCTGGCCCCTAACAGCCCCCCTGGAGGAAGGAAGGGGCACCGGGAGGGGGGCTGGGGGTGGGGCCAGAGGCGGGGGCGGGGCCCCCGGGCCTCTGAAGGCCCTTCCAGGTTCAGACGGGGGTCCCCCTGACTGGGGAAACTGAGGCAGGAAGGGAGCCGCGGCGCCAAGGAGCCGCCCCGCCCCCCACGGGGGCCCGGGCTGGCATGACCAGCCCCTCCCCCATTTCTGACCCCCCCGTGTCCAGGGCCTCTGCCTGGCCGCCCCCTTCTACCCACCCCCTGCCCAGCTCTACCCCGCCCTCTGTCCGCCTGGGGGGTGGGGGGGTGTCCCGGATAAGCCCAGCCCCAGCCCCAGCCCCGCCCTCCAAGCCCCCAGAGCCGGCCCACCTGCTCCCTGGACCTGGCGCCTCCACAGCCGCCGCCCCCTACTGGGGACCTCGGGCTCTGCAGCTGCTCAAGCTCCTCCCAGGGGCGGGGCCTCCTCCCAGAAGCCCCGCCCCACCCCAGCCTCAGCTTCCCGGCCTGTAAAGCCTGGGTTTCCCAGGACCCCCTGCAGCGCCCCCACGGATGTCAGAGCGGGGAGGGGCCTGAGAATTCCGAACGTCGGGGCTGGATGGGCACGTATGCCTCTTCTGTGACCCCCCACTTCCACCCACACAGGCCGTGTCTCTAATCACCACTTCTCTGAGCCTTTCAAGTGGACCAAGCGCTTCCCACTCCACAGCTCAGTGCGGCTTTCCTTCCCATCTCCAGAAGGCCAGTGACTGACTTACACCCGGAGGTGGGGATGGCCAGCTTCTTCTCCACTGCCAGGACCAGGTGTAGGTGTCACCTCCTCCTTTAGCACCCTGGAGCTGGGGGGGGTTCCCCTGACTCCTCCAGCAGCCACCAGGGCCCCTGAGGGACAGAAGGTGGCTCAGACCTGGGACTCTGGGCACCCAGGTTCTAGGCCCAGCTTCATCTCTCTGGGCCTCGGTTTCCTCCTCAGTAGACTGAAGAGGACCTTTAATCCCTTCTAGCCCTAAATCCTATCAAAGGAGTCTGTGATCTGAGTTCAAATTTACCGATATTTACTGTGTGAGCCAAGCCCTGTGCCTCCATTGGAAGGTCCCACTAACATCCATTCAATGATTTAGAGCTGGAAGGAACCTCCCTCCTTTTACATTTGAGGAAACTGAGGCTCTGTAACATTAGGGGACAGGCCCAGAGTCACATGGCTACTAAGTGTCAGAGGCAAGGCTGGAACCCGGGACTTTCTACCCAAGTCCCCTGCTATAGTGGTCTTGGAGAACACTCAGGGTGGTTCTCCCCCCACTTTTTTGAGTTCCAAATTCTCTTCCTCCCTGCAGTCCCTCCCCACCCATGGAGAAAGCAACAAGACACTTATTACATGTGTGAAGTCATGCAAAACATTTCCACACAAAACATTTCCACATTACAGGATGTTGTTTTCAAACCAAAAACAAGCTTATTGCCTTCCTCCAAACCTGCTCTTGCAACAGACATCACCCCTGTATCCCACAGCCTGGAAGGTACTCTCAGGTGTCCTTTGCCTGGCATCCAGTCCCTCCCTGGGTCCCACGAATCCCCTTCTCCTAGGCTGGTTGCCACAACTCCAGTGAAAGGGCCTCTGCATCCCCTGGTCCACCATCACAGCCCCTACCTCCACCTTTTCCCATTCCCAACCATCCTTAGCACTCTCATAACACTCTTCCTAACCTGCACAGATCTGGTGTGCAGCCCATCAGCCCCCAGTCAAGTTCACCATCCTTGGACAGTGTACAATATGGTGCCGCCCAACTTTTCTAAGCTTATCTCACATTACTACCCTCTGTGAACTCTGCACTCTCCTGTCCAAGGCTACCTTCTACATGTTCTCATTGCCTCTGGTGATACAATGTAGGGGAGGGACAGGGTTTTGTTATTCCTTGTATTTGGTAGACAGTCTTGGGACAGGGTCTAAGTCAATGCTGGTTGCTCGACTGGTCTAGTTCTCATGCAACCTGGGCTTCTGCCCACATGCTTCCCTGTGCCCAGAATGACCCTCCCTCACCCCTTGTGCCAACTGAAGTCCTGCCTAGAAAAGTGGAAGGAGCTTTGGAGCCAGACACCTGATTGTGAATCTCTGCTGCTTGGCTGCCTGTGTGACCTTGGACAAGTCATATGACCTCTCTGGGCTCCAGGTCCCCATCTGGAAAATGAGGGGCTTGGGAGAGAAGACGTTAGAGATTACTTGCAGCTCTAAGTCTAGGCTCCATCCGTTAAACCTTACTCAATGTCACCTCCTCCAGGAAGTCTTCCTTGGTCTGCCTCTCTCCCCCTCCCCGAGCTTTTATCCACCAGATTTGTTTGGGCTGGTGGGCTGCTTCTAGGGCACCCCTACTGAACTGTGTGTTACTGGGAGTCACGCTTTAGTTCCCAGGCCTCTCTCTCTGGGTTCTTACAAAAATTGCTGACCATCTCTGTGTCTGAGTCCCCTCATCTGTAAAACAAGAGGGACTCCATAGTGTCTTAGGTCTCCCTCAGAAGGAAATCTAAGAGGCCCTGGTCCTGTGAGACAAAGCCCTAGCCTCCAGCCCCCTAAGCAAGCCTCCATCCACAGGACTTGACACTTACCTTGAACTGAGGAGGGCTGGGCCAAGGGCTAGGGGGCTGCTGGATGGAATGGTGGAAGGATTCAAGTTGGGGCCAGCTCAGTGACCCCCTATGCCCAGGGCCCCCCAGGCAGTAGCAGAGGCTTGGGCCTGGGCCTGTTTTCTTGCAGCTTCAGTGACAAGGCCCCAGGCTCCGGCACCCCACCCCACATCATGCCAACCCCAGGGAGTGGGAGGCAAATGAAAGGAAGGCCTCATCCACCGGAATCTTGGGTCCCCGAGCCAAAGGCCAGGCTGCTAGCTGGGGGAGGGACAGGGAGAAAGCCAGGGACAAGGCATCTCTCTCTGCCAAGACAGCCCAGCCATCCCACCACATCTGGGGGAGGGTCTTGCTGAAGGAAAACTCAAAACTCTGACCTTCAAGAGATCATGGGTTAGAGCAAGAAGAGATCTTAGAAATCCTATAGTCTGCTCCTCTCTCTATTTTAAAATGGGGAAGCTGAGGCCCAGATAGCTTAAGGAACTCATCCAAAATCACATAGTAAGTGGAAGAGTCAGGATTCGAAACCAGACCTCAGATTCCTGAGTCAATAATCATGCTTCCTCCACCCCCAAATCCTTGCTGAGTTCTGTTCTGTGACACCTCACTAAGTAAACAGTGAGTCCCAAGACCCTTCCAAACTGACTGTTCCTCCCCCAGGGAAGGCATTGGTGGGTGGACTGGGGGCTTTGACAGAGTCCCCTCATCCCTCTCTGCCTCCTCAGCTGCCCACTGGCCTGGGTCACCTGAGAGTTGCCATCTGGAAAAGGTCACACACAAGACTGGTTGTGGGCCCTGGCCCTGGCTTTGTCCACAAGGTTCATGATAGTGGCTGCCTGGTTTTTCCCCTTCTCATCTGTCCTCCTCTGTGCCCACCCCCATCCTCTCCCTCCCTCCTTGCTGGCCTGCAGGATTCCCTGCACAGGCAGCTAACCCCAGTAACAAGTGGGGGGACCCTGGAATTCCTCTCCCCAGGTTTGACCTCAAGAGGCCTCCATCCTCTCCCCTCCCCCTTCCCCTTTCCTTTATTGAGGTCCCACTCTTTCTGGGGGTGGGGCATACCTGGGGTGGAGAGCATCAGGAGACATAGCTCCCATCCTACCAGGATCCCTTCCTGGGAGCCCTTGGGGAAGGGGGCAATTAGGGAAGGCCCTGCCTGGTCTCAGTCTCTATCTCCTCAGTCAAATGGGGATGATGGAACCTGACTGTTCACTTCACCAAGCTCTCTTGAGGGGGTCACTTAGCACACTTGAAGAGGGAATCAGGAGTCTCATCGTCACCATTATCGGGTCTCCCTCCCCTGACCCCCCCGCAGGACCACATTGACATTAGTGCTTAGGGTACCAAGATCCTTAGTTGAGAATCAAGACCTGGGTTCTAATCTCTGCCCTGTCTCTTCTACCTGCTGCCTCAGGTTCCTCATCTGTCACACAGGGCTGATTCCAGCTACCCTGCTCACCTCCCCAGTTTAACATGAGCAGCAGAGCAGGGTAGGAATGTAACTCAAAGGCTTTAGGTAATATTGGGACTGCTGAGTGGAGGGACCAGAAAACATTTATTAGCATTTTTTAACAGACAATGAAAGTGGAGGGAGGGGAGATAGCTTGTGTAGCCACATTTCCTATTCACGATTGAAGACTTTCTACAAGAATGATTATGCGGCTGGGGGTCAGTGGTAGTGGTGGTGAGCGAGGCTCTGGTGCTGGAGATGCAGATCATGTATGATTCAGACGGGGCAGCACAGAACCCTGGCATTGGGGCATAGACTGACCAGGGGGCTTCAGACTTGGACTATGTCCTGACCTCAGCTTCAGGGTTAGCTTGGAAGGGGTTTGTAGAAGAGCCTGGGGGTGGGGGTAGGGTGGGAGAGAATCACAGGAGACCAAAACAGACCTTCCCCAGGCCCCCATCCACTCCAGATAAAGACCCACCTTTCACAACCTCACATTTGTGGCCTGAGGAGATCCCACCAAGCCTCTGGGCCTCTTCCCCAAAGCAGACAACTTTGAGCATGACCTACAGCACAATGTCTGCCCTCAGCACCACCACCCCCAGTCTCACACCTCTCACTTACACTGACAACCATATTCTCATAGACACACCCATGCATACCTCTCATCCTCTTCTGATATAAACACCCACCACACACTCCCCAAGTCACACACATGCATGCCCATAATTACCCAAAATCACACAAACTTACACCCACACCTACACACAAACACACCCACACCCCCCCACACACACACCCTTTCAGGTCCTTCTGTTGATACTTAGACCCATAAGCTGCCATCCCATCCACTCACACTCATAGCCATAGGGGACATACTCCTACCCACAAGCCCTACCACTCATACAGATCCCATAGCCCAGAGGTTCCTCCCCCCTCTACTGACCCAAGCCCATGCAGACAGCAGGACCCTTTTATAGGACCTGAAGCCCAGTATGGAGGAAGGACAAGTGGAGGCCAAAGTCCAGATCCTAGGGAAGAAGAGGGACAGATCCCCCCAGTTTCCCAGACTGTGCCCATCCTTAAAAGGATGATGGGGATGGCCTGGTCGTTCCTTCTCCAAGTTCTTCCTTGGTCAGGACTTCCTTTCTCTGTTCTAAGCCTGAGCCCTCTCTTCCCCAGGGATGGAGGCATTGCTGGGTTGGGAGGAGGGTTCTCAGAGCCCCTGAGACCTGCCAAAGGCCCAGGACCCAAGAATACAGATCTCAGGAATGCCCTCTCGCCAGAGTGGACAGGGCTGCCAATGTCCTGGGCTCCTGACCCCCTACCACCAGCTCATGCCTTCACAGACTACTCTCCTGGACTGGGACTCTACTCCTAGCGGTGAGTGTGTCTGAAGGGCAGGAGTGATGTTCCCCAGTGGCTCATAGCAGATAGAAATGGCAGTGCCTGGGTTGCTCATGTTCCCCTCCCCTCCACATACACACATACAGTGTGGGAAGAAGGACTGCTGAGCTGGTGTTGGTGGGCAGTGGTTGGCCACTCAACCAGGGGAATGACTCACATTTGGGGAATAGCTATTAGCACAAGACAGGGGGATGCTTGGAGACTCGAGGACCAACCAGTACCAGTGATCAGTTGGCACAGTGATGGACACAGGGCTTATCTCTGCTTCCTTAGAAGCTGGCCCCTCTTGTGGGACTCTGGGAGTGGAGGAGGGGTAGACACAAGAGACCTCAGCCAGCCCATCTTCCATGTCCCCTCCCTTGGGAGACAGAGATGAGAAGAACGAGGGAGCTGGCCAAGACTGGGGACATCAGGCCTCAGAGGGGGTCTGGCAGTTTGGTTCCACTCTGGGGGGGCCTGGGCTGGCAGAGATCTGTGGGGTCTGTGCTGGATGGTAGATGCTAGAGCAGGGATATCCAGGGAGCAAGTGACTGTGACTAGGAAGCCAGAGGCAGAGGACCAGGGAACATAGTGGCTAGATCTGGCTCCGGCCCAGACCAGCCCTATAAAGGGTGACCCGCCATGGCAGCAGGGGTCTTTGTCCCTCAGGCTGTCTCTGCTCCCAGGCCTGTGCTCTCAGACTCATCAGACATCAGGGCTCCCAAATGCCAGGTTGTCACGGATCATCAGGGTCTTGCGGAAGTTCCGGTCCAGGAGGGGTCTTTGTGTTCGCCACTTGTGCGCTTCCCGCAATCCAGGCTCAAAGTAGTAGATGCAGGCCCCAAAGCCAACCAAGATAAGGATGGAGATCATGAGGTAGACGGGCACAAACCAGTCCAGGAAATGCGGCATGGCCATCCTGCAGCTTCTGAGGACAGAAGAGGAATCATACCCATAGCACACATTTACAACCACAACCGCTCTTTGCACAGTCTGAAAAATGTTATCACATCCATTTTGTGTCTGAGGAAACTGAGGCTCATAGGGGGCAGCCAGTGAGTGTCAGAGATAAGTCAAAGGTAGGTCTGGTCTGATCCCCATTCAGGTACATTCATCCCACTGGGCCTTTTACCAGGCAAGCTCCCATCCACGGTGGAGACACACCCCCAGGGGCCTTTCACTGTGGGCACTGCTTGGCCTGCTGGAGAGAGATATCCAGCTCAGGCATGGAACAGAGCCACAATCTTCCAGCGCTGAGGTTCTAGGGTTCTTGCCATGAGTGAGTGTTGGAGGAGCAGGCAGAGGGAGGACTCCAGCTGGCTGGGGCTGGCAGCGACCCTGGGCCAGGACCCATCCTCCCCCTAAACTGCAGAGGAGGAAGCAGAATGATCCACTCAGGGCTCTGGGCCAGAGGACAAGGGGTTGGGGGCATCAGTGCCTTTACTGATTTCCTGAGGGTGCTTAGTCATGAGTGCTAGCTTTGGAGTCAGGAAGGCCCGGGTACAGAGCCTGCCTTTGTCACTTACTCAGTTGTGTGAGCCTCAGTCTTCCCATCTGTAAAATGGGAGTAAGAATTCTTGCATAACTTACTGCTCAGAGTTGTGAGGAAAGTGCTTAGTAACCCTGAAAGCCCTGAGGAAATGAGAGCCAGTGTTTGTGAGACCTAAGGGAGGCCGGCTAGAAGGGCACTTGGGGGGGGGGCAGCACCTTTGCCCCCAGAATCTCTTTGGCCATTAGGGAAGAAAAGGACTTTGTCTCGAATGACCTAGATTTGGTGGAGCAAAGTCTTTCTTACGGGGCTCCTCCTACTGCCCCATCTCCAGTGGGCATCCTACAGCTAGTTTCACACCTCCCTCCAAAGATCTCCAGGCTCTAGACAGCCATCCCAAGAACTCCCTTTCCCCTTGGGTAAAGCTAAGACCTGCAGAGGTTGTTGCCTAGAGGCAGGGGCAGCCCCTGGGAACAGGAATCCAGGTATCCTGGCCCTTCCTCCACACAGTTCCCCACAGACCAACCAGTCTCCCTGGAGAGCCAAATACAGATTCTGAAAACACCTCCCGCATTTCCTGGAAGGAACCCAGCAGGGACTCAGAGGTCTCCTCTCCAGCCTCCCGCAGATTGGTCAGTGAGGAGTTTGGGGAGTTAGGGTGCCGGGAGGTTGATTTTGCCAGACAGAGCTTGGGACCCTCCTAGGAGTCCTTCAGTGCCCAAGGCGCCTCAGGCTGAGAAGAATCACCACGTGTTTCATGGTTTACCCTCAAAACAACTCTCACTTACTTAAAGAGAATGGAAGGAATTCTAAACCACTCTCTTTGAGCAGCAGGACACAGCAAGGATGGTGAGTCCCACCCACTTTTCAGAGGTAAAATGATTGGGCCAAGGTCACTCAGCTGGTGCAGCCAGCCAGGTCTCTGAGTGCAATTCAGTTGTTTTCACCATGCCTGACTTTGCCTCCAACCCTTAGGCTATGGGAGAAAGGTCGCCACTTCTCCAACCCTCCCCTCCCCTGCCACACCTCTCAGCTTCTTGGGGTTCAGGTAGCACTAGGTGGCATCTCTGATCTCTTTGTTCCTGCAGAACCTCCAATTCAGTTTGGCCTCTTGGCAGCCAAGCCCAAGCTGGCATCTCTCCCTGCCCACCAGAGGTGCTCCGGTCCCTGTCCCTGGCTCACCTCAGGCTGTGGGCATTCTCAGCCCCGGATCCAGGTGCAGCTCTTGGCTTAACTGGGGCCTAGGGGCACGCCTTGGAGACACTACCATCTGCAGGCGGAGATGGATGCTTGTCCCCAGGGCTCAGCTGGTACACAAGCACATCCAGGTTCTAAAGCCCTGGTCAGCTCCCTTCTCTCCCTGTCTCAGGATGGTGGGAGGCGGGCCCCATCTCCACCAATCAGCAGGCTCAGCAGACTGAGGGCTTTATCCACAGTTGCCAGGGAAACCAATCTTGGCTCATTTATGCACGTGGTACAGAGCCTGTGATGGGGAGAAAGGAGGGGAGCTGTCACGTGGTGAGGGAAGAGGATGGGGAGCAAGTCTGTCTTCAGGGAAGGGAGGGAGGGGGTGGATTAGGTTGGCAGGGACTCTTGAGATGAGATCACCAGAGTTTTTGGGGGGCTACGTTTGGCCATGTACAGTATTCAGCCTATTTGTCAGGATGGTCTATACACAGCTCTGTAAATCCCTGGATCAAGGAAGGTAGAGCCTTACTTCAGTTCCTCTGCCACACAACCATGTGAATTGTGAGACTCGGGGGACCTAGATTCAAATCTTGATTCTCCTACATATGGGCTGTGTGGCAAGTCTCTTCCCCTTTCTGGTGCCAGCTTCCTCATCTGTAAAATGGGAGGCTTGGACAAGACCATCTCCAAGTCTGTTCCCACAGAGCTGGTAAGTGGAAGAACTGAGATCCAGGCCAGTATCCCGACTCCAGTTCTTCCCAGCCCCCAGGGTGCCAATAACATTTGCCTGGAGGTCACCTGAGAGCTGCAAGTCTACCTGCATGGAACCCAGCCTGGGCAGCTGGAGTGAGAGGGAGGGAAGCATAAAAGGGAATGGGGGAGTGAAGAGATCCGGGAGGCAGTGTTGCTCAGTGGAAAGCATACTGGGTTTGGAGCCAGAAGGCCTGCGTCTAAGTCCTGCTTTGGCTCTTCCCTTTTGGGCACATCAGAGGCCTGAGTTCCCTGGCAGCTCTGATCTCAGTGAAAGATTGTGTGCAGGGCCAAGGAAGCCAGGACTCCCTGCTGTTCTCTGTCCTGTTAATGTTTGGAATGCAATGTTCAGCTTTGGAGGCCACATTCTAGCAAGGGCATTAATCGAGAGGAGGGAATCCAGAGGAGGAGGCCAGCCGGGCCAGGCCAGGATCAGATGAGGGGAGTCATTTTAATTTAATCAAATAGTCTAGAGGGGCTTGGGCAGGATGGGACAGTAGCCTCCAGGGATCCAAAGGGTTGACCCTGGGGAAGAGGGTCAAACAGATTCCGTTTGTCCTCAGAGCTAAGCAGCAATGGAGGGAAGACCCCCAACCTTCCCCACAATCTGAGCTAGCCCAAATGGAATGGGCCACTTAGCAGGCAGTGAGTTGGTCTCTCTTCACTGGAGGTCTCTCTAAGTAAAGGCTAAAAGACCACTATCCTAGAGGTTATAGAGGAATTTGCTGTTCAGAGATGGGCTCACTTGTTCATTCCTTTACTCATTCAACAAACGTTTCTTGTGTCTGCCAAATGCTAGGCACTAGAGATGTTATTGTCCTGAGATTCCTTTGGAAGGGCCCTGGCCCCTGTGACTGTCAGATCTGGAAGGATGGGTGAGCCAGGTCTGAGCTCTTCTGAAGTCTCAGGGGCTTCCTCATCTCCAGCCTGGATGCTGGTGACAAAACAGGTTTGCCAGGGCCACAGCTCCTCCAGAAGAGGTGAGTGCCCACGGCTCCAGGCCCTGTGGGGTGGTTCGTCACTGGTGCTGGCACAGAATTTTGCACATATTTGATTCTCCTGACAGTCCATTTTACAGAAGTGGAGACTGAGGCTCAGGAAGGTGACCTAAAATGCCCAGGGTCACATAGATGGGGTCAGGAGCAGGTCTTCCTACACACTACATGCTGGGAGGGACTGGCTCCCACCCCACCACCCCAAGGACCTGAGGCACCTGACCATGGAGGTCCAGGGCTGAGGCAGCTCCCAGGACCTGCCCTGATTCTGCCTCCTCCTTGCCAGTCCTTTCCTTTCCCCAGAACTCTGGCAGAATGATGGCCTCTGGAGCAATTCTCCAGGCCCTGAGAAAGATGCCCCATATCCCTGGTGGTTCAGTGGTCTCCTGGCTGATGATCCTAGTTCAGTTTTCAGTCAATCAGTGAAGAAAGAGCGTGGGAAACCTGGGTTCAAATTCTGCCTCTGCCATTTGCTGTTTGGATGACCCTGGGCAAGTCACTTAAACCTCACTCTGACTCAGTTTCCTCACCTCTAATGTTGGCTTGAAACTAATTCCAATAGTACCTTCCTCCAAGGGCTCAAGAGATATAAGGCATAGAAAGAATTTTACAGACTTTAAAGTGCTATGTAAAGGTCAGCTATTATCATCACAACTATAACCTTCCATGTCCCTTCTCCCCAGCACCGACCCCAGTGTCTTCCTCTGTAAAATGAAAGAGCTGGGTTCCCAGTTCTCAGTCCTCTCCGATCCTGTATTACGAACACCAGCCCAGAAGCTGTGTGAGTGACAGCGATAACAGCAGGCAAGGGGCAGCCCTGAGAGACTGATGGCAACTGACCGCAGTGGACAGTGAACTGGGTGTGTATCATCCCCATCCTCCTTTCTGCAGTCAGGAGCACATTATCTATTTCTAGGGAAATGGTTTGAGTGCCTTCTTTATACACAAGACCATCAGAAAGATGAGGAAACTCAGACTCAGAGAGAAGAAATTAACCTGGCAAGTTCTTGGCCAAGGTGGGATCAGGACCATAGACAGATCCCCTGGTTTAACCCCTTCATATGACAGGGCTGGAGATTCCCCCATGTGGAGGGTACTCTATGACAGTGGGGGCATAAAGACAAAAGAGAGAACAGTCCCTGCTCTGGTGGATTCTAATGGGGAAGACCCTGACACAGGCAGGACACCCTCAGTCATCTGAGGAGGGGGCTAGTACTGCCACCTAACTGGTGGTGGGATTCTGCTCCTGAGCAACACCCAGAATGGTGGTTCTAAGGGGGGAAGTCCTCTCTGCCCAGCTGCAGCATAAGTTCCTGGGGGTCAAGGATTTCTTCATTTTTCTCTTCATATTGCCAGAGCCAGGCAACAGTACCCTGAATGTTACAGTAGCGACTTCCTAAATGCTTTTTGGATAATGTCCTCCAGGGGGCCTGGGGTTCTTGGAGGCTATACTCTGGCACCAAGCTAGAGAGGTTTAGAGGCCCCAAGAACCAGCCTGCTCAGCTGGACCTGGTGGCCTGTCCCTCCCAAAGCACCCTCATCCATGGATGCGTCTTTGGAGGAAGGCCCCATGCGGTGGACCTTTGGAATGGCAGAGTATTATGGTGCTGAGGGCTGGGAGGCCCTGGTAACTCCTTCTTTTCATAGATGAGGCCAGGGAGAAGTCAAGTGCCCAAGATCACATAGACAGCAAGGAGGGAGAGGAAGACTTCGAACCTAGGTCCTTCTGAATCCCAAGCCGGCTCTCATTCCATGGAATCATGCTTTGCCCAGAGAGAAAAGGATATGCCAAGGTACTTTATGGTGTACTGCAGTTATCCCTTCCACATTGCCAGTTGACTTTCCCCATTGAAGTTTTTGATCAATCACAGATTGACATAAAAATTAAATGGGAATTTTGGGGGAGTTTTGCAGAAGCCACAGGCTAGCAGACAACACAGAGCCCATGACCAAATACTTAACCCATATTTTACAACAAGGTACTGTAAATGCCCCATAAAAGAAAAAGAAAAAATTCAGACTTCTTCTCTGGTTTGAAGAGAGGGCCAAAAAATTTTATGTGGATTTTCCTGATGTGTGTGGGGGAACATACTGCCCCTTACCACCCCCACCCCCAACCCTGCGATGTGGAAGGGATAACTCTATACGCCAAGTGCTTTCCTCCCCAAACTGTTTGCATTCTCTGGGCGCTTGGCACACAGTAGGTGCTAAATATGAATGTTTGGTGAGTTAAGACCACCTGAGTATGTCAGGTAGGATCAAGACCAACTCTTTCTAAAACATGAGGAAGCTGAGGCCCAGGGAGGCCCCAGGTTAGGAGCCCAGGTCAGAGTCCTAGTCTTCCGCACTTTTAACGAGTCTCTATATGTATACGTGTGTGCATGTATATTTTATATATGCATAATATACGTATATCGCTTCATTTCTCTTCACATCTTGGCACAGTGCATGGCACACAGCAGGCGCTCCATAAATGCTTGTTGAACTACTGATTCTTCCTCTTGACATTTCCTTCTCTGATGATCCCGCCAGAAGGAAGGGGAGGCCCAGGGAGGGCACCGGCAGAAACCAGGTCACGGCCTCTTTAAAGCCAGGAGCCTCCAGAGCCCCGCCCCACCAGAAGGTGATGTAATGGGAAAGAGATTTCCCCGCCCGCGTGCTGGAGCGGGGGCGGGGGCCGCCACTGCAGTCGGAAGTGACGTCAGAGGCGACAGCTGCCCGCCAAAGGACAGTTTAAAAAGCGGGGCACGCATGCGCACTCGCATCACTATGCCACCAAGGTTTCTCAAACTGGCGCGAAGATGGCGTTGCTGCGACCCCTGGACAAACTGCCGATCCTGGACGTAGCCACCATCCTGGTAAGTTCCGGGAGGCCCCAGGTCCTAGTCTCAGCTGTCAGTCCTCAATCTCCCCGTTCATTCACCGGCGGTCCGGCTTAGTTCGGCAGCTTCTTCTCCCCGGCAAACCGAGCCCCCTTATTGGAGGATTTGGCGCGGTGGGGCGGGAACAACTGACTCGTAGGAGCCTCCTTCTGAGCCGCTCGCCAATTGACGCCAAGGAGCCGTTCCTGCTTTCTGATTGGCGCCGTCGTCCTGCCCCGCTTTGGCCGACTTGGTCTCTCCCCAGGAGGATGGGGGGATCTCGGAAGCCTCTGGACGAATCCACTGGCACGCGGCTGGGGGGGAGAAGGGAAACCTGGGTTAATTACTCCTGGCGCTGGGCGGGGCCGAGGCTCTGGTAACCAAGCCCGGCGTGGCAGTGTTGGAGGTTGGGAGCCCGCGTGCCCCTGGGCAAACCTCACCCCACTGCGCATCAGTTTCTCTGTCAGTTAAATGAGGACTTGGAGCTCATTCAGCCCTAGTGATCAGCCAGCCATATCCAGACCCCGCTGCCCTCCTTCAGGCAGTAGGCGTCTAGTATGTTCCTGCTGTATGCAAAGGGCTTTTAGGATTCCCTGAAAGCTGTTTATGGACCAAGAACCCAGGGTGCATCACGACTACGGGTGCGGATGGAGCCACACTGATCAGTGATAAGGACTTGACCCGGGAGGGATGGGCTGAACGCTTCCAGAGCGTTCTCAACAGACCAAGATCAGTCCATGCTGAGGCCACTGACCGTTTACCTCAGGATGACATCAATCCCTCCTTAGATGATCTTCCAGCAGAAGAAGAGGTGTTGAGGCCATTAGGCTCCTTTCATGTGGCAAAGCACCTGGTGCTGAGTCTATTCCAGCTGAGATTTCCAAGGTAGGGGGACCATTGCTCCAGGTTATAGGCAAGAGCAGGTTATCCCCCAGGAATTCAAGGATGCCTCCATTGTCCCTCTCTATAAAGGTAAAGGGAATAGATTGTCCTGGGACAGTCACAGGGGGGGTCTCTCTTAGTCATTGCTGGTAAGATTCTTGCTAGAGTCCTCCTTAATAGGCTGATCCTTCACCTGGAAGATGGTCATCTACCTGAGAGCCAGTGTGGCTTCAGAAAGGGCTGAGGAACAGTTGATATGAAGTTTGCTGCCCAACAACTCCAGGAGAAATGCCAGAAGCAGAGCAGAGGTGTGTACACAATGTTTGTAGATCTGAAGGCCTTTGACACTGTTAGCCGCGAGGCTTATGGAAAATTATGTCAAAATTTGGTTGCCCAGAGAAGTTCATCAGCTACATCAATTTCATGATGGCATGTTTGCCCGGGTTCTGGATAGTGGACGAAGCTCTCATGCCTTCCTAATCACCAATGGAGTGAAATAGGGCTGTGTGCTTGCTCCCATGCTTTTTAGCATGATATTTTCAGCCATATCGACATATATGGATGAACAAGGCATCAAGGTCAACTATTGTACTGATGGCAAGTTCTTCAATTTGAAAAGGCTACAAGCCAAGACCAAAGTGAAGGGAGTGCTGGTGCATGCTTTTCTGTTTGCAGTTGATTGTGCAACCTCTGAAGCTGAGATGCAACAAAGTAGGGATCAATTCTCTGCTGCCTGTGCTAAGTTTGGCCTAATAATTAACACCAAGAAAACACAGGTGCTGCATCAGCCACCACCACACCATCCATACATGGAACCATTGATTACCACAAATGGAGAAGTTTTGAATTCTATGGATAAGTTCACTTACCTTGGTAATGTATTTTCCAGGGGTGTACACATTGACAATGAGATTGATGCACACATTGCCAGAGCTAGCTCAATGTTTTGGAGGCTCTGAAAAAAGATTTGGGAGAGAAGAGGTATTAGACTGACCACCAAACTGAAGGTCTACAGAGCCATTGTGCTGACCTCATTGTTTTATGCCTGTGAAACATGGACAGTCTACCAGCATCATGCTAGGAAACTGAATTGCTTCCATTTGAACTGTCTTAGGAAGATTCTGAAGATCACATGGCAGGATAAGGTACCAGACACTGAAGTCTTTGCTCGAGCTGAACTGCCAAGCATTCAAACTATGCTTCAGAGAGTGGAACCTCAATGGGCTGGCCACGTTGTTCGAATACAAAATGTACGCTTGCCAAAGAAACTATTTTATAGAGAACTCACATGGGGCAGGCAATCACATTGTGGCCAGAAGTGATACAAAGACGTTCTCAAGGTCTCTCTCAAGAACTTTGGATTTGACTGTGGGACATAGGAGGCACTGGCACAGGACTGCTCAGCATGGCATGCCCACATCAGAAAGGTTCCCTGCTCTTTGAGCAAAGCAGAATTGAGACAGCACAAAGGAAACATAGGATGTGCAAATTTGGAGTATCCACCCCAAATATTCCCTCAGACTATCTGCCCAGCCTGTGGTGGAGCATTCCGAGCTTTTATTGGTCTGATCAGCCACAGCCAGAGACACTGACACTTCACTTTATCACAGTGATATTGTTTTGATCCTCTCTGAGAATGAAGGACAACTAGGTCAGACCGTATACCAGGCATTGTGCTAGTCTCGGGTTACAGAGACCAAGGGGAAGGGAACTCACATTCTCCTGAGAAAACTACGGGTTTGTCTGTGGACAGTCTATACCAAAGACATTCCTAGGGAAATGCTGTCAGAATCACACGTACAGGGGCTGAACTGGGTAGAGCAGGGCGTGGATGGGGAAACTGAGGCACCTGAGACGAAAGGGACATAGCCAGGGTCACATGAGTAGTGAAAAACTAGGATTCTAACCTGGGCCCAGCCCCGTGGTGGGCAATCTCCCCAGGGTCAGCCTGAATAACAATCCAGCATCCTCAACCCTGGGGGGTCAGTGGCCACTGCCTCATTTTCTCCATGCGGAGGGAAGGGACTTGGCCAGGGTCACCTGGCACAGGTGACTGTGGCCAGGGTGCTGAGCACTTTCTTCTTCTGTTTGGACAGCTCCTGGGTGCTGAGGAGACGCTTCTAAAGCAGCTGGCCATGACCATTGTGCAGCTGTGTGAAGGCACTGCCAAGATCCAGGTGTGAGTTGGCCAGGAGGGGAGGGAGGGCAGTGAACACTGGGCTGAGGGGCTAGGGGGTCTCTTGAGGCATGTGAAGGAAGGCTGCAGCCCCACCCTCCTTCAGTGTGTCCTCGGTCTGGTCCTTTTCCTGACTTTGCCTTCCTGAGGCTCCTCTGAGGACAGTCTGGGGGTTTTGGGCTTCTTTGTTACAGGGGATGGAAATGGGTCCCTGGAGAGACCCCTGAGACCCAACCCCCACTGCCCTTGGCTGTCCTCCCAGCATCCCTTCGAGTTTTGGGCCAGGGCGGCCTGGCTGCTGTCACTTTCCCCATCACCATCATCCTTTAGGTGCCCCCTGGGGCTGCCTGTGGCACTGCTCTGGACCAGGCAGCCCTCTGTAGACAGTGAGGGAATGAATACAGACTTTATTAAGCACCTACTAGGTGCAGAGCGTTTAGGGTGCAGCCCCTGCTTCTCTCAGGAGAGAGGATGCACTCAGGGAAGGTTCCAGCTCCATGGATGGCACGTCCCGTGGTCCTGAGGGTGGCAGGGCAAGGCAGACCATCGGGCTCCTCTTTCACGGCTGCATCACTTTCTGTTGTTGGCTGACTGGCTGGGTCTGCAGAGGAGGCCACCCCAGAATCCTTGGTCAGGAGTGTTATACACCTGTTATTCCTGGGGCTCAATTCCTGAGAAGTTTTCCTGTGTTTGAGGTCCAGGATGTACTCTTTGGCCACTGCAGCTTTGTCCTGGAGGACCATTCTTGCATAGCTGGCTGGGCAGTGGAGGGCAGGGCCGGCCAGGTGAATGGTGGGCCTGACCCTAGGCAAAGGGGGCGATGGCTGGCACCTGGCTGGTGCCTGAGCTGACTTGGCCTTGTTTCACTCCCAGGCACATGGCCTCCTGTCTCCCCCTGCCCACAGACAGGGAATGCTTCCGACCCCGCATCGACCTTATTGTCTTTGTACTCAACCTCCACAGCAAATACAGGTGAGCCTGGGAAGTCGGGGTGGGGTACTTTTGGCCCTTGGCCAGTGGGTCCCTGGTGACCTTCTCAGATGAGGCCTCTGGGAACCTCACGGTCCAATTGTGGGTCAGGGCTGTTCTGCCCAGCCTTGGTCTCTAGGAATGCCCTCTCACAGCCTTGTCCTGAGGCTGGCTGCATATCAGCCGCTGTGGTGGTGTTCTGCCCAGTGCAAGCCTTATCCCTGGGTGGGAGCCTTTGGGCCTTGATTAGCTGATTTCTCCCAGTGCTGGGGGGCTATCCCAGCCTCAGACACTCCTCCTTTGAGCCGGTCCCCAAAAGTCCCCTGAGCTCTGAGTGCTACTCATCTGCCCCTCTGCCTCCCAGCAGCCTGACTCTGCCAAGAACCCTCATCACCCTCAGCCCCAGCTATCTCGAAGAGCTCTTTCCCACCTCCCAGGCTCTGACCAACCTCCACTGGGAAATCCGTGGGGGTTCCCACTGTTAGGGAGGCAGGACCCCAAGGAACCAGGCTATAGTGTCCAAAGGCCTGGATTTGAGCCTCAGCCCTGGGACCTTAGGCACTTCTCTAGTCCTCGAGGGTGACACTCCTGCTCCACAGACCACCGTCCCCCTGGGGAAGGTCAGATGAAATGAACGTCTGAGTGGCATCATGCCCTGGTCCAGGGGAGCTGTGACCTTGGCATTCGGGGCCCTTCAGGGATGCCTGCTGGTCTAAGGGGCTGGGAATGGGTCCTTCCAGAAGGTCATCCCAGGAAGTTCACCCCCCCCCCCATGCTGAAAGCCTTCTCTGCCTTGTCACATCTTGAAGGGACCAGCCTAGCACCTCTCATCCAGTTGCTTAGTGACATCTGGCACTTCCTCCCCTTTTCTCCTTTGGTCTCCAGCTATTTCAATAATACCTATTCTTTAAGGCCAAACTCAAAGGCTCCTGGAAACCTACCTCCTTCCCACTACCTGGCAGTGACTGCTTCCTCCTCGGCACTCACAGAGCCCTTTAAGCCTTTCCTGTGTACTTTATAGGGACTATTGATTTAGGGATCCATCTCCCTACACATGCCATCTCCCATTGCCAGGCCTTTGTACAGACTGTTCCCCATGCCTGGCTTGCCCTCCCTCCTCACCTCTGCTCCTTGGAATCCCTCACTTCCTCAGAAGCTTGCTCAAGGGCCATATCCTCCATGAGGACTTTCCTGGAACCCTCTCCTCTCCCTACCTCCCCAAAATTCCTTCTTCTTTCTCTTGCGTGTTCTTAGCTGTCCAGATGTCATCTCCCTGATGGAAGGATGATATTAAGCTCCTTGAGGGCAGGGGGCTTTTCACTTTGGCTGTGTATGCGCTATGCCTGGTAAATAGTAGGTGCTTAATCAGTGCTCACTGATTGATTGACCATCTGCTCCAACCCCCTCATTCTGCAGAGGAGGGAGGAGCTAGCTGTTACTGTCTATTTGTCTTTGGCCCATCCTGCCATCGAGGGGCTGTTCAAGGTGGGGGATTGAGGGTTTTCCTGCAGCCCCTCGCAGAGCAGCCTGGTGGGGAGGGTCTTGGTAAGACTGACTTCTGTCTCATAACCCATGTTCTCCCCATCTCTGCCCTGGTCCAGTCTGACGACTGTGGAGACATCTCTGCCTCATGTGGATGCCAGCTTCTTCCTGGGGAAGGTGTGCTTCCTGGTCACTGGAGGTAGGTGGTGCTGGGTTGGGCCCTGGCTGGTGGGCTGGGAGGGACCCCAGAGAGCACTCATGGCCAGGACCCTTTCCACTGTATCACCCTCCCTCCCTTCATCTATTCACTTCCTGTCTCCCACATCTCTGGTCTTTGGTCTTTGATCATAACTGGTCAAGGACTGGGACAGGACACTTGGTCTGTGACCCCTGGGTGGGAGCAGGTTAGCCACTCTCCATATTGACCATGTCCCTTTCTAGTCAGAAAAGAGCCACACAGCAGTATCCACATGGACACCATCAAGAAACTGGCCACCACCTACCACAGCCTTCTTCTCTTTGGTGACCTGGAGGTAAGGACCCCTAGCACCCTCTGGCCCATGCCTTTGCTGGGCATGCCCTCCTGTCCTTCCAACCCTCAGGAGGGAGGAGCTGGGGCCTGGACAGTGAGGGCACCTTCTGCCCCCACATGTCCTGGCACACTGGACAAGGTAGATGAGCACGCCAGAGTGAGGCCAGAGGCAGAATCTGACTCCAGAGCCCAGGCAGCTGCATCCCTCTGGTAAGCTAGAAATGCTCTACCTGGGTCTGAGAAGGAGACACCCTGGGCAAGCCCCTGCAGGTCCTGAATAGTTCATGAGAGACCATGTGGCTGGGGGAGCAGCGCTGTAAATGGGTCTCCTTGTTTGTTTGGGGGAAGCAGGTGATGGGCATGATCTGGGCTGAGGCTGAAGATAGGGCTGCCCCTTCCCCCTCGTTACCCCCCTGAATGCTGCCCTTTTGGTCAGGGTTGGACTCTGCTTCTCTGACCATCTTGGGGAGAAGGACCTCATTCTCCTGTGCTCCCCTGGGCTCTCGCCCTGAGGCAGCCAAGTGCTGGGGTTACAAAGATAAAGGCTGCCCCTCCCTTAGGAACCCCTGGGTGCTGGGACTGAGGAAGCAGGAAGCACCCTGAGGGCAGGACCTGTCTTCTCTCCAGGCATTGAGGAGGTGGGAAGACTTTCCAGCTCATTCCCCCCACCCATGGGAGTCTCTGCCCCAGGGGATCCCCAGGGACATCACCTTGAAGGCAGCCCCTCACCTTTGGGGACACTGGTCCCTCTGGGCAGGTTTGGCTTCTATGCTGCCACTTCTGCCCTGGCTCCTGGCCCTGCCCTGGGGGCCATGTAGAATGAGACCATCCCTTCATATCTAGGGTGATACTGCCCCCCCACACACACACTTTACAGGGGAGGGAAAGAGGAATGCCTGGCTCCAGGGCCCTTCCTCCCTTCTTGGTGCAGACCCAGGCGCTCCAGGGCCCACCCCTCTAACCCTGCCCTTGGTTCCAAAGCTGGCTGGCTTACTGGTCAGGGGATGGCACTGGGTATTCTCCTAGCGGAGTGACCTGGGGCTACATGTTGGCCTGTGATCTCAGACGTGATCACTAGGCTCTGATGGAAGGATGGCTGCTGGGACACCTCGAGGTCCCTGAGAGATGTGTGTGATCACCCTGGCTCAGCCAAGCATGTTGTCTCCTCAACTGTTATGGCGGCTCCAGAGGGCAGGGGCCTGGCACATGCTGAGTGACGCCCTGTTAACCATCATGAGGGCTAGAAGGGCCCAGGGAGAAGGGCCACATGGTGTCAGTGAATAGCTGACTCAGTCAAGTTGATGCCCACTGCCTTGGCCATCTCCGACCTGGGCCTCAAACCCTCGCCCCGGATGCCCACTGCCCTGGCCGTCTTCAGCCAGGGTCTCAAGTCCTCACTAGTTCTACAAGCTCTCCCAGCACTTGGATTCTGCTGGTCACCCTCCAGGCCATGACAAGACAGGAGGGTGTTTGGGAAGGTTATTGATAACAGCCCTTGTGATTGTGACTGGCCTTGACTACTCCCCTGGACATAGTTGGGAGCCCCCCCCATCTGATCCCAGTTTGAACCCCCCAGGGTATATCGAGCCTGCTGTCCTTGGGAGAGAGCTGACTTGGAATCGTGGGACAAAGAGAGGGCGGGCTGCCTGGTCAGCACTATGGGGCGGAAGCTGGATTGGGGTCCAGTTCTGGCCCTGTGTAGCACCATTCCTCCCCCCACCCCAGCCCCGCCCCATGCTGGGTAGTCCCAATGGTGGTCATTCATTCTGTGCCCACTAGATGGCAGGGCAGGCCAAGAAAGGCCCCACCTGCTGCTTCCCGACCTGGGGGAAGTTTCTGGGGCTCTGAAAACAAAGAAACCCTCATCCTCCCTCAGGCTCCTGGGATGCTGGATGTAGAGAACGAAGGGACCTCAGAGGGCAGCTGGCTTGGAAATCACCCAAGTCTTGGGGAATAGAGAAGATTTGAATTCAGCTCCTCTGACTCTCGAGTACTTTCTTTCCTCCTTCCCCAGCCTCTCTCATCCTTCGTGCCCAACCTTTGTTCATGGTGGTCACCTCAGGGTTTGGGTCACAGTCTGGGTCACTCCTGGGAGCCTCAGGACTTATCCCATTCAGACAACCTCATTTTCCCCAGAAAGGGGAGGCCCCTTTCCCTGAGGTGACCTAACAAGTTAGTAGTAGGACTCCCGACTCCCGTTAGGGTTGAGGAGGGCCTCTGCTGTGAGCTGACAGGTACGAGAAGGAGCGTTAGGCTCCGGCTTCCTCCAGCAGTCTCCTCTACAAGCCTCACTTTCCTCATCTGTAAATTAGGAAGGATAAACCGTGCCCCTCTGATCTTATAGGGGTGATGTGGATGGTGGGGAGGGCAGGACCACGGACAGCTCCAGGGCCTCTTACCAAGTTGTCTAGTTTTCCTGAATCCTCCTGAGAAAGCCTGGGGTCCAGCCCCCAACACAAACACACACCTTCTGTGCAAACTTTGAGCACTCAGGTAACCTTTGGGGTCCTCAGTTTCCTCATCTGCCAAATGGGGATAAGTAGAAGTCCACTTACTGGTCTGCCTGAAGATTAACTTTGTAACCTGTCCTCTGGGCTCTTAGCGAAAGGAGCTGCTTTGGTTCCTGGAAGGTGTGAGTCATGGACTTGTAAACTGAACCCTATTTTAAATCCACTCGTGGGGGCTCATTGTTTAAGTGAACCCTGCGGGGGAAGAGGTCTTTGTGATGCTAATAACCCCTCCCCCAGCTGGTTGGCAGATCTGCTGCTGCTTAAAGAGGGGCTCTCTGGAGTTTGAAATCCTGGTGGATCCAAGTCTGAGGCTAAATTCCGATCCGTGAAAGTCATGGAATAGGAATGGGGCTGCCATGTATGGAGATTTGGGTGATGCTGTGGGGGCTGGTCAGAGCCAGAGCCACAGTGTGTGTGTGGGGAGGATGGGCTTCTTTGGAAGAGGAGGAAGGCAGAAGACAGACTGAACCCCTGCTCCTGCTCCCTGTGCCCCCCCAGCCACGATGGTTCCTAATTTCTGCCTTCTCTTTCAGGTAGAATGTTTCCGGACCTCCATGGCCCAGCGCCTTATTCGAATTCTGCAGATCTGTGCAGGTCATGTGCCAGGCCTGTCGGCCCTGAACCTACTGTCCATGATGAAGCCGTCCCTAGAGCCGATCCTGGAGGAGATGTGACCAAGCTCTCCCCCAGGGACACGTCCAGACTGATCTCTGCAGGCAGCCTGCTGCGGGAGGAGCTACCCTGGAGTCTGCCCCCTCCCCTAGGCCATCTGGAGTGTTGTTACTCTGAGAAATTAGGTTTAATTAAAATTGAACCAGAACAAAACCGGCCTCATCCCCTCCTTTGCAGCCTTTGCAGTCCCTGTTACTTTGATGTCCTCAGGCCCAAGAGATATATTTCCCTGACAGAAGCTCTGAATGGCAGCCAGCCTAACATTTTAATAAGGAGCCAAAGAAAAAGCTCCATCCTCTACTTCAGCCTAAAAAAGAGAGTGAGAGGGTGGGCCTGGAAGGGCTGCACCAGGCCTGGGCTCTGAGGGGAATGAGGACGGAGAAAATCCTCCAAGACAAGACCTCGAGGCAGACAACCGGAGTGAGTATATATGCGTGAGAGAAAGAGTGTGTGTGTGTGTGTGTGTGTGTGAGAGAGAGAGACAGAGTGTGAGAGAGTGTATGTGTGTATGAGTGTGTCTGTAAGAGAGTAAGAGTGTATGTGTGTGTCTGTGTGAATGTGTGTGTGAGAGAGAGCATAGGTATGTGTGTGTTTGTAAGGGAGAGTGTATGTGTATATGAGTGTGTCTGTAAGAGAGTAAGAGTGTATATGTGTGTGAGTGTGTGTGTGAATGTGTGTGTGAGAGAGAGCATATGTATGTGTGTGTTTGTAAGGGAGAGTGTATGTGTGTGTCTGTAAGTGTGTCTGTGTATGTAGGGAGGTGGGGGGCAGGGTTCTAGTCAAATCTCACCAATTAAAGTCTGGCCTCTGAGCACACAGAGAAGGGATATTGTCATCACCCCAAGAGCAGCTCGGAAGGTGCCATCTTCTATGGCAGGGAATGGTTTTTAAGAGAAGAGTCACAAATCTCCATCAGTGTCGAGAAGAAAACAGAAAGAAGGCCCAAAGGAATCACAGACCAATGGGACAGCTGGGGCCTGGCATAGTGGATTTTATCCTGACAAAACTATTCATATAATTGTCAATGTAATGACAGAAAATTGTTAATACTGATTTAATATAGACTCTCAGTCATCATGACAATGTCAGAATTTCAGTAACATTCTTATACTCCTATCCCTAAGAGAATGAGATTAGATCCCCCCAGCCAGGAATCCTGCCATGTGGGGGGAGCCCAGCTGATCTCAGCTTCTCATGTTCTTGCCCCCTCCCCTTGGTATGCATGGCATGAAGGGCACAGCAGCCAGGCTGAAGTGGCTTCCCTTGCCAAGGGCCGCTGGGCTCCCATGACCCAGCCTTGCCTCTCCCTCTCCTCCTAAAACTAGAAACACTTTTTCATGGGTCTCTTTGGTTGGGAAATCCACTGGCCACCCCTAGGCTGGCAGATCTGCTGCCCTGTTACCTCAATTAAAGACACTTTATTTCTCAACCCTTGACTGATTTATTTCAGGACTTGATAATTCTATACTTGAAAAGGGAGCTGGGCAGAATTGGGATCTACATTTTCATGCACAATCCTCCCTCTGTTATTTGGTGTTAGTGATTTTCAGAAAACAAATTTAAATTTTTTTAATTTACAAACTAGAAATGAGCTCATGAGAATGTGTTCCAAATGCTGACTGGAGAAAACAAATGAGGTCTTACCTTCTACCAGATAAATTAACACTTGGAAAATTCCAAAAGCAGAACCTTACACAGGAGTGAGTAAAGAAAAGCTTTATTAATTTTAACGTTCATTCTCCCTGAATGAGCTGGTAGTTCCTAATGAAATGCTACATTTGTTTAGACTAATGCAAACCTTTTTATGCCATTTCTGTAGAAAATTCTGGGATTCTGTAGAATTCTGGGAAATTCGAACCTTCCACCTGCCTCCCATTGGCCAGCCTTCCAGAGTTCACCCCACCCCACGTGGACCTACACTACTGCCACATTCCTCATTTTCTTTATAGAACAATATAATATAAATTATTTTAAAGGAATTCCCTTAATTGATGTATAATCTTTCTGGTATCAACCTGAAAGTTTGGTTAAAAAGGCAAACAGGCTAAATGATATCTTAATCGAATAGATGGTAAATACAATAAGATAGGAGAGTTCACAAAGTGTCCATTGAAATTCCGACCCAGGATATCTGTATTTTCTTTACCATTAACATGCCATAGCATAGTATGCGTCCATAAAATATTAAGAAAACATCTCATTATTCAAGATAGCGTCTTGGGTTAAGGTCTCATAAAGAATGCTCTTAAGTCAGCCCCATCTGGCCTTGTTGACAGAGGAGGAGGTATTCTCTGAGTTTACTCAGAGAACCAAGAGACTGTTAGGTCCAAGCTGTTCTTCTGGTTGATTAGTTCAGGCACAGACCCTTATTGAGGGTTCAAAAATGATATTAAATGATTATCACTGGTATTACAGATATGACATTTTCTGTGGAAACAAAAGTTCAATTCATCTCACAACACCAATGCCAAAAGCTGGGAAAGGCTTAGGGTGTTGGCGGTGCTTAGGGGGGCTGGAAAGTGCTCCAACAATGGTGGATTTCCCTTTGGGATACTACAAGAAAATTCATTAAGTGATCCATACACTTGCACAATCCCACAACTGGATTTAGACCCTTCAAGAAGTCAGGTCCAACCTAGGACGCAATATCCATTTCCCTTTGTAGTAGCAAAGAACTGGAAACTGGGAATGGCCCCCAAACCTAGCAGAACATTATTGTGTTTTGAGAAATGAGGGCCCTGAGGAATGTGAAGAAACCCAGAAAGATGGGAATAAATGAATGCAAGTGGAAAAGTGCAGAAAGTCAAGCAGGAGACTGATTCTGTAGTCCTGTAAAAGGGCAGATCACTCCAAGGAAGCTGAACTCTGAGTGATGGAAAGACCAGTGAAGGCCCCTAAGAAGAGAGAGAAGGCTTCGAACCTCCCCTTTCCCCAACAACGGGATTGCTCTCGGAGGAGGCAAAAGACTGTGGACATGGAAACTGGATTTTTAACAGCTGCTGGGTCCTAAGTACTGAAAGAATGTCAGCAGCTGCTTCTCTGCCAGTCACTAAAACCCTGGGGCACTGGGTGTGGATACAGTAGAAAAGTGGTCTTGAGTCTTCCTCCGGAATGGTCTGCCAGCCTCTCTCGGTCCTGGGAGTCTGTGCTGCAACTGGATAGCACGTTTGTACAAAGGATCTGGGGCTGGGGGTGGGGTGAGATGCCTGGCTGCGTGCCCCCCCCTTCCCACCAGCCCCTTCCCGGCTCCTGCCTTTCTAGGCTACATGTCCCTGGGCACCTGTCACCCTCCATGGTGGGAGAGCTTAATTTCCAGACACTTCCCCCAAGAGGAAGCAAGGCCTGCTGAACAACTGGCCCAAGGGGCTCGTTGGGGACGGTCGGCAGCCCTGGAAGTGCCCAGCTCAGCTCCACTTTCCAAATGCCCTCACTAGCTTGGGGGAAGGGGAAGGGAATAGGGAGATGGTCCTGCGCCAGGTTCTGCTGGCTCCTGTGCCAACAGCCCCCAGCCTTCACGTCCTCTCTGGCTGCTCAGCTCACCTGAGGTCCATGGGTAACAAGAAGGTTGGAAGCAGAGCCTTCTGAACAGCCTCATTTGTTTTGGGTTTGACTTCTCATCTCTGACCCTGGGGCTGCCTCCCAGAGTCACCCAGACAGTGTCCATGTCTACAAGGTGATTGGAGTTCCTCCAAAGAAAGCCACCCCCAAAGGACTGGGTCTCTCTGGTTTGGGACTGCCCACCCAGGAGCCCCCTTGACCTGCAAATAGGACAAGGGTGTCTGGGGAAGGACCTGATGTCCTCTAACATCCAGAACTGCCCATTGGCTTCCCCAGCCCAGGGATGCCTCTTGGAGAGCAGGAGAACCCACAGCACCTGGGTTCAAATCCTGCTTCTGCCACTTATTCCTTGGTCAAGAAGTCTTAGCTTCCTCGTCTATAAAACGAGGAACCTTCTGGTGTCAGATTCCTCAATCAGCCAGAATGCCCCCATGTGCCAGGTGCTGGATCCCATCCCACAGCCGTGGGTGGTAGTAAGTAGCAGTTGTGGGATTTGAATCCAGGTCCTGTGGCTCTAGTTCCCACCTCCCATTTCTTTCTCTCTAGGTGGACCCCTCTGCTAGGCCTGTGGAAGGGAGAAAATTGAAATGAGAAATAGTTCCTGCCTCCCTTTAGTTTATAGTCTCTAGAATAAGGGACAAACCCTGGCATACAGTAGATATTTAATAAATGCTTGATGATTAAGGGCCTACTATGTGGTAGATAACTGAGCTGGAAACTGGGAATGCTGCTTCCATGAGCCTCCAGGGGATGTCGAGCTCAGTCTTGGGCATCAATGGCCAAGTCCATCCCCAAAAACCCTTGTCCCAACAGGGTCCACACAGAGGGCAGCTGCCCCAGGATAAGGGCTCCTCTGGGTGCTTCTGTAAGCCCTGGATCATTCAGGGCCCCTCTGGAATTGTTCAAATACCTCCCTAACTGTCTGCCCAGTGAGAAACTCTTCCCTGAGGGGGCCCAGCCTGGAGAGACATTCAAAGATTTAAAGCTGTTGGATCCTAGAGACCACCTAGTTTAACTTCCTCATTCTAAATGGGGAAACTGAGGCCCAGGAAGGTGAGGTGACTTGTCTAAGGTCACATAGGTGACCTAGCAGTATAGCTGGAATTTGAATTCAGATACTCTGGCTCCAAATTCAGCACTTTCTACTGGACTACACTGCCCCCTCTGACGAGTCACTTGGCCCCATTCCTTCATTCTGTTAGGGGTTATTATGGTTATTAGCCTAAGTGACTTTGTAGACGTTCCTTCTCCCACTTTCCAGGGACAAGACTGTTTTTCTGTGTAGAGATCACACCTTGTACATTGTAGATGTGCCTTGAAAGCCAGGCAGAGAAAGGAGACGACTGAGGCAGGGAGGTGAGACTGCAATGGCAGGTGTGTGCACAGCATGTCTGAGGCAACTCATTGGACTCTGAGCCCAGGAACATTTGAGCTCTGCCTTCAATGCTCCAGCTTATCACTGGATCTGCCACCTCCTGGCAGGTGAACCAGAGCCCACCTCAGCCTTCTCATGGGGCAAAGCTCTTCTGTCCACTGACCTTCTGGAAGGAGACTGCCCCTCCTGCCCCCCTCCCCGCTACCAGCATGCTGGTAGCCAACCAAGATGTCCCTGGGGGCCAGCAAAGCTTAGGGAGCCTCTCTCCGTCTCACATGTGGACAAGCATCAGTAGGGGTCCCCTCTGCTTCTCGGGGCAAGTCTGGGGGATTCCTTCTCTGCTCCTTCAGGATGTCATCAGTGGTCAGATTATGGACCAGCTAAGTCCAGTTCCATTGCCTTATGGTGACCTCCTGGTCGGATTCTGGGGAAACTGTGGCTTATAGTCATAGGGTGGCACAGGAAAAAACATACACAGCACTTCTCCACTATTAACTATGAAGTGCTACCCCCCGTCTTCTTCCCCCTGCCCCTCCTCCTCCTCCTCTTCTAACTTCTAACTTTCCTTCCTTTCTCCTCCATCTTCTCCCCTGACACCATCACCTTCTTGGCAGGGACACACAAATGACTGAAGGCCCGAGAGCCAAGTCTGGCTCCTCCTCATCCTTCCAGCCGTCATTCGAGTCTTCCTTCAATTGAGAGACTCAACACTGGGGGGTTGGTTGGTTTTTGCCCCTCAAAGAAATGCAAAACAAATGACCTTTGCTCTCTGTTTGTTTCTTGATGTCTCTTGTTCCTCTTTCCCCATTTACTTCTTATCTTTTTCTTCTCTTTCTTTCTCCCTCTTCTCTCCCATCTTTCTCATGTTTTTCCTTTCTCCCTTTTTTCTTTTTCCTGTTTGCCCCTTTTCTTCTCCCTCACTCTTCCCCCTTTCCTCTTTCTCTGTCTCTTATCTCTGTCTCTCCCTGTGTCTCTCCCTCTCCCCCTCTCCCTTCCTTCCTCTCTCTCTGTCTCTGTCTCTTTCTCTCTCTGTGTCTCTCCCTCTCCCCCTCTCCCTTCCTCTCTTTCTTTCTCTCTGTCTCTCTCTGTCTCTTCCTCTCCTCCTCTCCCTTTCTTCCTCTCTCTGTCTCTCTCTCTGTCTCTGTCTGTCTGTCTATCTGTCTCTCTCTGTGGATTTCCCTCATCCCCTCTCCCTTCCCCTCTCTCTTTCTCTCTCCCTCTCCCCCCTCTCCTATCTCCATGTCTCAATCACTTTCCGCCCATCTTTGTCTCTCTTCATCCTGAGAATTTCCTGCAAAGTTCATTAGGGAGGTGAGAGGAGAGACCTGAGGGTTGGGTCAGGAGACGGCAGCCTCTAAACTCTAGGGCAAGGTCATGTGTTGATTGAGCTAGTCAGTCAAAAATATCGATTAAGTGTATATATTAATATCCCTGGCAATGCACTGGGTGCCAGGGATATGAGACAGACAAAATGCCATTCCTGCCCTAAGGAGCTCACATTCTAATGGGAGAGGAGACTTTGGCTGGGCGCTGGGCCTGGCTTTGCTAGTCAATGAGCTCCTGGCTTGGAGGAAGGGGATGGGTCAGTGCAGCTATTCAGGGTGGGGGAGGGCAGGGAAAGAAGGGTGGGCATAGGGGACTGCAGGAAGCTCTGAATTTTTAGGCAACAAAATACCTTCAAATTAAAAACAACAGAACACAATATTGTGCAATGATCAACTCTGACAGACTTAGCTCTTCTCAGCGATGCTATGATCCAAGACAATGACTCCAAAGGGCTCATGATGGAAAAGGCTGCCCACAGCCAAAGAGACCTGATGGGGTCTGAAGGCAGATCAAAGCGGGCTATTTTCACTTTCTTTATTCTTGGTTTTGTCCTTCTGTTCTGTTTCTTCTTTCACACCATGACTAATATGGAAATGTGCTTTACATGGTTGCACACATATCACCTAGATCAAATTACTTACTCTCTTACGGAAGAGGGAGGGAGAAAATTCGGAACTCAAAATTTTATTAAAAAATGAATGTTAAAACTTTTCTTTACATGTAATTGGAAAAAATAAAATACTATTTAAAAGAAAAAAAATAACAAAGTAGTTAAAAATAACAAAGTAGAACATACCGGTTCTGTTGTTCTGCTATGGAGCACACAGAAAAGCTGAGTAGGACTGGGTATGCAGACCCAGAGGGAACCTTAAAAACACAGGCCCAAGTAAATGGTGTGGTACAATGGGAAAACATCAAGGTTTAGAAACTGAGCCTGTGGTTCCAAATACCTGCTGGAGATTAAATTCTGCCTCTAGAAACATACCAGCTGTGTTGGCCCTGAGCATGGCGATTTCACTTGTCCTGAACCAGCACCTGGTGCTGATTCTCTCCCAGCTGAGATTTACAAGGAGGGGGGACTGAAATTTTCCAGGTTATAGGCAAGAGGAGGTTATCCCCCAGGAGTTCAAGGATGACTCCATTGTCTATCTCTATAAGGGTAAAGGAAATAGGTTGTCCTGGGACAATCACAGAGGGGTCTCTCTTAGTCAATGCTGGTAAGATTCTTGCTAGAGCCCTCCTTAATAGGCTGATCCACAGAGCAGAGGTCTGTACACCATACTTGCAGATCTGACCAAGGCCTTTGACACTGTTAGCCGTGAGGGCTTATGGAAAATTATGTCAAAATTTGGTTGCCCAGAGAAGTTCATCAATATTGTACATCAATTTCAGGATGGCATGTTTGTCCGGGTTCTGGATAATGGACAAAGGTCTCGTGCCTTCCCAGTCACCAATGGAGTGAAGCAGGGCTGTGTGCTTGCTCCCATGCTTTTTAGCATGATGTTTTCAGTCATGTTGTCAAATGCTTTCAATGAGGATGAACAAGGCATCAAGGTCAACTACAGTACAGATGGCAAATTCTTCAATTTGAAAAGGCTACAAGCCAAGACCAAAGTGGAGGGAGTGTTGGTGCATGATTTTCTGTTTGCAGATGATTGTGCAGCCTCTAAAGCTGAGATACAACAAAATATGAATCAATTCTCTCCTGCCTGTGCTAATTTTGGCCTAATAATTAACCCCAAGAAAACACAGGTGCTACATCAGCCACCACCACACCATCCATACTTGGAACTATCGGTTACAACAAATGGAGAAGTCCTGAATGCTGTGGATAAGTTCACTTACCTTGTTAGTGTACTTTCCAGGGATGTACACATTGACAATGAGATTGATGCACACATTGCCAGAGCTAGCTCAGTGTTTTGGAGGCTCTGAAGAAAGATTTGGGAGAGAAGAGGTGTTAGACTGACCACCAAACTGAAGGTCTGCAGAGCCATTGTGCTGACCTCATTGTCTGATGCCTGTGAAACATGGACAGTCTACCAGCGCCATGCCAGGAAACTGAATCACTTCCATTTGAACTGTCTTAGGAAGATTCTGAGGATCACCTGGCAGGATAAGGTACCAGACACTGAAGTCCTTGCTCGAGCTGAACTGCCAAGCATTCAAACTGTGTTTCAGAGTGCACAACTCTGATGGGCTGTCCAAGTAGTTTGAATGCAAAATGTACTCTTGCCAAAAAGACTATTTTATAAAGAACTCACATGGGGCAAGTGATCACACAGTGGCCAGAAGAAACGATAAAAGGACACTCTCAAAGTCTCTCTCAAGAACTTTGGATTTGACTGCGCAACGTGGGAGACACTGGCACAGGACTGCTCAGCATGGCGTGTCCACATCAGAAAGGGTTTCTTTGAGCAAAGCAGAATTGAGACAGCACAAAGTTAACCCAGAATGCACAAATTTGGGATATCCACTTCAAATATTCGCAGGGACTATCTGTGCCCAATCTGTAGTAGAGCATTCTGAGCTCATATTGGTCTGGGGGCAGATCGCTCAAGGAGTCAAGAAGTTGCCCTGTGGATTTCAGAAAAACCTGGAAAGACTTACACGAACTGATGCTGAGTAAGGGATACAGAACCAAAACATTGGACACAATGAGAGCCACATGATACCATGATCAACTTTGAGACAACTCTTTGATACAATGATACAAGACAATTCCAAAGGACTCAGACTTGAGCATACGGACAGTCTCCAAAGAAAGAGCTGATATTGACTGAAAGCAGACTGAGGCTCTTTTCATTTTCCTTCATTTCTTTTCTTTTATCAGTCTTCTTGTACAAAGTGACGAATATGGAAACGTTTGACATCGTTGTACATGTGTAACCTATATGTGATTGCTTCCTGTCTCAGAGAGGGGAGAGGAAGGAAGGGATAGAATTTGGAACTCAGAACTTTTAATAAAAATGGTTTTTAAAAGTGAATATTGAAAATTACATGTAATTGGAAAAAAAAATAACATGAAGTGTAATAAAGCTGCAACCAAAAGAAGGAAAAAGGCTGCTTTCTACCACTTTTAGGAGCCATGGTCTAAACCTCGTCACTCTCAGGACCCTCGGCCCCAAGAGAGGCCTGGCCACATCAAGAAGGTCCTGGAGGGAAAGCACATGGATGCTGGGGCTGCTGAGAACCAAGAATTCCCTCCCCAGTACCACTCCCCAAGACCCTGCCAAGAAAGGCTGAGCTCTCAGGGGCCTGTGTTTCCTGAAAGAAAACAGCTCTGTTTGCAGGCTCGTAGGCTGAGCCCAAATTCCCCTGAGGCCTCTGGCCTCCCTAGGGGCTGGCCTTGGAAGGGGGGGAAGGTGAACGAAAGGTGGAAGAGGGGCCCACTTCCTTGGTCTGTGCACATGTCCTTGGTTGTCCACCTACATGCCCCTCCCCATCCCACATGAGGTTACACATCTCATTATTTCCTAAAGAAACAGTGTCCTAGAATGCGAAGGCTGGGAGAGCCCTTAGAATTTCAGAGCTATGAAGGACTTTAGAATGGGGAACAGCACAGCTGGGCAGGAGCTTAGAACAGGGGATGGAGCAGGGGCTTAGAAAACCCTCATATTTTTGAAAGGTCCTGGGACTCAGGTTATACAACACACTGATGTCAGATGAGCATGACTAGTCTGTGTGTGCAAACACACACACACACATACACACACATATATACACATTACACACACGCACACACACATACACATACAGATACATGGCCACATGTATTTTTTTGTGAATACCAAAGAAAGGAGGTACCAGTGTGTGGTGCAGAGCTGGTGGCCGTCCCCTAGCTCAGCTCCTCAGGAGGTGTCTGACCTCAGGATCTCTGGCCCCAGACCCCCTCCCCACCCCCAGCTTGCAGGGCTGGCTCCTCATTCCCCCACTGTAGAAGCTAAAATGGATTCTATCCCAGTCCCACCTGAGTGAGGACAAGCCTCCAGGCTTGGGGCTCAGTTTCCTCTCTCACCCTACCCCCCATGGCCAGAACCAGGAGTTAGCCTGGGACGTCCTGGTTCCACTTCAGATTCTTCTAGGCTCGGCTGATAATGGCATGATCTGCCTCACTGGGCCCTAGCCCAGCCTTGTCCTCACTCCTTTCTCTGTCCAGAGCCTTCGTGGTCCCAGGTAGAGGCTTTCTGCCTGGAATGGGAAGGAGGAGACCAGGAATCTAACTCGACCCAGCTCTCACAATGACTTATTAAGTGACCTTGAACAGGTCCTCAGTTTCCCCACCTACTAAATGAAGAGGTCGCCTAGATGCTCTCAAAGGAATTAGTAGACTTGGGTTCTCTGACACTCACCACCCATGACCTTGGGCAGCTCTCTGGGCTTCAGTACCCTCAGAGTAAAATGAAAGAGTTGGAATCTATGACCTCCAATCTTCCTTACAGTTCTGGATTTAGGATCTCATGACCTCAGTCAGTGCTGAGTTTCTGAGTCTCTGTCTCCTCAACCTCATGTCCTCCCCTCCTTATTGTAGGATGGCAGGCACAGCTGGTAAGGGGGCCAGGACTTCCTGCAGGAGGCCAGCAGGGTCTGGGGACAACTTTGGAAATGGGCACCTTGCTTGAAAGCTGAATACATCGCTTCTCCTTCCCCTCTGCCAACCTCACTTGATCCCCCAGGGATAGGGGACTTGGCTCCGGAAGGGGAGGAGGGAATCAGAGATGGTCCTGACCTCAGAACCAAGTCTCTACCCCACTCTGTGTGTGTGTGTGTGTGTGTGTGTGTGGTGTGGTGTGTTGTGGTTTGGTATGGTGTGTGTATAAGAGTGTGTGTGTGTGATGTGTGGTGTGTATGTGTGGTATGTTGTGTGTGTTGTGGTGTATGTGTGGTGTGTGTTGCAGTGTATGTGTGTGTTGTGCGTGTGTTGTGTGTGGTATGTGTGTGTGTGATGTGGTGTGTGGTGTGTGTATGTATGTGTGGTATGTTGTGTGTGTTGCGGTGTGTGTGGTATATGTATGTGTGGTGGTGTGTGTGGTGTGTGTGTGTATGATATAGTGTGTTGTGTTGTCTGTGTTGTGTTGTATGTGTGTATGGTATGGTGTGTGTGTGTGTTGTGGTGTATGTGTGTGTTGTGTTGTGGTGTGATGTGTGTGGTGTGTTCTGTTGTGTGTTGTGTTGTGGTGTGTGTGAGATTGTGTGTGGTGTGTGATATGTGGTGTGTGTGTTGTGGTGTAGTGTGTGTTGTGGTGTGTGTGTTGTGTTGTGTGTGGTATATGTGTGTGTGGGGTGTGTGTATGTGTGTGGTGTGTTGCACATGTGGTGTGGTGTGTGTGGTGTATGTGTGGGGTGGGGTGTGTGTGGTATGTTGTGTGGTGTGTGTAGTGTTGTGTGTTGTATGTGTTGTGGTGTATGTGTTGTGTGTGTTGTGTTGTGTGTTGTGTTGTGTGTGTGGTGTATGTATTGTGGTGTGGTGTGTGTGTGGTGTAGCATGTTGTGTGTGTGTGGAATGTGTGGTGTGTGTGTAGCGATTGGGGGTGGTAGGTGGTGGGCAGTGGGGGTGGGGGGGCTGTGTATGATTGTGCTGTTTGCTGTCTCTGCCAGGCTCTTGTCTCAATAGGTCTCACTAACTGGCTGGCCAGACGGATGGACAGAGAAATGGATGGATGAATGGATAGATAGATGAATAGATAGCTAGAGAGAGATGGATAGATAGAAAACAGAAGGATGGATGGATAGATAGGTAGACTGCTAGATAGATGGCTTAGATGGATAGGTAGATGAATGAGAGCTGTAGATGTTCATCTTACTCTCCTCTGTGACTGTCTCTATGTCTCTACAGCTCTGCCCCCTGCCCGCCTGGCCACTCTCCTGTGTCTCAGTGCCTCTTCCTGGCCCCATGTTTAATTCTCAGTTTCTCTCTTGGACCATATCACTCACATTGTTTCTCACTAGTTCTCTTTGGAAATGGCGCCCATTTCAGTAGCAAGGTCTCTTCTGTCCTGGGCCACTGAGATTCTCCAAAAGTCAATATGATGTCTAGGCATGAACCCTGGACTGAAGGGAGCTCAGGAGGCCTGGGAGCTGGTTCTAGCTCTGCTCACCTTGCTGCGTGATGTTGGCCAAATTCCCTAACCTCTCTGGGCCCCATGGGCTTCACCTGCATGGTGAAGGAAGTGGACATCTGGCACAGTGGACAAGAAGCTGGTTCAAACCCTGGCTCTGCCACTTCTGACTTTGGGCAAATCCCTTCCCCTCCATGGGCTCAGTTTCCTCATCTGTAAACAAGGGGGTTGGACCAGATGACTCCTGAGATCCCTCCCTGCTCACCATCAAGGCTCCATCAAGGATCCTATTGTGTTGACAGCCACTCCCTTAGAAGATGAAGACTGGACTTTGTGCTTTTCTCTAAGCTTGAACTTCCGGCTGGGTGGGTTGGTGTTTAGGCAGCTGAATTCGGAGCCAGAAAGACCTGATTTAGAACTCTGTTTCAGACACTCACTGGCTATGTGACTCTGGCCAACTCATGTAACTGCTGCCTGCCTTGGTTTCCTCATCTGTAAAATGGGGACAACAGAAGAACTTTTCTACTTTGCAGGGCTGTGGTGAAAACCAAATGAGATAATGTATTAAAGTGCTCTGAAAACCATAAAGTTTTCTATAAATGCTAGCTCTATAGATGATCTTGTAGCAGTTACTGACCTCCCAGAGCCTCAGTTTCCCCCTGTCAAATGAGAAGGATTCTCTCACCCTCCTTACGGGGGCTGCCAGAGAGGAGTAGGGTATGAGCAGTCCATGCCCAGCTTCCATCACATCCTCCCTCCTAAATCACCTCCTCAGTCATTGCCAGCCCCCACACCCTCCCAGCTACGCCCACCCCCACCAACTCAAACCCACTTCTGGATTACCAGCCTACCCACTCAGCGACAGGACGCCTACGCACCTTCCTGTGTCAAGTCAATGGGCCATGGCCTGGCCTGGGTGGGGAGGCAAGATAGAGGCTCCCACGGGAGTCAGAGAAGGAAGGGGGAGGGGGCAGTGTGACGGACATGTCCTCCTGGAAGAGGCGCCCAGGCTTAGTAAAAAATAGCTGCAGCAGTGCGTATTCATTGTGCCTACTCTACAGCTGGGCTGGGGGGCAGGAGGTGACAACAGTCTGGTTCATGTAACCTGGGGAGGGCCCCAGCACAATGGAAGGTCCCTTGCACTGACTCCATGGGAGAACAGAATGGACAGTCAGGGCTGGGCTGCAGTCTACTTTGTTGAACAGCATACCCACATCCCCAAATGGGGATAATAGCAGCTCCTCCCTCTCAGGGTGGTTGTCAAACTCCAAAGACATAATTCTTGTAAATCACTTTGCAAACTTGAAAGCCCATAGAAATGCTCACTCCTCTTACCATTCAGGATCAGAGTCCCCGGAGAGCTCACTACAAGGTCAGAGGTAGAGATGTAGGCAAGCTTGGGAGACCTCCTCGTGGCTGTGCCTCTGGCTGGGGACAGAACCTGGGGGGACACCCACCCGCATTTAGGGAGTGGGGCCAGTCCCAGGATCTCCCTTCTGATCCTTTGACAAGGAGCCAGGGGGAAAGGCAGAGGAGAAATAGTTAGGGGGGTAGGAGGTGAACCAGGAGCAAGAGGCAGCTCTGAAGCAAAGGGAGAGAACTCAGACCCCAAATCGCTCCCTCCAGAGATCGGGCCTTGCTTGGGCTCTTATACACCCTTCCATTTAGGACATGATCAGCTGTTGAAAGCTGTAGAGGTCCAGGAGGTGAAGACCCGGAAAAGGATTCTTTGCTTGGACAGAGCTGATATGGAAGGAGGATGTAATCAGCTGACCAGGTTGAGAGAAGGCAGAGAGAAAGGAAAGAGATTGGGTAACACCATGTCTGTAGGGGGTGGGGGTGGGGGTGCAAACAGAGTCCCTGGTGTGGCTAGGAGTGAGGGAGTAGAGGTCAGCTATGCTATCTCGGGCTCTGACTGCCTTTGTCTGTTTCTTTCTGTATTCATCTCTCTCTCTCTCTCTCTCTCTCTCTCTCTCTCTCTTTCTCTCTCTCTTTTTCTTTCTCTCTCCGTCTGTCTGTCTGTCTGTCTGTCTCTCTCTCTCTCCTCTCTCTCTCTCTGTCTCTCTTTCTCACTCTCTCTGTCTCTCTTTCTCACTCTCTCTGTCTCTCTCACTCTCTCTGTCTCTCTCTCCCTCCTCTCTCTGTCTCTCTGTCTCTCTCTCTCTTTTTCTTTCTCTCTCCTTCTGTCTGTCTCTCTGTCTCTCTTTCTCTCTCTCTCTGTTTCTTGTCTCTATCTCTCCAACTGTTCCTTTCTTTCTCTTCTTCTGTCTCTATTTCTGCCTCTGTCTCTCTCTCTGTGTCTCTCTATCTCTCTCTGTCTGACCCTTTCTGCCTTTCCCCTGCCTTTGCCTTTATCTCTGCTCCAGACGATTCCTGTTTCTGGTCAAGCTATCTCTAGGACCACAGAACTTTCATTCCTCTTTTCCTTCCTGTTTCCAGATGGGTTTCTTTCTTAGCCTCTTTCTGTGTCTTTCTCTGCACTTCCCTTTCTGCCTTACTGGATCTTCCCTGCCTCTCTTGTTCTTGTTTGGGGTCCGACAATCATAGACTGTCAGAGAAGAGATTCTCTCCGTAAAAATCTCTTAGTGATCATCAGGTCCAACCGCTCACCGAGGGTGGAGAACACTTCTAAATGTGCTTGAACACCTGTAGGGATGAGGAGCTCACTTGCCATCAAAGCTTCTTCACTTGGAGGCCCTCCTAATTTCCTGTGCTGACCTCAGCAGGCTAGGCTCCATGGTGAGGGGCCCCTAGGGATGGAGGAGGAGGACACAGAGTGTGACACACAGTCAGAGACTTGAGGAAGGTGTGGGTACAGCCAGTCAGGGTCCCTGGGCCCCAGGTACGTTCTTGCTCGGTCGGGGATGGGGGAGGGTCATGGTGACTTCTGAAGCAAAGAGCCGGCCAGGGAGGGGAAAGCTGCCCCCAAACCCGCCCCCTCCTTCCTGGGTTCCCAGCCTGCCTGCCTTCAAAAGCCTCCTGGGCAACTGAGTAGCTGCAGCTGCAGGCTGACAGTCAAGGATGGTGGGGCAAGGGTTTGGAGGGGCCAGCGGGAAATGTCCTCCACTGTGTTTTGATGAACTCCTCAGGAAGTGCTTGCCATGCAATTTGTACCAGACCCTCACGGCTACTGGAGCTGGTAGGGACACCTCCCCCCTTCCCCTTCAGTTTCCTCTTCCTTGGCTCTACCCCCCTCCCTTCTTCTCCCCATCTCCTCCTTACTCTTGCCCTCTTTTCCTTTGGTGCCTTTGTCTTTTCTCCGTTTTCCTCCCCTTTCTCTCCCCCTTTCCCTCTTCTCTCTTCGTCTCTCCCCTTCTCTCTCCTTTCTATCCTCTCCCTTCTGTCCTCTTGCATTCCATGCTGAGTGTGACCAAAGGGGCTTGGAACTGAAGCCTGTTTTCCAGAATTCCGAGGCCTGTCCTGGAGAAGAAGGAATAGCTTTGTTCTACTTGGTGCCTCCGCTCCCCCAAGGCAGAACCAGGATCAGAGGAGAGCTTCCGGATCCTGATTTTTGCTTAGCATAAGGAAAAGTTCCTTAGAAAGAGTTCTGCCCCAGGGACTCCAGCCCAAGGTACCCCAACATAGATCCTGTCCTCTAGAGGTTTACAATTTGGGGGGAGGGGTAGAGGACAGAGTACAAATCTATACATAACCACAATTAATGAGAAAGGGAGATAAGTATGGAGGAGAGGTCTGATCAAAGTGCTCAGAGAAATCTGAGGAGAGAGAAGATGTTTTCACATGGGATGTGGACAAAGCAGGCCAAGGAAGATTTCATGGAAGTGGTATCGTCCAAGTTGGCCCTCAGTGGAAGAAGGGTTTCCTTCCTAGAGATGGGGAGTAGGAGCTCTAGGCATAGGGGACAGCATGAGCAAATGTGGATAGGAGGGAAAGGGCAGAATGAGAATGGAGACAGAAGTCTCCAGCTTGACTATCCTAGACCTGCAAAATGCTCTACCTCTGGAAGCCAAAGGAGCTCCAGGCCTGAAGTCATGAAGGTCTGAGTTAAAATCTAGCTTCAGATACTAACTAGCTATGTGACCCTGAGCAAGTCAGTTTCCTCCTCTGTAAAATGAGCTGAAGAAGGCAAAATGCTTGAATATTTCTGCCAAGAAAGCACCAAAAGAGGTCACAGAAAGTCAGACATGACTGAACAGCGGCCTCTGAGGACATGCTTTCAAATCTGGGAGTGGTCAGTGTGACTTTAGACAGGTCACCTCATTCTCTGGGCCTCAGTTTCTTGCTCTGCAAAACAAGTGGATTGAAGGAGATGGTCTCTGAGGTCCCTTTGTGACTAATCTTATAAGTGGAGAGTCCATGAAGGACGATGGGAGTCTGGGAAGGGCTGGAGTCTCTGAAAGAAAGAGGAGTTAGGAGATGGAGATCAGGACCTGTGCTCCCTCGCCCCCCAGAAGAGGGTCAGAGGTGGGTGGAGACAGGGCTGCAGTTTTGGGAAGAGAGTGTGAGGGGTGCAGGAGGTTGGGGAGTCTTCTGAATGCAGGTGATAACTGAAGCCGCAGCTGAGCCTCAAGGTTCGAACTGTTGATAAGAAATGTGAGGAAGAGCAGCCCACAAAGGAGACCAAGAAGTAGCAATCAGAGAGGGGAGGAGAACCAGGAGGGAGCTGTACTGTGACTGCTGAGAAGGGAGAGGTCATCTGCCATGAGGCCTGGTCAACACCTTCAGGTCGAAGAAGGGGGAGGGGAGGCAGTAACTGCAGGCCACAGGAATCCAAAAGAAGGCTTGGAGGGCCAAGCAAAGACCAAGGGCTCTGAAACAGGGCAGAGAGTGGGTGAGAGCAAAGACACCTTTGCAGAACGGCTGGCTGTTTCACTCTATGGCCCTCTCATACCCCCTCCACAGGTCCCCCCTCTTCTTTCCCACCTATGAAAACCCTACTGTTTCTATTTCCTGCCTCCACCTGTCTCTCTCATAATGTCTCTCACTTTGTCTCTTCAATTCCCTTCCTATCTCTCATTATCTCTCTCTTCTTCCTCTTCCTTTATCTGCCTCCCTCCATTGTCTTTCTGGGATGCGTGAATCACAGATCCTTGTTTAGTAGGGACTTTGTGGACGATTTAGTCCAATGTTCCACTCAGGACAGGAGTCCCCTTTAAAGTTTCCCTAAGGGACGCTCATCCAGCCTGTTCTCAGACCCTTGGGACAAAGCAGCCTATTGGGTTATGGGACAGTTGGAGTTGCTTAGATACATGAGCCAGTCAGGCCCCAGCATGACAATGGACAGAACCAGGGAGCAGGCAGGGGACCCCAAGGTGTGATGTTACAACAGGCTGGCTTGGGTAGAGCAAACAATAGAACAGAGAATCATTATCTGAGCTGTAGTGATCAAGGGAGGTGCTTTCTGGGAAAGCAGGTACTCAGGGATCCCAGGTCTATGTCTGGGGGAGGGGGGGCTCAGTCAGCTGGAGAGAAATTGCCTTTCTCTCTCCTTCCTTCACACCCCCTTTCTCCTTTCTCCCTCGCCCGTTTTTTTGTCTTCTACCTGTCTTGTGTCACTTTCTCCTTTCCCTTGTCTCTCCCCTCTTCTCCTCCCTCCATCTCTCTTCCTCCTCCCCCATCTCCTCTCCTCTCCCTTCCTTACCTTCTACTCTTCCTCATCCACTCCTAAAATCTGTCTTTCCCTTCTTCATTCTCTGTCTCTCTCCTGAGATGTCCTGGATGAGCTGGAGCAGATAAGACTTTATGTAACAGAAGGAAAAAAACCTCCCAAACCTTCAGCCCAGGCACCTGAGGAGTATCCCCTGTGTTACAGGCAGCGAACATGTACATGGGGGGAGGTGTATTCACCTAGGTAGGTGTGAACACACCTGAATGTGGGCTCCTGCATGAGAGGAAGCCCAGGGGGATGTTGCCTTTTCAGAAAACTTGGGGAAGTCTACAGAGGTGACTTTGCTGCCTTGTTCAGGGCCTCTGGCTCTGGGGGCTTCTGCATTCCAGGCTCCCTCCAGAATCCTCCCACTCAGGAGGAGAGAGAAAGAGGAGAACATGTGGGCTGGGGAAAGGCGTCAGCTCCTCCTCCATCCAGGACTTTCTGTCCCATCTTTCTCTGTCTCATTGTAGCCCTCTGGCTGTCTTTTTTGTCCTATCTCTCCTTTCCTCTCTATCTCGTAGGACCATAAAACCTTGCTTAGAGCTGCTCTCCCTCCCTCCCCCATCTCCTCTCTGTCTCTCTGTCTTCCTCGCTTTCTCTCTGTCTTTGTCTCTTTCTCCACATTATTTTTGTCTCTTTACATCTGTCTCCCTGTCTGTCTTTATGTTTATTTCTTTGTGTTCTCTCTGTCCCTCTGTTACTTTCTCTTGATCTCTCCTTTGTCGGTTACCATCTATCTCTATATTTCCCTTTCCACTTTTGTCTCTCTTTTTTTCTGACTCTGCCTTTCTGTCTCTCTCTTAGTCTCTCTCTTTCCCTTCCTTTCTGTCTATTTTTCTTTCCTTTGCCTTTTTCTGTATCTCTGTCTCTCCATCTATCTCCCTGCCTTTATCTCCTCTCTCTGCCTCTGTCTCAGTCTCTTTAGCTCTCAGCCTCTGTCTTCCTCTACCTCCCTCTGCCTAAGTTACTTTCTACCCTCTCAGGTTCTGGGTATCTGCCTCTTTATGTTCCCAGACAACATCTCCAGCTCCTCAGAGACAGTCACACTGATGACCCAAGTGTCCAATACGTCAACAACTTCACTCCTCAGGATGTTTCCAGGCCCATACCTCCTCCTTGGGATCCCCATAGGGCTGGCAATAGTGCTGGCCATGCTGTATGGTCTGCTGGTGTGTCTGCTGCAAAGACGCCTGGAGAGGGCCCCCGCTGACGAGGAGGCTGGCTCCAGCAGGGAACTAGTCCAGGGTGAGTGAGACCATATTCAGGGAGGACACAAGGAGGAGGTAGCTGCCAGTCCCAACCCTTGCTCAGTCAGAGCCCTAGACTGAGACAGACCAAGAGAGATTGGGTAATACGGTAGAAAGGAAACTGGTTATGAAGTCAGATAACTCGGGTTCAAATCTCATCTCTGAAGTGGGAAAACCTTAAAATCATGTTACCTCTTGGGGTCTCAGTTTTGTAATCTGTAAAAATAAGGGGATGGACTCGATGTCTTCTGAGGTCCAATCTATCTTTAGCTATAGGATCTGAAAATATAATATAATCCTCGGAACTCCATTCCCCAGTCTCTGTGTCTTTGGGCAATGATTTCTAAGGCTCCCTGCAGCTCCAGATGCCCTGACTGATAGGTCAGCTTGGTTGGCTGGGAGTTCCCAGAGGGATCTCTTTCCCCAGGCTGTTTCTGTCTACAGGGGATCTCAGGGATCAGATCCCAGAGTCGCAGGGTCAGAAGGAAACTCAGACACTTCCTCCTCTACGGGTCTCGGTTCCCAGAGGGGGGAAGTCACAACCTCCACATCAGTCTCTGTTCAAGTCACAGAGATTGTGACTTCTCCAGTATCTGAGGACATGGCCCGATGGGAGAAGCCAGAAGGAAGTTGAGAGGGCTTTTAGTTCATCTTGTCTTTGTTTTGTAGATGAAGAAACCAGGGCCCACAGAGGAGACTTGAACTCAGGTCCTCTGACTTCCCAGTTCTGGAGCTCTACTTAAGGCTCCTAGCTGTCTCCACTCCTGGTTGTCAACAGAGCCAGTTACAACAAAGAGGAGATGCCTAGGACTGGGGAGTGGGGCAGAAACCCTGCGGGGGTTGGAATGGGAAGCTTAGGGACTGGGAAGGAGAAGGAGGGAGGAAGAGAAAAGGGAATGGGGCGGAGGGAAGCCCTAATCTCTCCCCTACCTCCCCACCTCTCATCAGCTCTTGCTCTCCCCAACCACCAAGGCTCAACCTCCCCTTCCCCTACCTTCCTCCCACAGGGTTGGACCTCCCCCCCTTCCCCACTTCTCATCAGCTCTCTCACCCTTCCTCCCAGGGGTCGACCTCCCCCTTTACCAAGAACCCAAAGCCTTACAGACCCAGAACAGCAACTTGGGTGAAGACCAGGACCAACATCCTTTTCAGGAATGTGATGGTGCTCCTGAGCTCCCCTCAGCACCCAGTCACAGCTTCCCTGTGCCCGCCACAGAGCTGGGGGCCATGGAGCTTGTCACCACCAAGACCATCACCACGGAGCTGTAGTGGCAGGACCTGGCTAGGACAAGGCTGGCTCCAGCCCCTCCACCCACTCCCCTGGGGCTTGGGAACCCTCTCTTCTTTTCCTTGCAAGGGACTATGAGCCCCCTTCCCCAGGGGGCCTGTGGACCTCCTGCCTCCCAGAACTACTTGCAGAGATGGCAGTGTGCAATGGGACTCATAAGAGCTGTGTTCAAATCTTGCTCCCTGATAGTTATAGGACTTTGGGCATATTCCTTCTCCTCTCCTCCTTAGTTTCTTCCTAGGTTAAATGAAATGGGGCAGGAGGAGTGTGGAGGCAGAGAGCTTAATACTTGTAAAGTAACTTCCATCTCCAAGTGGACGATCCCTCCTGGATTGTCTTCCAAGCCCTTCTCCCTGACAACCCTGCTCTAAACCCTGGCCCTTGGCCAGCCCTAGCACAGAAATGCTTTCAAGGTCGGGCTGAGGTTCAGAAGACCTCCACTATACTTAAGGAAAGGGGTACAAAGACAATGGTCAGGGCGCTCCAACTCTTTGGGTCCCTTTGGCCCTGGCCTTTCACTCCAGTTTCCAGATTTTCCTTCATGTTTCATCTCCTTTACTCACCTTGGCCCTTTGTCCTGGGGAGCAGTGGAGTGAAATGAAAAGGGGACTGATTTCTGAGTCTGATCCTGGCTCTGCCACTGGCGACCTGCAAGACTTTTCATTGCCTCATTTTCCACCTCTGTAAAATGAACTCCAAAATTCTATGATCTTTGCTCCTTCTAGTCTGTTCTATGCTTATTACATAACAGGGAATTTGAGTTCCCTGAGTGCCTTGAACTCGAGACATGGCCTTTGGAAAGTCCCCTTCTCTCTATGGGACTCAGCTCCCTACACCGTGACCTCAGTGGCTCCCAAGGTCCATTTCCAGCTCAAAATCCTGCAATGCCAGAAAATCTGCCCTTCATTCATTTCCTGAGACAACATGGTCCCAGGCAGCCTCTGGCCAAAGGCAAGTCTCAGAAGCAGTTGTGGTCACCGAGAAACTGTAAGGAAACAACTGTAAGGAAACAACAGCTGAGGTGTGCTTCAGGAAGTTCAGTTGGGTTCACTCAAGGTTCTAAATGTTCTCAGAGAGAGAAAAAAATGTCAGCTCGCCTTTACAAAGTAGCCAAGCAACTGAGAAGCTTTTGACAAGGTAATAAGCTATTTGAGGTTGGCTTCCAAGTGCAGGGAGTTAGACAAGAAAAGTGGGTCAGGTACCCAACAAAAACCCTTCACTTGCTTGGAAGCCAAGGATTCACGATTCTGTAGCCTGACACAGATCCCCTACAGAGTCCTTCTTTATGAAGGACTGTTATGCAAAAGTCTCCACATGGGGGGAGTCTCTCTTCTCTCTCTACACACACACACACACACACACACACACACACACACACACACATGCATGCATGCATACACACATACATACATACATACTTACATGCATACATATGATTGCTAGAAGAGGCAAACCAAGAATTTACTAAGAATCTCAAGGAGGCAAATCAATCACTTTTCTCCAATTAGTCACAAATACATAGGCAAGAGCTTTTGGCAGCAAAGATGTCCTGGAGCCCTGGGAGATTCTTGAACTCCTGTAATTGAAAAAGAGATGGGTTTCTCCTTCAAACAAAACAAGGAAAACAAGCTGGATTAAGCAAAAATCCATCAGGAATGAGGGCCTAATTGGTACCTAGTTATTCATATTCCTTCAAGTCTTGTAGACCTCTCATGGCCTCTTCAGGTAGATAAGCTCCTTCAGCTCAGTCACAGGCAGGGCTAGATGTTGGCAGCCATAACCAGATCTAGCTTCTGTAATTCTATGATACTGTATCTAAAAACAGGGATGTTGGGGAAAGAAATGTGCAAATCTTGACATAATTTTTAAAGGGTTCAGTGTGAAATGGGGTTATTTGAAAATATGTGCAATGTGAATTATTTGTGCCCAGCTGACTGTTATAGTTTGAGATTTCAATAAAGAGTTCATTTTTTGGATAATTTTGATTACATTAAATTGAAAAGTTTTTGCACAAATAAAGTCAATGCAGCCAAGATTAAGAGGGAAGCAAAAAACTGGGAAAGAATTTTTACAACCAATATCTCTGATAAAGACTTAATTTCTAAAATTTATAGAGAACTGAGTCAAATTTATAAGAATACAAGTCATTCCCCAGTTGATGAATGGTCAAAGGATATGAACAGGCAGTCTTCAGAGGACGAAATTAAAGCTATCTATAGTCATATGAAAAAATGCTCTAATTACTATTGCTTAGAGAAATGCAAATCAAAACAATTCTTAGGTACCATACCACACCTATCAGATTGGCTAACATGACAAAACAGGAAAATTATAAATTCTGGAGAAGATGTGGGAAAATTGGAACACTAATTCATTGTTGTTGGAGCTGTGAGCTGATCCAAACATTGTGGAGAGCAGTTTGGAACTATAAGAGACTATGAAAATGTGCATACCCTTTGACCCAACAATGCCATCCCATGGTGGCTCATCCTCACAGACCTAATATCTACAGGGGGAGATGCAGGGTGGGATAGGGTAAGCCCCAGTGTCCTCTCTCCAAGGGTATAGGAAGGAGGCTCTCAACACAAAGCTGGGACCTTCCCTTTTCTCTCCTTGGCAGCTACCCCTGTCTGATAGTAAACCCTTTAATAACACAAATAGCTACCAATGATAGAATGCTTTAACATGTGTAAAGCATTTTACAATATTATCTCATGTGATTCATATAACAATTCTGTTATTATTATCCTCATTTTTCAGATGAGGAAACTGAGGCAGATATAGGTTAAGTGAGCTAGTAAGTATCTGAGGTTGGATTTGAATTCAGGACTTCCTGACTCCAGAACCAGAACTTCATGCACTGTGGTACCACCCAGGTGCCTCTGCAGTTACATGGTGCCTAGAATACACAGACAGCCTGGTCCCCAGAGGCCCCCATCTAGTCCAACCCTCTTGTTTTATAGAGGGGGAAATGACTTAGCCAAAGTCAGACAGACAGTTATACATCAGAGATGGAATTTGAACCCATCTGGTGGGTTCTTAAATAGAAATGTGGAAGCTGACATTTGGGGGAAGGTGATGGTGGCATTTCTGGAACTTTTGGGGGCAAAAGCACTGTCTATAAGTGGGTGATCTCTTCCCTAGAAACCTGTTTAGGGATATGCAAATGAGAAGCAAGATTTTTTTATTTTTTAAATTCTAGTCTCTATGGGGGCCCCCTTTGTGGGACTTGGCAGTCCTTGATGGCCCTAGTTGGAAGGGACTTCTGGCCGCAGCTCTCTCTGACCCACCACTCCCAGCTGGTTTCTCATTCCTTGCTGCCACCCCATCCCTTTCCCCCAACTTCCTAACCCCTCCAGGGTTCTATGATAATTCCATATTTTAGGATTCCATGTTCTCTGGTGATGAGCTAACCTCCTGTGCTCTAGAATTCTATGCTTTAGGAATTGATATTCTAGAAAACATTATTCTAGAATAAAGGTGTCTAACGCAGAGTAGGAATATCCTCAGGGAATATTTGGTATATAGCTATGTTATCTTATGGAAGTATTGCCGAAGTAATGGTGTTAGTGACAAAAGGTGCAGCTTGGAGACCAGTGGGGGTAGTGGGAAGGAGTGGGGGTTCTAGTGCCTCTGAAAAACGTGAAAGAAACAGCCTCTTGCTCATCTCCTTCATGCCTTACTTACCCCCAGGAAACCCATCATCATACTATAAGATTTCCTTCCAGATAGAAGTCTAGAACATGGGATCCTAGCATTTTATTCATTCTTAGAAGACATGGGTCTAGAAGATAGACTTCTAGTCTGAGGAAGTCTAGACCCTGAACTTCTTGAGTATAGAGTTCTATCACATGGTCTTCTAGAACACAGGAATTTAGAGCAATCCAGTTGCCCACCTGTGGCAGTCTGTTGGTCCCTAACCTGGTGCACAGGAATCTAGAAGACAAGTTTCCAAACTGGTTTTCAGTCTTCATAACCCTTGGTTTTCAGCATCCTTTACTCCCTATTCAATATAAAAGAAATCAGTTCTAGAATTCCCCATGTATATGTACAAAAGAATGAAATGACTGAATTTTCAGGAAGAAACTTTATTTGCTAATGACTTTTTCGAGTGACACTGAATCATTAAATGCTTATCAGAACAGTGCAATAAATTAGTGACATTCTCTATTCCATCTCTTCTCAGTCAAATAGTTTTATCTTCTATCTGACTTTTTAAAGAGTTCCCCTTCTCTTCCAGAACACATTAAACTTTTACTTTGTTTCTTGCTTGGGACTTGATTGAGACCAGGACTGAAAATCCAGGTTTAGGAATCCCTTGTCTTTAGTTCTGGGCACCAGGATCTTATTTTCTAGGCCATTATGTTCCCAAATTCCATGCTCCAGAAGTTGCTTCAGGATTTTATTGTATTCTATCTAATAAATAGTTATTAAGTGTGTATTGTTGATTCCTAGGCACTGGAACAGGTGCTTTGGAAACCAGGATGAAAATTGACATTCTGTCTTCTAGAATGGATAAATCCTTGTTCCACACAGAGAGGGGTCACTGTTTCAGGACCTGGACAGATCCAGGCACATTCATTACATTTCTTCTATGCTGGGCTAAGCCTCAGCTTTGTAGGAGGCAGACCCTTACCTTGTGCCTAACACAATGGGAAAAAGACTAAGAGTCTTTTGTATCATCCAGCGAATTGGGGAAAAAGCCAAAGAAAGCCAGTCTTTTGTACTTTTTGGGGATTTGAATTATCCAATGCCCTGAATTATTCGTGCTTTCCTCGTTCTTGAAGGCTGCTCTTCCGGGTTTTGCTGGGCTGAGGATCGGGAGACAGCCTGGGACGAGGGCCCAGGGTGACCCCCAAGGCCACCCAAGGAAGGGGAGGTGGTTAGGACTACCTCTAAGCAAGGGGCCAAGTCACGAGGCTGGGCAACCTCTGGGCTTGACTTCTCTCCTTGTTTCAGTTTCTGTTCTTTGTTTTCATTGCTTTAGACATCTCTCTTTTCTCTTCCCCAACACCATCCCCCCTCCCCAAATGGTCTCCATGTCCTCCAGGAGAGGTCAGAGAGCTCTCTCCACAGCAGAGATACCAGGTTAGATGCTAGGAAGGATGTCCTAAGAGTAAGCCAAGAGATACCCCTCCCCATGTCTGCTGCTGGATTTTCCTGTAGGGAGGCAGAGGAGAGGCTGGCCTCCCCAGGAGGCCCCAAGGGGCGGAGAGAGGGGAACCTGGGGAAGTCTTGGTTCCCTTTGTAACTTTCCGAGGTCCTTTTCACTTCCTCCCCTCTAAAAGAAGGTAGGGAGGAAGGGGGGCAGTCTGGCTGCTTTGCTGGGGGGTGGGAACCAGGTAAAGGCAATGTGTCTATGACCCGGACCTCCTGGACCACTGCCATGCCCACCTCCTCCTTCTATCACACATCCAAAGGTGAGATCCTGAGGGATCTCAAATGTGGAGCCCTCATTTTTACAGAGGTTTAGTGACATGCTTTTACACACACACATGCACACACACATCCACACTCACACCACTGTTTGTCCCCTTGCGGCAGATAGCCAGGTCTTTGTGTCATATTCTATATCTGGGGAGGGAAGGAGGGATGGAGATAATGTGTCTCCTCAAATGGTTGGATGCATTTGCTTTGCCCTCGAATGAGTGAGTTTTCTAGTTTTGGCATCACCTGCAATACCAGGGAGCTCCAGGATGGCAAGCACCATCTTTTTCCTTTCTTTGTATCTCTAGAGCTTGGTGCAGTACGTGGAACATAGTAGGGTCTTAATCAATGTTTGCTGATACTGACTAATCTGGAACAAAGCAGAAACCTGGATGACTCAAACTCACCCCCACTACTCCCCCTGATGATCGTAATGTCATGGCCTCATAGACTTGAGGTTGGAAGGAACCTCAGATGCCACCAAGTCCAATCCACCCCTCCTATTTTACAGGTGAGGAAGTTGAGGTCTAGGGGGGTGACCAAGGTAATCAGGTAAGCAAGGCCACCTAGGTAAAGAACAGGATAGGCAGGATTTCAATCAGGAAACTTCTTACTTGGCTGAGGGTAATTCATCCAATGAACCTGGCCAGAGGGCCAGGGGATAAACTAGACCCTCAGAGCCTTTTAGCTCAAAGGAAGGTTAGAAAGTTGTAGGGCCTTTCCGGGGCTGCTAGTTCTGTATTCTTGACTTCCTTGTAAACCTGGCAGGAGGTCAGGGCTGGAAGGGCCCCTCAAGACTTTAATTAGTCTGACTCTGCTATTCTATAGAATTTGGAAAGGATGTGAAAGTTAGGAGGTGTCCAAACTGAAGCCAGTTGTAGAATTTTTAGGGCTGAATGAGACCTTAGAGATTATCTAGTATAACTCCCCCTCCATTTACAGAGGGGGAAACTGAGGCTTCAAAGGGGGAAAGGTCACCCAGACAGGAAATGGTCAAGCTGAAACTTGAACATTTGTCCTCTGAGTTTTTTTGGGGGGGTGGCATCTGACAGGGGAAGAAGGGAATGAGGGTTAAGAATCAATGTTTTCTGAGATGGGGAGTCTGAGGAGAAGGGCAGAGGTCATGAGAGGTGAAGGTCTGTAAGACTTCAGGAGGTGCAGGTGGTTCCATGGCTGGGGACCTCCCAGAGGCTGAGATGGGGGCTGGGAGAAGGCCTTCCAGATCTGGTGAACTCTAGCAAGCTCCCAATGTTGAAAACCTGGGACTTCCTGGCTCCTTGGAGGGGCTAGTGCCCCAGAAGATGGTGGGCCTCTTGCCCAGGTCTAGGTGATCAAGTCAGCCAGGGACTCTGGAGAAACTGAAGGGAGGGGATGGAGTAGAGAAGGTGAGGGCCTGGCTACAGACCCAGGAGACTTACCTTTGAGCCCCAGCTATGCTCTTCACCACTCGTGTGACCTTAGACAGGTCACCCTCCCTCCATTGGTCCTAAGGTTCCTTCTATGACAAGTGCCTCTTCTGTCCTTATTCTTGGTAAAGGAGTCTGAATTATGATGACCCTGCCTGCTCCCTGCAGGGGCCCTCTCCTCTGCCTCTTGAGAGGAAGGGAGAGAGAAGCTGGGAAATAAAGAGCAGACCATGACTTGTTCCCCATAGAAAGCTGACTCTCCAGTGCTCACTCAGAATTTCAGCAGCCTTTCTCATTCAGCTTTCTCATTTTGCAGAAAACAAGTGAAAAGATTTACTCAAGGACCCAAATTGAGAGAATTAGAGGGGACCTAGGGCCATCTACTCCAATCCATATCTAAAAGAAGTCTCCTCTTTAACATACCTGACCATAGCTTGTCCAGTCTCTGCTTGGACCCCGCAAAGGAGGGGAACCCACCACCTCCTAAGGTGAGCTAATCCACTTTAGGGCAACTCCCATTTTTTTCTAAATTCTAATTTATTAAATTCTAAAAAATTTGATTGTCTCCTCTTCCCCTTCCAACCCTCCCCCACATCACTTCTGCCCTCTGAGTCCAAATAGAACTGGTCCAATCCCTCCTCCCCACTAGAGCTCTTCACAAACTTAAACACAGCTGCCATGCCCTTCCCCTCCCCCTCCTCATCCCACTCCCTTCCCCAAGCTACCTGTGTCCACTTCCTTCTATCTATTTCTCACCATCCTGCTTACTTCCCCTGGACACGCTCCAGCTATCCAGTCCAGAGACAGAGTAATGTCAAAAGCCTTGGCCTGGAAACCAGGATTCCCTGGGCTGGCTGGAGTCTCCACTAACGCACTGAAACTCACTCAGTGGCCTTGGGAAAGAAATTTACAGAAAAGAGGACTGAGATGCAGAGAAGGGAAGTCACTTTCCAGAGGACCTCAGTCAGAGACAGAGCTCAAACCCCGGTCTCCCCTCTGCTCTGTCCATGGTTGCCCCCAAGAGGCTTAACAGATATCACACTCTGGGGCTGGAGATGCTTTGTGAGGCTCAACACTAAAACCCTACTGTAGGTGAGGTACTGAGGATTGTGCCCATTTTACAGAGGAGGGCAGGGAGGCTCAGCGAGTGACTTCCAGGTAGGAGGGGTCAGAGCAAGATCCGACCCCAGGTTCTCTCTCGGACCTCTTCCTCCCTCCCCTGCCCCCCCGACTCCCTTTTCGATTAGATTAAATCCCTCAGCCTGTCTGGAGGGATTTCCAGTAGCTGTAGCTGCCCAGCTCCTCCCCCTTTAAGAGGAGCCGGGCTACAGATGGGGCAGGGAGAGGGGAGGTGCCATCTGGGGAGGAGCCCAGGCATGGACTCCAACCCCGGGAGCTGGATAGAAAGTCAGGGGCAGCCTTCCAGAAAGAGGAGAAGCGTCTTCAGCGGGGACAGAGACGGAGGAAGATCATGGCACTCGCGGCTCAGCTGTTCAGTAGGGAGACCCTGACCACTATGGTCCTGGCCCTCATGGTCTTCTTGTTCCTTTTGGAGCTCTCAAAACGGTGGCGGAGGCCCCCCCGCTATCCTCCGGGCCCCGCCTCGATTCCCCTGCTGGGAAACATACTCCAACTAGACTTTAAGAACCTCCACGGCTCCTTCAGACAGGTAAGGGGGCCGGCTGGGGCGGGGCTGGGACAGGGTGGGCTGGGGACAGACCCCCACCCTGGGGGCCTGTGAACGTCAGATGGCGGATCCTCGCCCCCAGTCTCCCAGTGCCTGCTGGGCAGTGACAGGTTAGCCAAAAGTACTTAGGAATCGATCCCGGGGATTCGAGAAACAAACTCTTCTTTCAAAGTTCATCCTGGGGTCAAGGTGCAGCCCACTCTAGTGCCCCTTCCACTGCCCCTCACCCCAACGCTGCCGCGGTCTGCCAGAGTCCGCCCCGGTGCTGAAGTCCGCAGTCTCTCCACTGGGCCTGGGCTTGTCACATCCCTGACAGCTTTATCTCTGGCCCCCCCACCTCCCACCCCTCTTTTCCTTTCCACTCCTTCCCCGACGGGCTGCCAATTGGTCTCCCTGCTTTCAGCCTCTCCCCTGCCAATCCTTCCGTAACGCGCCCAGACTCTCCCTAGTGGGCAGCCTCACATCAGTGCCTCCCTGCCCTCTGGGTCTGGGTGCAGGAAACCCTACCGAGCCTGCGGGAACTCCGGCGCCCCCTCCAGCCTCCCCTCCCTCCTTCCCTCTGTTGCAACCAGACAATAGGATGGGGGTCTCCTTGAAGGCAGGGGAGAGCCCCAGCTCCTATATTAACTACATTTTCTAGGATTTCCTGCTGCTTTTGTGGAGCACTGTCTGGAACTGAAGTCAGAGGGCCTGGGCTCAAATCTCAGGGTCTGCCATTTTCTGCCTGGGTGACTTTGGGCAAGTCACTTAACCCCTGTTTGCCTCAGTTTCCCTCCTCTGTAAAATGAGGTGGACTCAATGGCCTTTAAGGTTCTTCCAGCTCTGACTCTCTGAGCCTATGAAAGAAGCATGCAGCTTCTGTAATCTGCACACATGACATCTCATCTATGTTCCTGGTTCAGTTGCTATGTGGGTGTTCATCACCTCTTCTAATCTGGATGGGCACAGTGGGCAGCATCTCCTGCTCCCTCCGGCTTGGATGCTCCTCCTCCTGGTAGTACCTAAGTGCTGGGGCCAAGATTCAGAACTCTAGGGTAGGGACTCCAGGTCAGCATGGTGCAGGGAGTCCCTGGCCTTGCCTTCTCCTCCTGCCCATGACTTCCCTTCCCTCCACAGCTCCGGAAGAAGTTTGGGGATGTCTTTAGCCTCCAGATGATCTGGACCCCTGTAGTGGTGCTGAATGGACCAGAGGCTGTCCGGGAGGCCTTGGTGCAGAAGTCTGAGGAGACTTCAGACAGGCCATCCTTACCAGTCAACAAGTACCTGGACTTTGGGCCCAATTCCCAAGGCAAGTTGCTCTTTGACCCAGCAGGTGCCCCAGGGTAGCCTTACTCACTAGAATACTGTCTTCAAAAGCAATGCTTGGTCACCCTCAGAAGTCATCAAGTTCAACCTTCTTATCATTCAGAGGGAACTGAGTCCCAGAGCAGTTAATTCTGGGAGGCTTCACTCGCCCAACACTTCTTGTGGGGGGTGGGCATCTCAACTCAACAGTGAAGGTGTCAAGTGTGGGGTGGAGTGGTCAAGGAGGGCTTCTGGGTGGAGGCAGGGCTTCACTTGTCTGCCTAATCAAAGTGACCCATGGTCTCTTAATTGCCATACCCTCATCCTCCCTGACCCCTGCACCCTCTTTCTCCAACCTCTCTCCTCTCTGACACTGCTCTCTCCTAGCCCTCCTCCTACCTGACTGTTGCTTGTCATGCCCACGAAGCCTGGGTGTTCCCCAACACCTTGTTTGGGGCCCTGTCCCTTGGTGATCTCACCAGATCCCATGGGTTTAATCATTTTCTCCATATCAGATGACTCCCAGACTGGTATATCCAGGCCCACCTCACCCACGTGGATCACAGCATCTCAAACTAGCCATCCCATAGACTGTCAAACTCAGTACATCCAAAACCAGACTCACTCTCTTTCCCCTCAAACTTCCCTCAGCTCAACTTCCCAAATGCTGTGGAGCGAACCACCATCCTCCCAGTTCCTGGGTCACTCAGACTGTCCAAGTAGTGTCCCATTGGTCTTCCTGCCCCAAGGGCCTCCAGCGGTTCCTTCTTGCCTCCAGTATCAAGTACAAATTTTTCTGTCTGGCATCCAGTCCTTCATAATGTGAGCTTTTCCTACCTTTCAGACTTCATCCACTTTCCTCCCCTCCATCCACTCTGCAACTAGTGACAGGGACCAGTTTGCTGTTCCTTGGACATCATTTCCAACTCTAAGCATTCGAAGGGGCTGTGTCACCTATCTGGGAGGATCCCCCCACTTCTGCCCCACCCTTTTCTGGCTTCTTTAGAGACTCATTCAGATCACCCCTACCCAGCCCCCTCAGCTGCTACTTCTCTCCCCATGAGGTTACCTTGCATCCATTTGGAAGGCGTCTCATATTATGTATCAGCCTCTCATTTTGCCCAGTAGGAGGTAAGCCCTCTTACAGTACTGGGGCCATGATTTTACCTGACTTTTTCTCTCCAGTGCCCAGCACCATTTCTGGCACAGTCAGTCCAAACTAAACTGACTGATTCAGCTATTTCACCCCACCAGGTGTGATATTAGCCAGATATGGGGAAGCCTGGAAGGAGCAGAGAAGGTTCTCCTTGACCACCTTGAGGAACTTTGGACTGGGAAAGCAGAGCCTGGAGCAGTGGGTGACCACTGAGGCAGCCTTTCTCTGCTCTGCCTTTGCCTCCAAGGAAGGTGGGTCTGTGTCCCTCTAGAGGAGCCAGAATGAACAACTTTCTCAGCTAAACTACAGTTGAGGGAGATGGGAACCCAAGGACACTTGTGGGGCATGGACTTAGATCTTCAAGGATGAGGATGGGGGTGCCCTTGGAGCTCACCTGGAAGTAGCCTCAGAGAAAAGGAAACCAGGTGCTTGCTGAATTAGGGCTGAGTTCACTTGCTTCTAAGCTGCTAAAGGATCAGTCCTATCAGCACCCTCTAAATTTTAACACCCTGTAGCAAAGCCCTGCTGACCTACCTTAGTCTGCCTCCTGCACCACAGGGGAGCAGATAAATGAGAGGACTGAAAGGGCTCCGAAGCTGTGTAGGAATGGGGCAGCAGAGTTACACTCTAGGATGTCTACCTCCCCTCGCCCCTTTCCCTCCACATTGCCTCCCCCACAGGACAACCATTTGACCCCCTCTATCTCCTGACTTGTTGTGTCACCAATGTGATTGCCTCCCTGACATATGGGAAACGATTCAACTATGATTACCACAAGCTGCAGAAGCTTCTGGACCTTCTGGAGATCGGCATGAAGGAGGGCATGGGACTGATGCAGGACGTACTTGTAGCCAAGTCCCCTTCCCTCAGGCCCCAGGTATCCTAGCCAGCAGACAGGGCCATCTGTGACAACCAGTTCCCTACCCAGGTGATAAATGAGTTTCCAGTGCTCCTCTCCATCCCGGGGCTGCCTCAGTGGATTTTCCGAGGTCAGAAGGCTTTCTTTGATATCCTGGATGAATTCTTAGAAGAGTACAAGGACACCTGGGACCCAGCCCAACCTTGAGACCTGACAGATGCCTTCCTGCTGGAGATAGAGAAGGTGAGGGCTCCCAGTGCCCCAGAGGAAGGGAAGGGACCCACAGCAGCAGGTCAGGAGGGAGCTGGGGAGGCTGCCCAGAAAGGACTCCCATGCACCCTCCATCCCCTGAAGTCTTCCTACTCTCCTTCCTTCCAGGCCAAGGGGAGCCCAGGGAGCAGTTTCAACCATGAGAACCTCCGAATGGTCCTAGGGGACCTCTTCACGGCGGGCATGGCAACCACTGCCACCACCCTCCAATGGGCACTGTTGCTCCTACTCCTCCATCCCGATGTCCAACGTGAGCCCCACAAGGCCTGGCCAGGGAGGGAGGGAGCCCAATGGGGAGGGCCAAGCCACAGTCTGGTACCTAGGCTCCCCAGGACACCGAGTGCTTTCCTGGACATGGCATTCAGGGACAGGGCCCTAGGGAGGAGAGAAGGCATAGAATCCAAGAGGTAGCCCCCATGACACTAGGGAGCTCATAGACTGGCTTACCAAGGAATCAGGACACCTGAAACTGCCTTGGACTTGCAGAGAGACCTTGGATAAGTCAGAGACTATTGCATGAGAGAGACCTTAGAGGTCATCAAGTCCAGTCCCCTCATGTTACAGATGAAGAAACTGAGGCTTACAGAGAGAAGGGGAGTTACCCAAGGTCACACAGCTAGTAAATCAAAAATATTTTAACTTTAGCCTTGTAGTGTGATTTCAGACACGAGCCAATTCCTGGCAAGAGTTACCTTGAGCTCTTAGAGGTTAAGTAACTGGCCTAGGCTCACACAGCTACTGTCAGAGGCAGAACTTGAACCCAGGTCCTACTGACTCTGAAACCACTTTTCTATTAACCACAATGTGCTGCCTCTTACATGGCAGATAGCAGCCACAGTCATGGCAGCCTTTATCCTCATCCCAATTCCCATTCCACAGATGAGATGGGTCAGTACGGAGGATCAAGGAGAGATTCTTCTCTAGTACTTTTAGCTCAAGCCCCTACTGGTGTGTGCCCCCTAGCACACACACACACACACACACACTGAGACATATACACATATAGATATATACACACACACACAGATACACACACAGACACACACACAGACACACACACAGAGATACACACAGAGACATACACATAGACACACACAGACATATACACACACAGACACACACAGAGATAAACACACAAACACACACACACAGATACACACACAGACATGCACACACACAGACACACACAGAGGCTCACAGAGGCACACACACAGACATACACACATACAGACACATACACACAGACACACACACAGACATACACGCACAGACACATACACAGATACACACACAGACACACACACAGTGGCACACACAGACGTATGCACGTACACACACATAGACACACACACAGATACACACAGACATATGCACACACACAGACACACACAAACACACACAGAGACACACACCCAGATACACACACAGACATATGCACACACACAGACACACACAGACACACACAGAGACACACACCCAGATACACACACAGACATACGCACACACACAGACACACACAGAGGCACGCAGAGGCACACACACAGACATACACACATATAGACATATACACACAGACACACGCACAGACATACACAGACACATACACAGATACACACACAGACACACACAGAGGCACACACAGACATATGCACGTACACACACATAGACACACACACAGACATATGCACACACACAGACACACACAAACACACACAGAGACACACACCCAGATACACACAGACATACGCACACACACAGACACACACAGAGGCACACACACAGACATACACACATACAGACACATACACACAGACACACACACACAGACATACACGCACAGACACATACACAGATACACACACAGACACAGAGAGGCACACACATAGATGCACACACACAGATACACATAGACATATGCACACACACAGACATACAAACATACACACACATATAGACACACACAGTCACACACACAGACACACACAGAGGCACACAGAGGCACACACACAGACATACAAACATACGCACACATACAGACACATACACACAGACACACACACAGAGGCACACACACAGACATACGCACACATGCAGACACACAGAGACATACACGCACACGTCCAAGTATCATTTATACTGGATGGCAGACAGGCTTTGTTCTCACTGGCCCTAAAGGGCAGAACCAGGAACCTTGCAGGAAAGATACAAACAAGTGTCTGAAGTATCATGAATAATGGTTCCTAACCATGAGAGCTGTTCCAGAGTGGGATGGGCTGCCTTCCATAGCCTAGCCTGGTAGCAGTCCCTTCAGGGGACTGAAGGAAGCCCATAGCAGAGATATTGTGGAGGTGAAAAGCAGAGCAAAGACCTCTCAACGATGGGAATTTCCCAGTCTCTTGTGGAAGCCCCATGCCATTTTCACAAGGACTCTGAGAGCAAAGCAGAATGTCTGCCATCCTCTTCTGACCTCACCCTCTTGGCTGGCATTTGGATGACACTCTAAGGTTTGCCTGGGACTTCCTGCCCACCCTCTCGTGTGTCCATGGTGCCCTCAGAATGTGCGGAAGTCACAGAGGTAGATCTTGACTCAATGGAAACACACTTCCTAGCTAGAGTTGTCCCAAAGAGGACTGGCTTGCCTTGGAGGTAGTGAGTTCCCTGCCACTAGAGATCTCCAAACTGATGCAAGAGAATGGACCCTTGTGCTAGTACAGTTTGGACTAGATGCCCCTTAGGGTCCTTGTAGCAAGCAACAACCACTTATTAAATGCTCACTTTGTACCAGGAACTATTGTAAGTGATGGGAATACAAAAGCCCTTCCTTTGTAAGGGGAATGGGGAGCAGTGCTGAGAAGGTTCATGCCTCATGACCCTCAGATGACCAAATGTCCAAGCTGGAAGGGCCTGAGAGACCATCTGGTGATCTTGTTCACGTAGCTGCTTAGGGCTGGACTCCAGCAGAAACCCTGCCTCTCTTGGGATGGCCCCTCTCATCCTCACCTTCACTGGTCTCTCCAGGCAGGGTCCAGGAGGAAGTAGACCAAGTGATTGGCCGAAGCCGGAGGCCGACTCTGAAGGACCAGGCCCACATGCCATACACCAACGCCGTGATACATGAAATTCAGCGTTTCTCAGATATCATTCCCCTGGGTGTCCCACACAGGGCAAGCCGAGACATTGAGATCCAAGGCTTCTCCATCCCCAAGGTGCCCACCTGCCCCAAGGCCTAGCCCCTGGGCTCTAGAAAGGAAGCCAAGTGCAGGGCCAGCTGGGTCAGAGACCCTCCTCTGCACCTTGAAGCACAAGCACATGTGGCCTGGGATGAGGCCTGTTCCCTATCTGGGCCTCAGTTTCTTTGTCTGAAAAATGAGGGGATAGGATTGGATGGTCTCTGAGCTCCTGCCTAACTCTGACCTCCCCTGTTCTAAGGCCCCTCCCAGTCCTGACATCCCTTGTTCTGAGGTCCCTCCCAGTCCTGACATTTCCTGTTCTAAGACCCTTCCCATCTCTGACCTCCCCTGTTCTAAGACCCTTGCCCCAGCTCTGACTACCCCTGTTCTCAGGTCCTTCCCATCCCTGACATCCCTTTTTCCTAGGCCCCCTCCCTCAGTTCTGACCTTCTAATTAAGTGACCTTCATTCAGGGATGAGGAGGCCCAGGAGGTTCCTGGGGCCTGGTTGGGGACCTGGGGAGAAGGCAGGGGGTCCAGGAGGCCCAGGTTCCACCTTCCTCACATCCTTTTCTTGGGACTGAACTTTAGGGGACCACCCTGGTCACCAACCTGAGCTCAGTGCTGAAGGACGAATCCAGCTGGGAGTGGCCTTACCGCTTCCACCCTGAGCACTTCCTGGATGCACAAGGACACTTTGTGAAGCCTGAAGCCTTCATACCTTTCTCTGCAGGTACAGGCAGGACTGGTGGGGAGAGGGACACCTTCAGGGATCAGAGGCTCCTGAGATGAGCTCCCAGGGCACAACAGAGCCCTGGAGGAGATTCAACTTCAGATTCCAGCTCTTAGCCCTTGCTAGCTGCCAGACCTGTGATGAGTGCCTGTTAACATCTCTGAGTCTCAGTTTTCTTATCCGGGCAATGGGGATAATCATCTATGCACTACCAGACCCCTCTGGGTTGTGAGGATAATCCTATAGAAACAGGACTCAGGTGCTAGCCCAGCAGAAGGCACTCTGCACCAAAGATTGGTATCCAACTTTCCTCCTCAACTTTGACCATCACTCACATCCAGGAGGCAGTTTTGGCCATTAAATAGGGGAGCCACGACACCCAGAAGTGAGGCCAGAACCATCATTAGACATCCTTGAACCTGGAGCAGTTCAAGGGTCAACAAGCTTGGGAGAGACAATCCATCTGGGGGTGCAGCCAGATGAGAAGTGGGGTGACCTATTCCCTCTCTCCTCTGGCCTCCAGTACCCCCAAAGGAGGAATGTGATGCCTGAGATAGCAGTCTCCAGGGTGATGGGAGTAAAACGGCCCCGTTGCACTAGGGGGCCTAGAAGTAAGCCTCAGCTGGCCCACTCTAGTCAGTACAAGAATGAGGTATCAACGAAGGCATACTGGGGCTTCATGGTGGGCTGGGGAGAAGCAGGATGTTTGAGAATGGATGGAGAGGAGCCTTGTTCTAGAGCTGGGAGGGACCTCAGTCACTGAGCCCAGAAACTGAAGCACAGAGAGGTCAAGTGACTTAAATAAGTAGGGGGTGAAAGAGGCAGGATCTGAACCCAGAGCCTCTAACTCCAAAGCCAATATGCCTTCCTCTGTTCCACATTCCCATGTGTTTCTCAAAGGAATCTCTAAACCACAAGACTTTCTAGTCTGTGAGTCTTTGGCACCTAAGTTTCCATTCTCAGTCTTTGGAGGCTCCATTCCTTGCTCTTTCTAGAGCCTGGAGGCTCAAGGAGAGGGAGTGAGAACTAAGGAGGAAAAGAGGGAGCTGAAGTGATGAGGATTGCAGGCATGTCATCCAGGGCATGCCTGAATAGCTATGATCCTGAGTGGGACCAGGTGATTTCTCAGGTCCCTTCTAACTGTAACATTCTGGGCTTCAAGGAGGAAAGGAAGGGCAAAGTAGAGGAGGAGGAAAAGGGAGATTGGGGGAATGTGTTCTTTAGATTCCTAGGGTTGAAAGAATAAGGCCTTTGACAGGAAGTTTCTTGGACTATTTAAAGTGTGTCAAGCACCAGCCTATTGGGAAACTGTGACCTCCATAACCAGCTTCCCTGCCTCCCCATTCCATCTATTTTAAATAGGGTACAGTTCACAAAAACCAAATTTCCCAACAAGTTTTTGGTTTTGTGGTATACAATGAGGTCCCCCCTGTAGTGCAGAGCAGGTAAGCCTAGGAGAGGAAATAGTGTTGAAGCAGTGGGAGTAATGGAAAGACAGCTGGATTCAGCTTCAGGGGTCCTGGGTTCAAATCCTGCATGGTCATTTCCTGTCTGTGTGACCTTGGGCAAATCATGCAAGGTGGGCCTCAGCTGTCTCATTTATAAAATAAGGGGATTAGAATAGAAGGGCTGAGGTCCCAACCAGCTCTTGTTAGGAATAAGGTCTTCCACTTATCATGTGGGGGACCTTAGACAAGTAGCCTGTGGCTCAGTTTCCTTATCTGTAAAATTAGAAGGGTGGACTTGCTGGCTTCTAAAGTTCCTTCCACCTTCAAACTTCTAATCTTACGACTTTGAATCTTGGCCCTGAACACCTACCACCAGCATCACCTCCCTGTACCTCGGTTTTCTCATCTGTAAAATGGGGTGGGGTTGGACTTGATGGTTTCTAAGGCCCTTTCTAGATCTAAACCTGTGTTCCTTTGTGAGAGCTAATCAGAGGGGAATCAGGGGGGTTGGAACATCTCCCCATAAGCCTGGGAATGACAGCATCTTGGTTTTCTGCATCCCCCCAATCCTTATGCTTGCCTCTGTCATGCAGGCCGCCGGGTGTGCCTGGGGGAGCCACTGGCCAAGATGGAGCTGTTCCTCTTTTTCACTAACCTGCTACAAGACTTCAACTTTGTCCTGCCCCCAGGGGACTCCCTGCCCAATGACAAGGCCAACATCTCATTTATCTTAACCCCTCAGCCCTTCCAGGTCTGTGCTGTGCCCAGATAGCAGAGGGGCCTGTCCTGCCCATACCCCTCGCCAGTGCGCTTTGACTAACCTGGCTTCCCTTGGGCTAAGGGATTATGTCACTGGTCTCATGGGAAATAAACTTCTCAGCTCCTGCCTCCTGCCTTCCAGTCTTGTGGGCACTGAGGGGAGGAACATGGCCATGTCAGGGTTAGGGAGAGCACATGGGGTTGTAGTAGTTAGAGCTGGGAGCAACCCCGTGGGAGGATCATTTAGTCACAATTCCTCCCTTTCCCGGGTAAGGAAACTCTAGTCTGGAAAGGTTCAGTGATTTGCTATAACCAGTAAGGATCACAGCTAGCCATGCTCCCTGCCTCCAAAGCCAGGGCTCTCTGTAACAAGCTAGGCTGCCTTTCCTCTCTGGGCCTGTCTTCTCCTTTGAGAAATGAGGGGGCTGCACTCAATGACCCCTACAGTCTCTCTTCCAGACTGAACAGGTCTAAAGGCAGTGGGCCTCATTCCCCACAGGACCTCCACCTCTGGGCCAGTGACAGCAGCCAGCATGGAGCCCTGAATTCTGTCCAGTTGTGCCCAGTCAGGCCTGACTGACAAGTTTACTGGGTAAGAGGTCGACAAAGGTCGGACTTATGCCCCTAAAAGATCACTGGCAGCTGAGGGTGGAGAGATTTGACACAAGGAAACTAAAAGCTTTTGCAATAGTCCCAGAGAGAGGTGATAAGGGCCTGCTCTAGGCTGGTGGCCTTATGTCCTTGGGCAGAGGCCATAACCAAAAGGAGTGAAGGAAGACACAGATTTAAGAAGAGGTTGGAAATGTGGTGAGACAAGCATGGTGGACATGCTGAACCTGGGGACCTGGGATTAGGGAAGTGTCCTCCCAGGAATGGAGAAGCTACAAAGGGAAGGTTTTGGGGAAAGATAATGAGACCTGCTTTACCATGTCCAGTTTTAGATGTCCAAGAGGCAACTCGGTCTAATCCAGTCCTGTAGATTTACAAATGAGGAAACTGAGGTCCAGGAAAATTTGTGCAAGGTCAGGTAGTGAATGTCAGCTATAGGTGGTGCAGTGGATAGAGAGCCAGGCCTGGAGTCAGGAAGACCTGAGTTCAAATCTGGCCTCAGACACCCACTGGCTGTGTGAACTCAGGCAAGTCACTTCACCTTCTTGGCCTCAGTTTCCTCATCTGTAAAATGAGCTGGAGAAGGAAATGACAAATGACTCCAGTGTCTCTGCCATTAAGATTCCACACAGGGTCTAGAGTCAGACAAGACTGAAACGACTGAGCTGCAGCAACTTCTGACCATAGAGCCAGAACAATGAGCCTGATCTAAGAGAGTGAAATCATATGTGTGAGAGTCCTGACCTGATTAAAAGCATGGGGGTGGGGCAGCTCCACAGGCTCGACATGGGCAAGGGGAGGGGCCCCTCTCACCAAAGTGGGAAGGAAGAGCCTTGGGAAGACTGCATCTGGGGGGTCATGGGTAGTTGGGGCCACCCAGTCACTGGATGGACAACTCAATCAAAGCTCAGGTGGCAGGGTCCTAAACCTGCCCCATGGAGAAACTGGGGGTGTTTAACCCGAAGTAAAAGGGGAGCTAGGGGTCATGACAGGCAGTAAGGACTCACCTGGCTGAGGGTTGATAGCCTTAGAGCACTGCCCGGAGGTGTGACACAGTCAGAATGTGCTATGGTAACGGCATAACACACTGAGAGGAGCAAGTCTTATGCCTGCCCAGCAGGCCACTGGTCCTCTTGTGGAGCTCGCAAGTAAAAGAATTTGGTGGGAGAGCAGGTAGGAAGCAACTCCGATTTATTCAGGCAAGCACTCTGGTTATATAGATTCAGTATACATAAGCATTCCATCTACCTTCCTAGGACCTATCATTTAGTCTTTTACCATATGTAGCATAATCCCACACCCAGCACCCGGAACTGTACCTGGATATGCCACGTAGCACATGAATACCACACTCATACAATCTCAGGTCAAAACAAGGGTGGGGCCATCCCTTCCAGCACCATCTTGTTCACCCTTCCCTGCACGGGACTCAGTTTACCTGATGTCCATCAGTGTGGCGTCCTAAGTGGTGTGGCGGTCAGCACCCCTACAAGAGTCAAAGCAAGACTTGAACCCAGGGCTTCCAGGTATAAGCTAGGCTCCTGCCCAGAGGGGTGGGCTGCTGGAGTAGAAATGGGACACTTGAAAAGAACAGCCTGCTCTGCCCTAAGGTTTCTAAAAACCTTAGAAAAGGGAAGGCAACAGCAGACTTCAGCGTTAATGGGATAGAACCTGGGTACTTGACAGGCATTGACCCTGACCCTGGTAAGCACTGATGGACACTGACCCTGGAAGACCCTTAGCGGGCACTCTCTCTAGTGGGCATGGCCATGACCACTGATGGGCACTGACCCCAGTGGGCATGGGCACTGAGGGGCACTGATCATTTGTGGAAAAGACTGGTGGACACTGCCCCTGGCAGGCAGGTCTGCTACTCTGTTGGCTGTTGGGGGTGTAAGCTCAGTTTCATGTGGACAGTCTCGGGCAGGTAAAAGTGAGGACTTCTAAACCTCAGAGCTCTCATGAGGCCCCCCAGGGAACAGCTGGGAATTGAGTCATGAGACCCGGGCTATCTCGTGCATTTCCGCCTCTTCCCCGTGGGAAACTTGCTGGGGAGAGCATCCCACCCTTGAGATTAACCCATGGTCTGAGCACACCTGTTGTTGTCTAGCTAAGGGCTGAGAGCAGGCACGGTATTCAGGTGCAAACTATGTGGTGGGAGAGCTTAAGTAGGGTCAGGAAAGCCTGAAGGCGCTCTTAGCGCTGAGGGGTCCTTAGAGGGCAGAAGGTCCCTCCCCTCTCCCACTCCCATTCTCTTGCTGTACGATCTTTGCCTCCTTGGGAGGAGGATTCCTCTCTCCTGAGGAAGAATTCACCCTGCACATGTAACCAAGACCCTGAATAAAGCCTAACCCTTGTTCGACTCTGGAAAGTCTCTTCTCTCATACGTTTATCTGGTTTGGCCGCCGAAGACCTGTGACAGGTAAGATAAGACTCGGGTAGCCCATCGGCCTCAAGGCTGAACAGTTGGCCTCATAGTCAATGGCTAGTGTGGGGTTGGGGGCCCTGTTCCTGTTGAAGGCGGGGGAGGGATCTGCAGGACTCCAGCCTGTGGCTATTGGTCATTCTCCCCTACCCTGCTTCTCTCTGCCCCAAGATGCTGCCCTTCCAGGCCCTAGACCAATGACAGACTCAGACAGGTGCTTAGGTGCCCCAGTGGTGGCATTTCCATACAGGCTTTATTAGGATCTTCCTTCTTTAATGATTCTGGGTCTTGGGTAGGTTGGGAGCTGAGAACCAGTCTACTCAGAGCCCTCAGAGGAGTCATGCAACCCAGCTTGGCTCCCTGTCCATGGGGGACTCTGAAATGGACAGACACATAAAGGGGTTGGGGGCTTGTCAGCAGATGTCCTTCCTGGGCTCTACCCTGTTGTCTGAGGCCCTGGGGAGGGACACCCCAAGGCAGGCTTGGGGGGCACCTGATTTAAGGTACAATGAAATCCCCCAGCACAGCCAGCTTCTAGGGCTCTCTTGTCCCCAACCTCAACTTTACAGCCAAAAGGGGAGGTGGATCTTGGTACCCAGCACTCCCAATGGACATAGGCCTTCTCAAGACCCTTGCACTGGAGGCTTTAGGTCCAGGGTCCCAGCTCACCTGAGCTCCAGGCCCAACAGGCCTGGCTCCCCTCCCATCCATACCCCAGAGCAGCTCCAGGCTGAGGCCCAAGGGACCTTGTGGTCAGTGTATTCCTCAGAGGTAGGGGCAGCAGTCACAGCCTTACCCTCCTTATAGACCTTGGCTTTCTGCTTGTATTTCTTCTCCTGCGGGATCAAGAAACAAGGGGGTAGAGAAAGGCAAAGCCTGGACTTCAGCCCTAGCTTGGCCACAAGATTGCTGTGTGATCTTGGATAGATCACTTTCCTCTCTGGCCCTTGGTTTCCCCACCTCTAGAATGGGGAAGCTGGACCCAATCATACCTCAAGCTAACATATTTCTGTCCCTTGAAGGTGGCCAAATACTTTCTTCATAAAGTCTGGGGCGGGTCATTTATGCCAACAATATGGTTCCCATCTGACAGATGAGAAAACTGAGATTGAGGTTCTGTGCCTTTGCAATGACTGCTCCAATGCCTGGACTGCCCTCCCTTCCTCCCCTCTGCCTGCCTCAAGCTCCCTCATTTCACTCTTTGAACCGTGTCCTCAGTGCCTGGCCACAGTGCCTGGCACATGGCACAAACAAAAAATGCTTATTGATGGGCAGCTAGGTGGTGCTGTGCAGTCAAGAGGACCTGAATTCCAATCTGACCTCAGACACTCCCTAGCTGTGTGACCATGGCTGCCTCAGTTTCCTCATCTGTCAAATGAGCTGGAGAAGGAAGTGGCTAAGTCCTCCAGGATCTCTGCCAAGAAAAGCCCAAATGGGGGCAGGGAGAGCCAGACATGATCGAGACGACTCAACAACTTCTTTCTCCAAATCCTCAGCAGGTTGTTTCAATTAAGGAAAGTTAAAATTCCAGCTATGCCCCAAATCATTGATCTCATCCTTATCAAACCTCTCCCTCTCTGGGACTCAGTTTCCCCATCTGTAAAAAGGGGGTGAGTCAGATTGGATAATCCCCTAAAATCTCTTTCAGTTTTGATGTCCTCTATGATTTTAAAAGCCAGAGCCCACCTGGGGGAAACTATTAGGATGCAGAGATGACCCCAGTATCACATAAGGATGAAGGAAGTAGGGATGTTTAGCTTGGAGAAGAGACTTAGGAGAGAAAGAATCGCTGCTTTAAGTGTCTAAAGGATTGTCATGGGGAGGAGGAATTTGGTATGAGCTGCTAGGGATGCTGGGTGGCTGGATTCAGTTTGACGCCAAGAAAAGCAGCCTGATAACTAGGGCTGTCTGACATCGGAATGAGCTCCCTGGAAAGGTAATGAGTTCCCTGTCACTCCCTCTCCTCTACAGGCATAACACTCACACTGGGAACAGATTGAACTCTAAGGACCTCCTAGCTCAGATTGATTCTCCCCAGGGTAGACTTTGTCCCCCTACTGCCTAGCACTGTCGTGGGTACTTAGGAGGGAACTCCCTGAACACTCATTGACTAGACAAGAAGGACTTCAGTTTGGGTCCATTGGTCTGGGAAGAGAGTCTGAGACTCGATGCTTGTTCTGAGTGGGCCTGGAGTGCCTCAGCATGGAGCTAAAACTGAAGCTCCAGTGTGGCACCTCCCCATCCTGAACCTACCCCCACGGTTGTGGTTGTTGCTGAAGGTCACCTGGCTAGACAAGAGGTTAACAGCAGCCAAAAGAGAATGGTGTGACAACTCCTATGTCTGGGCCTTTGGGTGGGGTAGGGGGTGGGGGCCATTATCTGATCCCCTGACCCCATCAAGCCATTTGCTGCCACCAGGGGACACCAGGAGTCTTCTCATGGAACCCAGCAGGGGGCCGAGTCAGTATATCAATCAGCCCAGCTGGGCGACCTTTTACCTAGCCTCAGGGTGACGAATCCCTCTCAGGCAGAGTACGGCTGAGGAGAGAAGGGGGGGCTCCCCGGGGAGCCTGGGGCACTCTGGCATTTCCCCAGAGAAGACCCCCTCCCACCCTCCATCTGTGAGGAGGAGCAAAATCCCCTCCCTCTCCCTTAATGACAATAATTAGGCAGCTTCCCCCAGGCCTACAGGGGCTGAGGGAGCCAGATGGTGCCCTGATAGCAGGGACATTGCAACACACACAGCCTCAGAGACTGGATTCCCCCGGCAACATCCAAGAGACCCATTATTGGCGATTGTCTCATGAGAATTGTGATTGAAGGGTCTGGACCCAGGAAGAACCGGGTTAAAATCCCCTTTCTGAAATCTACCATGGGTAGAATGGAAGCCCTTGAGGGTAGGGACAGTCTCAGTTTTGTCTTTGTCTCCTCAGTGTCTGCCACTCAGTCTAGACCAACCAGTCAGTAAACATGTATTGAGTGCCTACTGTGTGCCAGGAACTTTGCTAAGCTCCAGGGATCTGCCCTAGGGGAGCTCACTGCCTGATGACTACATTAATAAACGTTTGCTGATGGACTGCTTGATTTCCAGCTGCACGACCTTGGCCAAAGCCCTTGACATATCTGAGCCTCAGGTATCTGAGACTGTGAGGTACTGATGTTCATGGGCTCATGGATCCTTTTCTCTCAGGCCCAAAGACTTAGATCTTCAGGATGAGGGGGAGGGACTTGGAAGTCATCTGGCCCAACCCCTTCCTTTGACGGAGAAGGAAACTGAGGACCACACAAGGCCACCCAGGCAGTAAGTGACAGGTGCTGACTCCAAACCCAGGACGTGGGGCTGTGGGGGTGTTAGGAGCCAGGACAGTTACTACAGATGTTGCCAATTGGGAAGCAGGGTATGTGAGGCTCTGGCCGTGAACTGGGCTAGCTTAGCCTGGAGAAGAGACTGTTGATGAAGAGACATGACAACTATCTTCATGTATCTAAGGGGCTGTCACTGCTTTTTCTGCATGGCCCCAGAGGGCAGCACAAGGAGTAGGCAGTATGGGAGTTACTCGGAGGCCAATTGGGGATCAATGTGAGGAAAAAGCTGGAGGAATCTGTCGGGGCTAGCTGGCCTCAGGGATTCCTGTTCAGAGTCTGGATCAGCCTTCTTCTGTTGAAGCTTCCTGGGTTAGGATTCTGGGATGCCTAGCCTGAGGAGTCCCAGCTCAGAGCCTGGCATGGAGGAAGGCCTCGGGAAACAGGCCCCAGCCTTCATTAAAGTTAGAGATGGAGGCAGCAATCAGAGATAAAGGCAGACACAGGAATGCACAGGCTCCCAGACAGTTGTGTACGGAGGTATGAGGGTTCGAGAATGTGTGCTCTCTCTGTTGCTGTCTCTGTTTCTCTCCCCTCCCTCCCTTCCCCCCCTCTGTTTCCCTCTCCTTCCCTTTTTCTTTCTCTCCTTTCCCCTCCATCTCTTTCCCCCCTCTCCACCTCCTCTCTCTTTCCCTCTCTCTCCTCTTTCCCTTTTCTTCCTCCCTCTTTCCATTTCTCTCTGCCCCCTCTCTATTCCCCTCTTTTTCTTTCTTCCTCTCCCCCTCTCCCTTCCTCTCTCTCCTCTCTTTCTCCTCTCTCTCTTTGTCCTCTGTCTCTGTCTCTGTCTCTCTCTCTCTCTCTCCCTCCCTCTCCCTAAAGATGTGCCCACCCCCTATCTTGCCTGAGGCTATCTAAGAGATGGGGCAAATGTCCACTCCTCTAGAAGCCTCCCCCAATTACTTCCTACAACCATCACCACCATAGGTAATCTCTCCCTTCCTGTCTTCCCCTGACACTGGCACTCTCTACATCTTCTCCTTCCTCTGTCCCTTCCTAGGATTCCCCAGGGCTAGTGTGGAAAGAGCAATCAGAGAAACTGGGTGCAAATTCTGCCTCTCCCACTGTGTAACTGTTAACAGGTCCTTTCACTTCTCACTCTTTTCCTTGGCGAAGAGAGGAGGTTGGCTCAGCAGGCCCGGGAGCCCCCTCTTAGCTCTACGTCCAGGAGGTCTGGGGGCAGGCCCTGAGTCTCTAGTCCTGGACAGAAGAGGGAACTGTCCCAGGTTCCCCTCCCCACCCCCTGCTCCCAGCAGAGGGACTGGGGGCTGAGATGGAGGAGATGGCTCAGGCACAGTGACTCAGGGCTCTAGGCCCCCACCCAGGAGCCTGCACAATGGCTGTCTCACAACCTCTCATTACCCAGAGAGGAGCTGTCAGCAAAACAGCCCAGAGCCAGGAGCTGGAAGATGGGGAGAAGGAAATGTCTGGTCTTCTCATCCTTGCAGAGTCCTCACTATGGTCCTGGGATCCTCCCTTTCCTGGCTTAGCCTGGCCAGCCCACTCTGCCACAGGATCCAGGGAATTGGACCCCTCTCCCAGAATGGGTAAAAGTTGGAGGAGAGACGGCTCCCCCTTCTCCCCTTTAAAACTGGTGGCTTTAGACTCCAAGCACTTGGGTTCAAATTCTTCCTCAGACTACTTATAAACTACCAGTTCAACCTTAGGCAAGTGGAACCTCCCTAGGCCTCAATTTCCTCACCAAAGAGATCGAATCAGATGGCTTCTAAAGTCCCTGCAGACACTAAGCCTCTGAACATCCCCCAGCAGGACTGGCTTGTTCGTCCCCACAGGGGGTCCTAAGTCAAACTCTATGCCCTGCTCCCTCATCCTCCCACATCCAATCTTTCCAGTTCATCTCCTGGAAAATGCTGGTTTCTGCTTGAGCTGTAGCCCCCTCTGCTCCTACCCCTCCCTTGCCCTGGTGACTCAGAGGCATAATTGGCCCCTGTTTTCACTCCCTCCACAACAGCCCTTTCCCCTATCCCAGTCTGCCCCTCCCCACCCTCAGCCCTCTCCCCTCCCTCTTCCCCCCACAGTACTCCCTGTTGCTTCCTGTCCTCCATCCCACCACCCCCAGAAGAGCTGGGGGACTGAGCCAGGTCACAGAATTTCAGCACTGGAAAGCTCCTCATGGACCAGCTAACCAATCACTCAATCCATTGACCATCTAATCAGGGAACATTTACCAAGTACCCACTATAGGGTAAGGGTGGGGGATGGGGTGGGGGTCTGTGGCCTCTGCTAACTGCTATCGGGGTCACCTTGGCAAAAAGGAACCATTCTCAAGATCTCAAATCTCAAAATGCTTTCCTGGAAGAAGAGAGAAGGAGAAGGCAAGTCTACAGAGAAGTATGCGGTGAGGGGGTTGGGGTGGAGTAGGGAGATACCTCCCTGTCTCTAAACAGAAACCCCCTCTACAACAACACCAAGAGAAAAGCCATCTTCTGCTTGAAGACCTCCCCTAATGGGGATCTCACCACCTCTTGAAGCAGCCCACCCCACTATGCCTTTCCACCAAGTCCAGGGGCACTTCCACAAAGAGCAGTGCCAAAATCTCTGTTCACAGGGAAGGGCGAGGACCACAGGAGCCTAGATCTTGAACTGAGAAAGGCCTTAGAGGCCACTGAAGGTCAACTTCATCAATTTACAGAAGGAGAAACTGAGTCTCAGAGAGGTTAAATGATTTGCCCTGGGTCACACATAACTCATGGTCCTCCTTAATCTGAGTGTCTATTGATTTTCTGGGCAGTTAAGCAGACCACAGCACATCAAGTACTAAGCCTGAACTCAGGAAGACCTGAATTCAAATCCTGGTCTCAGACACTTCCTAGCTGTGTGACCCTGAGCAAATCACTCCGCCCTGTTTGCCTCAGTTTCCTCACCTATAAAATGAGCTGGAGAAGGAAACAGCAAATCACTCCAGTATATCTACCAAGAAAACCCCAGATGGGGTCTCAAAGAGTTGGACACGACCGAAACAATGACTAAGAAGTCATACATCGATTATCTCCGCCTTGTCCTGTCTGGATCTTGTTTGCACATGCCTGTTTGCATGTTGTCTCTCCCGTTAGGCTGAGCTCCTTGAGGACAGGAACTGTCTTTTGCCTTTCTCTGTATCCCCAGTGATTAGCACAGCTCATGGCATGTGCTTGATAAATATTTGTTAATTGACTGAGTACAGGTGAGTAGTCTATTTACCCCCAGGAGAGAAAGTAAGCTTCTTGAGGGCAGGGATTGTTTAGCTGTGTTGTGTTCCCTAGCACAGAGTAGGTGCTTTATCAACGCTTATTGATCACTTGAAAGCCGGCTCCATGGGCCTCAGGACAGGTCAGAGCAGGAGCTCTGGACATATCTGGGTACACTGAGGTCACTTTGGGTCTCTTATTATCGAGAGGTTTGTTCCCTTGTATTGAATGAAGGGCAGAGCTGGGCCCTCCCTCAGATTGGCTGGAGTGGCTCCTCAGGCTAAGCGTCTCTCGCTGGTGACTGCTGACTTTCTTCCATCCCCCTGAGGGACATCTCCACCCAACCTGCCCGACCCCGCCCCACCCCACTGCACATGCGCCTCAGGCCCCTGGGCTGGGCTGTTTTCCCTTTAGAGTGTGAGCTTCTTCAGGGCAGAGCCTCTCTTTCTGCTTGTTTGTGTACTCTCACTACTTAGCACGGGGCCAGGCACACAGTCAGTGACTTGACTTGAGGTCACTAAATACGTGAAGACAGCTGTTATGCCTCCGTTTTCACATTGAGATAGGAAGCCACCCAGTTCCCAGCCCCATACTCATCCTGGACTCCTCTCCCTCTCCCTCTCCCCCTCTCTCTCTCTCCCTTCTTTCTTCCCTCCCTCCCTCTCTCTCTCTCTCTCCTTTTTTCTCTGTCTGCCTCTTTCTGTCTCTCTCTCTGTCTCCGTCTGTCTGTTGTCACACACACACACACACACACACACACACACACACACACACACACACACACACACACCAGCCCCATGCCCCATTATTTCCCTCACTTGCCATGCTCAGTCTCGTCTTTTATATAGCCACGATGTCTCTATCTTTCTCTCTCTTCCCACAGTCACCATTGTAGGTCAAACTCCCCTTTCCTCCCCTCTAAGATACTGATCTTGTCTTTTCATTGGTACTTTCCAGAGCTCGGGGCCCATGGTGATTACCTAATAAATTCTTATTGATTGATTGGTTGACTGGTCTTCCTGACTTGTCTCTCCCCCTCCAATACATCCTTTACACAGCTGCCAAAGTGATTTTCCTAAAGTGCAGGTCTGATCATGTCATATCCCCCTTTAATAAATTCCAGTGGCTCCCTATTACCTCCATGATCAAATAGAAAACTCTTCAGTTGGCATTCAAAGCCCTTCACAAATGGGGCCAGTCCTACCTTCTCAGCCTTAGAGCAGACTGTCCTTGGTGTATTCTAGGACCCAAGCAAACAGGACTCTTCTCCAGCCCCCTCGTTATCCTGCCCTCTTTCGTCTCCTGGTCTTTGCTGAAGACCATTCAAGTCATTCCCTTCCTTCAAAACCTCCTCCAGGAAGCCTTCCGTGACTCCCCCTCCCCAAACAAGGTAAAAGTGGTCTCTTCCTCCTCAGGCTCCTCCTACTACTTTATCTCAGCTTGTCCTCTTTCTCTTCGTATATGTATTCCTCCTAGGAAGAGGACTTAGGCAAGAGTCTCAGGAGAAGCTCATAGAAAGGTCCCTGAGTTCCTCTCCATTCCAGCTTGGTGGTCGGATGAGTGAGTCACTTTGAGAACTGGAACCTGCTGAGAGTCCCATGGGCTAAGGTGTCTCCCCCTGAAGTCACATTCCCTGGCTCCTCTGAGGTTTTCTTTCAGTTCACAACTGGGCTTCCAATGGAAAGATCAGAGATTTTGGAAAAGAAGAAAGGAAGGAGGGAAGGAGGAAAGAAAAAGGAAGCAGAGAAGAAGGAAAGGCTTCCAATGGAAAGATCACAGGGACTTTGGAAAAGAAGAAAGGAAGAAGGGAAGGAAGGGAGGGAGGGAGAGTTACAGACCTAAGAGTGGTGGACTTGGAGTCAGGAGACCTACCCCCCCAGTTACTGTGAGACCCCAGGCAGTCTTCCCTCCCCTATGCCTCAGCACACTGGTGGCCCTCTGGTCTCTGCCTGAGCTGCTGCAGCACTGGGGAGGAGGCAGAAGCCAGCCCTTGTCAGGATCTCAGTTGTCACCCAGCTCAGGGGCCAGCCTTCCCAGAATGCACCTCAGCCCTAGCCCAGCACCCTGCTTCATCCATCTCCAACCCACTCCTGGAATGCTTTGGGCTTTTTTGTTTCGTTTCATTTTGACGGTGTCAGTGTTTTCATCCCAGCAAGGAATTCATGGTGTGGAAACTCCCTTCACCAGCTCAAGTCAGCCCCTGACCCTCACTTAGGTCTCAGAGTTGCCTGCAGATTAAGAGACTCGTCCAGAGTCTCACAGCCAGGAGGTGTCAGAAACAGAGCTTGACCCCAGGCCACAGTGCTCATGGTAAAGTGAGTGCTTAATAAATGCTTGTTGACCCGTTATCCAACTTCCCGGCTCCAAGGCCAGCACACCCTGCTGCTTCTCAACATAGTATATTAGAGTTTCATAATAATACTCATAACTCACACTTAAAGCCTGCCTATTTATAAATCATTTATTTGCTAAGCTTTTCTGCTTAGAGTAGAAAAGAATTCAATCAGTTATCTAGTCTTTTCCTTCCCCTCATTTTACAGAGAAGGAAACTGAGGTTTGGAGAGGGGAAGGGCCTTGTCCAAGGTCTAGGCAGTGTTAGAATTTGCACCCAGGGCTCCTGTCTCCAGGTCCAGGCTCTTGGCCCCAGCAGGGGCTTGCTGTGACTCCCAGGTTACCCTTCCCCTGCCTTTTCCTGCCTCTCCCTTCTGACAGCAGGGCAGGAGGAGGTGCCCTTCAAGCTACCAGGGCTGACATCCCTTCTGATGGCTGCTGACACACTCAGATGCCAAGGGGTTATTTTAAGCCTGGATCAATGGCTGATTTTTGGTGACAGAGATGGCAGGAGGGAGCAGGAGGGAGGGGCTGGGATTCAACTTGGCATCTGACTCTGTCCTGGGGGGAGTATGGGTCCAGGACCTGGGAGGAGGGGCCTGGAGAGGTGGGCAGGAGATTTCAAACTGAGTCTTCTAAGGGCCCTTAGAGACCATCTAACCCACACCTCTCCTTTCCTAGTCCAGTGTCTGGTCCCAGGTCGCACAGGCAGTGAGGGATGAAGGCAATATTTGAGCCTAGGACTTTTGACTCTAAAACCAGTCATCTGAGCTGAGCTAATCTCACTGAAGTAACAAGAATCATCCAAGCTCACCCAGCAGAGTCAGCTTTCATTGCCTGATCTCTGGATCACCTCAGGAGGGATTGAAGAAGGATTGGGTTCATAGGAAGGCATGAGAACGGTGTGTGTGTGTGTGTGTGTGTGTGACTAGGAGTGTGTGAGCTTATAGGACTTCAAGGCTCTGCCCACTAACCAACTCATCTAACCTGGGCAGAATTCTTTTCTGGGCCTCAGCTTCCTGGTGCCTAATTCAGGCCCTCTACAACAGAGTGGCCAGCTTGGAGGAGTTCCAAGAACCCTGGACCAGAAGCATGGAGACAGTTGGGTTCCAATGCTACTCTAATACTGCCTGGATGGGTAAAACTAAGAGGAAGATATAGTCCCATAAGTCCTGGGACCAGGGTAAGCTGGAACTCTTGCTCCATCCTAGGATTCTAGAGAAGAAAGGGCCCTCAGAGACCCTTTTGTTCACCTCCCCATTTTACCAAGGAAACAGAGACACAGAGGGCCTAGAGGATCAAAGATTCAGAGATGGGAGGGACCTCAGAGACCCCTTCATTTTTCAAAAGTAGTGATGCTAAGTCAAGGAGTAAGTGGCCATGGGGACAGTTGAACTCCAGGCATGAGTCCACAGTCATTGTTCTTTCCAATTAAATAAGCATTTATTAAGCACTTACTGCGTTCGAGGCACTGTGCTGGGGATATGAAGACAAATGAAAAACAGCTGCCACTTTCTAGGACACAATATGTAGATGATTACTAGACAGATAGATGGATGGATGGATAGTGTGATAGATGGATAAATAAATGGATAGATGGATGGATGGATGAATGGATGAATATGATAAATGGTATACATGAAGTAGGTGTTGAGGTTTTGTTTGTTTTTGGTGGGGAGGGGAAAGTCATAAGATGGTCAGTAGCAGGACTTGAACTCAGATCCTGTGAGCCAGAGGTTCTATGAGAATCAAGATCCAAATTGCTTTCCAGAGCACCGTTTTGTGTCTTTTTGGGTGGTGAGGAAGAGGGAAGGTTTGCTAGAGGACCAGAGGGCTCTCTCTAGAGGACCCAAGAGGGGCAGAGACCAGCTTCAGGGTGGTGTGAAGAATTTCCTAACAGTTACAGCTATCCACAGGTGGGATGAGCTGCCTTGGTGGTGGTGAGTTCCGTATCACTGTAAGACTTCAAGCAAAGGCTAACTGAGCCTTTGCGGGACATTTGCTAGAAAGGATTCCTGCTCAGCGACAGGCAGCATCCTGTGGCCCCCGAGATCGTTCAAGCATTGAGATTCTATGATCCTGTGGGAGGAACAAAGGGCAGGTCCTATCCTTGAGACCCTCTCCCATCTCCAAATCAGGAGCCTCAGGGAGCCAGAGCAAGCCCAGTGGATATGTGGAGGGCGGGCAGGGGAAGGCTGAGTCAAGCTTCATTAGTCTCTGCCTGTGACAGAGAAGCAAAGCTGATCGGACGCTTCTGGTGCCCTCGAGTTGGAGAGGTGACCCCCCTCCCCCACTCCTCCTCCTCCTCTGACCCCTCCCCCGGGGTCCAGGCTGCCACCCAATCTGTCAAAGATCCTCCCCCACCCCAGAGAGGGAGAGGCGCCCAGAGCCTGCAGACCAGAGACAGAGACTGAAGTGAGAATGTGAATCCCCAGGGACTGGGGGACCCCGAACTCGAGAGGGGCATGGCACTGACTGATCTGCTTGGTCCATGAGAAAACATTCTCCCCCAGGGTCTCCTGAAAACCAGTTAGCCCCAGGGGACAAAGGAGGGGGCGAAACCCAAGCTAAGGACCATCAGTCCCTCTATCAGAAAGCAGTAAGTAAGCGCCTACTGTGGGCCAGGCACTGTTCCTTTGCACAAGTTCAAAGAATAAATATCTCGTCTAACAGGGAGACCCAAGAGAGTGCCCATAGAAATATAGACAGCAGGAGGAGAAGGCGAGTAAATCCAACCCATGTAAAGTGGTTTTATCAGGGAGTCTGAGAGAGAGGGAGAGCGCAGGCAATGGAGGAGAATCAGAGCTTTCTGCCTTCTGCAGGAAGCCTGTGGCAGGTCTCAGACATCTCCCCACTTGCATAAAAAAAATCAAATTCACAACCATAGAATGGGGGAGGTATGGTTAGGTAGCAGCCCTCTGAAAAAGATCTGAGGGTTCAAGTGGACTGCAAGCCCAAGACAAGTCAACGGATCATGTACTATTGCAGCAAGGAGAGTTGATGCCATCCCAGGATGAAGGAAGGGAGAGGTCATGGGAGTGAGAGTCTTTCTGGAGAGCCCCAGGACGTGTTAATAATAATAACAAAGAGCTACATAACTGTGTATAATAACACGTATAATAGTATGTGTCTATGATATGTTTTATAATATAAATGTATGCATAATTTAATTATATAGAATATGAGACTACATTATTTACATAGAATATTATAATACAGAATTTGTATAAACATATAATTTAATGTACTTATCTATAAAATATCTTATATAAATTTATACATATGTGTAGAATTTATATATTCATGTGATTACAAATTCTATATAATTCTATATTATTTATTATAATAAATAATTGCAACACAATATGTTATTTATGTAACATATAATCATAATATTAATAGCCTTAAAGTTTGCAAAGCATCTTACAAATATCATCTCCTACAATCCTCACAATAACTCAGAGAGATAGGTGTAATTATTATCCCCATTTTACAAATGAGGTAACCAAAACTGGGAGAGTGTAAGGGATTTGCCCAGGGTTACATAGTCTAAGGAAGGATTTGAATTTGGATCTTTCTGACTCTCTATCCAGTATCCTAGCTGCCTCCATTTGACGAGCTGGAGAATATCTAGAGGAGAGTGAAAGCCTGGAGTAGAGTAACTGGGCATGTTTATCCTGGAGAAAAAAGTCTCCGGGGCTGTGTTGAAATCTCAGAAGGGCTATGGTGTGTAGGTGGGCTTAGCCTGGTCCTGTTCGGGCCCAGGGTGCAGGACAATGTTGGGGGAGTGTGCAGAGAGGACAGTTTAGGCTTGACATCGGGAAAGCTTTCTGAATGATGTGACAGGTAGGGAGCTCCCTATCACTGGAGAGCTTCAGGCAGAGGCTGGATGATGCCTTGTCAGGGCTGTTGGAAAGGGGAAGTCTTGGTCAGATACTGGCTGGACCAGGGAGACTCCCTTCTGGCTCTGAGGTTCTGTGAAGAAGATGTAGCTCAAGGGCTGCTGGTCCCAGGGCTAGGATGCCCCTCCCCTGGGCACTAAGCAATGGGCACCCTGGGTCTCAGCAGTTGTCACTGCTCAGCTTCCTGAGCATCATTTGGAGGGCAGTGAAGGCTCTGGGCTGAGCCTCAGTCCCTCCAGCCCCTGAGGAGCCCCCCAGGGCTGTCCTCTGCACTCGGCCATCCCCCACCCTGCTGGGAAACGCCTTAGACAAAGGAGTTGTGAGACCTGGGCTTTGTCTGGGGGACAGCAGGACACAGAAGCTCTGAGTTCAAGGGGCTCTGTGGGCATCTAGCCCACCCTCTACCTGAGTGGGAATCCTCCAAAGGGCAGCTCATCCACCTTTGCTTAAAGCCTCTAGTGATGGGAAACCCACCACCAGCCATGGCAGCCCGTTTCCCCTTTTAGAACAGATCACACAGGTACAAAGTTTCTCCTTACCTTTGCCTTAAACACACACACACACACACACACACACACACACACACACACACACACACACCCCACTATTCTTGGGGAGTGCTCAGGAGAAGAGGACCTGCACCTGCCAAGTTCCCCAGAGAAGAGTCTCCACCTCCTTAGATGGCTGCTGTTCTGGCGGTCCTCTAGTCTTCTGTGACCCCGGGCTTGTCTTCTCACTAGCTCACAAGCCTCATGGACTTGTTACCCCCTGCCAATAGCCTTCCATTAAAGGCACATCCCTGATGGTCACTGACTTAGCCACAGTGTCTCCCTGCCCCCACTGGCCCCATTTGTCCTTTGAACATCCTTCCTTCCTGTCCAAACAAAGGAAGGCAGAAGGCACTGGAAGCCCTTATTTTTTGTTGGTGACTTTTGTTGCGACATTACTGTCATTCCTGGATAGCATCTCTCTCCCCTCCCCCCCCAAACCCCTTGGAGAAAGAAAAGCAATTAGGCAAAACCAGGCAACCAGGGCTTGACAGTGTATGTTATTCTCTACCACTAGTCCCCCGCCTCTCTCCCAAAGGGCAAGAGATCTCCTTCATCTCTTCTCCCAGAGATTAGTCGTTATAATTACTCAGCCTTTGGCATGGAAGCAGCTAGGCGGCTGGACCTGGAGTCAGGAAGACTTGAGTTCAAATCCTACCTTGTACACTTACTATGTGGCCGAAGGCAAGTCACTTGACCACTCTAAGCCTTAGTTTCCTCACATGTAAAAGAGGGTTGAATCCGATGCTTTCTGAGGCCCCCTCAGCTCTACAGCTTGTGTCCTCTGCCTCCTTCCTCGCCCAGAAGGCTTTCTTTCCTCATTTGCAGCTGCCACTTCTTTCCCTTCAAGGCCCCCCTTCCATGAAGCCTCCCCTGATCACTCTCCTCTCTCCCAGAGGCAAACTCTCCTTCTTTCTGATGTCTCCAATGGTGTCTCTTACGTTCATCATTCTTACTGGGCAGCCAGGTGATACAGTGGGTAGAGCACCAGGCAAGGAATCAGTAAAACCTGAGTTCAAATCCAGTCTCAGACCCTTACTAGCTCCATGGCCTTGGACGAGTCATTTAACCCTTTCTGCTTCAGTTTCTTCATCTGTGTAACGAGCTGGAGAAGGACATAGCAAACCACTCCACTATCTTAGCCAAGGGGTACTTAATAAATGAACTTAATTAAATAGCTGTGTGTTTATTTCCCCTGGGGCACTGTTTACTCAAAGGATATTTTGTAATCTTCCAATTACACTGAATGGCCTTTTCTCCTCCTTCTCTTCAGTCTCTCCAAAGCTGTGCCCCCTTGGAACATCCACCCAGCACTGACAGGTATGTTCTCTAGGGCTGGCGCTGATCTCTCTGCCACATGCACAAGGACATCAAGATGATATGACAGGCACCATGGCCCTACTAGGGCATATATGGGAGCCAAGCTGAGAAGGGACCTCAGAGCTCCTGTAGGGCAACACCCTCGTGTTCTAGAGGGGATAGCTGAAGTCCAGAGGGGAAGGGACTCGCCCTGGTCTATTCTCCAGGGTAAATATGACCAATTCTCACTGATGGGTAATGCCTTGGAATAAGAGGCTGGAGTGGGCATAAAGGAGGGAGAGGAGTTACTCAATCAACAAGCCTTTATTAAGGACCTACTATGTGCCACGCACTGTGGTAGGCACTGGAAATAAAGGCATCATGAAAATAATTTTTTACAAAAGCAATCTATTTAGCAGGGTCACCCTGGCTCCTCTTTTCCCAGCATTCTGAATGGAGTTGGAAGTCCTTATTAAGCCAAGAGAAGCTTCCACGTGTGGGGGTCAGGCAAATCTGAGCCCTGTTTTGGGGGGTTGGGGAGTTCTTGAGGCAAATTCAGACTCCTTGTAGCAGCCAGGCATCTCAGGATAGGGACTGGGCAAGGGGAGAGGAAGGGAGGATGGCAGACCAGCCTTAGTGGGCTCAGAGGCTTAGCAAGGCTTAACTCCACTTTGAAATCTCTCTTCCCTCAATGCCCTCCCCCATTCCCCTTTCCCAAAGTTCAGCAGGAAATAGGCCAATTTACATAGATTTCCATATCATTTGGGACCTTAGAATAGACCAAAGGATGTCAGAATTGGAAGGGACCTTAGAAATGAGCCTGTACAAGCCCTTCATGTTGAAGAGGACAGAGCTGAAGCCCAGAGAGGTGTCACACAATAAGTGACAGACCTGCGGTTTGACCCCAGGTCCCCCTCCCCCATCCTAGGTCATAGCCCAGTGACGGACTCACTGCCCACCATTTGCAATTGGTGGTGCTTGTTCTGATGGGGCACCCAGAATACAATGGATTTTTCTCAGCCATGTAAAGACCATCTGCTCAGACAGAAAAGGGCTGGAACCTGTTTCAGTGAAGGGAACATCCATGCTGGACGAATCCTGCAGAAAAGGAAGAAAATTCAATGTTCAGCTACCAAATCCATTTGAGGTCAGGGTACATTTCTGTCAGAGCTGGATTGGTCGACACTATGTCCTTATCTCTTAAAATTACAGATATGGAAAAGACCAGAGTAGGGAAAACCTGATCTTGGAGGGACATTATTCATTCAGCAATCATTGATTAAATCCCCACAATGTGCCGGGCACTGGAAATGTAGACAAATGAAATATCCCCTGTCTTCAAGAAGTTTTTATTCTATTGGAAGGAAACAACACACAGACAGATACAAAGTCATTTGGGGGTGAAGAGCGCGAGGAACTGGAAGGAAATGGAATGGTTTCATGTAGGCCATGGCCCTTGTGCTGAGTTTTAAAGAAAGGAAGAGATTCTCTATGGTGGAGGGGTAGAGGGAGTGTGTTTCAAGAGCCAGGAACAAGCCAGGGGAAAGCGTCCAGCTACAAGATGGAATGGCGCGTAATCAGCCTGAAGAGGCAAGCTGCACCAGATTGCAAGGGCTTTAAAAGCTAATGAAATTTGTATTTCCACCAGAGACCAAAGGCTCCCTTATCGTCTTAATGCCAGCAAGTTCCAGATCTAGGAATCCAGCCCTTGCCACTCTCCTGTGCTGCAGGCACACAGCACCAGCTGCCTATTAGATGTTCCTAAATTACTCGCCCCATAGGCATTGCCAATTCTGAGCATCCCAAACAGTTCATTCTCTTTCCTCTCAAACCTGCCTCTCTTCCTAACTTCCTTATTTCTGTCAAGGGTGCCACTATCCATCTAGTCCCCAGCCTCACAATCCCTGAGTTATCCTTGACTTCTCATGCTCCCTTACTTGATTGCCAGGTCTTATTTCTTCTATATCTTCACATTTTCCATCTGTCCCTGTTCTCTCCACTCATGTGGCTACCATCCTCATCAAAGCCCTCATCACTTTCACCCTATGCTACTGTAATAGCCTCCTAAGGGTCTCCTGCCTCAAGTCTCACCCCCCACTCCAAAGAAATTGGCCAAAGTCTGACCCTGTCATTTTCCTTGCTCAAGAAGTCTCTGTGGCTCCTTATTACCTCCAGGATCAAATACAAACTTCTAGGTCAGAGAATGTCTGTGCTAGAAGGGACCTTAGAGTCCAGTCCTCTCATTTTACAAAGGTGGAAACTGGGACCCAAAGATTGGGACTAACTTGTCCCAACTTACACATTAATGGTAGAGTCAGAACTAGAATCCAATACCAGTATTTTCAACCCCATGGCAGGCTGGTTGCCTCAGGTATTGACGTGAAAGATTAATTTTCTTCCTAGGACCAAGACCTCTGGGGTCACTTTGGTTGAGTCACAGAGATGGAGCTCTGAGCAGCAGAGACTGTTCTCTGCTCTAGGCTCTAGAGGTAAGTAGGAGGTAATAAGCAGAATTAAATTTGAGAGAAGGAGGAAAGTGAAGGGATTTATGTGAGACTGGGTTGGGGAGAGCAGATTCAGGGGGTTAAGAGATTGGGACTCAGAGAAAGATGGTGTCTGAATACAGATTGAAGCAAACTTTTTTTAACTTTACTTTTCTTGAGGATTCTTTTGGGGGTCTGTGTTTTCTTTCACAACAGGACTAATATGGATGGGTTTTGCATGACTACACAGGCATATCAAATTGCTTGCCTTCTTAATGAGGGGAGCTGGGGAGGGAGGACGGTTGAGAATTTGGAACGCAAAGTTTTAAAAACAAATGCTAAAAGTGATTTTTACATGTAACTGGGAAAAAGCAAAATACTAAAATAAGTAGAAAAAAAGAGATAGGGAGATTGGAGTCAGAGATATACACATATGGTCCTGAATACATCTATGTAATTATGGATCAGAGGCCCTAGAACCTTCTCCTGTCATGGTCATTACCTAAGGAGAGAAAGAAATGCTGAGACTGCCCAGAGGTCCTGGGTTTGAATCTCAGCTCTGCTGGGCCTCAGTTTTCTCATCTGTAAAATGAGAGGGTTCAACTAGATAGTGTCTAAGGTTCTTTCAGGTCCTGAATTCTGTGACCAATACTACAAGCTCATGGTAAGTGTGGACAGTATGCATGTGTACATGCATACAAAAACACATGCACATGTACACAAGCACACATGACCTTGCCCCAGAAAGGAAATATGCATTTATTTGACTGTTTGATGGATGAACGTAACCCACAGTGCATGACCTCCCCATTGATGGGCATTTTTCATTGCTCAGCGGAGTGAGTGAGGCCATGCCACAGTGCTCAGGGCCAATGAAAGCTGTAGGGGACAGCCTTCTCTTCCTGTGACCCCTTTTCCATGGGCATAATCCTCTGCCTATCCCCCTCATTCCACTGGGAAGACTCCTGGGTGGCAAGGAACAGGTACCGTATCTACTGTGTCTAGTTATCTTCCCTAGGGATTGTTCCCCTTGGAGGGGAGTATGCTGGGGGAGGGGGGAAGGAGCAGGTGCCCATCTCGGTGACAGACTTTTCTCTGAGTCAATCTAAGGGTCCTCACCAACCTGAGGTAGAAAGTTTCTGTTTGTTGGCAGGTCAGCTAGCTGGAGAAGCCACCCTTGGTGAGCCAGATGGTGACACTCAGTCAAGTGTACAGACCAAGGGTTGGCCTTGGCAAACCTCCCTTCCCTGAGTACTGGTGATTGTCAGTGCCCACTGACTGCCCCTGCCCCTCCTATGGTCTGTGCTGACATCTGGGTGGTCACCATGGACAGTGCTTGGCAGAATCTCCCTCCTCCCCCTCTTTAGTTTGCCTTCTGGAAAACCCTTCAAAAGTGCAAGTCTTCCTCAACTCCCAGGCTTCAGCCTAGACTGAGAGGTGATGCTATACCTTCCCAGAGGGGCGCTTGGCTCGTGAGTGGAGTTGGACAGAATGTCAGCTAAAAAGGGCCTTAGAGCGCAGGATATCAGGTACTTCAGAAAACAAAATGGAAATAATGGGAAGAATCTTAGAACAAAAAACTGAGAAAGACTTTAGAACAGGGGATGTCAGAGCTGGGAGGGGCCTTAGAAGAGGGGATGTCAGAGCTGGGAGGGAGCTGAGAACAGGAGATGTCAGAGCTAGGAGGGGCCTTAGAGATCATCCAGTGCAATCTTTTTGTTTTATAAAAAGAAAACTGCAGCTTAGAAGGGGAAGTCACTGTTCCAAGTGCACCTGTGAGTTGCTGCTTGAGAGCCAAGGATTAAGGTTGGGGAAACTGAACAGTGTCTCCTAATTTTTGAAATCCATTCTTCACAATCACCTTTTCCAGTCTGTAGTGGTTGTTTCCACATTATAGGAAAAGAAACTGGAAATCAGAGGGGGAAATGATTTCTAAGATCACAAGTCTGACACGGCAAGGGTGAGAGTCTGTATTGAAAGCCAGATCTCCTGATTCCAAGGCTAGACCACAGATAGTAACCATGAAAGAGAGGTTTCAGGCTTCAGAGTCTTTGGAGACCATGTGAGCCTTCCCTGGGCACATATACCCCAGGAGAGAAATGGAAGGGATTTAGGATGGTAATTGGGGCACCAGGGTCTCAGGGAACCCCTTCCTGTCTTTCCCATTCTCTGAGCCTTGGAAAGGGAGACAAGAACCTCAACAGAAAAGAATGGCTTGGGGTGGGCTATTTCAAACATGGGGGGCAGAAAGCTGGAACATGGACAAGTTAGGGTGAGAATGGGAAGGAGAGAAGCCTATTATGCCAAGCACCAGCTTCTGTTGGACTGGGACACACACACACACACACACACACACACACACACACATACACACACACACATCCCTTACCTCCCCTTAAGCCAACGTCTCTGTTGATTCATTCCCTGGGGACGGCCCCCCACCCAGTGTTGCTGGACAGCTCCAGTCCTTAGAAGATCTTGCGAGTACCGAGCTAGTGTCTGCATCCCGGTAACTTCCACGCATCCCTCCCCTCCTTTCCCAGGGAGGGGGTGAGGGAGCCGCTTGCCCTTACTCAGTTCCCTTGTCTCCTCCTTCTCCTCCTCCGCCCTCTCCCCCCCACTCCCCCGCCCCTTCCCTCTCCTCTCTCCCGGGTGTGAAGCACTCAGTGTCTCTGCCAGCGCCAGCGAGAAAGGAAGGCGAGCCGAGGAACAGAGACATCGAGAATTGGGAGATTTTCAGCATGGGGGGCCGCCTAAGGGGGTCTTCGGGACATAAGGCCCGGCCAATCCTCTCTCCTGACCGTGGTCCCTGCTAGAGGGTCATCAGCTGGGGAAGGAGAAAGAGAGACAGAGAGAGAGAGAGAGAGAGAGAGAGAGAGAGAGAGAGAGAGAGAGAGAGAGAGAGAGAGAGAGAGAGAGAGAGAGAGAGAGAGAGAACTGGGGAGAGAAGATCCAGGGAGAGAGGTGAGATTGGAGAGGAGGAAAAGAAAGAGTGGAAAGGAGAGAAGACTTGTCGGATCCAAAGAAACAGAAAAGAGGGAAAGGAACGAGGAGGAAAGTTGAGGAAAGGTAGAATGGGAGAGCAGAATTGAGGGACGGAAGAAATAGTGGAGGGGGGAGAGAGAACCGCAGGGGAAGGAGAGCCTAGTGAGCGAGCCGGTCTGGTCCTGGAGGCCTCCCCGTGCTCCCGGCTGGGGCACAGTGGGTGCGCCATGCCAGGGGGCTCTTAATGTGGCCGGGGTCGCCTCCCTGAGGAGGCCGGGTGGATGCCCATGGCTAGAGCAGCGCCCTGGCGCCCGCTCCCCGGGCTGTTGCTGCTGCTGCTGCTGGCGTCGGGCGGGACGCGAGGTCGGGCGCCTCTCGAGGCGGGGGCTCAGGACAAGGGAGAGACGAAGTCTGGTGCAGACGGCAGCCCCAGCCCCAGGCCCGAACAGGCGCTGGAGGCGCCCAGCGAGCCCCCGGGACCGGGCGGAGACCGGTGCCTGGGCTATTACGACGTGATGGGGCAGTGGGACCCACCGTTCAACTGCAGCACGGGGTCGTACCATTACTGTTGCGGGACGTGTGGCTACCGCTTCTGCTGCCGGCATGCCCAGCGCCGCCTGGACCAGAGTCGCTGCTCCAACTACGACACGCCCAGCTGGCTGCAGACTGGCTCTCCGCGCTCCGGAGGCTCCTCGGACGGCGGCACCGGCAGCGGTAGCAGCCCTGGGGCGCCTAGCCCGACCCGAGACCGTGCCCACGTAGCCGTCTACAGTGTGTGCGGGGTCGTGGCTCTGCTGGCTCTCGGCGCCATCCTCACCCGCCTGGGGCTGGACAAGGCGCACAGCCCGCGGGCCGAGCGCGCTGTGGCCAGGTGAGTAGCCCAGGCCCCGGGGATGTCCTGGCCGGAGCTTGTGGCCGGAGCTTGTGGCCGGAACCCGGAACCTCTAGGAACCTGTACCCTGCACTCTGCTCCAAAACCCACCAGCCGTCCACTCCCCTCTTTCCTCGGCCTCCTTTACCTCTCCATCTCCCCCTCTTTCTCTGTTTTCTTTCTTCCCTCTTCTACCTGCATTTTTTCACTTTCTCTGTCCCTTGGATCTTCCAATCTCTCCTCTCTCCCTCCTTCCCTTTCCCTCTCACACTCCCTGTCTCCCCCCTTCCTTCCCCCGTTTTCCCTCTCTGGAACATCCTCCTTCCTTATCTTCTCTTTCTTCCCCCTCTCCTCTGGTCCTTTCCTGTTTTTCTTTCTCTCTCATTTTTCGTTTCTTCCTTCATTCTTTCCCCTAGCTCCCTGCTTTTGCTAGCTTCCCACTCTCCTTGCCTGTCTTCCTACCATCTCTCCCTCCTTTCCTGGCTTTCTCTCACCTATTCACTCTGTCTCCCTCCTTCCTCTTCTTTCTCTTTTCTTTCCCCTCCTCTCTCCTTCTTTCCCTCCTTTCTCTCTCTCCTTCCTTCCTTCCCTCTTCCTCTCTCATTTTCTTGCTTTCCCTATACCCCTCCCCCACCTTTCTCCCTTGTGTCCTGGGCTCTCTGCCCAAGATAGCTGATACCCTGTTTCCCTCCACATCTTCTTGACCTTCCTAGCCCAGTGTTCAGAGCTGGCCTCTCCATGGGACTCAGAGCAAAGATCAACTCTTTCCCTTCTGAGGGGGAGGGGAGGGAATACTCTTTCTCATCAAGGTTTCAATATCTGTCTAGCCTTTAGGCAGGGGGCGGGGGGGATTCCTATCCAACAAGATAGGAAAGGGTCCTTTCCTGGTACAGAGAACTGATTACAAGTAACTCCACTTATGTATGAGGTAACCTGGGGCAGAGGATGGAGGTCTAGGGGAAAATTCTGTCACCACTTTGACTTGTGTTTGGTCCAAGAGATGGAAATGAAAGTTGATGTTGGGAGGAGAAATATGTGCTCACACATAACCCTACCTGACTCTCTGGAGGATGCTGCATGGGTTTCCAGTGGGGAGGGGGCTTAGGGTGTGCCTTCTGGTTTCTGTTCGGTAGAGAAGCTGGTGCAGGGCCAGGGAGGTGTGCTCCTGGTATGAGGGGGTTCTCTGGGGGGACAGGATCTTCTGCATACACAGAAGTGACATAAATGCTGGGGGAATCCCTGGAGGGCAGGGGAGTCTGAGACCTGTCCCCCAGCACACACTACTAGCCACTTCCCACTCCTTTCCCCTCAGTTTTCAGCCTTTCAATTCAATCTCTGTTTAGTACCTATTCAAGAAACAAGGCATTAGAGAAATATAAATTAAGTCCTACCCTCAAGAGCTTCTATTCTGCTGGAGGGCTACATGTGCCCTGATGAGGAAATGCAGGATCTAGTGGGATAAGAAGGAGAAAGCCAGACAGGGAAAAGCTAAAGACAGCCAAAATGCTACCTGCTTCATGGGGGGCTTCATGGAGAAGGTGGCCCCTGAGTGGAACCTTGAAGGAGAAGAAGTTAGTCACAAAGGACCAGAGAGATACAGGACAAAAGTTCCATAGAAGGATCAAGTGAGGGGCGTTTGAGGATGGGAGAGACTTGGGTATGTTGGAAGGCAATAGGAAAATAGCCACTAGACAAGGAGAAACGAAAGATATTAGTAGGAGTGAGGATGAGAAGAGCAATCTACTGGAGAACCCGGGAGGGACTGGGATTATTTGTGCATGACTAGGGGGAGGGGCCTGCTCTTCATGTGACACAGGGATGAAGGAGGAGGCAGTGGGGGAGGGAATGGCGAGGGAGAGATAGGCGGGGAAGAGGGGAGAAGGGGGAGCTCTCCAGCATGAGTAAATGCATTGGTTGGGCATGATTGTGCACATGAGCACGATCCCATGGGGACATCCATACACACGTGTGTACAGCCAAAATGCTACCTGCTTCATGGGGGGCTTGTGTGTTTCTGATGGTCTCATACAGTGTTCAGATGATGATTGAGCCAGTGTGTTTTTGAACATGCCAAAAAGATCAGGACAGGCCACAGCACTTAGTAGAATCTAATAAAATGAATGCAACGAAGATAAATGTAAAGTTTTGCACTTGGATTAAAAAAAAATTAGCTTCACAAAACAAACCAGGGGGAGGTCTGGCTGGATAGCAGTTTGTCTGGAAAAGATCTGGGGATCTCAGTGGACTGCAAGCTCAACATGAGTCATCAGCGTGATGGGCCTCCAAATGCTAATTCAATCTTGTACTTTAGAGCTTCCAGAAATAGAGAGATGAGAATCTGTCCTCTGCTCAACTCAGCTCCCATCTGGAGTATTGGTTCAGTACAAGGTCATTGATACAGAGGAGGGCAAAGAGGAGGAGGTATGTGATATAAAGACTGGTGGAAGGAACAGATGATGCTTCACTTGGGGAAGAGAAGACAGGGCTGGGGATGGGCAGAGGCACGATAGTTGCCTGTGTGCAACTGATTGGAGGCCTTCTGTGAGTAGGAGGGCTTAGCCTGGTCCTGCTTGGACCCAGAGGGTAGGACAAGGGGCTGGGAGGGTGCAGAGAGATCAGTCTAGTCTTGACATCAGGAAATCCTTCTGAATGATGAAACCCATTCCAGGTAGTGAGCTCCCTGTCACTGGAGGGCTTCAAGCAGAGGCTGGATGATGCCTTATCAGTACTGTTGGAGAGGGGAAGTCTTGATCAGATCCAGACTGGACCAGGGGCCTCCCTTCTGGCTCTGAAGTTCTGTGAGGTTGATACCCAAGGAGCCCCCTCCTCAGGGTATTGAGGGACAGGCATCAGCAGCTGCACTGGTTGGCATGCTGAGCATCATCCCCACAGGGCACCAGTCGTCAGCCTGAGGGTAGTGAAGCCTCTGGGCTGAGCCCCTCCAGCCCCTGGGTGGTCCTCTGGCAATCCATGACACACCCTGCTGGGAAGTGCTTTATAAGCCTCTACCTCCCTGGGCGCCCATTTCACTTTGGGGCAGCTCTCACCAATAGGAAATTTGCTTTCACCTTAAATCTTCCTCTCAGCACCTAGCTCTACCCTCTAGGCCAAGCAGAGAGAGGGGAGAGCTGAGGAAAAGGGACACCAACCTGCCAAGTCCTTCAGAGAGGAGTCTTGAACACTGTGAGACTTGGCATCTCCCTGGGCTAGGAGAGTTTCTGGCCCAATGGTCTCTGGTCTTCTCTCACCTTATTGCCTGGTCCTAGGCTACATCTTTCTCTGCTAACTTGTAGGTTCCTTGCCAAGCAAGTCTCCTAATAAAGTGGTATCATGATGTCCTCAGAGTGAAGGTTCAGGTTACCCAGGCTTCTGCCCCGGCCCTAGCTTTGTCCACATTATGTATCTCCCCGGCAGTTCTCTGTCCTCCAGGCTTCTTCCCAGTATCTCAGACTATAGATTGGCAGAAAAGAGCTGGGCACCCTTCAAGAACTGACTTATTTTTCAAGTGTTTTACATCATTATTGATATCTTTAGTTTTTACATCAACTATACTTCCCAAAAAATCCCACCTGGCCCCCTTGTAACAAAGAATCAAGTTAATAAAAACAGTTCAGCAAAACTAACCAATAGATTAACAAAATCTGACCTGCTACCCAGTGTTCCACACCCTTCCCCATCTTCACAAAGAATCACAGCCCTTTGTTGAGGCCAAGCTTGATCATTATCATTTCGAAATATCTGATTTCAGTGGTTTTGTTGGTGGTAGTTGTTCCTTCTGTTTACATTGCTGGAGTCCTTGGGCTTATTGTTTTCCTGAATCTGCTCATTTCACTTTGCATTGGTTTATACATCTTCCTCTGCTTCTCCGAACATTCATCATATTCATTGTTTTTTAGTGGTGTCAGGATACCCTGGACTTGGAGTCAGGAAGAGCCAGATTCAAATTCCGCCGTAAGCACTTCAGCAAGTCACTTAACTTCCATTGGTCTGTCTGTTTAAAATAAAGGGGATGAACTTGATGACTTCTTAGCTCTACATCTACGATCCTATGATTTGTCCAGTTATATTTATGTGACACAATTTAGCCATTCCCCAATCAGTGGACATCTACTTTGTCTCCAGCTCCTTCCTACTACAAAAGATGCTGCTATAATCTGTCATGTATGGGACCTTTCTTTTTATCATGGATATCCTTGTTACACACACATACACACATACACACACACACACACACACACACACACAAAACTAAGTGGCACCCTACTGCATAACACACTGGGTCTGGAGTCAGGGAAACTCATTTTCTTGAGTTCAAATCTGGCCTCAGACACTTACTAGCTGTGTGACCCTGGGCAAGACACTTAACCCAGTTTGCCTCGGTTTGCTCATCTGTAAAATGAGCTAGAGAAGGAAATGGCAAACCACTCTAGTGTCTTTGCTAAGAAAACCCCAAATGGAATCATGAAGAGTCAGACACAACTGAGAGATGACTGAGCAATTAGATACATAGGCATATATATGCATGCATGTGTGTATACATATAACTACATATAAACATATACATGTGTGTATGAAAGACTAAGGGGAATACCAAATGCTCAAGCAGGTATTTGTCCTGTCCTTTTAAAAATTACCGGGTGGGAGGCTCTTCCTTGTCCAGGTGCTAGTCATCTTTGGCACAGTTTCCTCTTTCCCCTCACCCGATCAAAAAAAGGATTCAGATATGGATCAGAGATCAACCAGGAGAATCTGGTTATGTATGTCCTTTAGGGGGTCAGAGCACATGTGTGGAAGTGGTCCAACACGATGTTCAGTTCCATCACCCTTGTTATGAAAGACTTTCTAGAATGTCAAATAACTGGAAACAGTGTATAGGATGCTACTTTCTGTTTTGTGTACATACTTTTTAATCATATTTTAAAATGTCCTAATGTTCCTATGCTTTGTAGAGTTTTTAACATAAATGAGGGCTCTCCTTTATCAAAGACTTTTCTGTATCTATTGATATTATCATATGGTTTGATATGTTTTTGTTTTTAATACAATACAATACATTTCGTGTTTCACCTCCCTTTGTATTCTTGTTTTCATGTTTCACTTCCCTTGTATTCTTAATTGAAGTCCAACTTGATCACATTGCATAATTGTTTGGAGATATTATCAAAGCCTTTTTGTCAGAATTTCATTTAAATTTTCAAATTACTCTTTATTAATTTTATTAGTCTATAGTTTTCTTTCTTTTATTTATCTTTCCCTGTTTAGGGATCAGGGCTATATTTCTTTCATAAAAGAAGTTTAGTAAAGGGCTCTCTGAATTTTTGAGAATAATTTCTATAGTATAGGTATGAATTTTTCCTTAAAGTTTGATAGAATTTTCCTATAAATCTTTCTGGACTAGGGTTTTTCTTTTTCTTTTTTCATGTGGTAGTTCCTTTACGACTAATTTAATTTCCTCTGTAACACAGGCTACCAGTCTTCCCTCAGGATTCTCCAGGACCCTTGGAATTTGGGGATATCTAGGCAAGTGGCTCTAGCCCCACTAATGTTGTTTCCCCAAGTTCAGGGAAGGGTCCCAGTTTCATTAACCCCTAGTAGTCAGATTAGCTTTCACACAGAAATATTTGCTTTACAAGGTATGATCACAAATACACAAACTCACTCCCCCAATATGGAAGGCATAACTCCTCTGCCACCCCCCTGCCCTTTGTACCACCTCAGTCTCTGGGGACAGATTGGGGATTAGCATAGCCTGCTTCCCATAAGCCCCCAGGTTTGAGTACTAGGTACCCTAGTTCCTCAGGACTTCCGTGCCAGGCTGGCTATCTGTATCATCCCACCTGCTATCCTAGGTCCTGACTTATCATGGTTTGAACCTCAGGGTTCTGTGGAGGTCCTCCCCAGCACCTGAAACTGAGAAGGAAAAATAACACAGAACAGAAACAAACACCCAAGGCCCATTTCTTGGAACCTGGAGAAAAGAGAGAGAGCAGAAGGAAATCTTTCACCTCTCATCAGTTTGGTTCATGATGTCCATGCTGTGGATAAATTGGGATCTTTGCCCTCTGGACACAGCGGATAAGAGTAGCCAAAAGGAGCAGGGCAAAAAAGAGTGGATGGCTCAGTCTCAACAGATTTATTTTTATATTTTGTAATTTTTCAATTACACATAAAAATTTTTAACATTCATTTTTTTTAAATGTTGAGTTCCAAATTCTTTCCCTCCCTTTCTCCTCTCCCCTTCCATTCTTGAGAAAGAAAGCAATTTGATTATACAGATTACACATTTACAGTCATGTAAAACACATTTCTATATTAGCCATGTAGTGAAAGCAAACATCACCAACCAAACCCCAAAAGAAGAAAAATAAAGAACATTTAAAAGAGTTTGCTTCAATCTGCATTCAGACTGTCTGTTCTTTCAGAAATCCTTCAGAGTTGTCTTGGATCATTGCCTTGCACAGAATGGCTAACTCATTTACATTTGTTGCTGTTACAATGTTTCCCTGGTTCTGCTCATGCCACTTTGTATCAGTTCATCTAAGTCTTTCCAGGTTTTGTTTTGTTTTTTAAGACAATGCATTTCATCTTGACAGTTTTAGAGACACAGCCAGCCGTAAAACGGAGGCCACCCCCACTCCTGAGATCTCATTGCCTCAGTGAACTCTTGATGAAGACTCAGTGAAGATTGGCACTTTGACTCTAGTCATCTTAGAGTCATCTAGGGGCGTTGTGAGGTTAAGTAATCTGCTCAGAGCCACGTAGCCAACGGAGAATATTGCTAAGTGTTGGGGATACAAATAGTAAAAAAAAAAGACAGTCTACTCTCAAGCAGCTCACACTTTAAATTTGGGAGATAGTATACATGGGATAGTACAGCTGCAGGATGGATGGAAATGTCTTGGGGTCCTAAGGTTGCATCAGGAAGCAGATGGCAAAACCCAAGACTCTGTGGGGGTGCATGGGGATATCTGCTCCATTGGGTGAGGGCCCTGGAGTGGGATACCATTGAGAAGGGGAGAATGGACCTAAAGGGCAGGGTGGAGCAGGGATTTAGGTTTCTTCCAACAGGAATGGGACAATATGTGTCAGAAGCAGGACCTAAACCAAGGTCTTTCTGACTTTGAGATTAGTTCCCTAACTGTACCACACTGCTTCTAATTAAGGAGATAAAACTCCTAAAATTTGACTGCTTTGGCTACAGTCAAGGAGGTCATGAGAGCTTTCCTTCCACTCGATTAAATGGAGAAATGGAAAACAAGAGGTAGATCCTTTAAAAAAAAAAAAAAAAAGGTGAGGCTCTCTTGCTCCAGGAATGGAGAGGGTAGCAAAGAGCTATGAAACTGTCAAGAGTCTCACCAGCCGCTGGGTGTGATTTAGGCTTAATCTATCCTTTGTTTCTTTGGCCAGATAAAGCTTACTTATATCTTCCTTGAACGTGACCAACAACAACTCGGCTTCACTCCCAATATGATCACCTCCACAGTCCACCACTTGTAGTCATCAATTAAAGAATGGTCATGGGCCATCCTTCTGTTCCATGTCCAGATGGTCCAGAGTGGAGTCTCTGAGGGCACGCTCTCCCAACTCCCTCTTTCCCCCTCCCGCTCAGTCTCTCATGGCTCAGGGAATTTGTGGAACTCTGGTCTATCCATTCACCTTCTAGATACTTCTGGTCTGTTGGATTCTTTGATAACACTGCTAGGGGAGAGTTAATGCACTTTTGAAATGAAGGCTAGATATTCTGTTAGTTTATCTCTTATTTTTAATCCGATTAGCCAAAGGTTTATCCATTTTTTTTCCTCTCAAGGAACCAGATTTTAGTTTTGTTTATAAGGTCTATAACTTAATTTTTTCCCAATTTATCTATTTTTCTTTTGTGGTTATTTTGGGCTTTATTTGTATATTTTCTAATTTTTAACAATTTCTTATTCCATTCATTAATCCTATCTTTTACCTTTTCGTTATTCCTAGGGATTTATTCTATTTGTTATTTTGTATATTCTCAGGGATATAAGTATTCTTCCTAGGATTGATTTAGCTGTATCTCTGAAATTGTGTGTATTCTGTCATCATTATCATTTTCTTTCACATAGTTATTAATTATTCCTATGATTTGTTCTTCAAACCATTCATTATGTCATTATTAAATCTTAACTTAGGTCTATATCTTTTGATTATACTCCCTATATTAATTCCATGTAGTGTGTAAAAGACGTGTTTTATACTTCGTTTCTTTTTTATACTTCTTTATAATTTTTCTGTGCCCTAGTAAATTATCTATTTTTTTAAAAAGGTGCTTTGTGGTGTTGATACAAATATTCTTTAATGTTCCCAATCAGAAGATGTCCTAAGTCTTTTGATCTCAAGTTCCCTATCAGTTTGTTCAATTCCATATTTCTCCTTTTATTTATCTTTCTGTTACAGTTGTCCAGTTTTGAGAGAATATTAAAGTTCCCTATTATTACTATGTTACTATCTACACATTAAAACATGTAGTGATGCACATATTTAGTATGGCTATTGCTTAAGTTGAATGTAATTTCCTTGATTATTGATATTTTGACTTTTTAGTTTTGCTTTTTATTAATAGTATGATTATAACTACTACTCTTTGGGGTTCACGATACATGGTAAATTTTGTCCCAGCTTCTCAGTTTGATTTGGTGTATGTCTTTAATTTTTAGATGTGTTCCTTGTATCCAACAGATTATTGGATTTTTTTTTTAGCCATTGTCATTCTCTTTCATTTTTTAATTCTCTTTTATTTTATTGGATTATTTAATCCATCCACATTTAATGTTATGATTGTTAGGTTATTATTTCGTTCTGTTTGCTTATTTAGTAATCCTTTTTAAAAAATCTTCTTCCTCTTTTAATGACTTCAAAAAAAGTACTGATGTACTTTGCCTTTGCAATTAGTTTTATTTAAACTTTGATATTAATTTATCCCCACAGACTATCTTCTCCCTGTTCCTATTTATCTATCATTTCCTTAGTTATCTCTTTCTCCTTTTCAATTGTCCTTTCTCTTTCCATACTCAATTAAGTGATTAATTCAAAATCCATCCCTGTCTTCCCTCTAAATTATTTTATTTGCTTTTTTTTACTGTACTTTTTTTCTGAGATATTTTTCTTTGGTTATTGTTGTTTCACTTTTCTTGTATTTTGAATTGTATTTTATGGTTCATGGGCTATATACCTTCATTTATTCTTTATTCTTTGTGTTTCTTAGGGGGTTAAAGCTTCTACCCAAAATGCTTGCTAGAATACCAGGTCAGAGCTCCCTCTTAACTTTTAACCATAACCATGTTATTGCTTTAGATTTCACCTCATCTTTCTTACCCTTTTATATTCTAACTTGCATCAGTTTTAGCTGTGCACATGTCTGGTTCCTCCCCATAGATTGTATGACAGGATGACAGGAAAAAAAACATATCATTTTTCATCTTTATTACTCTTCCACTGAGCAAAAGCCTTTGTATGCTGTTGGTGCTCAATAAATAATGGTACTTAATTTAATTGCTGTGTATTCTGCTGGCAGAACTGTTCATTCAAAGATTAATAGGAACCTTCTCATCAATCAGATCCAATGAGCTTTTCTCAGCCTCCTTGGTCTTCCTGCAGCTGATGAATCTGCACTTTCTATTCCCAAACCGCTCCTCACATTCCGAGATGCTCTCCTTTCTCCAGGTGCTGAGATGTCCGCTCACCCAGCTTACCTCCTACCTTCCCACCTCTTCCTTCTCTGTCCTCCTTCCCAGTCTTTTAATGTGAAGATTTCCCAAGATTCTCTCCTGGAGCCTCTTCTCTCTCCCTCTTTACTCTGTCCCATGGCAAACTACTACTTCTTGGGAAATCATTCTCAGATCCCTGTCTGCACCCCTGACCTCTCTCTTCAGAGTTCTGGACTTACCTCTCAAGCTGTTTGTAGATGCTTCCATCTGAATGTCTCCACTAGTCGTTGGATCTCAGCAGGCCCCAAATGGAGCTGATCACATGACTTCTGAGTGTGTATGTATGTGTATGCATGTATGTGTGTGCACATGTGCATGTATGTGCATTGTGTATGTATGTGTGTGCACGTGCGTGTGTGCGTGCGTGTATGTGTATATGTGTGTGTGCGTGTGTGTGTATGTTGCGGGAGGGCAGGTCCCAATCTTGGCTTGACTTTTTACATCTTTGTGGCTCTGGAGAAATTCTATTCTTTGAGAAATTTGTAAAAATTCATTTGGTTTTTTTTTTGTAAAAATGAGGGTCAAATGAAGCTTCTTGAAGCCCAGGATCCTCAGGAATATCTTCCCCCTGCTCCCATCTTGGGCCCCAGTTTCCTCGATGGTAAAATGAAGACCTTGAAGTTCTCTAACAGTCCAGTTCTAGATCCAGCCTGTTAGGTTTTGTTCTCCTCCCTAGGACCAAAGACAACAAATCAAGCCCTGGTCTCCATTGGAGCCTTTAAATGCTTGAAGAGCACTCGTCCCCATCCTTGTGTCTTAGATGCTTTTTCTGGTTACATGTGCCCAGTTCATATTGGTCAGTGATGAATGAATGAGTGAAGAAATAAGTGAACATTTATTCAGCACTTACTATGTGCTGGGTGCTTTGCTAAGCACCAGTGGATACAAAAACAAAACAGACAAGTTTGCTCTCTGGTGGTCTTTTAGGCTCAGTGACAGGCCAGGAAAACAATTTAAATGCCCTTTCTGTTCCAGGGTGGATGGAAGGCTTCCTAGACCTGGTAAGAGTCCAGCCGACTCTTTCCATGTCCCTTCACATTACACACACACACACACACACACACACACACACACACACAACATGACACAACACAGCACATTCCCTATCAAATCTTGGAGGAGTTGGGGGAGAGGGCATTGACACAGGAAACATTTCCAGGTAGGGTACAGGCAGGAGCAAATTTGAACCCGTTCTCAGGAACCTGCAGGTTCTTGCTGTTCTCTCTGACCACAAGAGGAATTCAGGATCACTAGCAGGATGGGGATTGAGCAAGGGAAGGGGTGGGTGGGATGACTGGTAGGGGCTCAGAGGCTTAGCAAGGCTTAGCTCCACTTGGAAATCTCTCTCTTCCTTCCCAGCCCTCCCCCATTCCCCTTTCCCAAAGTTCAAGAGGAGACAGGCCAATTTACATAAATTTCCATATCATTTGGGGCCTTAGAATAGACTAAAGCCTGTCAGAGCTAGAAGGGACCTTAGCAACGATACAGTCCAACCTTCTCACTTTGGAGAAGATGCCACGGAGGTGACTTGCCCAAGGTCACACAACAGGAGTGACCAGAAGGATTGTACACTTGGGTTTACAAAATGCTCCCAATGCTTCTATTAGGGAGGAGTACAGCAATCATGATTCCCATTTTACAGAGAATTAACAGCATCAGGAAGTCAAGGTGACATCCAAGGTCATTCAGTTAATTAGCTGATGTCAGCCAACCCAAGGAAAGACCAGGTGTGAGGTTAGGAGAGGGATGGAGGGGCTCCTATGGACAGAAATGACAGGATTAGAAGAAGGGGTTTAACTTCTGTGTTTCCCTTTGCTCAAATCCCCAGGACTGCCCTTAGTTTTACTCTAATCTCCTTTTCCCCTTCTACCTCCTGCAGATAGGAAGGAGACCATTTCCAGCCAGACCTCAGGGCCATGGGAACCCCAGACCTGTTGCCTGATGTCGAGAGAGAGTGTAAATACACTGCAGGAGGACAGGAACCATTTCCCTTTTTGTCTTTGGATCTCCAGTGCACCCAAGGGGCTGGTGCCTAGAGGACCAGCCTCAGGGGCAGGAAGATCTAGGATCCAATCTGGCTTCTGCCCCAAACAGGCTGTGTGACCTGGCCCTGGTAACTCCCCAAGGTGCAACTATAAGGTGCTGGGCAAGTGCTGATCCACTGCCTGGCACACACTAGGTGCTTAGTAAAGGCTCAGCCCCTCAGGAACTCAGACTAGAGAAGGTATCTTCTCTACTGTTGTGGATTCCACTCTGTTAAAGACTGCCTTAAGTTTCCCCCTCCTTCTCTTCTCTTTCTCCCCTTTATCCTTTGTCCTTATTCTCTTCCTCCTCTTTTCCCTCCTCTTCCTCCTCCCCTTCCTCCTTTTCCTTCTTTTCTTCCTCTTCATCCTCGTTATTTTCATCCTTCTTCTCCTCCTGCTCTTCATCCCTGTGAGGATGTCAGAGCTGAAAGGGTTTTTAGAACAAAGAACATAGGATGTAGAGTTCATTAAATGAGCATGTATTAAGCTCCTACTGGGTGCCAGGCACCCTGCCCTCAAGGAGCTTCCATCCTATTGGAGCAAAGATTCTAGTCATTGGGGTGAATCAGAAGCTTCAGGAAGAAGGTAACCCTTGGGCTGAACCTAAAAGGAAGCAAGCAGCTATACAAGGTGGTGGGGAGAAGGACGTGCATTCTAGGAATGTAGGTCAGGATGCACTGATACATAATCAGCCCATCAAACCAGACTGGAGGTACATTGGCTGGGACTTTATAAGTCACAGGAATTTGCATTTCATCTTCTTGGCAATCGGAAGCCACTGGAGTCCATGGGTTGGATCATCCTCTCTATGCAGAGGACTCCAGATCTCTATGTATGGTTCCAGTCTTTGTCCAGAGCCCCAGGGATGCAGCACCAACTGCCCAGTGACTATTTCCAACCAGATGTCTCATATGCACCACAATTCAACCTGTCAAAAACATTATCTTTCCCCTCAACCCTCCCCTCTTAACTTTCCTATTTCTGTCAAAGGTAGCACCATCTTTTTCATGCCTGCCAAGTGAGTCCCAGGGACAGGGCTTTTTCTTCTGCTCCAGGCTGACAAGGAAAGGGATCAGAGGTAGATTGCTGCAAGGATTAAAGTTTTAGAAAAGGAGCAATTTGAAGGGATTTGGGTGAGACATTGGGCTGAAGGAAGAGGGGATTGGTTGGGGTTCAAAATATCCATGACTTATATGTCCAAAAGAAATTTTTAAAAAATGCTAATGACCAAGCTCGGCCCAGGAGAAAAGATATGAGCATTCCCCCCTCCCTTCTTTGCAGAGATGGAGGGCCACAGGAAATAACATGGCTAATATAGAAATATGTTTTGCCTGACCTCACATGTACAACCTAGATCATTATTGTTGGCCTTCTTAAGGTGGGGGAGGGGCAGGAGGGAGGAAGAGAATTTTAAACTCAAAAATTGTTTTAAATGATTGCTAAAATTTTTATATGTAATTGGGAAATATTTAACAAAATAAATAAAGCATATTTTAAAGTTTTTTTAAAAAAACACTTCATGTAGCAACAGATTTTTTGATATGTTGGTTAGTTTTGCAGAACTTATTTGCTTAAACTTCTCAGTTCAAGGAGTTTAAAAATGAAAGGGAAAGTGTGTGGGTTCTTCCACCCATTTCAATTGCTTCATTTGGCAGCAAATAGGAAACACAGTAGATAGAGTGCTGGGCCTGGAGTCAGAAAGATTCATCTTTACTAGCTGTGTGACCCTGGGCAAGTGGCTTAACCTCATTTACCTTGGTTTCCCCATCTGTAAAATGAACCGGAGAAGAAAATGGTAAACTACTCCAGTATCTTTTCCAAGAAAACCCCAAATGGGGTCACAGAGCAAACTCCCTATCTCACCCAGGCAGGAAGTGTAGGTAGTACTCAAAGGCCCCATCCATTCATTGGCCCCAGAGCTTTGACCTGCTCAGTTTCTGACCTCATCTGGTTCTCCGCTTTTCCCAGGTGACTTGGTGCCCTACTCCCCTTGGTTGCCCACCATATGAATACTGAATGGAATGCAGACACCCTATTGGCTTAACCCACTGAATTTCCAAGCTCAGGAGGCCCTCCAACCTCAGTCTCCCCAGTGGCTGGGATTACAGGCAGGCATCACCATGCCCAGTCAAAAAAGAAACTTTTTTGGAAAGATAGAAACAAACAAACAAAAAATTCACAAAACCAGTAAATATTTCAGACCGGTTTGATATTCCATTCAGTCATGGCTACAGTCCCCCAGTGGCACAAAGGGAGAGATTTCTGTGCTCCTCTCTCTTCTTTGGGACTAAACTTGGCCATTATCGTTTCCTAGCATTCAACTCGAGTCTTTTGTTAGCGTTCCTGCCACTTACATTGTTGGCAGTTACAGTGGAATATCATCTCCCTGGTTCTGCTTAGCTCACTTTGCATCAGTTCATCTCTCTCCAGGCTTCTCTGAATTCATCACATTTCTTACAGCATGGTAATGTTCCACCATATTCATGTTGCACAATTTCTTTCTTATCACAAAAAGTACTGCTATGAATATTGTGCCATATAGGGGCTTAAAAAAAATCATCTACTTCCTTGTATGTATCTAACAGTAAAATCTCTAGATCAAAGGTTATGGATATTTGAGTCACTTACTTTGTCAGTCATTTCAGTCATATCCAACTCATTTGGGGTTTCCTTGGCTGAGATATTGGGGTAGTTTGCTATTTCCTTCTCCAGCTCATTTGACAGATAAGGAAACTGAGGCAAACAGAGTTAAGGGACTTCTTCAGGGTCACACAGCTAGTAAGTGTCTGAAGCCAGATTTGAACTCAGATTTTCCTGACTCCAGGCTCTATGCCCTATGCACTATGCTACCTAGCTGCTTGCTTTCTTTGTATAACTACAAATTGTTTGCCAGAATGGTTAGACCAATATACAGTTCCATCAACAAAACATCAGTGTGTCTATCATCTCCACAAATCCTCCAACAATGACTATTCCTATTTTTGTCATCCTGGTCAATTTACTGGGCATCATGTGTTGTTTTGACTTGCAATTCTCTTATTATTATTCGTTTGGAACATCCTTTCATATTGTTGTTAGTTTGTCCATGCTTTTCATTTTGAAAATTATTTGTTCATTCCTTATCAGTTGGGTAATGGGTTTTGGCCTTACATATTTCTATAAGTTTTATATTTATCATGGATACCAGATGCTTATTGGAGATATTAGATACAAAGATTTTTTTTTGACCAGACACTTTCCTTCTTGTTCTAGTTGCATTAATTTTGTTCATTCAAAAGCTTTTCAATGTAACATAATCAAAACAATTTGTTTTTTTGTGATTGCCTCAATCTATGTTTGGTCAAGAATCTATCATACCCAAGGTTGGGAAAGGTATATGGTCTGCTGCTGCTCAAGTTTTCTTTTTCTTTTTAATGGTCATGCACCCATTTTGAATTTATTGTGGACTATGTTACATAATGTTGATCTAAATCTAATTGCTGCCAGACTATTTTCCAGTTTTTCCAGAAGTTCTTGTCAAACAGGGGCTTTTTTTCCTCGGGTAATTGATGTTTTCGGGCATGTCAAATGCTGGGTGATTGAGTTTCATTGTTTTTGGTGTTTTCCTTTTCTGGCCTGATCGGCTTTTTCTATTTTTAACCAATGCTAAATGGTTTTGATGATTGTTGCTTTATAATACAGCTTGAGGTCTGGAAGTTCTCTTCCCCCAAAGATAATTTATTAAAGGATAATAAAGGACAGCCGGCTGGAGATGGTGGGGGATACAGGACTGTGGGACGATGCGATGGTATGCAAGTTCTGTCAAAGATGGCTTCCTAGTTTTCCCCTTTTGTAAAGGAAAAGTCCCAACTCTGATGGGGTAGAGATGTCCCCTCTTTTCCCAGTCTAGGATGGTCACTGGTAAGAGAAAGGTGTTATCTCAGATCCTGATCTTTGCTTTGGGCAATAACAGTTGAGGGAGTTACAATATGCAACTGGGTTATGTCCTGATTTATTTAAGATAAGCCAACAGAGGATTTAGGGAGAAGGAAGGTTCTGGAGAGTTTTATCTATAATTCCAGATGATAATGGGCTATTTGAGATTACGTAGATACTCATCTATGAAACTATTACTTTGGGAAAGAGCAAAAAACTTTCTTGTTTGGGGGTGAAATCAAGAAACTATTAACACTTACAAGATATTAGCCGATCAATATGGGCATAAGGTTTATACCCAGATAGTTTTACCTCTTGAATTGACTGGTTAGTGCCAGGAATTTGGCTTTGAAATATGCTTTTCCTCTTAGGATTCTATAATGGGAAGACCATTTCAGATTCTACAGAGAAAAGAAAATAAATTTCTAACACAGAAAGATCCTAAGAGGAAAGGGACCTTAACATTTATACTTACATATATAGTGTGTATATGTGTATCTATCTGTATACATATACACAATTATCTATGTTCATGTATGTATCTGGGCATACATGTATAATCTATATATAATTATGTATATATGTACATGCAAATATATGTGTATTCATGTATATTTGGTGATTTCTAGGTATGTATAAATGTGTTTATGTGTATGTCTTATAGCAGGAATGAGGAAGAATGCTACAAATTTACAAAAAGTAAACATCTCGTCCACAGAATTAGAAGAGGTCACAGAAAGTCTGTAACAAATGATCACGGTGGTCACAGGCCCTACAACATTCCATCCCTAGTGGCACATCCCGATTTCATACTGTACGTTCAGTGGGTAGGAGACATAAGCTGAACCACCTCTGGGTTTTATGGGAGAGCAGGAGAATCAGTATGGGACTTTGGGGACCCTCTGAATTGGTTCATGGATGGAAAATTCCCTACTTTCTTCTTTGCAACACCAGATGGGCTCATCCAGTATTCCTTAAGCATTTATACATACAATTAGTAGGAAGGGGATAATTATTATAGGGTTTTATCTCCATCATTGGTTACTCGGTGATGCATAGTAATAAAGGCATTAAGTCATCATAAGACATTTGAGTATCTCTTACCATGGTTAGAGGAATGTTCTGCAGGAAGAAGACGAGGGATCTGACAACCATAATATGAAACTTTGGGTCAAGCCTGAATCTGAAAGTCATGGATTGGCCTATTAAAGGAATGATGGGACAAGAACCTCTTAGCTCTGTTTGGTGCCAGGTAAAGATCACCAGTGTTTTTGGACTGGATCAGAACTTTTCATTATTCAAGGAATATGGTCATGGTCTAGCAGGTGGGAAACTCTTCTTTTTAAAGAGGAAACAGAAAAATGGGGAAACTGAGTCTGGAAGGTCCTGCAACTGCCTTAGCAAAGCTACTTTTCCCAACTCTCCCAGAAATCTGCATCCACCTGAAGGTATTACAACATTTGGAGGTGCTAGACAGCATTCCTGTTAGACAGCTGTTGGCATTTTCCCTCATGTGCTAGATCGCTAAATTCAATAGCATCGATGCATTTTACCTGAATGCAAAGATTATAGGCAATCGATGAATCAGGTTTAGCACCTCAAGATATTCCATCTCCCACAGCAAGTTCTACTGCTTACAAGTGAATCAAGAAGTGGTTATTTTTAAGATAACATTTATATGGGCTGATATTGAAACTGGATTATGGATAGAGAGCAATACATAAGAATCATTGAAAATATCCATTTTTTGTAACCTGTGAAGCTCATACAAAATCTTTTCTAAAAACATCCAATTCTCTTCTTCTCTATTCTAGCTTAACATGGCCCAATGAGAACGAATTCTATAAATTAGAAATTATAAAGATGGCCAATGCCATTGTGAGATCTTAGACAGGACGTGATGAGAGCAAGTCATTTCAGTGGGCTGAAGTAAATGGAGTCAGGTTTTTGTAAGACAGTATCACAAAATAATTTGTTTCATTACAAAGTGTAAGTCATTTTTACAGAGTGAAGCAAGTTTTAGAAAGTATTGGCTATTTTTAGTAAGGCTTATATCTAGCTGGGGAAGATACACACACAAGTGCACACACACACATTTGCATAGAGCTAGTAAGGGGAGCACCAAGCACCAAGAATGGAGAGACCACAGCACCACAACCCACCATAGAGGAGATTCCATGGATCATATTCTCTCCAACCCTCACAGCTCTTCTCCCTCTGTCCCTCTGTCTTAACCCATATCAAGGTTGGGAGACAAGTACGCATGCTACTTCTACTTCTGCTTAACAGTCCCATCCATGTCTGGTCCAGAAAGAAAATCATTTCAAGTAAAATAGTATTTAAGTTTTGGGAGGAGATGGACAGAGTCACAGATGCCCAGGGCTGTGGAAGATGGTTTGCTACTACATTTCTGCCAACTTCCATGGACAAGTCGCCATTCTGCTACCATGACAGCAAGAAAGCTTCTAGTTCCCCTTGGCTCATCACTCTCCACCAGCCCTGGAGGGTGATGAGCATTTCCTTCTCCTTAGTTGGGGGAGTCAGAGATAGGGTGCAGACACTGCCAATTGGAGGAGAAAATGGGGACTCATTTTGTGCCACGGGGCACTGGGCATGTCCAGTGGCTGCTGGAATGTAGAATGTAGGTACATTCTACCGTCCCAAACATCCTCTTTTCTGCCTTAGAGCAGTCCCGGACCCCTTGGGCAGTCAGTCTGGTGAAGATTCTGGATCCCTTAGAATCATGGTTTTAAATGCATAAAATCAAAAACAGAAGCTTAGCAAAGGAAAGCAATTATACTGAAGTTATCAAAATATTTTTAAAACAAGTCCACGAACCCCAGGTTAAGATGCTGTGCCCTAGGACTCTGATCACATTGAGTGAGTACCTTGAAGGGCAGGCTACAGAGCAGGCACAAAGAAAGTAATAGGCAATTATCCCAATGGAGTACTGCCAATCATTCCTTTTATAGACACCCTATGTCTATGAACTCTGTGGTCGATATTCTGGGCTTGTGTGAACTACATCACCTGCTCTCATGAATGTGTTTAGTTGTCTGAGAGTGGATTCTGGGTTCAGCTTTTTCAGAGAGAGAGAGAGAGAGAGAGAGAGAGAGAGAGAGAGAGAGAGAGAGAGATATTGAGATCAGAAGACCTGGTCAAATGTGAGGACATATCCCTTCTTAAGAAACGGCTATAGAAATACCATTCTCCCATTTGTCAGGTAGAGAGAGGGATGTGGTAGGTATGTGGGAGACTCTTTAAGTCCTTCACATGGAGGGAAATTGCTAAAAAAAAAAAATCAAACTCAAAAGCTGGTGTGAAGGTATGCAAAATTCATGCTGGCACAATCAGGAACGTTAAAATCCAAAGCCCAGTTTTCTAATGATGGTATTCAGAAATTCTTTGGATTGTGCAGTAAAGGGCAGGTCTATGGAAGACTGTATGATTTTCTTTTCTCCTCTTACAAAAACTCCTTCAGACACTCAGCCTTTCCAAAGGCTTTTGTATTTTTTCCAATAACAGTTTTACTCTTGACATGCCAGACTTAATCACTTGCCAGAGCAAGGGGGTGCCACATTGCTTCCCTCTCCCCTCCCAATTGTAGCCATGACATGGCTATAAGAGAGGATTCAAGATCGAGGTGTCTATGAGATTAAGCAAAAACAAACAAACAAATGCATGAATGAATGAATAAAAATAAATCATTAGAAGATCTCCCAATCCTGGCCACAGTCCAGGGGTGGACAGCTGGGCGCTTCCCTGGGGTCTTGATACAGTTAAAAGTTGCAGAAAATAATATTAATAGACAATGGGAAAATGCCTCAGAGCTGGCTTGACACTTTATAACATACAAATGGTTTTTAGAAAAATGAAAATTGGTTCCCTCTACTAGCTGCTAGATTGACGGGGATAGACATGAAACAGACTCTATTCACAAATCACACTCTACAGTTTTGAGATCAAATACCTTTCTCCATTCTAGAAGCTTGGCCCACAGAAAGGGGAAACACTGAACACACGAATGTATTCCTACCCCCTAGGAGTTAAGTGAAGTTAGTACATGGTTTGAAGGACCTCCTAGACTCCCAAACTCCATCCCCCTCAGAGGGGGAACTCATCGGATCAGCAGAGAAAGAGAAAGAGGAGAAGAAGAATGTGCTTTCAGATCTGAGTGCATTTTTACACAAATTTCCCCAAATCTTATTTTCCAAACAACTCTAGAGAAGTCTATCCAAAAAAGCAAAGAAAAAACTCAACTAAGAAATTCAATGAAAGTAGCCATCATAATTTGGAAATCTAGAGTCCCAAAGATTATGTCTCATGACTTCTACAGTCTCTGTCCAAGGCAACAAAATCTTGAGATTGGGAGAGACCTCCTGGCTGAGCATTTTTGCATTAGATTCCCCCTATTTTTTTTCCTTTTTCCCTCTTAGTTGGCCAGTTCAAAAAGAAAGAGGAAAAAAACCTCTACTCAAAGTGTCCAATAAGATAATTCAGTGTTTAATTACTGAAAAATTCCCATTGCTTCTTAAATTTTTTTTATTATTTATTTTTAACACAGTTTATAACAGATAAAGCAATTCCAACTTTTGGTCAGGTGATACTTCTTTTTAAAGCATTTACAATATGGACCACAAAAGAATTTTTTTTTTAAACATTAACAGCTGAGACACAGATAATATTTACGTTGCTAACTTCACAAGCTCTTGATCTAATTGTCTCCACACTATTACTAAGAATTAAAGGACCCTAACTTGTTGTTGTTGGTCTAAAGTCCTGTGCTTAATAGCTTAATTTTAGACTTAACCTCGGATGTTCCCCTACCAATAATCTATAATTGAATAGATCTGGTATTAAGCTTACAAACCTTTTGACTATAGGAAATTGCCACCAAGAGTAGGGATACTGCAGGGATACAATATCTCCCCAACTTCATGTCAGTTCCAGGCAGGATTAGATTACCCACTTGCATTCAGTCAGGCTTAAAGTCTGCCAGGTGTCAGTGGGGAGATTGAGTCAGGAGAATCCCAACTAAGCCCATGCTGAACAGCCACTCTCCCGCCCTTCCCTTGAGATCACCTATGCAGCTCATACCAGCATCTCACCAGCATACTGGCATCATGGATTGGAGGCTCAGATTGCCTTTCTTGCTACCCATACCTGGAGTTAGACTCAGAACAGTCACTTAATAGTCCCATAGCATCTAAAAATGGCAAGTTCCAATAACCAGGTTTCAAATATGCCATTGCTTTTTTTAAAGTGACTCTAAATCAATCTAAAATTAATCCTTTTCCTGATCAAGTCTAGGCATTATCATGCAGAAAAATAAATAAATCGATAAATAAACAAACAAACAACCAGATTATGTAGAAACACACGGAGGCATTTGGTTTTTGTTTTTAAATTTGCAGTTACCTTAAAGTAAAAATAATATACATTAAAAACCCCAAGCCCCTGGGGACAACAGCAACAGTCTTGACAACAATCCCTAAGTCTAAAAAGGTGGACAAACTCTCCCCTTAGCCCCACGTATCACTGGGGAGAGATGTCTTCTGGTAAATGAGCACCTGTCAGAGCAGCAGATTAGGCAGAAATGACCACTGTCCGCTGATGAGACTGCTAACCAGACCTGGCCTGGCCCCAGGTGCCTTAGCTGGGAAAACGCAGCATTTCTGACCAACTGATTTTTAACGACCCAGACCACTTGCCTAGAGAGAGTCAATCTGCCAGTTCGGGTGTTAAACATCAGGCTTCCGTGCCAGGCTACCTGTGGTTTGGTAAATATTGGCAGCTGGGTGATGCAACTGCTAGAATGCTGGCTTTGGAGTGAGCAAGACCTGAGTATGATTCTGGCCTTAGACACTTACTAGCTGCATGACCCTGGACAAGTCCGTTAATTCTGTTTGCCTCCGTTTCCTCATCTGTAAAATTATCTGGAGAAGTTTCCTTCTCCAAATCACTGCAGTAATTTTGCTAAGAAAACTCCAAATGGGGTCACAAAGAATCAGATACAACCCTGAGAAGATTATTTTATAGATAAGCAACTGAGGCAGACAGAGAAGTGTCTGCTTCCCAGAGTTGTTCTAAGGATCAAGCACGATCATATTGGTAAAACATTTTGCAAACTCATATAAATGCTTACTGATAAAACTAGCTCCTTAGAGACCAGCCTCTGAGGTTACCAGCTTCAGCCTCAACAGTCCTCTGAAGTTTTGTGCTAAGTTCAAGATGACAAGGGCTCCTTCCTACCTTACAATGGCTGTGCCCCATGGACCCTCATGGGAAGCTCCAGGGTCTGGATTCAAAATCTCCCACTGGGCAGAGACAGCCCCAGACCAAAAATAAATAAGGGCTCCTTAGAAAGCAGAGGGGTGGGTGTTTGGGGGGGAGTCCTTCAGGCACTCACTCATGGTCTCCCCTTTTGTTTCTACTGGCCATTGAGAGTCATCTCCCCGAAAGTGACACCTTTAAGGATAACATGCCGTAACAAATTTAGATTAAAGCCACATGAAAATGTCAGCCAAAAGTCAAGGGAGAGAATGGGAAAAGAGAGCCGGGAGATTGGATTTGGGGGCTGAGTCTCTGCCTTCCTTAGGGCATACAAAAACCTTGCCTCTACCCCAGCATTCCTGGGATGGCTCCCTCCAGCAATGTCCTCTTCACTTCTGGTGCTGCAGCCCTACCACGATTCAGCAAAGGAAGCCAGGAGCTAATAGCCTGAAGCCAGAAAACGGGGAAGGTATCCAGATGTGCTTCAGGTCACAGTGGTACAGTGGTACAGTACTTCCCACAGTATGGGGAAGTTGCAGAGATGAAGATTTCAGCGTAATATCAGAAAAAAAATTCCTCACAATTAGAGCTGCCCACAGATCTAAAAGGCTGCCCTATGAGGTAGTGAGCTCCCCATCACCAGACTTCTTCAAGCAGAGGTTGGCTGACCTCTTGTCAGGGATGTGATGGAGGGATTCTTGTTCAGGAATGGTTTGGACTCAATGCCTCTGAGGTCCCTTCTAGTTCTAAAATCCAATGATTCCTCAAGAAAGATCCAAGATCCTAGTCTCTAGGGTGAGGTGGAGGCAAGGAGTGTGGGTGGGTGGATGTAGAGTCTGGCCCTGATGACCCTCCAAGAGAGAGAAAGTGGCAACTTGTACTGGTAAAGGAAGTGTCCTCTGGGAGTCCCCTATATCACTATAACCTCAGCTCATTACTCCCTTGGTAATGTCAGTTCACTGAGGGCAAAGGACAGTCTTGATTTTTGTCTTTGTGGCCATGCCTAGCACATACTCGGCTCTCATTTTAAAATCTGTTAAAATGTTGTCTACAAAAATGCTTTCGATTTTTTTTTTTACACTTTTGATGTCAGTCAGAACATGCCAGTAAATACATGTATAGGAATGAAGGGAAGCACATACATGTAACATGCCAAGAGAATCTCAGAGCAGGGGAAGGAATTCTGAGCTGGCACTGGAGGAAATGACTTTGCAGACTCTCTGGGCCAATTCTCAGCCATGTGACCTTGGGAAATCTCTGGGCCTCAGTGTTCCCATCTCTAAAACAAGGGGATTGGACTCAGTGGCTCCCCCCAGGCTCCCCAGCCTCCCTCCCAGCCTGTGTAGGCCAGGTCATGGTGTGGGAGCCAGGCTGTGAATGTAGGCACCCTGCCTCCTCCTCCCTGCCTCCCTCGTCCTCCTCTGGGTCTAAGTGTCAGAGCAGATCACTGGTTTCTAATCAGGGCAGCAGCTGGGAGGAGAGGCGCAAGCAGCCATCACCTCTTTTAGGAACAGGACCCGACAGGCCCGTCGGCGAGAGCCAGCACACACACACACACACACACACACACACACACACACACACACACACACACACACACACACCCATGCACACATGACCACACATGCACTAGTGTGGGGCTGCCAGACAGAGGCAAGGAAACACTGGGGCTGAAGGTCTGGGCTGGTCACATCCTCCAATCAGAGCAGCCCCAGGGCTACAGCTCAGGTGTTCTCTGCTCTGCCTCAACCCCTCTGGGCTCACAAGCCCCCTCTTCTCCATCAACTGCTGATCACATGAGAAGGGAGGCTGACTGGCCCTGGCCCAGCTATGGAAGCTGGCCATCTAGGGTGCTCTGATGGGGCTGACTGACCCCCTCATCCCCTGGGAAACTTGTATTTCTCTGCTTCTGCTCCATTTACCAAGAGAGGTAGGGGTGATGGCCCTCTACAGCATCTTACAGAAGGGGAAACTGAGGCCCAGAGAAGTTGCAACTTTCTCAAGGCCATACAGCCAGGAAGTGGCTAAGTGAGGAATCCACCTCAGGCCTTTCCATGCACAGGCCAGAGAGTACCCTGCCTAAGGACTGAGGCTTCCATCAGCCCAGGCTGAGCTTGTAGGAACAGCTGTCAGTTTCACAGGGTCAGACTTAAACCTGGTAGGAGAACCATGAGAAAGGTAGTGTGGGGCAGTGGGACCTAGGGTCAAAGGCTTTGGATGCGAATCCCAGATCAATCTTTTACTACCTGTGTGATGCTGGGCAAGTTCCTTGCCTTCTCTGGGCCTCCCATTTCCCCTCAGTAAGATGAGGGCATTGGACAGACTTCTGAGATCCCTTCTAGCTCTAAATCTGTCATTCAGGGAAGGTCTGAGTGCAAGGGAAAGGAAGGAGGACCCAGTGCAGGCAGGGCTGGGCAGGATGGAAGACTGGGACAGGGCACCTCATGATGACTTTTTCTCTCCCTGAAGGACTCTGACCGACCTCTTGAAACAGCCTGGGCAGAGCCCCTCGGCCCCCGTACCCCCACCCCTGGGCAGCAGCATGCAGGTGCAGATGGGGGACAGCCTCTCTCGGGGATCCCCTCGAAACAGCACAGGTGAGTGGGGAAGGAAAGGGGAGAGGGCACAGAAAGAGAGGAAATTGAGGTGGGAGGCCCTTCCCTGGGGCTCAAGGGAAGTGGCTCCCTCAGATAATGTGCTGAGGGATAGTCTATAAGTGAATGGGGCAGACATATTGGAGGAGGAATGTGTGACCCAGCACTTCCCAGTTTACACTGGAACAGAATGTTGTGATGGGGGCTCATTCAGAATTGGGCATTAGGGCCAACTGGAAACCCCTGATAGATGCTTCTCTCTCCTTCCTGCTAGCCCTTCCCAACTCACCCTCGGTTGCTCCTCAAGTTCTTCTGAATTAGGGCAGGGTACAATGGGAGAGCCATGGAGTCAGAGGACCTGAGTGTCAAATTCCATTTGGACAAGTCACTCTGGACCTCAGTTTCCTCATCTAGAAAATGAGCAGGTTGGGTTAGCTGACCTCTGAGGCCCCTTTCACCTGTCAATCTATTGACCTAATCTCTCTACTGACCTCCAGTCTCAGGCTTCTGCCAGCCTAATGAAAAGGGAAGACCCAAGGAAGTTGAAATGGAGGATATCCAAAGCAGATGCTCTTTCTTCCCAAACCCTCCCCCTCTCCTCCCCTCCCTATTATTGCTGAGGGCACACCATCCTTCCTGTCCCCTAGGCTCACAACCACATCCAAGTCATCACCAACTCCTGTCCATTTGACCTTCCCAGAATTCTCCTGGCCACGGCCCTCACCTTCACACCTGGACTATTGCAAAGTTGGGGAGGGGGGAGTCTGCCTACCTCAGGTCTCTGCCCCTCCAGTGCCCCCTCCATTCAGCCACCAAAGGAATTTTCCTGAAGCACAGATCTGACCACGTCAAACCCCCACTCAATAAACTCCACTGGCCCCATGTTGTCCCCAGGAGCAAATGCAGAATGAATGCTCTGTAGGTCAAGAACCTTCCCTCTCTTCTCGATCTTGCTACACTCCACTCCCCCATCTGCTTCAGCCCAGAGCTCCTGACCCCCTGGCTGTTCTACCAACCCCCCTATCCCCTGGCTCTGGCCATCCTGCCTGACTGCACCCACCCCCAATGCTATTGACCTCTCGGGCTACTGGCTTCCACTGTCTCCAGATCGGCCCCTACCTCCCCCAAAGGCCTTTGTGGGTCAAGTTCCCTCTACTCTTCCCCAATCCTCAAATGCTTCTCCTCTGAGACTGCCTTCTCCCTACTCTCTCTGTCTGGTGTATAAGTAGTGTTTGAATACTCCCCGTCAGAGCATGAGCTCCTTGGATGCAGGAACCATCTTTCTGGTTTCTTTGCATCCTCAGCCTCAGAACAATGACACACACAATCACCTTCAGAAATGCCAACTGATTGACCTCTTGTAGCCCTGGGGATGAGAGCTAGCAGAGAAACAGGGAAGAGCCCCGGAAGGGACAGACCCCAATGCCAGGCCCTGTTCTCACCCCCTCCCCCCCGCCCACTTTTCCTCTTCTCTCTTCTCCAGACAAAAAGCACTTGAACAACGCCCCTCTGGGGACTCCAATGCTGCCCTCCCTGGGGCTTGGCCCTCCCCACGGAGCCCGGCTGCCCCTGGGCAACAGCATGACCCTGCAGCCCGACTACACCAAGTATGCCACCCTGACTGCTGGTAAGTGTCCCTGCCAGGTGAGGTGACTCTGGCCTGTCCCCCTGCCATCCCATAATGTTATGAGGACATCCCTCCAGGACAATGAGTCTTGAATCCTGACTCGGGATTCTCAAGTTCTCTGCCCCCACACAACAGCATCTCGGTTCCCCTCACCTGGGGTTCCAGAGCTCTGTCCCAACCACTCCACAGCTGGGGTATCCCCACGTTCTCTGCCTTGGCCAGGTCAGACCCCCTGCCTACAGCCCTGCCGGTTCCTGAGTTAATTCTTCAAATGCATCCAGCTCAGTCTCCCATGGTTGCCAGCTCCGAGTCTATCCCCACCCCCTCATCTCCATTCACAAGGCCTATACCTAGTGCCAGCCCCCTTTCTTCACCCTCCCACCTTAGGATGTTCATGCCCCCTGACCTGGATTTCTTTCCCTCTACCCCTCCCCCCCACTCCCACAGAAAGTACCTCTGGAGAATTTTACAAACGCTTCCCCTCGGTGGATGTGCCTGTGCCCAGCACCGTGTCCCTCCCACCCCGAGTCCCCAGGCACCACAAGGATCTGCCCCTGCTGCTGGACGGCTGTCCCTGGGCCACACCAGGCCCCAGGGCTAAAGGGCTAAGAAGTGGTACTCGGCAGTCCGCGGCAGGGCCGAGCCCGGGGCCCCCCAGCTGCCAGAGCTGGGCCACCTCCCGGGTGCCTCCTAGAACCCCCCATGGACCCCGGGCCCAGCCCTCCCCAGCCCCACGACGGGCCCCAGGCCATGTGCCCAAGCATCAATTCAGTTCAGAGCAGCTGAGTGAGGCCTTCAGCCACCAACCCCCTGGGGGGGCACGCCACCTGACCACCAATAGTAAGGCTGAGGTCACAGTGTGAGGGCTCCAGCTCCAGGATGTCACTTTCCTCCTGAGAAGGGAGTGCAGGACTGGGGTGGAAGGAGGGGCCAGGCTGGGAGCATCTGGTCTGGCATCTTCAGCCCTCTGGGCTCCCAGACTGTTCAGATCTGGGGTCTAAGGAGCTTGATTCTAGGCCTGACCACTGCTTCTTGTCTATAAGACCCTGGACAACATTGTTCCCCTCTGGACCTTGGGTCCTTCCCCTGTAGAGTGATGGGCTGGACCAGGGAATGTACCCTAGAGTTCCATTCTCTGGTTACCTGGCTGCCTTCTATTTCTGAACTATCCCCAGCCTGCTAAGTCAGGGGCAGTGCTCTCTCCCAGCCCAAGGTCAGACAATCCTGGGATGGAGAGGTCTAAAATTCTCCCTGGTGGGCTCTGGGCTAGCAAGAAATGGCCTGTTTCACGTTGCCAGTATCAAAGACTAGTGCCCTTGGTGGCATTCGGACCCTGCTAGGCTGGTAGACCCCTTCTCTCCAAGGGCCCTCTCAAACTTAGGCCTAAGGGGAGGAGCCAGAAGGAGAAATGGGGCTGGGGGCATAGAGATGGGAGAAAGGGGGCAGGGGGGCTATGGGGGCAGTAGAAAGAGGAAGCCTTATCTACCCAGGGTCCCTACTTGTTCCTTTGTAAATAAATCTAACCTCTGCTCCTTAATAAACATGTCCTCCCCAGGAGAGGAGGCTGGCTGGTAGCTAATTATGGTGGTCTAAGGGTTTTCCTTCTGAGTTTCCCCAAAATGGGTGTTTCCCTTCAGAGAATAGTCTTTTCCTGGCCTAGCCTCATGATGGAGGTCTGGGCCAAGGTCTCACCCGAAGAAAGGAGAAAGGGCCCTGCAGCACCACGGAGCAGAGTGCCAGCCTGTCTCCTGGTATCTCCCCCCCCCCCCCCCACTTCCCCAGTATGACAGCAAAGAAAATCCTGTTAAAATCCTCATTCTGCTCCTTTCCACATCACCTTCAGGGAGTCTCTGTCTCTCTCTCTCTGTCTCTCTCTCTCTCTGTCTGTCTCTATGTATCTCTGTGCCTCTCTGTCTCTCTCTCTGTCTCTCTGTCATTCTCTCTCTCTGTCTCTCTCTCTCTCTGTCTCTGTCTCTCTCTCTCTGTCTCTCTGTCTCTGTCTGTCTGTCTCTCTCTCCATTCTGCCCCACCCAGTCAATTTCTTCCCTCAATCACTAATCCAATACCCTTTAGACTCGCTGGGGAGGGGGGGCACTGGGGTGAAGTGATCAAGGTCCCTGCCCACAGGGAGCTCACAGTTTCATTAAAGAGACCAGAGTCACCCATGAAAAGTGTTATTAGAGCAGTCTGTGATCAGCAGGGCACATGAGCTGTAGTGGTAGTGAGGGTGGTGAGGGCCCAGACAATTCAAAGACCAGTTCTTCCTGAGAGAGGTCAGGCAGGACTCCCTGGAGGAGGTAATGTTTCAGCCAGTTCTTGAAGGATGGAGTGCCAAAAGGTAAGTGGTCTGGTCTGCTTAGAGCCAGTTTAGAAGGCCTTGAATGCCAGGCAAGTAGTGAGTCCACACTCAGCGCCATCTCCTACATGGCCTGGGACCCCTTCCCTGAGTGCCCCCACCTTCCCCGTGCCCCCAAGGAAGGTTGGCTCCTTTTCTATAACTCACCTCTTTCCCTGTTCTCTTGGCAGCAGGGTGGTTTGGCATGAGGCCCCAGCCAATCTCGGGCTCCAGGCCAACAAGGCACTGCAGCCATCAGAGCCATCTGCTTGGCTGACAGCTGGTGTCCACAGGAGCAGGCAGCACCCGAGCAACTGTGGGGCTCCTCCCCTTCCCATCCAAGGGAAAAGGTGGGAGGGGGATAGAAGGGACAGGAGGGATCCCCTGAACCCCAGGAAAGCAGTGAAACTGAAGGGAACACATGTGTGACCTCACGTGCTCAGCCCGAGCCTGCCAAGAGGAACAAGGCAGGATTCCACACAATCTGCCAAAAGGATAGCCTGCCCCCCAACACGCCCAAGAAATACAGCCTGCATGATGGGCCTGGGGTCAGTTTCCTAAGAGCCAGAGATCAGAAAGCTGGGAAAGACCTAGAACGTAGATTGTCTGAATAGGGAGAAACCTTAAAACATTAAACATTAGATTGAAGACCCTCAGAACATAGAATGTCAGAGTTGGGAGGGGCCTTAGAACATGGAATGTCAGAGCTGGGAAGGGCTTTAGAACAGGGGATGTCAGGGCTAGGGGGACCTTTAGAACACAAAGGGAGGAAGCTTAGGGAATCTTGTGGAGCTTCCTTATCTCAGCAAGAAAGAGACAAAAGCCCGAGCAGGGTCTTGTCTGCTCTGGGCCATATCCTTTTGGGGTGGCATCAGAGCTGGCCAGCTGCCACATTTAAAGAGTGAGGTTGAGCTAATTTTCCCTCATGGGGCACTTACAATGATGGGAAGGGCTCTGAAATTACGATTTTCTGGGAACCTATTGGAGGAATTACAGATCCTGAGTTAGGTTAATAAGGGCTAAGAATCCCATCTCCTGCCTCTCAATCTGTGTTCCCCCTTCATGAATGGCTAATGGTGGAACCTCGGGCACTGTGACAGACTATTGGTCACCCACAAGGGAGGAGGTGTCGGCAGGCGGCCTGCAGGGCAGGGATAGGTGACAGGTGGGCCCAAGTTCTGAGGGAGTACCAAGCTGCATTTCTGAGTTGCAGGGAGCTTCCTGGGCTGGCCTCATGGAACAACAGGCTGACCCGGGGGCCCAGACCCCCTGCTGTCTTGTCTTCCCCCACCCCCTGCAGCTGGGGTTCAGCTCTGGAGAGCTGGGGGCGGGCAGGCTGACTCATCCATATTCCAAAGACAAGAAGCTGCTCCAGCAGGAATAATGGGCATGTCACCCACCCCCAGGGTCCCCCCCCCCCCCCCCCCCCCCGCCTACCCCTCGCCACCCTCCTAACGCAGGCACCCAGCATGGGTGACAGTGAGGATGGCTGAGGACCGTCCACGGTTCTGGGCAGGAAAGAACCTAAGGAGCTGGAGCCAGTCCAGGAGCAGACGACAAGGGCCGGGAAAGGTCTGGGGACTGTGCCCCCCAGTCACCCACGAAAATGGCCAGCAGCTCAGCAGTGGACCCCGAGAGCTGCTTATAAGCACTGATGTTGTAAGAGGCAACCTCCCTGAGCCTTGGTTTCCTCATCTGTAAGACAGAGCTAAGGTAGATGCCTCTGAGGCCCCTTTCAGCTCTAGGGCTGAGATTCTCTAGAGCAGATTCAGGAGAAAAACTGGAGCTCTGCCATAATACATCGAGGAAGTCCCCCCTCCCCCCTTCTTTGGATCGGCCCCTCCCAGCCCTGACCTTCCCTGCTCTCAGGCCCCTCCCAGCTCTGACAATCTGAGTTCTAAGGTGTCTCCTAGTAGTGGTTTTCTACGCCTTAATGAAAGCACAGAAATGACCCTTGGGTGACCACAGGCCCTGAAGGTGGCTGGGATCTTACACATTTGCCAGAAGGTTCAGGGACTGGAGTGGAATTTGGTCTCTTGCTGGTTGGGGATCTGCTGACCCCTGGTGGCCACTGGTATCAATATGCCAGAATTAGGCCCGTACTGGATGTGTCAACTCAGGTCGGCTCTGAGCCACTGAAACAATATTCATCAGTAAAGGGCCAGAGAACCTCCCCACCAACAAGCACCCTTCCCTCCGGGGGTTTCCAATCTAGGATGAACCTGGGTGACATTCTCCTCCAGAGAATGGAGGAAGCACCACTCAGCCCAGTCACATCCCATGCCTTTGCGTCAAGACCCCTCTGCACATGATGGAACACAGGGATCAGGCACCCCAGAACAGTGTGGGCTTGAGAGGTCACCTCAGAAGGGAAACAGAAGGGAAACGTCCTGGACTCCGACGGCCCAGGTTTGAGGCTCATCTCCCTGACTTCTTCAAGCCTCACTTTTCTTCTCTGCAAAATAAGACTTTGGGTCATTTAACAAATGAGGTAATTGAGGCTTGACTTCCCGGGGTCACAGATAAGGGAGTACCAGAGGTAAGACTTGAACTCAGCTCCTCCAACTCCAGTGGTCTTTCCATTGCACCACACCACTGCATGGAATCCTAAGCATTGGAGACAGGTTAGAGGTCAGAAGTCGGCTAGTCCAAACTCCTCTGGAATCATGACATCTGCCTGTTCCATTCAACAAATTCTTATAAACACCTACTTTGCAGGCAATGGGGAGAGGTACGTTTGCAGAAAGCAGACTCCCAGCCCTCAGAAATCTAAGTCAGTTGTCTTTCAGTCATTTCTGACTCTTTGTGAGTCAATTTGGAATTTTCTTGGCAAATACTGGAGTGGTTTGCCATTTCCTCGCATCCTTCCTTTCTTCTCCAGCTCATTTTACAGATGAGTAAACTGAGGCAAACAGGGCTCAGTGACTTGCCCAGGGTCACACAGCTAGGAAGATTTGAGGTCAGATTTGAACTAAGGAAGATGAGCCATCCTGGCTCCAGGCAAGTGCTCTGTGCAATATGGTGCCAGCTAGCTGCCCACTAATATAGACCTGCCTAATACACAATAGAGGAGAGTGGGAAAGACATAGCCCCTAAGGCAACATGACTTAACCATGGAATGATGATTTGGAGGGCCTGAGTTCAAATCCCACCTCTATTTGTGTGACCTTGAGCAAAGTGGACCAAGTAGTCTCTGCAGTCCCTTCCCATTCTGAATCCTGGTTTCAACAGGCAAAGGTGAGGAAAGAGTGCCCCCATTGCAGGGATGGAGCCCAGGCTAGGAGGTGAGAGGGATGAGGCCAACATCAGGGAACAGCTACCAGTCCCACAGAGCTGGAAGAAGGGCATGAAGAAGAGTAACTTTTTAAAGAAGAAAAAGCTCATGAAATTTGCATTTTATCCTTGAGGTGAGGGGATGTCAGTGAAGGCTTCTGGAGTGACCTGCACCCACCTGTGACTTAGGAAGATGACTTCTGTGACCATGAGGACATCCTGGAGAGGGGACTGGAGGCAGGAAGGCTACTGTGATGGTAGAGGGGAGAGATCCTGGTGGAGAGAGTGAGGGTCCCAGTGTGGATAGCTCTGCTTCCCAGAAATCCAATTCATGTCGGGGAGGAAGAAACAGTTGAGATTTCTATTCAATAAACACTAATTAAGCGCCTACTATGTGCCAGGGACTGTGCTAACCATCAGGGATATACAAAGAAGGAAAAGACCGGCCCTGCCTTCAAGGGGCTAATCCTCTAATGTGGCACTCTCCAGACAATGCTGTATTTGGAGTCAGGGGACCTAGGTCCGACTACCAACTCTGCCACCTGGGGGACCTTCGAAAAACCACTCATGCTCTCTGGGACTCGATTTTCTTAGAAGGAGGGGGTTGGGTTGGGCCACCCAAGATCCAGGATCCTATGCATGATTCAGGTGATTTGGGCCTGAATAAGCCTGCTGGTTTCATTAACACAAAGATGGAGTTGGGAAACAGGCTGATGGGGTGGGGCCAGAGAGCAGATGCTGAATTTACGGAATTTCAGAATTAGAAGGGAGCCCTCCAGACATTTGGAGAAAGACATGCCTCTGCTCCCAGGAAGCCTTCTCTCCCTTGAGCCCTGCCCCATTCTTTTCAGCTTTGGAGGCTGTCCAACAGGCAGAAGTACAAGACTCAAAACAGAGGGAACAACTGAAACTTTCATTAGATCATATCCTTGGCGCACAGTAGGCTCTTAATAAATGTTGATTGATGTCCTCCTACAAGTGGTCATCTACCTTTCACCTAACCCGATCCTGTGACTCCACTGTCCACTGAAATGACGCTGTAGTTTTGGACAGTTCCAATCTTCGGGAAGATTTTCTTTATTTTGGCCTCAAACTGCTTTGAAATGTTCACCTGGTTTTCCCAGTACCGCTTGTTTTTGTATGTGCGTGTGTGGGGGAAATCAAGACGATCATCTCTTCTGCTTGACAACCTTTCAAATTTAAAAATCAACAATATCTCCCCCATCTCTACTCTTCCCTTTTCCAGGTTAAACAGGCAACTCCTTTAAGTGATGCTTAAAAAAAATATTAACCTGAACTCCTAGAGGCAGGCTCCAGCTTGTCAAGGTCCCTTCTCAAATGTGGTTGTCACAGGGCCCCAGGGGGCTCCCTCTTTTTCTGCACAGGCTTTAAGGTCAGAGTTCCCTGTCCAGCCAAATATCCCAGCTTCTTTAGAACCCTCCTCCTCCCCACACACCCTTTTTTTCCTAATCTAAATCATTTTCATCACCAGGGTTTTGTTAGTCTCAGACCAAGGGATCCTACCCAGTCAATTCTCTGACCTCTTTTGAAATTTGCCCTCTGGGAGCCTCAGGTGGAAGCTAAACCCACCCATCCACCTCTCTTTCCTATCTGCAATGGCACTGCAAGTACCACATGCCAGACACGGTGCCAAATATTGGGAAGTACAAAGGATGAAGACAATTCTTGCTTCGTCACTTCCCTCTCAAGACTCTGGTTATAGGAGATTCCCATAGTCTACTTCACTACTGGTTCTGGAGTCACAAGGTCCTGAGTTCAAATACAGCCTGTAATATGAAGGGGCTGGGCCCCTGGCCTTGCGGTCCCTTCAAACCATCTGGAACCTCCAGCAGAATTAGTCCAGGATAGTGGTTTCATTTGGAGCTGAGCTACTTACGGGACTTTTCGAGAGGGATCCCGTAGTGTCTGCCTACATCCCCACATACACCGTGTCCATATACACACCTTCACTCTTAAGACATTCAACCCAATTAACTCCTGTCTTTACAGCCCTCACCAGGAGGTTCACTCTTCATAGAAACGTCAAGATCCAGTCAGCTGGGAACCCCACCTTGTCCTCTTCACCACCAAAAGTAAATTCAAACCTGAAGTGGGGAGGAGGGGACAACAGCCCATGGGAGATGGAAGATGAATGAAGGGGAGAGAGGACACCCCTGGCCCAAACTGTGTTTATTGACTACGTCAGACAAGGTGATTAAACATGAAAGACGTCACTCTTGGGAGCTGAGCCCCCAGCCTTCCTTGGGGGGCTAAATAGCCCCCCAGTTCCAACACCCAAACCTGTCCCCCATCCCCCTCCCCAAACAACAAGGCACATATATACACACATAAAACAAACAATGGTTGGGACTGCCGCTGAACCCATAAATAACACAGAATATAAAACTAGTCCACAGACCCTTGATGTGGTCGGAGGGCTGGGGAGAAGCCTGAGATGGAAGAAATCAGCAAGGGCATCAGGTGGCCTGGGGCAGGCCGTTGATCAGTACAAGGTTCCATTTCCTTTGTCCTGCTCCCTGCTGAATAGCCAGCAGGCTCTGCCTGGGCCCTCCACCAAAGTATCTTAAGGTGGAGGGTCCCACTCTGGGCTGTACCCACCATGCTGGAAGGGCCTTCATTTAAGGGGCTGGCCTGATCCAGTCTTCCCGGGGCCCCACTCCTGCCTCCAGTTGCCCTATGGCTCTCTTTCTGTCCTAGGAGGTGGGGTTGGGCACTACTTCCCAGATCTCCTTTCCTCCTCTAAGCCTGAAGCTGCAGAGGCCAAATAGTTTCTAGGAAGTGGCAGCTGACTCACAGACCCTGAAGGGTGAACAAGGCTACAAGGAAGATGTTTGGTCCACAGTGAAACCAAAGCTACTGGTTTGTGGTTCTCAAGGGCATTTGGTCACTGCCAGCAAACAGGAGACAAGGTCTGCCAAGCCACAGAATTGCCAGGCTTCCAGGGCAGTAAGGAAGAGCCTTCTAGCCAAGGGTTCCTGGTGATGCAGTAACCCTGCGATTGTAGGTGAAGATGCCTGGGCACTAGTGCCTTTGGACATGTCTGTGATGCTCTGAGGACCTACCTTGGCCAGCAATGATGAGGGCCCACAAACCCTGACCTCCCCCAACACTCCCCTGGAGCTGCCAAAAGGGCAGGGGGAGGCATCTACCCAGAAGGGTAAAGCCAGCTCTGGGCCTCCACCCTGGCCCAAGAAGGGAAGAAAACAGCATCTCTGTCCCAAGAGAAGGAGGGCCCGGCTGGGCACACCCCTCTCATATGTGGGGAGAAGGTAGAGGGTCCTTGAAAACAGCCTCCTTCCTGCCCATTCTAGAGCCAAGAGGCCTGGATGGGGGCACAGGCCCAGGGAAGCAGCTGGGCAGACCGGGGCCCCATCAGTCACTTCAGTTGAAGAATTTGGGGTAAGTACAGAACAAGGACCAGGACACCCAAGGAATGGAAACGAGGCCCTCCCCACTCCCACCATACAGATGGTTCCAGTGACAGTGTCCCTGGGCCATTGTACCATGACCCACAGCACTCTCCCCCTCAGCATCCACTCTGATCCTGACTGCCTGGGCATGTGTCCTGGCCCTGCTGCAGAGAGCCAAGAGAAAGAGACAGAGAGGGAAGGAGGAAGAAAATTAAGGAAGATACCATTTTTTTTTAGAAAATTAAAAAAAGATGATTTTATTTCATGTTTGCCCTGAGGACTGCCCCCCCTTCCCCCTAACTCCCCCTGGCGCTGGGGTCTGGACTACCACACTCACCCCACAGCTATCGCTTCTAATACAGGAAAAATAATTAACAGCTATGTCAGAGACAGGAGAGGAGACAGAGAGCAAGAGAAAGAGGGGGCTGGCTATGCCCCCCTCACAGCTCAGCAAGCCAAACACACAAAGCCAGAGTAAAAACCGTCGTGTTTCCAAAACACGTACTTTGATAGGCATCCGGAGCATCCCTGGCTCAGCACGGATGGACTGAGCGATGCCTGGAGGGTCTGAAGGCTGCAGGAAGGGCCTCTGCCCTTCTCCTGGGGTTTGCCTGCTGCCCCCCAGTCTCTCCTCCAGGTCCCCATCTGGGTACCAGACCACTAGACTCTCCTCCCTCAATGAAAGATGAAACTTTCCAAGTTTCCTGGGTGGTCCTAGAGCAGGGGAGCCCAAGGAAGGGACACTAGGCAGAGGCTGGCAGTGGAGGGGGCAATGACCAGCAGCTTGAGAGCCCCAACCCCCCTGGCTCAGACGGTGCAAGCAAGGGGTTCAGGTGGCATAGACCGAGACAGACAAGTGAGGGTCTGAGCAGAGGAGAAAGGGGAGGCAGGGGCCAGGTTAGGAGGCCGCAATGGCAGTGCCTCCACTCAGCTTGACAATCATCTGCTGGCAGTCGCTACAGGAACGTTTGTCCCCAACTTTCTCCAGGGTCCGGGCAGCTTCTGCCAGCAGCACCGCCCGCTGACCCGGGGATGAGAGGAAGGATAAGGGCAGGTGGCGGCACGCCAGTAGGATGGCGGTGGCCCGTTCTCGCTGCCCAGGGAGGGCATCCACCTCTCCTGCAAGAAGGAGGGACAGAGGGACCCCAGGTAAGCCTCAGGATCTGACACCTACCCCTCCCTACCCAGAACCTCCAGGGAGCCATCCTCCTTTCCCCTGTCCCAAGAAGGACTCACCATGCTTGGTCTGGGCCAGGCGGCGTCTCAGGCTGTGCTCCAACAGCTGGTGGGTGCGGGTGGGGCTCGCGCCAGCCATCAAGCGCACTGTGGCCTCATGCAGGAACACCTGGGGGCAGGAGGGAGGGACCCCTGAGCCTGAGCAAGGACACGTCCAGGGTCCTTCAATCTATGCTCCAACATCACCCCTACCCCATGCCTAAGGGGTCTTTGCTCCAAACAGGGCTCTTTAAAAACGCCAATCCCCAAGGGAAAAAGAAACTCAAAATGAGGCCAAAGGTCATTCAGTAATGGGTGTCCAAAGTAAGGGAGAGGACACTCCCCCTCATCTGTCAAACCAAAGGCTGGGCCACCTCCTTCCTGCTACCCACTTAGGCCCTGTGTGGGCCATACTGCAGCTTGGGTCCATTCGAAGGCCAAGCCATGGGTTTCCCGCCCTGCTCCACAGGCCCCAGAGCTCTGTGAGGATGCCTACTGGACCAGCTCTGAGGTGGGGCCCCTCAGGAAGCCCCCAGGGCTTCCCTGTCTCGCTGTGTACACAATGACGGCTGGCGCTTGCCGCAGGAGGACCATCTGATGATCCTGTAAAGGCCTGAGCTCTGGGACTCAGACCGACTTGGTCTGCACATGCTTCCTCACAAGGGGCTGCAGAGATACGGAACTGGCTTTACAGGTGGGGAAGCTGAGGCTCAGAGGAGAGATGGCCTGCCCTGGGGATGCAGCTGGCAGGTGGCACAGTAATGACTGGAGCCAGGGCTGGTATTCTCATTCTACTACAGCCTTTCCCTCTCCTCCAGTGTCTCATGTTGTGCTGGGTACCCAGTTGTAGAGTGATGGCTACTGTGGTAACAATTTGCCAGGTCATCCTCTCCCTGCTAAGGGAGCCAGACCAGACCCTCAGACTGAGTCCCACGTGACCCAGAGGGAAAGGGAGAAGGGCCCCTGGTTCTTACTTTTCGATAGGCTGGCCGGAAGCTGTGCGCCAGCCTGCGTAGGCTGCCCAGATCCCTCTGGAAGCCCGCGAGCTCGGGGGCTGAGGCGTGGCAGGTCTCTCCCAGGGCTGGGCTGGAGCCCGCCTGCTTCTGCCACAGGGCAGTCCGGAGAGACAGCAGCAAGTCACAGGTGAGCAGCTGGATCACCTGCAGGGGGCCAGAGCAAACAGGAGGGAAGCAGTGAGCAGCCTGGCCCAGGCTGGGGTGCTCCAGAGCCCAGGGAGCAGTATGGGAGGGGAGGGGGCAGAGGCCAGCCATGTAGTACCCTCATCCTTGCCCAGGGGCATTGGGGGGTCCTTCCAGCAGGGAACCTGGACCCTGGGGACACTCCTCTCCACAGGAGCCTTGTCAGACCAGACAACCAAACAGTCTATGCCAGTACCAGCAGCAAACAGACTGGTGCTGGCATAGACTGAGGACTGGCCGGTGAGCCAGGAGGCCAGGTTGGGGCTTGTTCTGAGGAGAGTGGGAGGCAGCAGGGCCTAGGCTTTAGGGCTGTTCTCCTCCTGGTCCTCCTCCATGGACAGCTGACCACAGCTGCTTCTTGCCCACCTCACCAACAGCTTCCGTGCAGACATCTTCTCCCCACACAAGGACACCCCATTCTGTACCCGGGCACAGGAGTCCAGGTCCAGCAGACAGAGGCTCTGGAGTCCTAGAGGTGGGACAGCTGGCCTCCACACCCTGGTGCGTGTGTGTGTTTGAAGGGTGACAGTGGAGGGCCAGGCAGAGTTTGCTCTGGGTCACTCCTGGGACGTCTCTACACGGGGAGGCAGCCATGCCTCAGCAGGAGGGTGCTACGCTAGGGAACCTCACCCCTCCCCATTCTGTGACATTGTCCCTTTGCTTGGCCCCTGGCCCCCAGCAGGCTCAGGCCTAGCCCTCCTGAGTCTCTGCCACCTCGCCAGGGCTGGAACAGGAGAGCTCGGAAGGGAGCAGGGGAGGCGGCGGCAGAGGCGGCAGGGGTGGCGGCAGCAGTGCGGGCCTCCGGGATGCACTGCGGGAACATTGCACGGCCCGACACGACGTGCAATGCAACTACAATGCACCCCAGCCGCCCGCAGGGAGGCGAGGGGGCTGTGCCCGACTGCCCTGATGACCGCGTGCCCCGAGGCTTCCTGGTGGGGAGTGGGTGGGGGAGGCGGGGGCGGGGGCGGAGGGGGGGGGGGGGGGGGGAGGTCAGACAGTCAGGCCCCAGGCTTGGGCTCTCCTCTCCAGCAGGGCTTCCCCCCTCCCACTGGGAGCACCAGAGCCTTACGTGGGTGAGCCCCGCATCGGAGGCCGGACTGCTGACATTGAGGCTGCCCCACAGGTGACCGCTGGCCCTCTCACAGTGACCGAAGGAACTCTGCTGTGCTTCAGCCTTCCCTGAGAGTGAGGCATGCATGGCCCGGCAGATGTGGAGGACAGCCTTCACAAGGGGGCTCCTGGGAAGGAGGCAGGAGACAAAGGTGGGCTTCCTCTCAGCCTTTTAAGGGGCTTGTCCCTTTCCCCTGCCCTCCCAATAAAGGGTAAAATGAAGGAGCCATTGGTTAACACTACCCAGCCTATATCCAATGACAATGGGACAGGCAGAGCGCCAGCACCCATGGCCTTCCTCCCCACCATCCTGCCCTCAGCTGAGCATTCTGGGCACTGGACCCCCATCCCCTAAGACCATGCTGACAAAAGTGGATGGTGCTCCAAGAATCCGCTTCCACTTCTGCAAGTCAGCCCTGAGAGTCCTGATCCAAAGTGCCGACAGGCCACGGAGCATGAAGCCAGGAGTGGATGATGCGCTGAACCCCCTGCCACCTGACACACAATCCCCTTCTATGACATCCCCAACTAAGACCAGAGAGTCTCTATGGAACTCAGTCCAAGCGGAAGGAGGGCCAGGGAGCTCACTACCTGCAGAGGCAGCCCCCCTGGAGAGGAAGTTCTACTGCGCTGAGCCCAAAGCTGCCAAAATATGAGCGTTGGTGCCGGTGGGAAAAGCACTGATACAGCAGGTCTCTTCTCACTACCTGGGGTCTCATCAGATGAGTCATTTAACCAAAAGGCACTTGGTTTTCTCATATGGACAGTGAGGATGCCATCTGTAGCCTCCAGAATCAAGGCATGTTAAGAGCCATGTGGTCGCACCCATGTGAACACCAGCCCCTCTGTCCCAAGTACATGTCCAACCTGGGCCTGAAGCAATCCAAGGCTGCCTCCTCCATTCTGGAACATATTGTGCAGTCAGGATGGTTTGTAGGTCAAGTGCACTGCCAATTGAGGGTTAACCCCTTCAGGCACCTAGCCCTCCTTTCCTCTGGTTCTGTGTCCGGGGCATGTCCAGAAGATGTGACCACATTCCCCTTCTAGGTCTTCACTTCTTCTAGGGTTCCAGGGGCCCTATGCTGGGGCTGGCCGCTGTCCTGAAGATACTTTCAGCATGGGCAGCCCTTCCCTCCTTTATACATCCAGGAAGCATCAGAATATCTCAGGGCAGCCTCTCACCACCACCACAAACAGCCCCATCTGTCCATGTAAAGATGATTTCTTTGAACCCAAGGGTGAGTCTCAACATTTACATCTGTCAGGTTTAATTTCAATTGGTCTGGCCCAAAGTCCAAGCTGCTAAATGCTCCTGGGGTTTTGACAGCTGTCCAGCATGGGAGCTACCAGCCCCAGCTCCAGCCATCTTGTCCATTTGCGAGGTGCGCTCCGTAGGATAAGCTGGGTCACTGAGCCAGCAAAGACCCTGACAGGCCCAATGCTAAGCCCTTCCTGATGGCCTGGGGCTCCAAAGGTATGAGCAATGCTGTGGCCCAGCCCACAGCTCTCTGTCTCCTACAACTGTCCGAAGCCTGAGGCTAGTGGCTCAGCAACCATCCCTCGCCCACGTCCTAGATGCTCCTTTCTATTTTTGAAAACCAGAAAATCTCGGCTTCTTCATAAATTCACAGCTGGAAGGCACCTCAGACGTCAGCATGCCAAGCCACTGGGCATTCCCAAGGTACCCACTATGCTCCAGCCCTTCACAGACGAGATGCAAAGTCTGGCCCAGGGCAGCAGAGGTTCCTTAGCCACAAGCCCCTTGGCACTCTCATGCATGTGCACCACGAGGAGACCACAGCTCAGTCACATCTTCTCGAGCTCTAGGGTGCTCTTTTCCTAGTCTCCTCTCCTGGGGTCCAAGAGTCAGCAGTTCTGTGCTCTGCATCTAAGAGACCCTTTCCTTGGCTGAAGCTCCTTGTCAACCATCATCCTCTCCAGTCTTTGACTGGCTTGTCCTCACAACAACCCACTACTGTAGCACTGCTCTTAGTCTGCCCACCCTCATTCCTGGGCATGGCTCAAGCCGGGAACATTGCATGGATGCTCTCACTTTGGTGGCAACACCCAGAGCCTGGTCAGTTGGACAGAGAGGCCTTTTCTCTCCATCCAGACAGCCTGGGGCCATGGTGCCACCATGTGGCTTTCTATGGCCCAGCTGCTCTGAGGCTTGCTGGCCCTGACCTTGGGGTCATCCTCCAGAACTCAGATGGACAACTCAGAGTCGGCTCTACAGTGGCGGAGAGTTCAAGCTGCTTCTTCCCAGGGTGCTGGGGCTGCTCACTGAGCCAAAGGGCGTTGGGTCTCTGTCAAAGAGGAGGTGATCACAGCCTTCACCTCACCTTCTATCTGGGGGGAGGAGACAATGCTCCTCCTCCACCACCACATTCAGCTCCATCCCAACAGGAAGGAAGGGCAGTCCTTGGTTCATTCAGCCCTGGCAGACTTGGCTCTCTCCTTACTGGGCTGGGCCAAGCTGATGCCCCCCCCCCCCGCAATTATGTGCCTTCACTTTCATCAGCAATCCCTGAGGCTTTGGACTTATTTCTTAAACTTAATATCTGAGCACCTCCACTTCACAGTGGTTCTTCCAGGCACCCAATGGCAGTCCGCTCTGACTCCTCCTGTCCCAGCTAGCACAAGTGAGCAAGCATGTCCTTCTTCCCATTCCCCACTCCCAACACCAAAGACTACACACTGAAGAAGGGAAAGGGGCCACGCACTCAGCCATCTCTAGGGACTTGGGGATCCGCTCAACTTCAGTAAACCGTGACCGCATGGCTGCATCATCCCCTTGAAGCCAGTTGACAGCCATCCAGACTGCAGATGTCCACCACCTGCAGATGACGTCAGGACCTGGATAGGGCAGTAAGGACAGGGGGTCAGTTACTACAACACTCATGCCCAGACCGCCTCCTTGAGCGGGTAAGAGTGATGCCATCGTCATGAGCAGCAGGGGGCAGCCAATACAGTCCTCTGGTACTCACGAACCCCATTCAGAAGAGTCATTGGCCTAAAGGAGAGGACGGTCTAGGCTCCCGTCCAAGGAAACATTACTGTTCCCCAAATGCCTCATCCTAAGGCCAGCTGGGAGCTCAAGGAGGAGGGGACCATAAGCACATTCACATGACTGGGCAAATGAACTAGTGAAAGTAGAGAGCCGATAACTAGAGTCTTTAAGCTGCAAGCCACCTAAACGCCTTAAAAGTATTCTTAAATTGTTCTATTTATTTTATCATCAATACTTAATCTATTTTAAAGTACACAAAATCTATCCCCCCAAACAGGGACTCTTAACCAGGGCTCTGTGAATGTGCGCAGACTTACAGAGTCCATTAACTTATCTCTGAAAACATGTTACTGTTCCAGTGTGATTCTCCCTGGTAATCCTGAGGATTTGAGTTTACACATTGATAAACATGACTCTTGACAAGGTGCCTGTAGGCTTTATCAACTGACTGTCCAAGGGACCAGAACTCCCTTAAAAAAGACCCCAGCTTTCAAAGAACTGTAGGAGACTAATTGAACAGACTGCTGTTAGCCCCTCAAAGGCATGGAATGCCAGGCTCAGACCCACCTCCCTCCCAGCATCCTAGCATGCCCTCCCTGCCAGGCTCAGCCCGACCTGCAGCCTTCAAGCAGGGGCACCAGCACTGCTCACTCTATGGGTCTAACACCAGCGATGGCAGCTGAGCTGGGCTTTCTCAGTACATCGGGAGACCCCCGAAGGTCGCTGTCTCTATGTCCCTGCTTCTGATGACCTATGAAGGTGAAAACAAACTCCCACCCCCAAGAGACTCACCGAGTGCTGACTTCAACACCGAGGTGTTTGTGAAAGGTGGGGCCATGACCCCCACAGAATCCACAAAGGAATTCAGTAACTTCAGGTACTCCAGGGCCTTAGACAGTTCACTGAGAAGGATCAAAGGAAAAAGCACTGACTGCCAGGTCCCTAGACCTGGGCTGCCCACCTGCCCACTGCCCCTGGCAACCCAGTCCACACTCTTGCCAGAGCTCTGTTCCATCTGCCCAAAAGATGGCTGAAGTACCTCGAGGACCTCCCAGGGAGCCCACGCTCCCTGCTGGGTTACCCTGCACATCACCACCAGCTGAAATCCCACCAAGTCCAGCTCTGATCATGCCACCTGTGTGCACACCTCCCAGGGCCACCCACTCAACCACACCCAAGTTTTTCAGCTGGCTAGCCACAGAAGGCTGCCCACAATGTGGCCACATGTGACCCTTCCAGTCTCCCAGGTTCAGGGCTTCAGGGTTGGCAGGGACCTCAGAGGCCGAGTCCGACCCCTTTATTCACAAATGAGGAAAGGCATTCTCCCACCCCCAGGACATACCAGGTCTCCTCATTCTGCTCGGCCTGGGGCTTCACTAGGGCATCCACGGCTCGCGTGAGCAAATGCTTGCAAAATGCCTGGTGTACCTGTGCGATGGGGTCCGCTGCCAAAGGTGAGTGGTGGAGAAGGCTTTGTACCAGGCATTCAAGTAGATACAAACCACCCCCAACAGGGTAGAACAAAACTCCACACATCTTATAAAAACCACCAGGGAGAAATCCATCTCATCAGGTGGGCCAAAAGGCAGTGCTGATGCTGGAGGGGTCCTCGGGCCCCCTGGATAGCAATGTGACAGCAGACACACATGCCCTTGGATCCAAGGCCGCCCCAGTGAGATTCAAGGACAAGGAAAGAATCCCATATCTACAGAAGTCTTTATGGTGGCTTTCTTAGTGGTAGTGGGGAAACCAAGGGGGTGCTCACCAATCAAGGGGCAGAAGCTGAAACACGTTATGTACACAGACAACAAGGACTACATCTATGTTGTAAGAAATGACCAAAGGGATGATTCTGAGATACAGGGTGAGGTGAGAAGTACCAGGAGAGCCCCTTGTACAGAAACACTGCCACAAAAACAAAGCACTGATCAATGCAGTGACCCAGGCTAATTCCAAAAGACCAGCATATTCTGGGGCAGGGCCAATGCAGAAATGTATCTTAATCTAATTACACATATGTTCAAAAGGTTTTTTTTTTTTTCAACTGGGGAAAGATGGGGGGAGGGGCAGGAATATAAATGTTTGTTAATTCAGTGGGAACAGCAGGATGAAGCTCAGCAAGCAAAGGTGAGGGGCATTACTGGGTGGCACCGAGTGGCACCTAGGAGGAATTCAGAGAAATGCCAGGAGACTCTGAGGAGCTGATGCCAGAGAGAGCAGAACCACAGCACATCACACCGTGAATGAGGCCCTAGGGCTACCAGGAGATAGTGGTGCACACAGCCTCAGAGGGAGGCCCAGCAGGAGGTACTCTTTCTCTGTCTTCTCCCCTCAGAAGTGGGGATGATGCAGAGATAAAGCACCAGCGTCTACACTGGAGGGGGGCTCTGGCAGTGGCCCCAGCGTGTGTGACTGGCCAAGCCTCGGTTCCCTGGCCTGCCCAGAGCCGTGGGCTGCGTCTAGCCAGCCCTGCCTTGGGTGGCCAGAGGAGGGTGGGGACAGAGGCAGAGAAGAAGGTGGCTGGCAGCACCAACCTCTCAAGCCCAATGGACCAAGCCTCAAAAGGAGCAGCCGCTACCTCCAGGGCAGAGAAAACCTAGCTCTCAAAAAGGGAAAAGGCAGCAGAGCCTTGTGACAGGAGGGCAGCCTCAGGGTCTGGCCACTTCAGAAAGCTGCCCATCCCTGACCATGCCACTGTGGAGCAGCAGCCTGTGGGCCTCCATCTGCTCCCTAGGCCCCCAGAGGGGCCTAATGCCTGATCCAAGAGCAGCCCTAGAGAATGAATTACAGGCACCATGGCCTAAGGGAGAAAGAGGAGAAGGGGCCTTAGAAATCCTGGGACAGGAACCAGGTCAGGTCTGGGAGTCCACAAGGTTCTCACACCCAGGGAGCAGAATGCTTCTGATGAACGTAGGAAGGGCAGTGAGGCAGGCGGACAAACACAGCTGTCCATGCCAGTGAGGAGGTGTCCTCTCTCATCAGTGGTCAGTGGCACAGAGAAGGCCTTCCACACTTTCAGAGCCCTCCTACCCTGCCTTGATTCTGTTTTCTGTTCTTTGGGTCCCCAAGATCCCGGCTCCCAAAGGGCAGGGCCAATGGTGTCCACCTTCCCCCTCCCACCCCCCACCCCACAGGGGCCAGGAAGACTCGCACCTGGGTTTCTTGGGGCACAGTACAAGCTGTCTTTGGTGGCTGACTTCACCGACCAACTCCGCTCCACAAAGAACTTCTGGCCCAGGGGATGACAGAGCCAACGTAGAGAGTCAGGGACAGCATTCCGCTCAGGGCCACACAAGCTCTGGGCTCGGCTCAGGAAGTAGCTCTGTGAAGGGAGGGCAGAACAAAGGGCGAGAGGTGAGTGTGTGCTTGCTGTGGCCAACCTGAAGGGAGTCACCGAGGGTGAACCCACCAATAAATGTGTGGGATGGCAAGCTGGCAGTCTGGTCAGGCAAAGCCAAGACCTACGAATGTGGAACTGGACCCACAACACGGAGGCCATGCCAGGGTGTATGGGATTCTGAGAACACTTAGAAGGCCTCCACCCTTGATCCTTCAGCCATCTGGGAACGGGCATTCAAAGGGACTCAGTTACTCAGCTTAGTTCATCTCCTCTCCCAGAGAGGCAGCCTGGGACTGAGAAAAGTACTGAGCCCCAAGTCAGGAGACACCTGGGTTCAAGTTCCAGGTGTGACAGCTAGCACACCCCTGCCTCATGGGACTGCTTGGCTGCCCAGAGGGTGTTCCTCAGCCCCCAAAGGGGCAGCCCCAGCTGCTGCCAGGCACAGGAGTCATAGGGTCTCTGCACAAGCTTGGTGCTGACTTCTGCTACACAATTTAGTCACCAGGGGCAGGGACTACCTCTCAACTACCTCCCTCTCCCTCCAGGATGCTGTGGAGTAAGCACTCCCTGGAGGCCTCCGGAGTAAACAGCCTCGGCCCCAGAGCTCAGAACCAGAAACAAAGGAAAAGACATTTATCGGTTTCTCACAAATGTGTGGGATGGCAAGCTGGCGGTCTGGTCAGACAAGGCCAAGACCTACGAATGTGGGACTGGTAATGAGTACACTTTACAAATATCGTGCCACCTGAATCTCACACTCTACCAGGGAGGTGGTTGCTGGGACTATGTCCATTCTATAGATGAGAAAAGAGAGGCCAGCAGAGGTGAAATGATTTGCCCAGGATTCCACAGCCAGGAAATATCTGAGGCTGGACTGGAATTCAGGTCTTCCTGATTCCAGTCCCAGGGCTCTGTCCACTGCCCACTGGAGTTACCGCTAAGCTGAATGGCCCCCGGAGCCAGATCCAGTTCCTCCCACACAGGGATGCCTGATCCCTTCACAGAGGAAGGTAATGACAGCAGCTGCTCCAGCTCCAGGCTCAGGGCTGACAGCTGCACTGGGGAGTGCAGAGCTGGCAGACCAGCTCCCCTGGGACCTGGCAGAGACTCAGGCACTGGGCACTGCTCTCTCCTTGCCAGCAGACCAAGCCCTGAGGTACTCACAGCCAAGAAGCCTAGTTTGCCTCCACAGCGGGTCTTGAGCCCCACAGCTGCCGTCAGGTGGATTTCAGCCTGGGTGCTTGGGGGGATCTTCTCCTCAGCACATTCAGCCAGATTCACAGCACACAGGGCCATGTGCAGATCAGAGCAAGCGGAGCCAGCTGGGAGCTTCCCTGCAAAAAGGGGACACCTACTTGAGAGCCAGTCACTCACTCATGCACAGCACAGGGCCAGCCTCCAGGCCCAAGGGGAGGAGAGGCCCAGCCATCGCCATCCAAGGCCAACAGGAACAAAACCTGACATCTCTTAGAATAGCTCCAAGAACACAGCAGCAGTCCTACCAGGGAAGAATGACTCGTCTGGGTCCCCATAGGGACATCTCCCTCTGAGGAAGTCTTTGCATGGGGTCTAGATGAACCCTTATTGACTGTACTGCACAGAAAGCTGCTGCTTTCACGGAAAACTGGCCTAGGCCAGGGGTCTGAACCCGCATCCACGAACTTTTTTTTTTAACATTTCAATAATCATGTTTCTTTATAATCTCATGTAATTTATTTCCTGCCTCTAAAAACCTGGCCCCAGGCTTCCCCAGGCAGCCAGGGGCCCGTCCAGAAAGCAGAATAGGCTTGGAAGTTCACAGAAGCCCCCAGCCAACTCTGAATTTTTAGGATTCCCAGGTTCCTGGCCCAGCCCGCCCACTGCCATCTCCACTTAGCCAATCATTCTTTAAAATGAGCTTTAATTCACTTCAATTCAAGCCCCTGGGTTACACTGTGTTCTTGTGAACCCCCTGGGTTTCACGAACTCCAAGGGCAGGGCCTGTCTTTGGTCTTTCTTTGTATCCCCAGAGCTTGGCACAGGGTTTGGCACACAGCAGGGGCTTAATAAAAGTTTACTGCCTGACAGAGGCAGCCAGAGAGAGTTCAAAGTATGCAGGCCACATGGCCCTTTCCTCAGTTTTCATGGGATTCTAGAGCTGGAAAGATGGAGATCTGAACCAACAAACCTGGGGTGCGGCCCAGTCCATGATTTCCCAAGGGAGGGCCCAGGAGCCAAAAACCATAGGCTACTAGCCACATCTCCTCAAACACTGAGGGTCCTGGGCCAGACCATTGGGGTCCATCCCTGCCGAGCCTCTTGAAAGATCTCTGTGGAATCCTGTCTAACTGGGGATTTATGGGAAGCCATTGTGGGGTACAGGGACCTCAACTGGCCTGTCTCTGCTGAAGTCCTCTGGTCCCAGTCAAACACTGCTCTAGTCAGAGGTCCTGGGTCCCACCAAAACTATCTACCCCTCACCCTCCTCCAGGTACATTTAACCTAAAAAGGTTTGTCAGATTATATCGGCATCCACCTCCATTCATACAAACCTGTACACCTATACACATGTACGAAGGCACATATATACGTCTGTGTACGTACATACATATGCCCTGCCCCCTAATTGTGAGTGCTTCCCCCATGTTCCGTCCTGGGTCCTCTTCTCTCCCGTCTCCTCTCATTGATGAGCTCCCCTGGGATTCACTGGCACCTTCCCTGACCTTCCACACACAACACCACCTGCCCGCTGAATGCCCCAAAGACATTTTAAACTCAGCCTGTCTTAAACAGAACCATCATCTCTCCCCCAAACCCTCCTCCCACCCCCACTTAAACAGTTCCCACTTCTACCTTCCCAACATGCTTCACATCCAACCCCTTTGCTGGCTCTCCTAGCCACCCCCCTCCATGGTCCTGGCCCTTGTCTCCTCTCCCCTAGATCACTGCCACAGCCTCCTGACTGGTCTCCCTGCCTCCAGTCTCCATACTTCAGTCCAACCTACATCCTAAAGGATTTTTCCTGTCATTCCCCTCTCTATTCAACCAGTGACCTCCTGCACCCAACATCATTTCCTCTGCTTGGCATCCGCAGCTGTACCCAGCCTGGCCTCACCTCCCAGCCTCACTGGACCTTACCTCCCCTGCTGTACTCCATGCTCCCACATGATGTCTCCTACCTTTGCCCAGGCTGTTCTCATGCTGAAATGCCCTTCCTCTCCACCTCTGCCTCCACAGGTCTTTCATCCTCTGACCCCCAACATGCACCACCATGCCCTGACCTCCTCCCTCCAAAACTTCTTGGTATATGTTTGTACTTTTAACACAATATTTACTATGAAGCCTAATACATTATGTCAGTGTATGTCTGCTTTCTCCCCCATGAGCAAAGCAGAATCATTTCATCCCTTGTATTCAGACACACAGCGTCTGGCACACGGTAGGCACTCAACAGATACCCCTGGACAGACTGATGCCTTCCCACAAGCACAGGCCCAGAGCCACACAAATCAGACAGTAGCAGCAGCATCAGTCTTACAGATGGTGACAGGGAGAAGGGTCTAGTGCAGTAAGTGTCACCTGAACAAAGGTCAGGGGTTGGGCTCTGCCCACAAGGCTAAGGCAAGGCTGGGAGGCAACAAGTAAGACAGGAAGAAACTTCAAAAATTCAACTCTGGCTGAGTCCGGAGCCCTCTAGTGGCAGGCAAGCAGACAGGCGGCCAGGGGGCAGGAGGCCTTCCCACCCCAAGGGAGAAGCAGGACAAAGGATGAAGGCATCAGCCCCAGGAGAGAATCAATCAGCTGCCTCTGACCGACCTGTGATGTGCAGCTGATGAAGCTTGTGGTAGGCCAAGGCAGCATCACGAGCGCTGGTCTTCGCTTCGTCTTCAAAGCCGCCAGCAGCCACAGCCGCCTGGCGCCGCCGCTGCGAGACCTTCTTCAACAGCCAGCGCACCAGCCTCAGTTTCTGCAAGCTGTATCGGATCACGTTCCAGGAGAGGCTGCAGGCCAGGTCCAGGTGGGAGGTGGGCAGCGTGCGGCCCAGGACAGACAGGCACGTCTGCAGGTTAGAGGCTGCAGCAGCAAAATCCCCCTGGTGAAGGAGAGAAGAAAAGACAATACTGTCACCTATAGGGTTTCCTTGAGGGATGCAGACTTTGACTCCACTGATAAAAGAGCTTCCTAAGGAATGGATTCAGAGAAACCCAAGAGGACTTATACAAGCTGATGCTGGGGGCAGCGAGCAGAACCAGGACATCAGTGATAACAACGGTGTAAAGACAAGACTTTGAGGCTCTGGTCAATGAAACAACCAAGACTCCAATGATGAGGAGGAGATGGGCTCAAGAGGAAGGAGCTATATTTCTTGGACACAGCCAAAAGTGGGAATTGGTTTTTGCTTGACTATGCATATAATAAATATAAGCTTTTTTTTCTTTTTTTTAAAAATAGTGGACAGGTATGAGGGAAAGAAAACAGATTTTTAGTTGAAAAAAATTTTTAATTTAACTAAAAGAAAAGAAAGACCCTTCTTATAAACTCAGTGACAATTGTCTGACAATGGTCTCCATTACTGTAGGATATCTTGGGAGGGATCTGGTACTGAGGAAGGGGATTCAGACTAGAATAACCCTGTCCTCTGCCTTGGGGCTCCAAGACCAGCCCCTACCCTGCACTCTGATGATCTGGATTATAATGAGGGAGGAAATTGGGATGGCCAAAGGTCCTGACTCCAGGACTTGGGACCCTGCCTCCTCTGGGACCAGGTCACTTCAGTTTAAAAGGCTCAGCCTCAAAACCCAAACTCCAGCTGCAAAAGTGGAAACAAAGGGGGAGATGTTTCATTCCATTAATGCAGTGGAATATTATTACTATGCCAAAAGAAGTGACAATAGGGACCATTTCAGAGAAAACTTAGAAGTCTTGAATGAACTGAAGCAGAGGTGAGAAGAGAAAGCCCCGGAGCACCACTGAGACAATGACACGAAGGAGAAGGACAGAAGAGCTCAGATCAAAGCAGTGGCCCATTTGTGTTCAGAGAGAGAGTGGGAGGCTCAGAGAGGAGGGGGGAGAGCAGCTGGTGTGGGGATTTATTGGGTGTAGCTGTACTTCTCAAAGGAGGGAGGGAGGGAGAAGAACTGGGGGCTATTGACAAGGACAAGGACTGAACCTGTGGAGTACAAGGGAACTTCCAGGTATGGAAAGCCCCTCCGCCGATACAGGTTAACAGTCTCCAAGAGTTGACCGGAGCAATGAGAGGCAAAAGAAGTGACCCCAGGTCTTCCTGGCTTTGAGGCCTAAACTAAACTCAAAAAGTCAAGCACAAAAAGTAAGCAAAAAGGAGCAGAAGGAGGCTCCCCAGAACAGGAACAGCCAGAGTTTCATACACCAGCCCCTTGTCTGTGTTCTTGGCACACTCAAATTTTCAAGTCCATAGATTTTCACATTCGTACTTTAACAAGAAAACTTTAAAAAACCTCTAGCCACCTGAGGCATGACCTTGGGCTGCACCTTTCCCCATCTTGAGAAATTGCCGGTAAGTTCTGCTCACTAAACCATGGAGACACGAAGGGGCAATCTGGGCTGGTCCCATCACTGGGGGCCCAGACCTGAAGTTCCCTCTACCATGCGCTCTGGTACTCAGTCCTCCTAGCACAGGCCAGAGGAGAGATGGGCACTTGTAACAGTAAAAGGCCCTCAAAATGATTTGGAGACAAGGAGGAGGTAACGCACCCTGGCCAGGTCCAAGTCAGCCTGCTTGCGATGGCGCCAGAACGTCACTGAGGTTCGCGAGTGCATCCGGATGACGGGCTCACCGTGCACCAGCAGCTTGATGAAGACACTCAAGACAATAGTGCCATTTAAGAACCACAGGAGGAGGGTTGGGAACATCCGGTCAAACCAGCCACCAGCACCTGGGGAGTGAGGGTGGAGAAAGGGGCCTTGACTCCAGAGAGACAAAAACTGGCAAACTGAGGCCAAGTTGCGCCCAGACAGGGAAAGCCCTGCTGCTCAAGAGTGGAAGTTCATCAGAGGCCAGCAGAGTGAACCCCCCCACCCCCAACAGAGGAGGAAACTGAGGCCCAGAGAAAAGTAGCAAATTTCCCAAGATGCAAAGGGGATTGTCAGACCCAAGGCCTCTGACTCCATTGTTGGGAGACTCCAGACTGTCCAAGGAGAAAAGCAAGCCAGGACAGAGCTCACCCCCACTGCAGGCTCCTCTGGGAGGGTCAGGACAAGGAATGAGCAAAATGGCTGCATGAAACAAGACCAACATCTAACAGGCTAAGAGAGAAAGTGACCAGATATTCACAGCTGATCCCAACTCTACAGCTCCAGCTTTGGGGGGAGATTCTGTCTGCCCCACACTGCCATCTCTCCAAAACTCAGCCCAGTCAGGTTTCTAGCTCTCACCAGGCCAGCATGGAAAATGGAGAAAGAGGAGCACGCCCCCACCCAAGATTCCCAAGTTCTTCCTGCCCTGGGGCCTTTGCTCATCAACTGACAGACAACCAGGCCTTGCTAGAACTGCTTCTGTGACCATGGTCAGCCAAGGCCTCAGCCCCAGCCAGACACAAGGTCAGATAGAGTGCTCTCATTAGGGGAAGGGTAGGCCATCTGGGCAGTTTCCCACCTGAATCAAAGGAAAGGATGTTTCGGCTTGAGCCCCCAGGCGCAGGCTGGCCAGAGCTGTGGGCCCCTCCCCATTCCAGCAGAGACGTCAGAGGGTTGAATGAGAGACACAGACAGGTGAGCATGCAGAGCAGAATCCGAGAGCGATCCACCATGCCCAGTGCAACAGGCGGAGAGTCAGGCTCGTCTTTGACCTTCAACACAAAGGAGGCCAGGAACAAACCACAACAAGGTCAAGTTCCAAACACATTCAGTGCCTCTGTAACACAATCTGATGTTACTTGGTGTCCTAGCAACGGCCTTCATGGGTGCATGTCACGATATTTTGAGTGCAGTCAATGGGAACAGCTCAGATATCTAAGGCACCTCACAGCCCTCCAGAAACATGAGCTCTCCTGGATTTGGACCACAAGCAACTGTATGGGGCACCCACAGAGGAGAACAGAGGGCTACTTGGCCTCCCAGCTTAAGCCTCCTCCCTGAATACCATGTCACTTTATATACCAAGGCAATGACTCACAGGAGAGACAAGTACTCACACCAGGGGAGGGCAAGGTCAGGAAGACCTCCAGCAAGCCCACCTCTCTGTCCTTCATCTCCTACTCCTGTCTCACCCAGCACCAAGCCAAAATGCCACTTTCCCAGCAACTCTAAGCCTGCTGCCATGCACAAGTCCTCAAGGACATCTCAGCCTTTCTTTCTAACTCTGGCTCCCCAACTGGGGTTCACTGCCCCCATTACAATGTGAGCTCTGTGAGGACAGGGATCATCTCACTTTATTTTTATCATCAGTGACCAGCACACTGGAAGCACTGAAATTCTATTTCTCTATCCACACATGTGTCTCCATTCATGGATCTCTATCATCTATCCACCCATCCATTCATCCACCTCTGTCCATCCACCCAGCCATCCAAAGCCATCCAACTCTGTCCATCCATCTATCCACCTCTCTTTCCTACTTTCTTCTTTCCTTTCTTTCATTCACTTGCCAAGAAAAGAGAGAAAAGATGCCACCATAACTAAGCAGGAGAGGGTCTTTTGCAGTCCAGGACCAGCCAAGGCCACATCCTGAATCCCTATGCAGGACAGCTCAAGCCTGAGCATCTCATTTCCCTCCCAGATGCTGGCTCTGGGTTTACTTGGCTGCTCTTTAGTGTATGTGCTTTATTTAAGTCATGTTTCAATCTGTTTCTCCACAGCACAGTGAATGGTGCTGAGCTCAAGACTCAAGAGGCCCATTTCCAACATTTACTGGCCGAGTCCTTGGATGACTCAGGCCCTACTTTCTCATCTGTAAAATAGGGATATTTGTTCTTAGGTTGCCTATGCCCTCACAGGGTCTCTGGGAGGAACGCAGCATGCCCCTCAAAGTGCCAAACAAATGTGAGCCACACTTTTTAGAAGATGGCAAGGCTGACATGGGGATGATTCATGCCCTGTCCGTAGGTGTAGACCACCACCTATCTACGCCTTAACAGATAATCCTCACCAACTGCTATGGGGCCAAGCTGGCTATCCAACACCAGTTGCATGGTCCATGACCCACAGATGTACACCAGAGGCCTTTCCAAACTTGCCTCACTCACGTTGTTCTGTTAAGACAGCCTTCAAGGCCCCAGGGTCCCTTTGGTGCTAGATGGAGGCAGCAGCTGACCCAAATTATGTTTGTGCATTTGGATACAACTCAAGTTGGGAGGGAAAGATGTGGTTGGCCTCAAGCCACCTAGAGGGGCTGACATGAGAGCCCGGGCCTCCTGAGCCAAGTCCTCTCAGTGAAAAGCTTTCAATTTCACAGCCAACGAAGCCCCTTCGAGAATTACCTTTACTCCTCAGACTCCTTGTTGAAGCAACTTATAGGGCTTGTTTTAAGAAAAAAAACCCCAATTTGCCAAGTTACATTTTATTTAATGAGATTTTTGTCCCCAACCTCAAAGGAATGATTTTGTTAAAAAATGTTCTAAAGGGAAACTGAGGAAATCTGAAATGCTAACTCAGCTGCCATTATCCCAATGTAGCTTGAGCCCCACCCCCATCCCACCCCTCAAACAGCCCAATAACAATCTTCCTCTTTCTAAGTCACTCTATTCAGTCAACCTCGAAGAGGATCTTTTTTTTTGCCTCTGTCCTTGGTTTTTTGATGTTTTCTATTGGATTGCAAACTGGACCGCATTATCCCAAGGCCTGATGCAGGCCCATGTCCATTGCTGGTCCGCCAGGGCAGAATTCAGCCCCTCAAGCTTCCCCTGGCTCCCCAGTGACCACCACATCCCTGCTTCCTCTATGGGACACCTAATCCGAAAGACAAGCCCTTTAGCCAGGCCTGGTAAAGCCCTAGAAACTATGGCCCCTTTTCTCTCTTTTTGCCTGAGGACATGGCTAATCTTAGGGGACCACAGACAGAGCCAGAGAGAATGCTGTATGCTTTAGAGAGAAGGGGCCAGAGGCCCAGAGGGGAAGAATGTGCCTGCAGGCCTGCCATGGTGGGACAGGGCAGAGGAAACCAAGTCCTGTTGCTCCAAACACCAGGCTGCCCAGTAAGAGTCACTCCTGGGTACATCCTTCACAACCCCCTGGGCATCCTAAAGGATGACCTCACTCTCCTGCTCTTTCAGCCCTGGCCTTAAACGCCACCATCCTATGACATGTGGCTAGCCTGTCAGCCAGGCCTGCGTCACCTTCAGCTGTACACTTCCCCAGGCTTGTCTCTATCTTCCCCCATCTCTTGTCTACCCCCGCTTCTCAGGGTGTCTATACCCACTGCTGCCCAGGCCTATGTCACCCATAGCTGCTCTCCAGTACTCCCTCTGTACTTCCCCAGGCTTGTCTCTACCTTCCGCCATCTCAGGCCCCTGGAGCGTGTGCACACAGCCTTCGCCTTCCCAAGGAGATTTCTCTAACATAACGTGTCTGCTCTAGTCACTCACCACTCACTCAGCTCCAGGGCCAAATCAGAATGCCTGTGTCCAGCACGTGAAGCTCTTCCAGCCTGACTTTCTTCTTGTGCCTAATGCTGTCCCACACACACTCAATGATGCAGAGATACTGCTGGCCTATTTGCAGTTGCTGGAAAATGACTCTGCCTCTCCAGCCTCCATGCCTTTCCCTGGCTGCCCCCCTCCTCACATCTGCTCCTTAACTTCCCTGGCCTCCTTCAAGATTCAGCTCTGCCCATGTTCTTTGGGGGCCTAATGCCTTCCCCCAGACGCTTTTCTGTCTTCTCTAGGTGTCTTGCACAGGCACAGCTTTCTGCATGGCATCTCCCCCATTAGAATGTGGACATCTGGAAGACGAGGGACATGATCGCTGCCTTCCTTTGTACCCCCAGCCCTTAGTACAGCATGTGGCTCCTTCGATGGGTGACTTTACCAGCGTTCTTATTCATTTTCTTTCTCCCTCCCCTCTTCCCTCCCAGCTCCCTATCAGGGTTTGGAGAGGCTTCCAAGTACACTCTTCTTACCTTAGCATCATCTAACAAAGGACTCCCTGGCTCTGAATCGATGGAGTAAGGGGAGAAACCTGCTTGGGACCCTGAATCGGAGGCAGGGGGAGACATCAACAGAACATTCTGGTTGAAGTCGTCCATCTTCATGTCAATATCGGTGTCCACCAGGCTGCCCAGATCAATGCCCTTCAGAAGTTCTGAGGGAGAAGACGGCTGGGCAGTGAATGGCTGGCTCCTCTCATTTTGTTCCCCTGAGCCACAGTGGGGCCCTCCTGGTCTCCCTTCAATGCCCGCCCTCTTCCCTGGGACTCCATGGGAACCAGCATGGGAGCCTCACAAACACTGGATAAGCAGAAACACAGAATCTCGGGGCCAGAAGGGCCTCCACGGGTCCCCAAAACTGCCCCCCCCCCCGGGGAAGACCTTCTACATCATCCCAGACCCCAGTCATCCAGCCTCCATTAAAGGACCCCAGGGAGGTCCCCACTCTCCCATCTCTCAACGAAATCTCTGCCTCTACAATTTCAATCACTCTTGTCCAGGCCTCTGTGGCCAAACAGAAAAAATCTACAGGGGTTTTTTAGTAAAAATTAGTATTACGTGTTTCTTGATTAGTAAAAGCCTGCCCTATTTCCCACCCCACAACCCTGTTATAATCAGAGTCATGTCACCCTGGTCATGTCCAAGAGCAACTGGCTCACTCTTCCAAGAGCCAGGTTGTCCTGGCTCTCACCAGCTGGTGGTCTATAGGCCCCTCCTCAGACCCCTGTAGTTAGCACATAGGACAGCAAAGGGAACTGAAACACGGAAAGTCCCCACCCCTCCCAGGCTCAGAAGCCCCTGCCGGGCCCTTCCACAGACCAGGCCTCTGCCTTCATGGTCCATGGAGGCACTGCACAACAATGACCTCACTTACTGGTTTTCTGATTGGCCAGCTTCAGCACCATATTCTCCTGCCGCAGCTTGTGATTGGCCTGCTGAAGGTACTTAATGTAATCGATGGCCTTTCTCAACACCCCAGACTTGTGCATCTACATCGAGGGGACACACAGACAGAGGGCAGTGAAGGGCTAGCCCGCAGCGGGTTAAGGACCAGGGCCCCAGATGAGGCACCTGAGGAGGTGGGGAACCAAGGACCTTTATCACTCCATGGCTACAATTCTGAAAAGTACCTTCTCCTACAAAGGAGGAGGATCCTCATGCCAGAATGGGAAGGGCTTTCAGAAGCCATGCAGCCCAACCCCCTCCTTTGAGAGGTCCAGGAGGAAAAATGACTTGTCCAAGGTCACAGGCAGTAGGGGCAGAGCTGGGATTTAAACCCAGGTCCCCTTGGACTCTACCTCCGGGGTTCCTTGCCCTACACCAGACATGCTGTTTTTTCAGAGCACAAGCTTTCCTGATTCCTAAGAAGCATCATTTAAGAACCAAAAAGGTGGATCAGGTAAGCCATACAAAGCAAACTCTGGATCTTTCCCGCAAGTGGCCACGCCACAGGCAGCGAGGAAAGGAGACCTTGTGTGAGCTGTCCAGAGCCCAGTCAGCCTGGAGGCTTGCCCCTTGTGAGCAGCAGGCATGAGCCTGAAGCCCCTAGAAACACAGGCTGTCCAGCTGTTCAGCTCTGGATATCAACATCAACACAGTGGCAGCGCCGATCAAAGGGCCAGGCACTGCTCAGCTCCATGAGCTACGCAGACAAGGGAAGCCTGGGCAGGACAGCGTCCTGACCCAGTCCTGGGCTCATCATACCTTGGCATCTGTCCCCATGACAAGGTCCTTGAGCTCAATGATCTTGTCATTGATGGATGATCGATAGCGCTTCTCGATGATGTTGTGGGTGGTCCTTCTCTCCCCTTCTTTGGGGGGCTCTGGCTGTTTGACGCCTCCAGGCACCTGTTTGATGGGCATCTTTTCCTGCCCCACCATCACAGGCATAGTGGTGAGGATGGTCCCACTGCCGCCACTGACCAGGGTCTAAGACACGGGGAACATGAAGTCAGGGCCTGGGCAGCACAGTGGACACCCAGGGGCCCAGCACTGAGGGTGAACTCTTCTGCCCTTGACCCTTGAAGGCAGTCAAAGGCTGCTACTGTCTATTTCCTCCTTTCATCCCCTCCCAGAGCCCCCTTAGCTCAAGGAGTGACAGACACACCTGTGAAACACCCAATGACTCCCTATATGTGTGGTGCCCAAGGGGCCCTCCCTATGGGAGATTCAGAGACAGGAGGGTCAGTTCAGAGAAAGGATGAGGCCATATATAAGACTGTATGCTGTCTCAGGGAGGGAGTGGAGAGGGAAGGGGGGAATGAGGGAGAGGGAGGGGAAAAATATCTAAGATATATGGAAGTGATTGTCAAACACTGAAAACAAATAAAATAAAAAAAGAACTTGAATGAAAAGAAAAAGAAAAAAAAGGATGAGGCCTGCAGAGTCAACCTCTTAAGACAAGCACAAGAAAGGCACTTACAGGGACTTGAAGGGCCGTGGTCTGAATGGGCGTGGTGAGAGCTGTGAGGGCTGGGTTCTGCACTGCTGCCATGACTGGGCTGCCATCTGTTTTCAGTGTGGTCAGGACTAGCGAGTCCGTCTTAATGATCTGAGGCTGGACCAGGACCTGCACAGGGAACAAATACCAGGAGAATGAGGCCAGAGAGGGCCTTTCTGCCTCTAGCCTTCAGCCCAGGACCAGGCATAGCACACTGGGGTAGGAAAGCGGCAGTCTACTGGGTGATCAGAAACCAGCCTGTCTCCACAGTGCCGAGAACACAGTTGGTGTTTAATAAATGACTATGTTCAGCTTCCCTGACTCAATCCCTGCCCCCATGCTGCTCCATGCACACCTCTTCAGGGGACTCAGGACTAGTTGAGAGCTCCCCTAATCCAACCCTACCCTGATGCCCCCACGGATTACTTACTGGAACCTGCTGAACCTGAGGAGCTGTGACAGTCTGCACAGTCGCTGGAGCCAGGGTCTGAATGGTGCCATTGGCAGCCTGGGTTAGCACCCTCTGGGCCTGCACTGTCTGCACCTGCTGCTGGATTGTGACTGGCTGCACCTGGGATGATGTCACCAGGCTCGGCACTTGAGGCTGGAGGACTTGAGGAAGAGAGAAGAGAAACATGAAGGAAAAGCGAGTGCCATTGGCAGAGGATGGAGCTCACCAGCACACTGCCAGCTCCCTGGCCATTTACATATGGGCCGACATCCCAGGAGCACCCTACAAGGAACATGTGCACTCCAGAGGGTTACTACAGACAATTTTATTGCTGTGGTCTCCCTCCCTGGGTCTAACAGGTTAACCCTCTGCTTCCAGGATGGAGGGAGCATTTCAGGGAGCCACCCCAGCTCTTGGGACTCCTTTGGACTCCAGGAGGTTCTGCCCAGACCTTCTGAACCAGTCCTAATACTACTTTTGCCCTGAGCTCCACACTGGTCAAGAGAAAAGTCTGAAAGGATGAAGGGAAGGCTTTTTCTGAGGGGGACAAGGCGCAAGTGGTTAGGAGCCAGATGCTGATGTGGGGAGATGGCGAGGAAATTCCCAAGTCAACCCCAAGCTTTTATTGTCTGTGTTTCTACCTGCTTCACAGTTTGAAGGAGACAGGAAGGTGAGTTGGAAAGAAGACTGAATGTGGCATCAGCCACAAGATCCTGCCTCCACCACTGGCTACCTGAGGCAGTCAGTCACACCCTCCCTGGGTCTCAGTTTCTTCTTTGGTCAAATGTTGGCCCTCCAATTGTGATCCTATAGCTGGCCACTTTTGATCAAGGCACCCTAGATTGGGATAAGGTTTTACAACACAGGATCACAGACCTTCCAGGACTTTCACCTGGCACAGGAGGAGGAGGAAGCAGCTCTTGGCCTTCACTCTGGAGCTGGGCTCTGCCCCCTCCTCTGTCTCCTGACACAACCAGGAGATTCCTGGTGTCCCTGCCACTGGACGCTCGTTTCTCATTAAGTGTAGCCTAGTCAGGGAAGGGGTGATTTCAGTTCTGGCTCTGGCTCTTGCTGGCCCCATGTGACTCTGGTGAATCACCTCCCTTAGCTGGGGCTTAGTCTCCCTATCAAGAGAATGGAATGGAAAATCACCGACAGCATGCTAACCCTAAATGCTCCCAGTGTGCCAAGCACTGTGCTTCCCATTCGAAGTAGCACAGGGGCTAATGGGTCCTGCCCTCTGGGAGTTCCAGTTCTAACAGGGCCGACCCAGGAGGGGCAGCAGCCCCCAGTGGTTGTGACTGCTTGGCCATGACCCCGCACAATGAGTAACACCCCAGGAGGCCTGTGAACTTGCGTAGGACTGGCTGGTTGGATAACATTTCCATGACTGCATTTCAAGGGAGTGGGCTTCCATGAAGACAGACTGACCACCCTGCCCCTGCCCAAAGGGCTGGCCCTAGCACACCTCCTCTGAATTACCTTGAAAGCTGGTAGCCGAGTTCTGGTACAGTAGGGGCTGTTGGATGATCCTGGTCTGGGGGGCCGTGCTGAAGGTTGGGGTGATCATCACAGTCTGCTGCTGCAGCTGGGGCTGGGGCTGTGGCTGCAGGCGGGGCTGGAGTAGGGGAGCAGGCCGAGGAGGGGTGGACACTGGGGCAGGGGGTGCTTTAATCTGCACAGGCGGAGTCTGAGGGAAGGACGCTGCTGCTGCTGCTGCTGCTCCTGCTGTCGATGCCACTGGTGTTGCTCCCACCATCGGTGCCTGGCTGTAGGGTCGTGATGAGGGGCTCTCCAAGGTGCTGGCATTGGTGCCAGTGTTGGCACCAGCATTGGCACTGGAGCCAGGATTGTTCCCGCTGCCTCCTGGGAAAGAGCTGCTACAAAGCTGATCAGAGAAGAGGTCTGGGAACTCTCCCACTTGGCTGCTGACAAACTGCAGCATCTCTGTGAACAAAACAGATGGAAGCCATGTTTAATATGGCCATCAATGGCTAGAAACAGGCGTGGGAGGAAAAAAAGTCACTTTCCCAAAGACTCACTATGTTCACCTGACACCACGTCTGGTGTCAGGAAGACCTAAGTTCAAATTCAGCTACGGGCACTTGACAGCTAGGTGGTCCTGGGCAAGTCCCTTAGCCACTGCCTGCCTCAGTTTCCCCATCTGTAAAATGGGGATCATAATAGCACCTCCCTCCCAGAGTTGTGAGGATCAATTCAGATCATAATTGTAAAGTGCTAAGCACATGGCCCAGTGCACACTGAGTCTTATGTAAATGTTAACTGTCATTGCTATCACTCACTCAAAACAATACAATATTCACAAGCTAAGAGCTGGAAGGGGCCTCATCTGTCCAAACCCCTGGCTTTACAGGAAAGGCCCAGGAAAGGACTTGTCAGAGAGGTCCCAGCTCCTTAGTCAGGGGCAGGGCAGATACATGGTACAGCTGGTAATGATTGCCCTCTAGCAGAATGAGCACTGGGCCTTGCACCAGGCACTTGCTAATTGTGGGGATCTGGGCAGGTCATTAAACTCTAGGAGTTCTCTCATCTGTAAAATGGGGATAATAATCCCAACCTAACTCTAATTGAGAGTTACTCTTAAGGGAATTGCTTTGCACACCTTCAAGGAATTCATTACGGTAATTATACCACACTGCCCCTCTGAGCTTATGTGCCCAGGGAACCAGGGTATCCTTTCTCGTCCTCCCAGACCAATGCCCACCACAAGCCTGGAGCCTCAGCTCCAAGCTATCCAAGTTCTGAAATGAGTCCCCTCCTGTGCTGTCCCTGGGATCCCTGGGTCCAGTGCCCACCATTCACCTCTGCCCCCTCCTCATACAGCAGATACCTACAAACTTGGACTCCAGAAAAAGCAACTGTAGCACCTTCCGCCCGCCACCCCCAATAAGTCAGCCCTCAAGAACACAATGTGAATTCACCAGACAAGTGCTTGTCACCCCCATACCAAGGACAGGTTTACATAGTTCCCTTCTAAAGGCACCTCATTTTTGATGGGGGGCTGTAGATTCTGATGGCTGGGGGCAATTTCGGAGGTTCCCTATAGAGCTCTCCACATAGCACATCAGATGCTAGAGTATGAGTTCGAGCTTCCAGGGCAGAAGCTGATAGGCTGAAGAGCCCTTGGCAAATTTAACTTACCACACACTGACAGTTAGGCCCATTTTCAAACCCCAGACGCTGACTCTCAGCTTTGTTCTCGTAGAGTCTACCACAACAGGAGGAGTAAAAACTGGCCCAAAGTCTGCCACATACAGGGTCACTAAATTCTTCCCAGTTCCCCAGATGACACCATGTGACATCCCAGGATGGCCCCACCCATCAGAAAGGAGCTCACTCCCCACTGTGGGCCTCCCTGGCCCCAAGCTTTTCATCTACAATGAGAGGGTTGTAGCACATGACCTCAGGCCTCTTCCAGCAGTAAATCTATCCTTTCACCAGCTCACGTGGAGACCCCTTCCAAGCGGGAAGCCATGGGATTATAGACTCCTGTTAGTCAGCCAGCACACCAATGCTATCCACTGGAATGGGTTGCCATTTCCTTCTCTAGCTTATTTTACAGATGAGGAATTGAGGCAAGAAGTGAAGCGACTTGCCCAGCAGTTTGAACTACAGGCCCTGTGTAGGCCTACTGAGCCACCTAGCTACTTAATAGGCATCTGAGATTGTGTAAATATAAAAGTTATGGTGAAGATAGTTTGTAAAGTATGACAAGTTTATTTAAAAAATCTTTTTGCAAACAGCAGTCTGCCAGATTCATGTACTTGAAAACAATCCCCGGCGGCGGCAGCAGCAGCAGCAGCAGCAGCAGCAGCAGCAGCAGCAGCAGCAGCAGCAGCAGCAGCAAGGCTCCACAGCTAGAACCCTCCTACTAAGCCAGATTATTTAAGTGAAGGAGTCAGGAGAGACTCCTCAGCGTGTGCTCAGGCCACAGCACTGCTCCTGCTGGGCTGATCTCTTGAGACCCCAGAGAAGCTTAGGGCCCTCACCTTCCTGGGGCTTCTTCTGAGCTCTGGGAGACCAAGCCAATGAGAATCAATTCTGGCTCAGCCCAGAACTCCAGGAAGCTTAATAACCACCTCCATGTCCTTTCCCAGCTCTGAACATTTGTGGTTATTACAGACACTCTTTAAGGAACCAAGAAGAGGGGGGAACGGAGTGGATTTTATTAAGCTTTCAATTTTTCAATTCACACATAATATACTTTGGACCTGCTAGGAGGGGCTGAGGAAGGGGGCCCTCTCTGCTCAAGATTCTTTCTGGCCTCCTCCAATGAGGGCCCACCTGAGGGAGGAGCTCAAAGCCCCAAGATAACCTCCCAGAAACACCAGGTAGATGGGTCCTCACTCCCTCACAATGTCACTTTCCTGGTTCTCAGTGCCTAAGCCAATTAATGAGATGATGCCCCAAGAAACCACATTTGTGCTTTTTTTGTTTTAACGCACACACCAACCTTGGGCTTCCCCAAGACCAAACCAAGTATCCCCCAAATCCTCTACGGGGATACTCAGTCTAGAATGAGATCATCCATGAGGGGCTGCCAGTGCTGGGCAGCAGAGAGATGGGTCTGAAGTCAGAAGACCACTTTAGGTTCAAATTCTGGCTAAATAACCAGCAAATTCACAAAGACATCCAAAAAATGAGAATAGTCAATGTTGGCAGAGCTGGGGAAAGCCAGGTCCACTATTACCCAGACAGTGGAGCTGTGAACTGGTCAAACTGTTCTGGATTTCAGTTTGGAATCCTGTAACCAAAATGATGAAACAGTCCTGAGTATAGACTCCAGGGAAGTCAAAGACATAAGCAAAGATCTAGCGTACACCCAAATGCTCAGAGCAGTACTGTCTGTATTAGCAGAGAGTAGGGGACACAAGGCTGGGGACATAAAGGGGGACAAAAGACACTCTCTATCCTTGAGGAGCTCATGGGCTAATGGGAGGAGACAACAAGCAAACAGCTCAGTCCAAATAAGCTAGAGATACCACAAATGGAACTAACCAACAGAGGATGGGGAGAGAGGAAAGGCTTCTTCTGGAAAGTAGGATTTTATTTTCTAAATTTGTTTTATTTTTAACAATCTTTCTTTAAACTCCCTCCCTCCCACATCTTCCCTGCCCATTGAGAAGGCAAACAATGTGTTATCAATTATACATCTGAAGTCATGCAAAACATATTTTCATATTAGCCATATTGCCCCCCCAAATTAGCAAGAAACCAACAAAGTGAAGAGGATCTGCTTCGATGTGCACTCAGAGCTCCCCCTCTGGAGGTGGGTCACATTTTTCAGTCAGATTCCATTCAGAATTGTCCTGGATCATTGTATCGCTGAGAAGAGCTAAGTCATTCATGGCTGATCATCTCTCAATGTTGCTGTTACTGTGTACAGTGATCTCCTGCTTCTGCTCTTTTCACTTTGCATCAATTCATGGAGGTCTTCCCAGGCTCCTCTGAGCCATCCCTCTCATCATTTTTCACAGCCAAATAATATTCCATCACAATCACATACCCCAACCGATGGGTATCTCTTCAGTTTCTAATTCTTTGCCACCACAAAAAGAGCTGTAAATATTTTTGTACAAATAGATCCTTTCCTTTTTTCTTTGACCTAGTTGGGATATAGACCTAGTAGTGGTATTGCTAGGTCAAAGTTTTATATCCCTTTGGTAACAGTTTCAAATTGTTCTCCAGAATGGTTGGACCAGTTCACAACTCCAAAAGGTGGGACTTTAGCTGGGACTTGGAGGCAGCCAAAGAAACCACGAGGTGGAGAAGAGGAAGGAGAATATCCCAGGCATGAAGGACAGCCAGTAAAAATGTTTGGAGATGAGAAATTGACTGTCTTGTTTGAAGAGCAGCAAAGAAGCCCATTTCACTGGATTGCGGAGTATGAAAAAGAGAGAGCAACAGAGACAGAGAGGGAGAGAGAAGTTCAAAAAGCCTGGGAAGATAAGAGGGGGTTACAGAAATCGTTTACTGTAGCAGGACACCCAGCACAGGACAGACCAGGCCTTCCAGGGCCCTGCCCCCTCACCCTGCCCTGATCATACTGAGCTCGCTTCTTTACCCCAACCCTCCCTTTGCCCCTCAAGGCAAACTACCCCTGACCTGCCCCTGCTACCTAGGCCCACCAAGCTTTTCCAGCTTCCCTCCAGCTGACCCGTTCTAAGTCTGCTGGTCTCCTTCAGTCTCCTTGGACCGTGGAGCTGTTTGTTAACCCAGACGCTTAGCATGTAAGGCAGGCTTAATGTCTTTTTATTCATTCATTTGTAGATACAAATAAGTAAATATCATGAAATTTCCAAAGGGAAACTACTGGATTCAACAGTTAATAGATCACTGGTTACCCTGGAGTGGCAGTGTCTGGGAGAAGGTGAGGAAATGGAACAGAACGGAGATAAAGACCAACAGCCAGAGAGGATGGCCAGATGGAGCATGAGCTTTGGAAAGGGGAAGGAAAGCCTGGCAGTCAGGGCTGTGGTCAGAACAGGCAGCAAGGAAGGAGCTAGTAGATCAGGAGAGATGGAACTTAAACAAATGGATCATGTGACCAAGTTCTCAGAGGCAGAACCAAGAACACAAGTAGAGGGAGTGGCCTTGGTGAGCAGAGAACCAGTGGGGGAAGGGGGATGCTCTTAAGTGGGGTGGGGGAGAACAGGAAGCTCTCAACAGAAGAGTCCTCAGAGGTACAGGAGGAGAGCTCCTCTGCTGAGATCCTGGAGGAGGTCCTAGGAGAACATGGGATACAGGGGAGATGAGGGAAGAAGTAAAGGCCTGCCATGCAGTGGGAAGGGCCCAGCTGAGATGAATAAACACAAATTTGTAATAAATCCAGCTGACCTGGTCTCATGACTTTCACAGAATGTGAGCAGAGGATGCGCCGACAAGTATGTCTAACAAAACAAGACTGGTGTTGGTCCAAGGGCAGCTGATAACATCTGGTTGAATCTGTGAGCCCCAGGGTCAAGACTGAAGTGAGGGAGATGGGAACATAAGGAGGATCAGGAGGCTAATGAGGAATGAAGCAGAAGACGCACAGTGCCACAGCTCTGGATCATGGAAGTGGATCCACTATAGGTGAGGGTCCTGGGCCGTGGGAGGGGATGTCAGCCTAACAGGAGAGCTAGAGAGGAGGACTGTGAGGAAGGGGGCTGGGACATGGATCTAGACCATGTGCTGAAGGGGACTGGAAAGAGCTGGCAAGGGTAGTCTGGGAGGGAACCAGATCAGGAAGAAGTCAGGCTGAGGCTTTGTTGCCTAGAGTGAGGCAACACTTACCACAAGGGCAGCCAGAAAAGTTCCCGTGCCCCCAGGATACAGTGTCCAAAAGCAGCAGAGGCGCGCAGTCCCTCTGTCCCCTGCTCTGGTCAGGCCACCCTTGGAGTGGTGTGTCCAATACATCAGCAAGCTGGAAGGAGCAGGTAACTGACCAGGACCAAGTGAAGGAATGGGGGGTGTTTAGTCTAAAGAATAGATCTTAGTGAAACAAAGTCATCTTCAAAAACATGAAGGGTGATTCCCTGAAAGAGGGACTTGGAGATTCAGCTCAGCCCCAGACAGAAGGAGGGCAAGAAGGAAAATGAGTCCAAGATAAGTGCTTCCACGGAGAGGGAGCTCCCCATCAAGAGAGATGTTGGAGAGAGGCTGAAGAAGCAACAGTTTGGGATGCTGGGTACGGTGGGAGGCATGCTCACACATGACCTCTAGGCTTCCTTCCCAACTCCCCAGGTCAGACATTAGCCAGGAGCCGTGCTTGCGACACGGGTGAGGCAATCTGTTAATGACACCTGAAGAAGGCCAGATCCCCAAAGTGGGAGGTACCTGCTTTATCAAGAAAGGGAGTCAGTCAGTGGTCAGCCAGGAAGCCGTCAAGTATGAAGTGAATATCTGGGAGCCCAGAACTTGTCGCATTTACATGGGGGAGGTTTGGAAAAAACTTAGGTGAGTCATTTGTTCCAGGAGTGTTCTCCCAGGGTATAAGGCACTATTCTAGGTACTGTAGGAGGGACACAAAGAATTCATGGTGTTTCTTTCCAAAAAAAAAAATGAAAAGCCCCAAAAGCTCAGTGCCAACAAATGCACAGAGTATCATTAGATGTGGGAAGATGGGAGCTGGTTAGATTTCTATCAGGAGATAGAAGTCATGTACACAAATACTCCTAAAAACCAAAGAGGCTACGGTTGGAGAGGAGACTTCAGGAGAGGACGGCCACCCCTCTGGAAGGATCAGCAGCAAGTCTTCGGCAGGGAGATCTGGGGGCAGGGACCTGGCCAGGAAGGCCCCAAGCAACAGCACAGAACAGAAACGGGTAAGTCACCCAGGTTGGTGAGACTGCAGAGTCTGCACGGTGAGCAGCCAGACCCTGGAAGGCCTTAAGGGCTGGGAGAAGTACGTCAGACTTTACTGGACAGATCGAGTGACTCAAAGCACTTTCATTCCTGCTGGGGAAACTTGGTCCCACAGCAGCATGGCCACAGAGAGACAATGACCAAGCCCTCACCCCTGCCCTACCCCTTTCCCCAAGAAGCTGCCCATGGGGCTAATGGGCACCTCCTCCCTCCAGATTCCCGTCATTTCGAGGACTACTGTGTAATGTTCTAACTAGAAATACCTGTTCAAAGGAACCCCAGGTAGCAGACTGAGAGGTTCTGGGAATGCACAGGCAGGCCAGGGCATGAGAACCTCTTAGAAAAGCTTAATGAAGGTGCAGAATGTGGGAAATCTGAGTCAAAGTCCCATCAAGCACTGTTTGTCAATCACTTATCAAGTGTCAAACACCAGGCAAAGTACTGGGTACCCACACAAAACCAAGCACCAAGTCAGTGCCTGCCCTCAAGGTCTTTTCATTCTAATGGAGGAACAGTCCAAAAAAGGGGGGAGAAAGAAGCCCAGAGAGGAGCGAAGGGACTGTAGCCAGCCTGGGCACCTTCCCCACCACAGAGGTCCCAGGAGTGGATGCTCCAGCAGGAGGCCTAGAGAGAGATGGGGGAAAGGGGGGGCTAACATTAAAATCAGTCCTCTCTGTACAGACACCTCCCTTCCTCAGAGGGAAAAGAAAACCAAGTATTGGCAAAGAGCTAACACCATGACCCAGCATCCAACCTAAGGGACCGGATGCTAGAGGAGGAATATTCAGGAGGAATATTCAGGATGAGACCCCCAGCTTCTCCTCCTTTTTTATCATTAAGCATTTGAGTCTGGAAATTCTTGGGGTGGGCATAGATGGATGCAGTTTTGGGCCTCAATGCTGCCCTTGGACTAGGGTTTCAAAGTAAGAGAGCCACGTTGGGCCGGAAGAGGGGCCGCCACCAGCTTACTACGAAGTAAGCCCATGCAGGGGAGCTGCTGCAAAGCTGCGTCTGCTTAGGCGGGTGGCCAGCCCTCGGTATCCTCATCCTCTATAAGGGGCACGGGACAGTCTGGCTGTACAGAAACCACAAGGGAGCCTCCCCTCCCCAGTCCCTGGACTGTCCAGGTCAGTGCCCCCTAGCTGCCCATCTCTGCCCTGGGGGGAGAGTGTGATTCTCAGGGTGTCAGGGCAGGCCGCAAGAGGACTCTATCTGAAACTGGCTTTAACTCCCCCTTCCCCCCATGTACTGTAACTTCTTCCCTATTTCTCAATCTACCCCTTTCCTCAATGATGCAAAATACAGCAAAACACCCTTTTCAAATACCTTCTGGAGGAGCTCATTCCCGGGGGGGCCCTCCTCTCATCAGTAGCAGCTAGGGAGTGCGGTGGAGAGAAGATCTGAGTTCAAATCTAGCCTCAGACATTCACCGCCTGTAGGACCTTGAGCAAGTTGCTTCACCCTGTTTGCCTCAGTTTCCTCAACTATAAAATGTGGATAACAGTAGCACCTACCACCCATCTGCTGAAAGGATCAGATGAAGTGATATCTGTCCACAGGGCTTGGCACACGGCCTGGCACAGCCTGCTAGGCTTCCTGGCATGAGGGACAAGAGGGCATATGGGAGCTCGCTTCTCTGGACCTGGAGAAGAGACCCTGGACTCCGGCCCTGGAAATGCCATGCCCTTGAGCTTTGAAGACTTCAATTAAATATAAAAGTAAAGAAATGATGGCAAGTTGGCCCCTCCTGGCTTTCTTTCCTCCTGCCAACCCTGGGTATGCAACCTTGGGTATAAGGTGGGCTAGGCTGCTGACCTCGGCATTCGTAACACAGAACTCCCTGGGGTAGGGGGATTCCTGCCCTTTCCTGGCAGCTCAGGTGTCTAATCATTCAGTCTATAACAGCAGCAACAAAGCCCTAGCTGTCCATAGTACCTATGGGCCCCTGGGTCCCTCCCAACACCCTGGGAGTAAGGAAAGTGCCATCATGAACACCTCCATTTCAGCCCCACCAACCTGACAATCATTCCCCATCCCTCCAGCAGGTGCCTCCCTTCCCTTCCATCTGTATCCCTGGTACTTAGCATAGGGCTTAGCACATAATAGATGCTTAATCAATGTTTACTGACTGCTGACAGGTTAAGCCACTTGCCCAAGGTCATGCAGTCAGCATCTGATGTTGGATTTAAACCCAGACCCTGGGATCTAGCCTCCTGCAGCCTGTATGCAGTGGGTACGACCAATTTGGCTTCCATTCTCTGTTGTCTTTTCTCCATCCCCAAACCACAGCACACTTCCCCGATTCAGTCCCTTAACTACCCTCCACAAGAAGGCTTTATTCTACCTTCTCTGCCTGTGACTCAGAGGCAGCTGCCGGGGACTGACCCAGCCTGAGAAAGCTCTTGCTGTTACCGGCTCTTCCTGAGTCTGAGTCGTCTGGTGCCCACCCGGGGAGCACCCCAAAGGAAGGTGAACCACAAGGGACCCCAAAAGGCATCTCAGTCCACTGTCCCCCTGGGGCCTAGGGAAAGAAAGGGACTTTCCCAAGGTCTCAGAGCCCAGGATTAGAATACAGGCCCTATGATGGACTCCAAGTTACTGTACATTCTAGACAAACCTATTCTGAGCTCTACTCCCTCCCCCAGCTCACAAAAGATCTCTCTGACAGAGCCCCTCAACTCCCTTGTCATCACAGCGGTTCAGAAGCTACCGGCAGGGCCCAGAGCAGCTGGCCAGACCCAGGACCAAAGCTGAAGGCTGGGCAACGTACCTGATTCCTCAGGAGCAGGCTGCACTTCAAAATGAAAACTGCCAGCAAAGGGCCGGAAGACGTCTCTTACTGGTCAGATACCAAGCATTAATAAAATACCTACTATGTGCCGGGCACTCTGCTAAGTGCTAGGGACACAAAGGAGACAAAAGACATTCTCTGCTCTTGAGTGGCTTACAACTGAATGGGGGACAGGAGTCATAGAAAGGACTGCGCAAGCACTGGCATGAGGGATTCTGGGGAAGGTGGGATGTGGCTGGGACATAAGGGAAGCCAGGAACCCAGAAATGGAGGGTCTCATTGGTGGAGCACCCAGGAGGCCCACGTCCCTGGATCCAAGAGAACGTGTCAGGGGGAGTGAGGGGCTCAAACACCAGAAAGGAAGGAAAGGCTCTGAATGTCAAGCAGAGGGGGCAGCCTCTGTGAAGGGCTGTGATCAGCACTGGGGCACAACCTCAGCTATTCAGGTACTGGAGTAATCCTTCCTCCTTAATCCTGCCCTTTGAGGGACACACAGTACCCCGACATTCAACTGCTTCTCATACTCCCCACTCCTTGGGCAGACTCAAAGGCCTCCAAACAAAGCAGGCCCCCCCAGCATGTCTAGGAAAAAACAAACCCAAACAAAATAAAGTGGAACTGGAAGAGCCCCGAGGTCATGACCCCTGCACATTAGAGCCCATGAGGAGGCCAGGTCCATCCCACATGTAGGAGAAGGCCTGAAGAACCTCAGGGAACGATTTACACAAAGAAGGCAAACTCTGGAAAAGCCTCAGAAACTCTGGCCAGGGGAGGAGCCCCACACAGGGGAGGAGCTACCAGGAGCACACACAAGGAGGCCCCCAGCATCAAGGCCAACCCTTGCCTGGCTTTCTCCAGCTTCCTCCAGGTGGGACAGAAGGTGGACCTTCCTTTGAAAATAAAACAAAATTCAATTTAAACAAAGTCACTTGGAAGCCAGTTTCCCTGGGAGAGAACAGATGCACCGGGAGTCTTCGCCAGCTCCCACGTACAGTCAGAATGTCAGTACAAGGCCTGCCTGAGGCACAGGAGTCGGATGGCACCAGTACTGTACATGAAGTAGTGATGAATCCCAACACAGATGGGACTTTTAAGTCCAGATCAGTGATTCCTTTCGGCCCTTTACCAAATGCAGATCAACACCAGCTCTGTCCTCCGAACAGGTAAGTGACTTGCCCAGGGTCACATGACCTGGAAGTGGCAGAGGAGGGACCCAAGCCAAGTTGCTACTAGCAGAGAGAGAGAGAGAGAGAGAGACAGAGAGACAGAGAGACAGAGAGAGAGAGAGAGAGAGAGAGAGAGAAGCCACGGCCTACTGGGTGAGCTGTAGGCAAGGCCTTGGGTTTTCAGATTCCACCTAAAAGACCTCTCCATAAACGAGCAGTTTTTTAAAATCTTTCTGGGGCCCCAAGGCACACACTTAAGCATGGGTCCTAGCACACAGTAGGCACTTAAGAAATGACTGCTGAATTGACTTTACATCCCCTGGCCCAAGGCACCTGGCCAGGACAGATGTGAGATTTCATCATGGCTAGGGCCAGCTCAGCCAATGCTCCCCAGACACCTCCTGAGAGCTCTGGAATCCTGACTCCACTCTTCACGGTCTCTAGGCCTGGCCTTTTCTTCCGGCTCTCCTGACCCCCACCCCAATCCTGACTTCAGAACACAGTGAAAAGCAGGCAGGGCTTGGAGTCAAGAGGACCTGAGTTCGAATCCAACCTCTGTCATTTCCTACCTATGTGTGATTGTCAGAAAAGCACCCAAAACCTCCCAACCTATTTCCTCATGTGTAAAATCCCCTCCAACCATCCAAAGTCCTCTTTAACCTCAGTGCCTTCTCTCTCTGGTCCTTGTCACCTTCCCCTGTTCATGGAGAATGCCATCTCCCCCGCCAGACTGGGAACTGCTTGAGGCAAGGGGCTGTCTTTTTGCCTTTCTGCGTATCCCCAGGAGCTTAGGTCAGTGAGCAGCACAGAGTAGGTGCTTAATAGATGTTTGTTGACAGACTCACTCCAAAGTTGGAGGGTTTTCTTTCAGCTTTCCCCTTTCCTGCCTTTCCTCCCCCACACGCCCAATCAACTGCATGGCTGAGGTGGCCCTGTCCTTGGTGCTGGAGCTGCCCCCCACCAGCCGTGCCCTGCCCTACTCCAGGAGCTTCTTCAGAACTGGTGCTGCCTTTGGTAGCACCCTGGTCCCTCAGCTCGGAGCCTTCCTCCCAGCACCTCAGACTCCACTCGATTCCAGCCACCCAAGGTCTAGGCCAGCCCTCAGGAAGTGGGCTCCCCCAGGGAAGAATGCAGTAACCCAGAACTCAGATACTGCTACCCTGACTAGTCACGAGGGTCACTTAACCCCCCTGGGCCTCATTTCTTATATCTGTAAAATGGGGATAATACCCATGGGGAGAGTGAGTCCAAGGCTTTGCAAACCTTTAAAAGCTTTAGATAAATGAGTTGTTGCTGTTGTTACATCATTCAGAGTCACTTCCCAAGCCCCTCACAGTTCCCAGATCTAACGCCCCCCAAGACTCTTCTTTCCACCCAAGCACATTCTACTCCAAATCCTCTCTTCCCTCCCTGTTCTGCCTCAGACTCCTTAATGGTCTGGACTGACCCAGTTATGGCAGGCATTTCAGCAACGCATCCTCCTCCACTCTGGACTCCCCTACCCCTATATGTCTCCTGAAAGACTAGACAATCTCTCCACCTGGATCATCTCTCACAATGCCCTGGGCATCTTGTCCCTCTTCTGGCCTCTGCTGCCGGGGCCTCTGTTTTCTAATCCATAAAATGAGGGAATTGGACTGGACACTCTCCTTGGCAGCACCACAGGCTCAGAGAAATCCAATCCCCTCATCGTGAGGGGGTTGGAAACGGAGGAGGAAACAGAGGAGGAAACTGAGGCGTAGTGTTTGGAGACATGGCACAAGCCGACCCCAGCTCACACAGAGTCCAAATGTGTCTTTCTTTCTCACTGCCTGTCTTTGAGGGAATGCTGTGTGCAAATGCCACTGGGGAGCTGCTGGGCCTTCCCAGGGTCCCAGGCTCTGAGGACCTCCCTGGACATCCTGCTGGGATCAGGAAGGTCAAAGCACAGATCAGGAGAGGAAAGCCTTTTGACAAACAATGAGGGTCCCATCCTGCAGTCCGACTGGCTTTCACTGGCATGGAAAGGTATCTAGCACAGAAAACCAAGAAAGGACTCCTCAAAGAGAGTGGGGGTAGACCCCTTAGGTCCCTTCTGACGTGGAGGGTCTATGCCTGGAATCAGTGCTGGGGGAGGGAGTGTTTCTAAGCACCACAAGAGAAGGGAAAGAGCAGAGAAAGGCATACACTGCCTGCCAGGAGTCATGGGCAGATCACTCTTCCAGCCTCAGTTTCCTCATCCACAGAATATGCGGGCAGGAGCCTCGGTTAAGGCCTCTCCCAGCTCAAAAATGTCTCTGAGGAAGGGTGAAAGGAGGATTACTTGCAGACAGACTCTCCTTGCCCCAGACCAGTGGCTCCCCTGTTCCTCCGGCCCAGGCTGCTTTCCCCACCTCTGGCAGAGGGTGGGAGAGGCCTGGGGGAAGCCCTGAGGATCACTACGAGTTTCACAATCTGCTTCCTCACCACCTCTAATTTTTATCATGGATCAAAACAAGGTAATGTACTGGGCAGACCTGTTCAACAGGGCAAACTCAGATCCAGGGACCCAGAGTCAAACCAGTCCAAGTGTACGTGCGCTGTCTTGTGATTCTGAGGCCCTTTAAGACCCCCACCCTCCACACAGGCAGGGCTCAGTGATCAGAGAGATTTTCAGAGGCTGTTGTTTTAAAGGGCAGGCTCCCTGCTGGAACATAAGATTCCCTGTGAACTCCACCTTTTAGACCCAGGCCTGGAATCTGAGCCACTCCCTGACAATCCCACAATGTCAACACCAACTAGAACTCAGAGCCGGGAGACAGCAGCGGAATCCTTGACTCAGTGGCCCAGTGACTAGGCCTTCTGTGAGCAAGCTCCCCCACCCACTCCCACCAAAAACAGGCCTCTCTTCAAAGCTGAACTATAAATACTTGTTCCGGAATCGTCCTTTACAAAAAGGATTCCCAAGTTGACCGAGTTTGTTGGAAACAAGTTCAGGGTTCTAAGGCTGGGATCACTGCCTGGATTTCTGGGGCCTGCAGCCCCCTCAGGTTCCTCCCCACACCCCAACAGCCAGTATAAGCTCCTGGAAGGTGCAGGCTGCACCTCCCCATTGCCACAGGAGCCCCTGAGGGCTCCCCCTGCCCTTACCCAAGAGCCTGGCATACAGTAGATGTTTAAGAAAGATCTGACTGCCTTCTGAACTGACAGCTATATGACAGGGCGGCAGAGCCAAGAGCTGGAGGACCTCAGGATGAAGGGGCTAGAGCTCCAAAGATACAGGGTCACTTATGAACCTAGAACACAGGTTCCCCAGCCCTAGGCCCTGTGGACACAGGAGGCCCCAGAAAGCAAGCAAGGTATCAAGGGCAGAAGAGTCATTTCCAGCAGAAGCTTGTTTGGTCACACAATCCCAAAAAACCTTCATCGACACCAATCCAGACGCCAGTCATTCCCCAAAGGGCGTTAAACTATTAAAGCATGGTGTCCACACCTCCCCCCAATAACAAACTCACACCCCGCCAGGGAAAAGGGACAGAAAAAACCAAGTTCCTGCCGTCCCAGAGCTCACACTGTAATGGGGAGACTCGTGAAGTTGTAACACACACCTTCCCTTTCAGCTTTGTGAAAGGGACTTGCCATAGGTTATCTCATGTGATCCTTCCAATAACCCTTTCTGCAGATGAGGAAACTGAGGCAGACAGAGGTGCAGTGATTTGAACTTGGCTCTTCCAGACTCCCAATCCAGTGCTTTATTCCCTCCACTGCCTAGGGTGTGATGTGGAGTGTGCCAGCTTGAGTGGTCTGAGAGCAGCTTCTAAGCCTGCCATAGTGACAATCTGCCATCAGCTGAGGGCTGTACTGGGAAAGGAACCAGGCAAGAGAAAGCCATCCAGAAGCACAGCACAGGGTGGTGGCTCTGGAGTCACAAGGGCCTGGGTTCAAATCCCCCTTACCACCTGCCAAGTCTGTGCCCTTCTCGGGGTCTGGAGAATGAGGAAGGGTTGACCCAATGGGTTCTGAGGCCCCTTCCAACCCCAGATTTTGCATCCAGACCTGGAAGGGGGCTAAATCCACTGGGGCTGAGGCCCAAAGGATGCCCAGCTCTTCTTACTTAGAATGGAGGCCAGAAGACCAGACTCTCTCCACTGCCCCAGGGGCAGAAGGCAGAAGCAACATGGGGTAGTGGGGACCCAGCAGAAGAGGCAGCCTCTCTGGGCCTCTACTTTCTCCTCCCTAAAATGGGCTCTCAGGCCCCTCAATGAGCTCTGGGGCTGAGGGGGAACTGGGGACAGGAGATTCCATCTCCTGCCTCTGGGTAGAAATAAAGAAGACGAAGAGTGTTTCATCTCTACTCAGCAAGATGCTATGCCCTGGCTATGTGCCCCGGGGCAAACCTCTACTTTCTCTCGATGGGTCTCAGGCCACTCACTGGTAAAATGAGGGCTTTGGGTCTGAGTGATGGCTGGAGGCCCAGGCTGTGGGACCTGTAGGCCCAAGTTAAAAAATGACTGACCTCGGAAACTCAGTAACTGAGTGGAAGGTGGTGGGAGGCAGCCCTGAGGCTGCGCCCTGTGGGTGGCACCTTACCTGAGATGACCAGAGGCCTTCCCAGATCGGCATCTCAGTTCTGTGCACTAAATGCTGCCAGGCCTCAGTTTCCCTCTCTGCTGGCCCCTTCCATGGAACCATAGCTAACAGGATCGGGACAGCGTCAGTGCAGGCGGAGGGCCCACTTTCCAAGGCGCTCCCACCACCCCATGCCACTTCTGTTCCGTGCACCTGGTCTCCCCAGTGCCCCCCTGCTGTGTGGGGCTGCCTTCTCTGGTGCAGAAGGAAGGGCTGGACGGAGCCCCAGCAGCTCCGCCCGGGGAAACTCCGGGGGTCGTAGAATGATGGTCAAGGGTGAGGTGGGGAGCCCGGGAGGACACACCAAAGTGGGTGAAAGTAAAGAGGAAGCCAGGCGTGGCCAGGCCCCGGCCGCAGGTCACCACACCCGGCCGGTCTGGCCAAGCACCCGGGCGGAGTCAGGGGTGACCGGGGCGCGGGGCTCCCGCGGGCCAGGGTGGCGGGGAGGGTCCTCATGACGGCCCCCCCCGCCCCGGGCCATGACCGTGACCTCCCCTTCGTGCCTGGGCCTTTCTCACCCCCACAGCCTCCTCCTGTTGGCTCCTCAGCCCAGAGCCGGCCCCTCCACCCCCCAGGGGCCCGGGGCCCGGAGCCCGCTCAGGGTCTCAGTGGTCTCCTCTCCGGGGTCCCCTGGCAGCCTCGGGGACTTCTGGCCAGGGAGGCTGTGCCCCCCTCCCCGGGCGAGGGCGGCTCCGGGCCGGGCACCCCGCTCCGGGCATCGCCCCCGAGTGACAGCTGCACGTGGGGGGCGGCCGCACGTGGGCGAGGCTGCGTGGGCGGGGGGCACGGGTGCCCCGCACGGCGGCGGCGGGGGAGGGGGCAGGGCGCGCGGACCCCCGCGCAGGCGCAGTCGCGGCCGCCACTCACCGTCGATGTCCCCCAGGGTGAGCTCGTCCCCCAGCTCGGTGAGGGTGTCCATGGTCTCCAGAGCGCCCAGCTCGCCGCCGCTCGCCTCCATGGCCCGGCTAACCCCAAGCCTCTGCTCCCGCCCGGCCCTCAGCGAGACGCGGGGGCGGCGCCGATGCGGCCGCCGCCCATGTCCCAGAGCTCAGAGCTCCGTCCCAGTCCGGCACCGCCTCACCGGTCAGCGCGAGCCGCCGCCATGTTCGCGCGGCCCCGGGATGTCTCGGGGAGGGGGCGGGGCCTCGCGGGCGGGGTTCCCCGCCCCGCCCCTTGAGGCCCCGCCCCCCCGCCGCGCGCTCCGTTGTTTGTTGTCAATGAGACCAGGTTGGTAGCGGCCAATGGGCGGGCGGCGCGGCGCGTGGGGTGATGGTGCGTCACCGATCAGCAGCTCCTATTTGCATGACAGGGCCCCGCCCTCCCCTGGAACCACCCTCCCATCCCCCCCGCAGCGAATCAGAGCGGGAAGCGGCTGGGGCTCGGCCACCCGCCCCCGCCCGGGTTTAAAGGGGCCGCTCCGCCTTCTTCCCCTCCTACCCCACGCGGCAGGTCGGGCTCGGCGCTCCTGCCGCTCCCACGCTCCGTGGACTCCTCCCTTGCGGCCCCTTCCCCTGCCCAGACTCCTGGGAGTACGGGACACGCCCGTAGCTCGTAGGGAAAAGCCGGGGTCCTTTGCCCCTCCCCCGCGAGCCCCACTCTGGCACTTTCCTGGCCTCCTTGTCCTCGTCCGGGAGACGGGCACGGAGCGTCACTAACACCCCCCGAGGGGCCGGGATTCTCGTAGCGCCCGGTCCAGCCTCGGGGCCCGGATCCGATCCAGTTGAACCCTGTCCCGGGTCGACGGCCTGACGGACCAGAGCAGAGCGAGGCGTCTCCGGGGAGGGGGAGGGGATGCCGACCTGAAACTGGCACGGATGGGGGCGGGGCCTTCGGGGGCCTTAGTCCGCCCGGCCCGGGGCCGACACGTGGTCGCCAGGCCGTTGTCTCTGGGGAGAGAGCAGCCCGGGACTTGCTGGGGCAACTGGGAGCCTCCATCCGCCCCTTTGCACCCCGCCCCCCCATACTCCTGGTTCTGCCCCCGGGCCCCGGGCTAAGCTGCCTCACGCGCTGGTCCTGGATCCGAAGAGACGGGCACATCAGCAGACCTGGGCATCCAAGCCGTGCCTCCCTCCCCCTTATTAATGTTAAATGGCACTGGAGTGACCTAAGCAAAGATTCCGCCTTACCGTGGCCGCAGACCCCGGACCACTGATTATCCCGTTTTGTTGAAAGGAAAGCAGGGAGGGAGGAGTGCCTTGGACGGGACAGGCACGGTGCTGAGGCTTTGCCCATACTTCCCCTGAAAGAGTTTTCAGAGAAACTTCAGAAGACTTGTGCCAGCTAATTCAGTGGGAAGAGAGAAGCAGAACCGCGCCTACAGCAGCCACTACACGGTAAAGACAAACTGCTTTGGAAGAGTTCATTACTCTGATGAGTTCGGAACTAACCTCCCCCACGACCTTGGGGCAGCGCGGGCTCGGCCCCGGCAGTCCGCTGCCCTGCTTGACCATATGCTGCCGGTCCTTCGTTCTCAGATGTGACGTCTTGACTCGCTCATAAATTAGATTTGAGAGAGTTTGGCAAAGTTGTCCGTCTGGCTGTCTCTTCCTGAGTCATCGCAGTCCAGACAAAAGTCAGGCCGCCTGGCGATGGCCCGGGATCTAGGACAACCTTGGCTTCTTCCGTGTCTGACCAAGCTCAGGTGTTCCACAGCACCTGCTTCAGCCATTCCTCCAGAAGTCTCCACATGCTTAGGCTGGCCATCCCCCTAACTTGGTTACCCTCAGCCTGGCTTAGCCTGTCTACTAAGGCAGTTTTATGGGGTACGGTGGCTATTCATGCTCCAGGTTCTCGGAGCCATGGGACAACTGGGTGAAGGTGGACAGGGAAGGTGGATGAGGCCTTCTGCCAGAGGGGCTAGTCCTCCCTGAACATGTGATAGATTTTTAACAAGGCATTGTGTTTCCTTTTCTCAGTGAGGGGAGGTAAGGAGAAAAAAAAATAAATGCTTGATAATTGAAAAAAAAGTTGTTTTTAAATATACTTGGTTTGATGCATTTAATTACCCACTGCTCTGATGCAAGGTGATATCATGAAAACCCAGGCTGGATTTGGAAACAGTGCCCTGGGGTTCTGACACTCTCTGTGGAACCCTGGGCTAGTCACGTTGCCTGCCTCAGTTTCCTCCTCTATGAAACAGGGGGGGCTGGCCTAGCTGATGATCCCCAAGGGCATTTAGAGTCGGAGGGCTGCTAGCAGGCTCTTCCCCTTTCTGGGCAGGATAGGTAGTCTCCACCTTCCCTCTCAGCTCCCACAGTCCAGGGCTCTAGAAGGCAGTTACTCTCCAGAAGCTCCTTCTCTCTTTTATTTCCATCCCCAGAGTTTAGAACCTTCATTCTCTTCTTTCTTCTTGGATCTCTCGGCCCAGCCCACTTGGCATCTCCTGGTACCCCCTGCCTCTTCCTCCAGAGCAAATTCCCCCTAAGTCCCCTGTGACTGGAGGGTCACAGACCAGTCACCTCCTGTGGGACATAGGGCTAGTCCCCTCCCCTCTCTGGGCCTGAGCTAAAGAACAAGGGGATGGATCCAGCCCACTCTAGCTCTAGCCTGCTCTGAGTTCTGGGTTAGCTGGGGCCAAGGCTGAACAGGCAAAAGGCTTTGGCTGTGACAGGCCTCTGCCTTGGCCTGGAGGCAGGATAGCCCTCAGAGGAACAGGTTTCTGGCCACCAGGTTTACTGTCTTCACAAGTGCAGGTGGTGATCTCCCCACTTTGCAGAGAAGGAAAATGAGGTCTAGAAAGGTGAAGGAATTTGGCCCTGGTCAAACAACTGAGAAGCAACTTAGCTGAGAGATAGTGTAGGAGACTTGGAGTCAGGAAAGCCTGGCTTTGAAGTTTGCCTCTGGTCCTTAAAGATGGTGTGACCCTGGGCAAGGCATTTAAATTCACAGAGCTTCAGTACCTTCTGTAAAATGGAAGTGTTGAAATCCTTCCTGGCTCTAAATCCATGTTAATCTACGCGTACCCCTAGACACGTTATGCATTTACATGTATGTCATATATCCTAATTTTTAAATAGTGTCTAGATAATGACCCTATGATTCCAGGCCCCATGAACTTCAGGGACAGTCTCTGATGTGGGAGGGGGTGAGCACAGAATCTCAGACCATCACTTGCTATTTGGGTGACCCTGGGCTGGTCCCTTAACCTCTGTGCCTCAGTTTCCTCCTCTGTAAAATGGGTGATGGTCACAAGTCATCAGGTCTTGGTCTGTGACGCCAGGATCACCCACACTCTCCTCCTCCCACCCACCCCTGAAAGGCTGAGAAAACTGCCTCAGAACCTCTAGGACCCAGCAGGAAACTAGCCTAGACTTTTTGGGACATGGTGCCATTCCAACCCCCTCCTTCTCCCCTTGGCATTCTTTCAATCTGAGCCTTTTCCCCTCAACACCTACCACTCCCTTTCCTCACCTTAACCAAAGTCACCCATGAGCTACACCTCAGAAGCCATCTACTCCATCCCTCACATTTTGCAGAGAAGGTAACTGAGGCCCAATGATTTGCTCAAATTTACCCAGGTAGCAGAACCAGGAAATACACTCGGGTCCTCTGACTCCCCCCAAAAAACAGCACCTTCCACAATGTGTCACATTGCAGAGACCCATCCCTAGGGAAGCCAAGACCATCTCCTACCAGGTTGGTCCGTCAGGCATCAGGCCCAAGCAAAATCTCTCCTCTGTCCCAAGGTCACTTTCAGTACCAACGTCCCTAACAGTCACTGATCACAAATTCCTGGAGGCCAGTAACCAAGCAGTCCTTGATCCCTGTATCTCAGAGCTCCTATGCTGTGGTCATGCCTGGGTGGGACTCAGCATCTGGAGGGGTTCTTAACTTGGGACCCTGAACTTGGGTTATGAAATATGTTCATCACCGTATTTCAATGTAATTAGTATTCTTTGTAAACTTATTTTTATTTGTAAAAACTGGATTCTGAGAAGGGCTCCAGAGTTCACCAGACTGCTAGGGAGGTCCACACTCCAAGACTTAGAACCTGGGTCTCATACCACCTCCTTCATTTTAGATAAACTCAGTCTCAGACTTTAAGTGAACTGTGTAAGAGCACCTCAAATCCAGATATCCTTGACCACCAAAAACATAGTTTGAGATGGAAGGGACTTTAAGTCTACTAAAAATCTCTTTCCAGGTAAGGAAATTGAAGCCAAAGGAAGGGGTCAACCCAAGGTCAGCCCAATAGCAGCATCCAGCTTTGCTGGGCTGGACTCTGGACTCCCAAGCTCCAGCTGGGCCACTGCCCCTCAGGCTCAACAAATGTTTGAAGGCTGGCTCGTTAAGGTCAAAGATCACTGGAAAATCCCTAGAAGTGGCCTCCACTTCATGACCTCTGGACTCCTTCCAGTCCAGCTGAGACCTTTTCCAATCTGCAAGGCCCTCTCCCTCCATGCACATATGGGACCCAAAATCTGAAAGTCCAACCCTCTCATTTTACGAAGGAGGAAACTGAGGCTCCAGGAGCTTGGGACGTCATCTGATCACGCTGAGCACCCTCCCAGAAGCAAATGGTCTTTTCTCTGGATTATGTGGGGCTGCCAAATTAAAGATTAAAACGTCTCAGTGTTACTAAGAAAATAGTTTTGATTCTGTGTAATCCCTGAAGAGTCTTGGGGATTCTGAGAACCTCTGCCCAATACCGACTTTTTGTCTTGTGGACTCCTCCATTTTTAAAAACATGAGAAAAAACCCAGGTTAGATTGTGAGCCCCTGGAAGGCAGAGGCCAGCTTGGCCTTCCTGCCTAGCACATAGTAGGTACTTAATAAATGCTTATGGATTAACTTTGTTGAGGTTAGTGAAAATAAAGTCATTTTTCTCCTCAAAGTTCCAGGCCTCATGGAACCTATTCCTGGGCCCTTGAGGAATCCATGAACTTCAGGCTAAGCCCCCCTGCCTGAAGGGCAGGCCTGCTGTTTTTCATCTTTGCAGCCTACATACTATGCACACAGTAGAGGTTTAGTAAGATAATGGTTGGATAAAATCATGTTATTTCATCTGAAAAGCCACTGCCTTTGAATGGGGATTTGCTGTGTGCCACACAGTGTCTAGTGAGGTGGTAAGGGGTACAAATCCAGAAGCCTGCCCTGGAGATTCCCTCTTCCTCCATCACCAGGTATGCCCCCTCTGCCCAGGATTCCTGGAAGCATCCCTGCCCCTTCCTGATCCACCATCAGGGGCCAAGGATGTATCCAAAGAATCTGCTTATTTTATTGTCTTTGCAAAAGGGGCAGGTGGCTTATTTGGTAAGGTGGGGTTGTTCCCAGGGGCCCAGCAGATTTCCTCTCTTGGCAAGGGGATGGCAGGCTGAAGCCCCAGACTGGATCATTTCGGTCTAGGATGCCCCACCCACTTCTTTGGTTGGCAGAGCAAGAGATTCTTCGAAGAGAAAATAGACTTCTTAAGGTCCTGGGCTTGAACAGGGCAGCATGGGCCCCTTCTGGTGGACCCTTGGTCCTCACCTCAGAATGAGGTGCTCTTCTCAGCTGTCTGCCCTCTTGGGAAGCGCTGGGACAGCCAAGTTCCCGTTGGAGGCCAGGACATCCTCTGTCCCCCTGAAGTAAGAGGCAGTCTCCAAATGCAGTGGAGCCCCTTTCCCCTATCTGTCCCCTCTTCTTCTAGAAGCCCAGCCCCGCCATCCTGGGAGTAAGTCTAGGGCTATAACTCTGACTGGGAGCGTGAGATACGGGGGCCCTTCCGGATCTCCTTCCGTTTCTCCTCTTTCCTCCGGCGCCTCTCCTCCTCCTTCAGGGCCTTCTGGAAGGAGTCAGTACCCTGGAAAGACTACCAGTGGAAAGAAGAGGTCAGCTTCAGGGCTGACCCCTGGACTTCCCTTCCTGGGAGGAGGCTGGGGCTTGTTAATGCCAGCAGCCTTCCTCAAAGGAAGGGAAAGAGACAGGCCACCCAAACAGGGTCCACCCACCCCAAATAGGATTGGCTGTGTATTCTGTGTAGCTGTGGGAGAGCCAGGCAGACCTGGGGTCAAGTCCTGCTTGGCCACACACTGGGTGATGTGACTTTGGGCCAGTTACTGATGCTCCCAGTGCTCTGGGCAGTTCTCAAGGACCAGAAGCTATAGAGAAGGACCAGCCCTGGTATGGTGAAGGGAATGCCCTCCTGCATGAGTTCTCCATGAAGTCACAGCTTCCATCACTATCCCCTATTCAAGAGCCTTTAGCCTGAGGAAAACCAGGGTCAATGAACTCTTTTTTTTATAATTCTCTCACTCCTCCCACCCATCCCCAGCCCACATGGGAGGGTGGGTCTGTGCACAAGACACCCTCAACTCACCTCTAAGGGGTCCGTTGTGAAGGGGTTCCTGTAGTCTGGGGATCTCTCACCAATCCCCAGCTCCTGAGCCATCTGCAGGGCCACAAGAGCAAGGGCATCATGATGGCTGTCTGCCTCAGTTTACCTGCCCAATTGTCTCTGCTCTGGTCCCTCGCTTGAACCCAGTCCCTCTCCTTCTGACTTAATTCTAAAAAGATCCCTTGCCCTAAAAGTGGCTCCCCCCTTCTAATCTATTAAAATCGCACATCTGTGAATACAAAAGGATAAAGGAGTAAGGGAGGGGGCAGTTGGCCAGTATGTAAATGCAGGATGATTAGTGATGAGCTTAGGGAAAGGAAGGGAGATAGGGGAGGGGAGGGGGGGAAGCCCAGGGGGCAGAGAATCCCAAAGAGAGCATCAAGGCTGAGCAGGGGATGGCGACAGCACCACATGGGGGAGGGGCTGCCCCTAGGAAATGTGTGCATCACAGGACAATGGAAATGGTTCTAGACTCAGGGTCAGGAGGCTTGGGTTCAAATCGCAGCACTTGGGACATTTACCAGCTCTGTGACCTTAGGCAGGTCATTGGATCTTAGAGCCTAGAGCCATGAAGGTCCTCAGAGGTCACCCTGTCTACCAGGAAACTGAGGCGCAGAGAGGGGCAGTGACTTGCCCAGGATCCCACAGCTAATAAACAGCAGAAATCCTTCTAGAAGAGGCAGGAAGGCCGCTGCTGTGGAAGGCAGAGGACCTAAGTTCGAATCACAACTAATAAGAGGTCGAAGTCAGGTCCTCTGACCAGTCTTCTCATCTGTAAAATGGGGGCCATGATAGAGCCCGGATTTAACCCTTAAAGCACCAGACAAATCCAGGCTATATTATCTGCTGCATTCATGACTACAGAGGGGGCTGGGCTCAGAGAGAGGCTGGTCATGACCCTGGATTCCACATCCTGGAGCGGAAGGATGAGGAGGGAGAGGAGGAGGCAGAGGGTATGGGAGGTGCAGAAATGGGGGAAGGTCATCCAGGACTAGGGGGGAGGGGTTGAACCCTTGAGTGATGTTCAGTGAAGAGGCCCCTGGGCTGAAGAAGATGGCGGAAACCCATCCAGTAGAGAAGCTGGCAGCCAGGTCCCATCCCACCTCCCACCTCTGCCCCTCAGGTCTGACTCACCAGACCCAGAAGCTGAGAGTACGTGCCCTGGTCGAAGATGCCCGTCTGATTGCAGAAGCTGATGCCCCAGCGAATGAGGTGGTTCCAGTTGGAATTCCGGTCAAAGTAGTGATGGACGATCTTGGGGAAGCGGAGTACAACATCACCAAAGAAGGCAGTGTTCTCCACTACATGAGAGAATGCTGGGAGAGGAGGTTGGGGTGAGTGCCAAGTCTGGGGAAGCCAACCCCTCATCTCCCAGACCCCTCATGCCTACTGATGCTTGAACCCACCGTCTCCTTCATGTTGGTGCAACCCAGAAATACAAGAGGCCTTACAGGACTTGGGTTTAGATCCTGACTGGAGCTCAGGGAACTTGGGCCAGTCCCTTAAATTATCTGGGTCTTAATTTCCTCATCTGTAAAAATAGGGACTTGGCCTTGATGACCCCCAAGGTTCCTTTGGGCTTAGCCTATGCTCCTCCATGATCTTCACATAAAATTCAGCATGGATGGCAGAAAGAGCCGGACGGGTGAGGCAGAGGGCATGGATTGGAATCTCAGCTCTGCTCCTTCCAGGGCTGCCTGGGTCACCCAGAGCAAGTGGGTCAGCTCCTTCCTCTGGCCTCCAAGGGATCAGAGTGTGGGAAGCCCAAGGCTCCTCCCACCTCTGCATCAAAGCTTCCACCAAGTCCACCAGAACCAACCCTTCCTGAGACAAGTCCAGACACTCCAGAACCCTGGCCCAGTGAGCCCCAGTACTGCCCAGTGCCTCAAGCTCTTCCAAAACTGCCCCATCACAGAGAATAGCAAATGCTATGTATGGTCTTCTGGGCCTCAGAGACTCCCAAGATATTAGCACAGGAGGGGACTAAGGGTCCATCACCTCCTCAGTGGAGGGTGGCAAGTCTAGTGCCAATATCCTCTTGGAGATGGCTTCCTACTCTGCCTAAGTATAGGGCCAGATATGCCTAGGAGAGGCTGTCATGTCCCATGGTATCGTGGGATTCCAGATCTAGAGCTCCATGAGCACTCAGAGGTCATCTAGTCTAACCCCTCCTCCCCATTTTACAGAGAAGGAAACTGAGCCCTAAAGAGAGGCCAAAGGGCACAACCCAGTTCTCCTGACTCCAAGATTAGGGCTTTCTATTACACCATCTAACTACTGAAATGGGGCAGCTGAGTGGTGCAGTGGATAGAGTCCCTGGCCTGGAGTCAGGAAAATCTGAGTTCAAATCCAGTCTCAGACCCTTAATAGCTGTGTGACTCTGGGCAAGTCACTTCACCTTGGTTGCCTCAGTTTCCTTACATGTAAAATGAGACGAAAATGGAAACAGCAAACCACCCCAGTGTCTCTGCCAAGAAAACCCAAAAGGGATCCTCATGAGGAGTTAGACATGACTGAAACAACTAACAAAAAAATTATTGGTTTTTAAATGCCCCATTTTCCCCCCTTGGCTTCCATCGGTTCTTATTAATATAAAATACGTTTCCTAGTCGTCTGTTGAACATGGCTCTCTCAGAAGATGTGTCTTTCCTGAACGTGCTCCTCCCAAATGCCCCATCTCAAACCTCTCCAGTGGACTCCTAGTTCTGGGCATTGGCCTTTCAGTCTGTCTTATTCCTGCTAGACTGGAAGGTCCTGGAGGGCAGGAGCCTGTCTTAACGGAGAGCCAGCACGGAGCTCTAGAGACACAGTGGGTGCTTTGTAAGTGGCCCTGGCTGGGGCTCCTGGCTACAGTCCATGCCAGCTTATGGGGGCAGCTCACAGTCCCACCCGGCGGCTGTGTGTGTGTAGGGGGGGTGTCCCACGAGGCTTCTCTGCCAAGTGTAAGGAGTTATGGCACCCACTATTCTTGGTTCTCTCACAAACACCTCCCAAGGGACACTTGGTCCCAGCACAATAATGCCAATACCACCTGCTGCCTCTCAGTGCCAGAGGCTGAAAGCTCTGGGTGTCTGGTGCGAGAGAAAGGGCCCTGAGGAAGCAAGGTACCCTGACCCACCCCTGAGGCTGAATCCAAGGAGCTGGAAAGCCCAAGGAAGGGTCTGGGACCAGGAAGCTGGGAACCCCCTAATCATGGACAGAACCAGGCTCAGAACTTCACTAGGTGACTGGAGGTGACCCCACTTAACCACACTGAACCTCATCTGGGAAATGGGTATATGCCCAACCATCCCCAGAGAGCTGCTGTGAAGAAATCTTTCTGTAAAACTTAAAGCAGTAGCAGGGTTCTTCCCTGGGTCTGTGCCTGGGAGGATGGACACAGTGGCCACCTGATAAGTCTAAGGGTGAAGGAGAGCCAGCCATGCCCTTCTCCTGGCACAGCATGCCTCGTAACTCCTGGTGTGGCTGATCAGGGTCTGGGGGCTAAGGAAGGCTTTTCTCCCAGGGGTCTTAAAAAAAACTAGCTTTCTACTCCCTTTGGGAGTATAACAAATGAGTCTGGTCTAAAGGTCAGTAGGCAACCTGTGTTGGGGAAAGAACTCTGGCCCTCTCTCTGGCTTCAGTTTCCCCATCTGTAAAATGAGAAGAGTCAGACTTGCCAGGTTCTGGGGTTCTTTCCTGCCCTAGATCTGGGATCTCATGATGTCCGGATGAGGGGAGAGCTTCTCCCAAGTAGGGCTCCCACCATGGTGGGTGATGGGAGCATTAAGACAGCCTCCCCTCACCCTCCTTTGCCATGCCTTCTCATCAGTCACTCTGGGGTTATTGCAGTGAGGACCTTGAATACTATGCAAAGAAGGGTCTGCCTCATGATCATACACATGAAGAAGGCATGATGCAAGAGGTGGTAGAGTGTGCCAAGACCTGGCACATCCGTGGTCGTCTCTGATCCTCCAAGAGCCCTGGGAACCCAACAGGGCAGGAATGACCATCGCCATGGTTCATAGAAAGCAAATGAGACTCAGGAACAGATTAGGCATACACCATACATATACCACACATCACACACATACACACACCACACACATACATACACCACATAATACATATACGTACACATGCATACCCACACCACACACATACCCACACACCAAACACACACACATACATACACCACACAACACACATACATACACACTACCACACCATCCACACACCACACATACACACCATACACATATACCACACAATACACATGTATATACACCACACACATATACATACACATGCACCACACTACACACTCATATACATACATACACACACCACACATACATACACACACACATACACCCCACACATACCCATACACCACACGCATATACCACATATATACACACACTACACACATACATACATACACCACACACACCCACACACCACACATCACACACACACACATACATACACCCCACACATACCCATACACCACATGCATATACCACATATACACACACTACACACATACATACATACACCACACACATGCATACATACACCACACCCATCACACACACGCGTGCACGCCTCCATCATCAGAATGGGAAATCATCCAGAGCATCAATTATCTCACTTTGTATTTACATCCCCAACACTGAGCAGAGGGCTCAGCACACGGCTTCCACTAACCAACCACTCATTTGTTCAACATACAGAAGCAAAGGGACGCAGTGTCTGACAACCCCATCTTGAGGGGGGAGCTCATTATTTGACAAAAACTGCTAGAAAACTGGAAAGTCATCTGGCAGAAACTAGGTACAGAGTAAACATCTCAGACCACCTCCCAAGGGAAGCTCCAAAGGAGAACATAAAAGAAGACACTTTAAACAAATTAGAGGAGCAAGGAAGAAATTCACTTGTTGACCTAAGGACAGCAAGAAGAAACCATGACCAAACAAACAGCGAAAGGATCGCAAAAGATAAAAGCTTCATCACGCTAAGCGCTGGGGCTACAAAGAGGCCCTTCAGGGCTCGCAGCCTAGTATCATTTCCAAGATATACGAGGAACAGATTCGCATTTATAAGAATGAGAGCTATTCCCCATTTGAGAAACGGTGTAAATTCTCAAGGGAAGAAATAAAATCTATATACAGCCACATTTAAAAAATGCTCCAAATTAATAATAGGAAAAATGCAAATTAAAGTAACTCGGAGTGTCCACTTCATATCCATCAGATTAGAAAATAAATGTTGGGGATGTGGGCAAACAGGCACATGAATGCACTGTTGGTAGAGCAGTGAATTAATCCAGCCATTCTGGGAGGCCATTTGGAACCATGCCTCAAAATTAATTCAACTGTGCATACCGTTTTGACCTACTAGGCACATACCCCAAAGAGATTAAAGAGAAAAAAGACACGTGTACAAAAATACCTATATATTTTTTTGTCCATATGGGTACAACTGTTTTTGTAACTGAGGGAATGATCACAACCTATGACTATTATGGAACACTGGACTACAAGCAATGATATAACAGACAGATCTGAAGAAGTCCGGGAGGGCTTACATCACTGATGAAGGAGGAGGTGAGCAGAGCCACAAGACACCATAAAAAGAAGGCAAAGAGGAGACAGACTCAGGGGCAGAACAAATGTCTATTTTTGGATGTGGCCAATGCTTTGCCTGACTACTCGTATGTGTCAAAAGGACTTATGGGTATTACTGTTACAAGGATTTATCAGTACTTTTCCCCCACATGGAGGCAGGGAGAGAAAGTCAAAATGAACCAAAACTTAACAAAAAGACCTAATTGCAATTTATAGGTCTGGAATGAGGATGTTTAACTTAGTGTGTGCACCCAGGAAAAAAGGAAGCAAGAGGGAAAAGTTCAGAAAAACAAGCTAGTAAAAGGAAGGCGAAATACAGTCACAAAAGGAGGCTGGGAATTGGGAGATTAGGAAAGTGTGACTTGCGCCATTCACACAGATCCTGTTTGAGTCACTGTGTGTGCTTTCTCCCAGCTGGAGCAGCATCTGCCTGGGATATGAGGATGATGAGGGTGAGGGGACCCCTGCTGCTGCTCTGACCCTGCATGACCCACACCCCCCAGAAGCTGAGAATGGGACCTGAACCAGGAGTCCTTACAGAGGTATCTCCAGGCTGCCATTTGCAAACATTACTACACCTGACTTCCCACCGTGTGTCCTTCTCAGGCTCCCACAGCCTTACCAGCTACACATGTTCACACCTTTTACACCTTAAAGAAAACCCATCAAGGAAGCAGGGAAAGGGGGTCATCCAAAGGTGTCAGCCCTACCTGAGGAAGGCAGGATGGGGAATGGGAAATGGTAAAGGCACTAGATTTGCAGACTGCATGCCATCTTGGAGAGGGGGGAGGAGAGGGAAGGAGAGAAAATTTAAAACTCAAAAGCTTATGAAAACTAAAAATAAATTAGTAATAATTTTTACAAATCACCAGATTTGGGGTCAGAAAGCTTTGCTCTAATGCCAAGACATGAGTCTGCAAGAACCAATGACAGAAAGGCCACAGCGCCCATGGAGTCCAACTCCCTTGTCTGACAGAAAAGGAAACCGAGGCCCAAGGTTTCTCAAGCATTCCGAGATGCCAAGATTCCCAGCAGGGCTCAGATTCTCCGACTCCAAGTTCTGCATTTCTGTATAGTACTTGGCACTCACAACAACCCTGCCCAGTCAGTGCTGTCACTGTTCCCATTTGACACATGCGAAATGAGGCAAACAGAGGTCAAAGTCATAGCGTCAGAGCTAGAATTGGACTCCAGATTTCCATGTCATCGCAAGTTCTTGCCCAGGGTCTGACGAGAGTAAGACAGATTGGCACAAAGCAGAGCCCAGCCCAGAGTCTCAGTCTCCCTCTTTCTCTTAGGACCCAAGGCTGATGCTCAGACTAGGTTCAAGCAAGGAGATGGAGAAGGTGCAGGGGCCCAGCCCTTCCTACCGTCCTTCAGCTTTTCATCCTCTGGGAAGGGCCCATCAGGGAAGACATCAGCTGCCAGGAGGGCAGCCCGGGAGTCCTCTAGCACCTAGGAGACACGTGCAGGAGGGGCTTAGGGAGGAGGGAGAGAGAGGTGGAGGCTGTTCTCCAAGGGGGAAGATTAACCACCTCCACGCCTGGACCTGCCTCCAGACTGCCCCTGGAGGAGAGACATGAGCCCTGTGAGATTAGGACCCCATCTGTTCCTTTCTCTGTAGCACATAGCACAGCACACAGTAGGTTTTTAATGAAGCTACAGATACAAATCCATGAGGCAAAGAGGAACTACCTCATCTTGGCCAAGGCTCAAGGGCTCGGGCTGTGAAGGGAGGGAGGGCCCTGCTAGAAGGACCTGGTGTAGGGGCCAGAATTCTGTAAGCACCCTGGCCTCCCCTCTGCTCCTCCCCCTCCTCTGAGGTCCCTGCTGTACGCAGAAGGGCCACAGACCTAGGCCTAGAAGAGGACTTGGGCCACCGGCTCCAACCCCATTTTACAAAGGAGGAAACTGAAGCTCAGGGACTGATATGATCTGCCCAGAGCCACACAGGAAGCTTCAGAGGCAGAATTGGAACCCAGGGCCTCCTATGTCTCACTCTCACCTTGAACACAGCACCCCAAGATTTCTTATGACAGTGAGTGAAGCCAGAGCAGACCCTGTGAGGTGCCCCAGCCCTTGCTCTCTGCCTGCTAACTTAGGCAGAGCAAGGGGGAAGAGGCTGGGCACCCCCTCGAGTAGGGGGGAGCAGGCAGGGGGGCGGCGACCAGAACCAGAGGGTACCCTACCCTGCACAGGCTCTCCAGAGAAGGGGGAATGTATTCGAACTCTGAGCCTGGATGAGAATCGCAGCTCTCATTCTGGTAGGTTTTAAGATCACAGGTAAAAGGGAACAGGCAGAAAGAACAATAGGGTTGGCCAGGAAAAGTTGCATTGTTCCAGAGGCCACAGCCTTTGTGTGTGTGATAGGGAGAGGGAGGAAGCAGGGGGGGGCTCTCCCCAGGAGGGCAGTGCTCTGGGCCCCTTGCCCTGGGAGCACCACCCAGGTCATGGCTGGTCCAATCAGCCTCAGAAGGGAGGCTGAGCTCACCATGGGCCAGTCACTGAAGGTAGTCTGGGCTGCCTTCCTGACTGCCCCATCACATACTGGACACACCCCCAGAAGGGGATTCTCTGCCATTCCATGACTGAGCAGCTCCCCCTGGCCTCACCTTTCCCTGGCTTCCTTCCAGGCTTAGTTCATGGGCTGCCTCTTATACCTGGGGCTTTCTGCTTCCCCCACCCCGTGAGGGCATAATTACTGGCAAAGAGTGGGTGCGTAATGCTTACTGAACTAAGGGAGGGCTCTGTCCAGGCCCTGAGCCTGTCCCCAAAGGAAGCAGGGCAGCTTGGAGTGAGAGGACTACCTGGGCAGGCCCCTTCCCTCTTGGGCCTCAGTTTTCTCATTCATTAAATCAGGACAATAAGAACAGTCACCATCCTAGGAGGTTACACTCTCGAGACCTTTTCCTGCCAATTCCCAGGCTCCTCTGGGCCTGATGGGGTGGGGGCAGTGGAGATCTGGGGGCTCACCTTGAAGAGGCCCTTGAGCATGACGTCGATGATTTTGTACTGCTGGTGGACATCATTCAGCTCAATGAGGTTCTTCAGGGCCTTCATTTGGTCCTTGCGTTTCACTGCAAACAGCTTCTTATCTGAGGCCTGGGTTAAGGCCCATTATCATACTTCCTACCTGAAGTAGCTACCTCACAGGGTTGCTGGGGAAAACATGAGCCTGGTCCTTTGGAAAGAGTACAAGCTCAGTCATCAGAGAACCTGGATTCAATTGGACAGATTCCTTCCCTCTGTGGTCAACTTCCACATCTGAAAAATGAGACAGCTGGACTAGTCTGCACTGGTCTCCTGGCTTTTCCACAAACAAGACCCTCCATCTCCTGACATTTGCCCTGGCTGTGCCCTCTGCCTCGAATGCCCTCCCTCCTCATCTCCACCTCCTGGCTTCCTTCAAGTTCCAGCTAAAATGTCCCCTGATACAGAAGCCCTTCCCTATCCCCTTATTTCTGGTGCCTTCCCTCTGTTAATAATCTCCAATTTTGGCCACCTCTGGCCTGTTCATACAGTATTTGCAGGTCATCTCTCCCCATCAGGCTGTGAGCTCCTCTTGGGCTGGCTGTCTTTTGCCCTGGTGCTTAGCACAGGGCCTGGTAACACAGGAGGGGCTTAAGTTCCTGATCTATACCCACATGACAGGAACGTGTTGTGTTCTCTACCTGCTCTCCTCTGGGGCCATGGTGGACAGAGGCCTGGACCTGGTGCAGAAAAACTAACTGGGTGGCTCTGGAAAAGCCAATTCACCTTGGGCTGCCTCAGTTTCCCCAACGGTAAAATGGAGATAACCAAAGCACCTCCCTCCCAGGACCAGGACCCAGGTTTTGAGGACCAAATGAGGTGATGTCCTTCAGGTGCTCTGCAAACCTTGGAGTGTGACTGGGGCCCAGGGTGGGGGTGGGACTTACCCCGGGTATCTCCAGTTACCAGAGGCAAGAACTTGAACAGAGCTCCCTATTCCAGCGCCCACTGGGCTCATGCTCTTTTTTGAACTTTGGCACTCAGCAAGCGGAGTGTACAGGGGAAAAGGCTGGGAGCTCCAGGGTCTAAGGCCCTCCGATTGTCACTCCCTGTGTGACATGGGCCTCAGTTTCCTCCTCTGTAAAATGAAGGGGGCTGGTCAAAAAGGCCTCTGAGGTCCTTTCCAGGGATCCCTTCTGGATGCTGGACACATTCCACTGGGGGGAACTTCCAGCAACAGCCCCCAAGCAGGATGATTGTCCTGGCCTGGGACAGCCGGAGCTGACCTTCGCCTTGCACTCCCTAAAAGGCCCAGTGTATCAGGGAGCACGGTGTAGCCAGACCAGCCCCTTGGTGGGAAAGCAGGCTGAGGCCAGGGGACTGAGTCACCCCGAGGCTTCAGAGCCTCCTGACCTTGGCCACATCCCTGCCTGTCTGGACCTCACTTTCTTTTCTGCGTAATGGGGCCACATGTCTTCTCTCTGGGAGGGGAGGACGGGGCTGGCCCTGGCCGCCCTCCGGACAGCTCCCTCTGGGTCAGGGCTAGGTCAGTCACCGCAGAAGGAAGGATACAGATCTCCAAGCTGGGGTCCGGGTCTGATGCCCCTGTGCCAGCCAGCATCAGCATCGAGCAGTAGGCACACAGATGGGAGAGGTCCATGGCGAGGCCCTGGAAGGCAGACGGGGAGTGGGAGCCCCATGTGAGGAGGGGGGCCCTGGTCCCTCCCCTCCTACAGTCTGAACCCTGCCTGCACCATGGCTGGCTGTCGGACCTTGGCCATGTCTTTTCCACTGCCCCCAGCCTCAGTTTCCCTGGATGTAAAATGAAGGCTGGGGTAGGTGGCTCTAAAGTCCCCAGCTCTCGATCCCACCTTCTCCCTTACCTGTCACCCCTACAGCACCAGTCGACACCCTCACTAGTGCCCACCTCTGCCTTCGTGGGCCATGAAGAAGGCCCTCCGCAGACCAAAGGTGCCACGCAACTCCAAGCAAGCGCGTAAGGAGGGCGCTGGTAGCGCGGGGTGGGGGGCACGCCCAGCTGCGCCCGCAGGGGGCAGGGGCAGGGGCCGGCCAGCTGCTTCTCCTGCCCAGACTTGTGGCCGAAGAGGAGCCGAGGCCCAGAGAGGACCCCTGACTTACCGCGGGCGGCTGGCAGGGGAGGCGGAGCGGGGTCCGACGGCGCCCCAGCTGTGGGCAGGGCCTGCAGGGAAAGAGGTGCGGAGGTCAGGGGGCTCGGGGACCCCCGCCGGCCGCCGCCCCTCCCCCGCTCTTTCCCGAATGCCTCTTCTCCGGCGCTGATCTCCACCCCCAGGGCCGGCCCATCGGCAGCGGCCCCTGCCGCCGGAGGTCGCGGGAAGGCGGGAAGGGGGGTCACCGGCCCCAGCCCCTCCTACCCCTACCCTGAGCCCCGCGTGCTGCTGCTCCCGCTCCCGCGCTCCGCCGCCGCAGGTCCAGCCTGCGCGCCGGCCCCAACGTCACTTCCTCCCGCCCCGTCCTCCCGACAGCCCCCGGTTTGTAGTCCCGGCCCAGGCCGCCCGCCCCGCCCCCGCCGGGCGCCGGGACTCCGCCCCCTTGTGAGTTTCAGCCCAACTCCAGCTGGGACCGCAGCCACGCGGTGCGTGCGAGCCGGGAGCGCCCAGGGCGGCCGAGCCCGGTCCGGGGCCACCCACCCCGCCTCGCAGTCAGCCGTGTGGGTGACCCCTGGCCAAACACCGTGCCTCAGTTCCCTTCGCTGTCAACTGGGGCGGGGGTCTCAGTCCAGGTGCTCTTGGCCACGCCCCTACCTTCAGGTCCCTAGTCCTCTGTGCAATGGGAGGGCTCAGACAGATAAGGGCAGAATTTAAGCCCAAGTAAGAGAGAGCTTTACAGGACATAAAATGAACAATTTTGATTACATTAAATTTTAAAAAGTTTCTCCACAAACCATTGGTTTCCAAAACTGAGGGGGAAAACATAGCAAGTTTTTCTGATAAAGGCCTCATTTATCAAATATATAGGCAACAGAGTCCGTTATAAGAATACAAGCCATCCCTCAGCTGATAAATGGTCAGAGGATAGGAACAGGAAGGCATCAAAGTTAGTTGTGGCATGCGATCTGATGGATTACTGTGGTGCTATAAGAGATGACAAGTAGGACGCACTCAGAAAAACCTGGAAAGGCTTACACAAACTGGTGCAAGGTGAACCGAGCAGAACCAACAGCAACCTTGTTTGAATAGTTGTGAATGACTTAGCTCTCCTCAGAAGTACAGTGATCCTCCACAATCCCAAAAGGTTTATGATGAAAAAAGGCTATCCACACCGCAGAAAAAACTGATGGAGCCGGAATGCAGCTCAGAGCGTACTGGTTTTTACTTTATTTTTCTTGAGTTTTTTGTGTGTTTTCTTTTACAATATGATCAATATAGAAATATGTTTTGAATGATGGTACATGTATAACCACTGTCAAATTACTTGCTTTCTTGATGAGGGAGGAGAGAAGCAGAGAATTTGGAACTCAAAATTTAAAAAAAAAGAATGAAAAACTTTTTACATGTAATTAGAAAAAAATGTTTTAGAAAAAAAGAAATTTAAAGTTGGATTGAGATTAATCCCCAGCCATGAGCCTCCATAGCCAGATTCAACCACTTGAAACCACTGCAAAATGGGGTCGGAGGAGGAGAGTTCAGATCTCACTCTTCCAGATACTCCCAGGGTGACCAGTCAATCCACCAGCATTTACTAAGCCTGGTGCCTGGCGTTCTGAATACAAAGGCAAAACAGATGGCTGCCTTCCTTCAGACAGCCCCAGTCTAGCGTCTTCTCCCACCTCCAGATCTTGGCTTCCAGGGTCCCCTCCTTGGATACTGCTGCACCCTCCCTTCCTGCTCTGCCCTGGAACACCACCTGCTAAAAGAGCTTGTCCCAGCCTCCTTCAAGGCCTGCTCAGCTACCGAGGCAGACTCTCATCAGAGGCCAGAAGGCTCAGGAGGAAGTAGGGATTACACATAGGTCACAAGCCTCAGTCAGCACCCTTCCCATCACACCATCTCCCCAACTGAAGCACAATTCTGGTCCCTCCACATTCCCAGCCCATTCTGGGCTCACCTCTCTTTTGCAATGACTGGTTCCTTTTGGGGTGTGGACCTGTGATTTCATCAGTGTGGGAAATTCCCAGCACAGAAACTCCTGTTGATGCAAATCAGCTCCTGGCATCCTGGAGAGTTGCCGGGTCCAGGGGGCTGCACCTGGAGCCCTCTGCTGAGGAAGGCCAGGCTGAATCCAGGCAAAGCCCTCCTAGATCCAATCCCCTCCTTTTCCCTCTGCATTGCCATGACTCTGAGACCAGGACCTGCTCACCGGTCACATTGGGCACAGCAGCTCCTTCCAGCTACCAAAGTAAGCTCCAAACCCCAAACACAGGTGTAAGCACCAGGACCTTCCCTGGAGTCTGCAGCAGCTCCCTCCAGAGCAGGGGGCCTCTTCCACTTCAGCCTGGCCCCCTCTAGTGAATCTCATGGACACCTTCTCAGAACATGTTTAATGGAGAACACTAAAGGTACAGTGTGGCCAAGACTGCCAGTGCCATTGAAATACAGCTGTCTGAACACTTCAGGGAACCCATTCGGGGACCCCAGACTAAGACCCCCTCTATGGAAACGCACTGTCCACTCTGCTCCTGTTGTTTTGCTTAGTCCCTTCTTTCTCATGGCATTATTTCTAATTCTTCTTTACAAGATGACTAAGGTGAAATGTTTGATATGAATGCATAAGTAGGGCCTACATCAGATTGCCCACCATCTTGGGGTGGGGGGAGGAGAGGGAGCAGGAGAAAAACTTTAAAACTCAAGAATCTTATGGAAGTGAATGTTGAAAACTAAAAATAAATTTTTTTAATTATTAAAATTATTAAAAAAAAAAGGCCCCCTGCTCTAGAATTAAACCCACACCACTCATATTTGTGGGTAAAGGGGACCTTTTTTTTTACTCTCTGTCCCTCCCCTACTTGGAATGCTCTTTCTCCTCTTTCTCTCCCTTCTTTCCTGGGCTCCTTGGTCTCAGTCAAAGCTCAGTTAATGGGGGAGAACTTTGGGGATCCCAAAGATCCAAGGTTTGGAATCTGGAAGGAAACAGTCATTTTACAAAGGAGGAAACTGAGGCCTGTGTCCCACAACTAGTACCTGGAGAAGCTAAGATTGGGGCCCAAATCTGCTTGTCTTTCCACTACTCCAAATATTCTGTTAGTTTTGGTTGTGTAGGATATCACAAGAAGTCCAACCACGAATGACATGAAGGGCAGGGAATCTGCATTGGTGGAGTGTCCTGCCTAACTGCCAGGTCCTTCTTACCTAACTCAGGTCTTTGGGGATCAGCCAGATAAACATCCTAGAGAAGAGACCTCCAGAGTCAAACAAGTGTAAGCTTTATTCCGGATACCAGCTACATGTTAGCATGCAGGACGAGTTCTCCCCGTGGAGCCCCCTTCTCTTTCCAGAGGAGAGAGGAACCCTCCCCCTCTCAGTATGCAGGGCTAGTGCTCCCCACAGGAGCCCCCTTCTCCCTCCCAAGGAGCAAGGAAAAAGGACCCTCAGGCTTTCCTGTCCCCATTTAAGCTCTCCCAGCTGCATAGTTGCTGGTGGACACTGCATGCTCCCAGCCCCTAGCTAATTAACAATAGGTGTGCTCAGACAACGGACCAATCTCAAGGGTGGGATGCTCTCCCCAGCAAGTTTCCACTGAGAAGAGGTGGAAAAACAAGATAGCTCATGTTTCACTCCTCAATTCCCAGCTGTTCCCTGGGGGACCTCGTGAGAGCTCTGCAATTTAGAAGCCCTCACCTTTACCTGACTGGAGACTGCTTACATGAAAACCGAGCTTACACCCCAACAGTGAAGAAAGGCCCAACTATGAGAAAATGCCTTTCCATGAACATGTATAAAGCACCTTCTAGATGCTGATCAAGAGACCCCCTGGCCTCTAAGTCAGGAAGACCTGGACTCAATTCCAGCCTCTGCCATGTGCTGGCTGGTGACCCTGGGCACTGGATGGGGCAAGCCACAGAAGGCCCATCTCCCTGTCCTCCAAAACTGTCTTGGGCCAGATTGTGAAGAGCAGCTGCTGCTCTCCTGGTAACAGAAGCTTCCTCACTGCCAGCTCTTGTGAAATCACAGGCCTAAATACAAAACAGAATGTGCCAGGCCTGGGATACGCTGGGAAACTGAAACAGGCCTGCCCTCACGGACCTTCCATTCTACCGATCTGCTGACTTTTGAAAGATGGGTAAGACCATGGCTAAAATAAGATTTCTTTAGGAGGAACATATAACTATAATCTTGAAAAATAAAACCAGTGCTTGCTCATGCTGAAGTTTGATATGAGCCAAATTGGGGGAGGGACCTCTCTTTGGAAGTGATGTCATCTGATGATGCCTGCTGGGCCCTGCCCATTCCCACCCCCCAGGCCGTCTCTGCCCACTTCTCTTTCCATCTATATTTTCTCACTGGTCAGCCTCCTCAGCTCTATGCGGGGACTCCCAGACCTCCGCATCCAGCTGGACTCTCTCCTGAGTTATAATCCACAATCACCAACTGCCTTTGGGACATTGCAGAGTGAATGGAAAATCCAGCTCAAGATGCCCAAAACAGATGCCGTATCTTTTCCCCAAACTCTTCCTGCTGCAGGCACCAACCATCCTCAGGAGCCAGGCTCTCAAGCTCAGTGTCAGCCTGGACTCCTCCCTCAAGCTGACCCCTTGTCCAACATGTGGGCCAATCTGGTCATTGCTACCTCCTCAGGGCTCCCTCCCTTCTCTCTTTTCCCAGAGGCACCACCCAGTAGGGCCCATAGTAGGGCCTCTCATCACCTTACACCTGGATTCTCACCATAGGCCGCTGCAATAGCCCACAACCCACTTCCACGTCAGAGGAATCTGCTTAAAGCAGTCTGATGACCACAAACCTGCTCACTCTGGGAACACCCATGGCTCCCTATCATCCCCAGGATCAAATAAAAAGTTCTGCATTTAGAGCTCCTCCAACCCTGGCCCTTTCCTACCTTTCTACTCACCTCCATGAGCTCTCTAATTCTGCTGCACTGGCCCTGACTCCATCACCCTCTTTCATCTTCACTGACTGTTCCCAGGCTGAGGATGCTCTGGCCCCTCATGCCATCTACCACTTGGGGTGAGTTCTCAAGCTGACCCACCCACACCTGATATTCTATGTTCTAAGGTCACTCCCCCAACTCTGGCACTCCAGGTTCTAAGGTCTGCCACCCCCCCAAACCTCCCCAGTTCTAACATCCTCTGGTCTAAGGTCTCCCCCATCTCTTACATCTCGTGTTCTTAGGTACTTTGAGCTCTGACATTCCATGTTCTAAACTCCCTCCCAGTTCTGACACTTCCTGTTCTAAGGCACCTTTAGCTCTGGTACTCCATGTTCTAAGCACCCACCCCCACTCCTGCCCTGCTCTGGCAGTCTCTGATCCTAGGCTTGGGGTCAGTGCTACCAAAGTTGTAAGAGAGGCCTGTAGTCCTGACTCAGGGGGAAGGGACTCATGCTGAAAACAGAAGGTAAACCAGGGTCTGAATGGCTGGAGGCTGACTCTTTGGTGACACCATGAAAGTCAGCAGCAGTGGGCGGGTTCCCCTTGGCCCCAACTTTCACTGCTGAATCCAGCTGTCCAACTGTGCATACTCAGGCATTATTCTGTGCTCTCCCTGTGGACAAATTCTGCCATGGGAATGTGACCTGGCCTCTGCCTCTTAGGCTGGCAGCCTGCCTAATCACAGGCCACGCTTCAGACAGGACTGGACAACACCTGGGTAGGGGGCAGGCTTGGTTCCTGCCTGAGGAGAAAGGAAGGGGAGGCCACATCAGTACCAAGGAGAGTCCTAAGGCAAAGACCAAGCCAAGTCAGTGCCCAGCTCTTTGGAGTTTCAAAATCTCAGGGGCTGGGTTGTGCTGCCCACCTCCAGCCCACAGTGAGAGAGCTAAAGTGCCCTGGGCAGGGTCGGCCATCCTCCCTCCTGCCTCCTCCCTGCCAGGGAGGCTGTGGGCTCAGACACCAGGGGCCTTCATGGTTTAGTCCAGTCTGGAATCCTCTGACAAGAAAAACTCACCACAGCATCTGGCACACCATAGGCACCTCATGGATATTTACTGATTAATGGCTTGTATGTCCAAGGAAAGAACCACCATCTTTGTTTTTTCCCAGGCAACCCATCCTCCCTCTGAGCACTTTTATTCCTTATGACGAGCTAAAAGTCTTTTTTCTTGTCAGCTCCCACTAGTCTCCATCTGAAGCATCTCTCCGCCCAACAGGCATCTGAGTATCTGGAGTTGTCAGTCACTTCAGACTCTGAGTCCCTGCTTCAAGCTGACTTTTCTCATCCAGGAAGTGCAAGGACTCCCATTTCCAGAGTACTTTCAGGGGGAAACCTGTGAGGTAGGTGGTGTGCATATTATTATGCCCATTTTACAGATGAAGAAAATGAGGCAGAAGGAAGCCAAAGTGACCTGTCCAGAATCTCAGAGCTGGGGACTGCTCCCATCATCCCCTGCTATCTCTCTGCTTCCAGACCCATCATCACCCTGGTCCCCCTCCTAGGAACAACTGATAACTGCATTAGGTCCTGCTAAAGTGGGCTGTAGAATCTGCGGCAATATTTCAGTCTGGCTAGAATCACCCAACACAGTGGGACAATGGACTTCATGTAGGAACTACGTTGTTTTCTTGGCATGCTATTAGCTGCAACAGAAGCTCCTGGGCGAGGAAGAACTAGTCTTCACAAATGTTTCAGGCTCTCCATCCATCCCAGCTACCATCTCCTGAGTTGAGCCAAAGTTTGGCAGGCAGCACAGAGTAATCAATACAGTGCTGGCTCTGCAATATTGGGCAAGTCCCTTCCCCAGGCTGGGCCTTAGTTTCCAGTTGTGTGAAATGATGGGGTTGGATGATCAGCCCTTCAGGCCCCTTCCTCCTGTCAAGGATCTCTGGTGCCCTCCTCATCCTCCTAGTCTGCGCCCCAAAGCCCCAGTGCCAAGGACCATCCCTGAAAGCACTCCCACAGAGACTCAAGACAGCACCCACCAGGATGGTTTTAATCCAGTCTATGGCATTCTCAGTATTAGCTCTAGCTCCTAGATTTGGGTTGGCCACAGCTGGATAAGCAAGTGGGCTGCAAACAGGTCCAAGGACACTGCCCGAGGACATATCCCAGAAGTTGCTATGGGTCCATTACTCAACAGCTCCATTGGGGTATCCAACCAGAGGGCTGAAGACAACTTGAGGCAGGACCCCTCAGCTCTGTGAGGAGGCTGGATCCCTTCCAGGCCTAAATCTGCAATCCTATAACCTCAGACACCAAACAGCCTTGTGTCCTCTCTGGAAAGAGATTGGGGAACACTGTGTGCTGTGCCTTGATGAAATCTAGACCCATGGTATCAGGCCTTCCCTGACCTGCCAGGCTCAGAACCCAGCCAAGCAGGGAATTCAGAAAGCCTGGTGGAACTTCTCAGAGCCATGGTGCTGCTCTCTCTCCATCCCAAAGAATCAGAGAGGCCATGGGAGAAGAACAGAATGTCTCATTTTTATTTCCTTGTTGCCATCAAATAACAGCACAAGCAGGTACCCAAGATGTGAATGCTGCCCTCTGCTCCCTGCACCTGGTGCTGGATCCTTGGCGTTGGCTCAGTCTCGGATGTGGGAAAAGGATACTGCCACCCCTCCAAGACATCTGATAGCATGGGCATGAGAGGACAACCACAAGAATAGGCCTGGGGGCAGGAGATCTGCCTCTAGCTAAGGGGCCTGGTGGGGGTGAGGCACAGACTGCCCAGGAAGGTCTGGAGGAGCTCCCCAGCATCTTCCTTTTGGGCAAAATCAGAAGGGACCCCTAAGCATCTAGTCCACGAATCCTCTGGACAATGTTCCTGAGAGTTGGCCACCGACCTCTCCTTGGAAACCTGGGAGCACAGGAAGGGAAGCAGCCACCTCTGAGGGCAGCCTGCCCACCCAGGGATAGCTCTGACCCCCAGGAATGGTCTTCCTTCTATTGGACTGAAACCTGCACCCCCAAGCCCCCCATTCCTGCTTCTGCCCTTTGGGGCTGAGCAAAACATGTGGGTCCTACTCCACAGCAAGTGAGACCTAACTAAAGGTAGCTAAAGGCAGCATTTTGGACCAAATGTTCTTGTGGACAGCTCTCCAGAGTCTGAGGGAGGAGCTCTGTGTTCTGGGAGGGCACAGGATTGGATGGTTCTATCCATTTCCTAGGGATGAGGGAGGAAGTCCTAATCGATCCTCACTGATACCTCAGTGACGCATGGGGAGATACTGATCTTACTTTGCTCCTTACACATAGAAATCTTCTGCACCCTAGTTCTGGCTTCTCCTGGCCTTGGCATCACAGACCTTATCCACCTATGTTGGGTCTAGAACTCAGGGTGCTCTGGCTTGGCCTGGATTTGCCAGCCTCAAATCAGGGGTCTCCCTATAAATTGAGGGCCCTCTGGGAAAAGGAGCCTAGGTCCAGCCCCCTCCTACTGCAGAAAAGGATACACCAAATCCAGCTGGGGTGGCAGGGTAGAATTTCTTTCTGAGAGAGTCTCCAGCAAGGTCTGAATGGTCGTAGACAGGACTGCATTAGATAGAAGGCCTGTACTCTGGACCTGAGAGGGAGGAGGACAAGCCAACAGATGGGCATCTCCTTCTCCAGAGCTCCCTCCTCATCCCAGCCCTGAAACCTCATGCCACAGCTCTCTGGGATGCTGGATCTGCTCCTTCCATGCAGTGAGAGAAAGATGCTAAAAAAGAGAACAGATACCCATGAAGGAGAGCACAGAAAGTGTTACAGAGAATGGAGCTGGCCCTGCCTCTTGAGCCCCGTACCTGCCTTGTGAGCTGGGTCTGAAGAGCTGTACAGCTCACTGGCTAGAGCGGGTGACTGGCCCTGAGGGACACAGCAGTACTGGGGAGGCCACATAGAGAATACAGCTCACGGAGAGGGGTGTGGGGGGGCTCCTCTGCCTGCCTCCAATGCCCTCCTGGGGCCAGTCAGTGCTGCCACAGGAGGGGAGGCTTAGAACGTGGAGGATCTGTCATTCCTGTTACAGACTGGCAAAAGGCAGCCACGCACATAAACACACAGAAACACGCAGACATGTGCATGCATGCACACATACACACAGTCACAGACACACAGTCATATATACATAGTCACACACACAGACATGAGCATATATACACACAGTCACATACACAGAGTCACACATACACACAGACATATACATACACACACACTCTGGCAGTACCCTGGTCAGACCTCGTCCCACTCCACACCTACTTTTCCAGTCTCTGCAGAGACCCCCATCCTTCCTCCCAGGACACCTGTCCCTCCATCCTCACCCTGCTGACTTTAGGCAGCTGAGTCATGAGCTGTGGCTGCCCTGTCCTCTCAGTGCCTTCCCACCCTCCCCCACACTCTTGGCTGGCCCTTTCCTCTCTAGGAAATTCCCACCCTGTCATACCTGCTGGAGGAAGCAGGACAGAGCCTGGAGCGTGGTTGTTGGGAGCTCAGACAAGTTGACCTTGGCCGTCTCTTGTAGAACATGCCCAATGTCATCCTGGGAGAGAATGCCGCTCCTCCAGAACCTCACAAACTGTGCCAGAAAGAAAGCCCCAAACACCTTCAAGTGAGTATGGCTTGGCCAGCCAGTGGGCATCTCTGGTCAGCCTGGGGGCAGGGACCCCACATGGTAAATGCTAATAAGGCAGGAAGGCCTTTGCTCCCAAAGTTGCCCTGGAGGCAGGAAGGGAGGGCAGTTCCATCATCCCTTCAGCCCCACAGACACTGACCATCCCCCTCCTTCCAACAGGTCCCCCATCACGCATGTGTCACCTGTGTTTATGTGTTATGTTTATGTGTTACAGTAACGTGTGTGGCACCTGATTCTCCCAGACAAGGCAGAGATCACATATCTGGTTTGACAGTCCTCCAGGACCCCTGGCCATCCCAGAAGTGCTGAGGAGGCAGATGTCCACAACTGTGTTCTCAGCCTAGTGCCCTTCACCCCCTCTGCCCTGGACTGAGGAGGCCACAGACAGAACCCATTCTTGGAACCAAATATCTGAATGGTTTTGCAGCTAAGCTCCCAGGGTGCCAGGAATGGAGTCATCACCCCATACCTCCATGGTTCCCCCAGACCTTTCTCCCCCTTCTCTTGGCTAGCTGGGCTCACCCTACCCCCAAACTATAGAGTCTGGAGTTTTTAACTGGAGTCCTCCCAATTAAGGGGTCCATGAATTTGGACAGAAAGAAATTACATTTTTATTTTCACTAACTTCTAACTGAAATTTAGAATTTCCTTTGATTATGAATTTAAAAAAATATTCGTAGGTTTCATCAGACTACCCAGGGTGTCCATGGCACAAAAAGGTTGAGAACCTCAGCTGTGGAGGAAGAGAGCACTGGGCCACCGAGGGGAGGAAGAGAGAGTTAACCTGCCTCCTGCTGCAGACAAACAGGGTCAGTCCCCACAGGTGGCCAGGATGCCCCATGTCCTGGGGCCCTCAGGCTGCTCCTTTCTGCACTCACCAGGGTCATGAGTCTTAGGATCTCAGGGCTGAGGAAGGAATTGTCTCCAGCATCCAAAAGGGTGAACAGCAAGAATCGATTCCAGGGCTGGGCGGCCACATGCAGGGCTGCAGGAAGCAACATACCAAGCCTACCACCCTAAGCACAGGGCAGACCCTTTCCCTGTTTGTGGGGATTACCCAGGAGATGAGCAGAAATCGCCTCTATCATCTGGCCCTGGGTGACTAGGACACATTCAAAGAGGCCGGGACACAGGGCTGGAATGTCCTGACACCCACTAGATGGGCGGCCTTTCCTCTTGCCGTAACACTGGGAGAACCCACCTCACACAGTTGCTGTGAGGCTCAAAGGCTATCATGATTGTAGATTATAAGATTTAAAACTACCCTCGAGAACTGATTAAGGGCCAGCATTGTGCCAGGACTATACTGGAAGCTGAGGCTAGGAGAGCAAAGGTAAAAGTCAGTGTTGGTCCTCCAGGAGCCCTGGGGAGGGACCCTGTGGTATTCATGGAAGGTGGTAAGAGGGGGAGGGGGCTGGCTTGAGAGGGGAGCAGGGAAGACCCACCAGGCCCGGAGGACAATGTGTACAAAGACTGGAGGTAAAGATGGTGGTAAAGATGGCCAGAAGGCCATTTGGACAGGGCCAGAGCAAGGTCAAAAGTCTAGAAGGCTAGGTCTCTCTAGGCCTGTTTCCTCCTCTGAAAAATAAGGGGGTTGGATGAGATGGGCTGAGGCCCCAAGAAGCTCTGGGTCTATGATCCATGATCCAGAAAAGTGCCCCTCTCAGTGTCCCTGATGACACTCTCAGAAGGCAGGGCACAATGATGAAACCACAGGTTCAGACACTACCCTCCCCCTATTAGAAGACCTTTAAGGTCCTCTGGTCTTGCCGTCTGTTTCTTTCCAGCACCCCCTTAATTGCAGGTGATTAGTTTCATAGGCAGGGCAGACAGTCCAAACCCACTCACAGCAATGAGAGGAACAGGGCATGGGAGAGGGAAGGGGCAATGGTGAGGAAGGGATAAAACAGAACAAAAGAGAAAAGGATCAAAATCAAGGGAAATCAGCTGTCTTCAGGGACACAGGCCTTCAGTGCAGTCTAGCTGAAATCGCTGTCTAGCACTAGTCTTGGCCATCACTGTGTCCTGATCCCAGAGGCCTAGGGGATGGGCAGAGGGCAAAGGGGCTTTACCTACATCCGGGCTCCTGGCTTGCAGGAAGTCCACCAGGGCCTCCAGGCAGCCAACCACAGCCTGTGACAGCAGCAGGTCCTTCTGGAATAGAGAGAGAGTGGTCTGTGTGAGGGCTCTGGTCAGTGACCTCCAGGACAGGTGGAGGGGACTGTGGATATCCCAAGACTTCTGGGCATCTAGAACAGCCACATCCATACAGAACAGGCAGTGCATGGTAGGGAGATGAGAAGGGGGTAGATATGGAAGGCAGAGGGTTGGAAGTCCTGTGGACACTCTCGTTGTGGGCCTAGAGACTTGGGTCTATGGCCTTGGCCAAGTTTATATGCAATCTTGGGCTGCAAGGCTTCTGAGAAGGGGGACGTAGGAGTCCCGTGGTCCTCTACTTTTGTCAGCGCTCATCTGAAGTTCTGGGCCTGGTTCCGGGCCCTGAGGATAACAATGTCCAGAGAAAGGCAACCAGGAGGGTTGAGGGCCTGGAGACCATGTCACAGAAGTAACAATACAAGGAACTGGGCAAGACCACTTCTGTCTGGGAGGATCCAAAAAGATTTCAGGGAGACTTGGCATGGGAGGAAGGGAGGAAGGGAGGAAGGGAGGGAGGGAGGGAGGGAGGGAGGATTCTGACAAGAGGCAAAGCCTTCCCTCTTCATTATTTCCTGTTTTTCCTATCTACAGAATGCCTCGTATGTACTTGCTTGTGTATTGTCTCTGCCATTGGACTGTGAGCTACTTGAGGGCAGGGCTCCACCGTCTTTCGTCTTTCGCTTCTTTTTGTATCCCCAGGGCTGAGTACAGTACCTGGCACCCAAGTGCTTAATAAATGTTTACTGAGTGAATGAATCTGATGCAAAATTAAGTGGTCGAAGGAGATGACCCAAGAGATTTTAAAAGAATTACAAACAATAAATGACCATTTGAAAGAAGGCTGTATAAAAGTACACAAAATGTAAACCTAAACTGGAAGGATTCAGATTGGCTGTGGTTACAAAAATAGAAACATTCACATTGGAGGGGCTGTGAGTTAGCCTCTGGAGCTATGAGCTGCTCTGACTGTCCTGGATTTCAATTCAGAATTTTGCAAGGAATGTGACTAAAGCATCTCTACCTTTAGGATCCACCATGGACCCAAAATTTCCCAACTGCCCTCTCTGTGATGGCAAAGATCTGGAAACAAAGTGAGTGCCATCAGGAGGGGAACGACTCCCCAAATTAAGACAAATGAATATGATTGTGCAGTAAGATATGACAAATATGGGAATTTGGAGAAGTTTGAGAAGGCTTGTGTGAATAGACCCAGGGTGAAATATGCAGAAACAAGAGGACAAGGTACTGTCATCCATCTCAACATAAGTGAAAGGACGGCTGAAATAACACTAAACTCTGCGCCACGGAAACTACACCAAAGGTCCTGAAATCCGCCTCCTTCCTCACAGGGCAGGAAGTCAGATGCAGACACCCAATCAGATGCTTCCACTTAATGGTTTTTATCGTCATAAGGAAAGGTTCAGTCTGGAGGGGGCAGGGGATTTTCTTCCAGTAATGACTAAGGTGGCTAAAAAGGCCCCAGTAAAACTTTGGGGGAGGAGTTGGGGGATGAAGAAAATCTGGAACTCCAAATTTAGAAAAATGAATGTTAAAGGGAAACAAATAATCATTTTTAAAATCGTCTCTACACCCCTCATGTCAGACACTTAGCCTCTAGAATCACACTGAGCTTGCCCTCTGCTGAAAACCCTAGCTCTTCATCCAGTGGTTAGGACAACTGTCTACTTATGCCTCTCCCAAATTGTATTTCTGAAGTTGAATTTTTTTAACCCAAGTGTAAGACTACATTTATTCCAATTAAATTTCATCTTATTAGACTCAGCCCAGTGTTTTAACCTGTCAATACCTGCTAGGCTCCTGACTCTATTATCCAAAGTACTAACTATCCCTCCAAACTCTATGTTATGTGCAAGTTTGCCAAGCACACCATCTAAGACTTTATCCAAGTTACCATTAGAAATGAGAACCAGCACAGGTCAAGCGTAGTATCCTGGACAACTCTACAGGAGACCTTCTTCCAATAGACCATCCAACCAGTCCTGAGTCCACCTCACCATATAGTTATCTAGTCCCCATACCAACATCTCGTCCACAAAAAGAGCATGAAAGATTCAGTCAAAAGTTTCTCAAAAATCCAGGTAAACTCTGTCTATAGCAATCCCCTAATCTGTCAGTCTAGTGAGCTTGTCCAAAAGGACAAGACTCATCTAATCTGACTATTCTCGATGGAGGCATTCTAGGTTTTAGAATTGTTGCTGCCTTTTCTAGATAGTTACCAACCATCTCTTGAATGATATATTCTGAATTTCATTAGCAATTCAAGTCAACCTAATTGGCCTGTGGTGTGCAGAATCCACTCTTTCCCCCTTTTTGAAAATCTGGAAGGCATTGCATTTAGCTTACAATTTGAAGACCTGGATTTCAATAAATCCTAGTTCTGCTTCTCACTAGCTGTGTGATCTTTATCCAGTCACTACCCTTCTCTGGGCCTATTTCATCATCTGTAAAATGGGAGTAATCATGTTGGCATTACCTGACTTGAAAAGAAAGTGCCTGTCGATCTTTAAACACTGGGTAAACGTAAGTTATCATTATAACCAGCAGACATATGATGGGGCTGTTGTGTTCCACATATGAGAAATGCTCAGCAAGAAAGCTTGGATGCAGAGAGACAAGGGAAAAGCTAAGAGTCCAGTCTGGCTGAAACACAGTGGAAGAGACGGGGATGCTCAGAATCCTCCAATCAATCCATGGTTTGCCAATTCAGGAGATCCTTCCAGTGAAGAAGATCAAACCCTGTCTATGCCTGCCCATCCAGTTCAACTCCTGTCCATGATCTCCTAATCCTACCCCATCCCCCATCCCCAGGGATTGCTCAACATGTGGGAGGCATTCCTCAATTTTTCCTGACATCACCAATGCCAGTGCTCTCTGGCTGTCTTCTTTGTGCTGACTTCTCATTCTGTTAAACAGTTATTTGATGGAACTTTGTGTCTTGGGGCTTGATGTGATCAACATAATGTCATCCAGCAGCATCTGAAGGACTTCTCCATTCATAGGAAATATTTCCTCAACCTGGCCTCCATGCTGAATGGATTCCCTCTGTCATGTTTCACATGAAAGAGTTGCTTTCAAAACTCATGGTGTGATCCATGTCCCAGTAAGACTTCAGCAAAAGCTGAAGATCTTCAGAGGCTAAAAGATGAGACTAAAGTAAAGGCAAAAGCTTTCCTAACTCTAATACTGATGCAAAATAGACATTCTCCACCCTGGAAAGGGTTAAGTGCACCAGAAGAGGCCAGTGAGATGATAAACACACCTCTAGGTCACAGACTCCAGGCATACTTTTATCCCTAGCCACTTGTGCATCTAGGTAACATTCCCATAAGAAGTGAAAATGGCTGAATTGAAACCAATCAACCTAACCCAACATCCAATGCCTTAAAGACGGAAGTGACCTTGGAGAGGCTAGCCTTCCCATACCTCTGGCCTCCAGGTGACAAATGACTTCAAAGCTAAAGATTTAATGGCATCAAAAGAAAGAAGCTTTTGCATTTTGTGAGCTAATACTTTAGCTAAAGAAAGATCGGTACCTTCTAGCCCTGACAGTAACAGAAGACAGAGGGAGAAAAGAGAAAAAAAAAAAGACCATTACTGCCCTTGAAGAGCAATCACTGGATCTACCTGCCAAGCAGAGCTGCTGGTCCCAGAGGCAGAACAATCCCTCTGATCCAGGTCAGTAGTAGTAGGGCAGCCCCCAAATGCCTCATCTGGCCTAGAAGCAGAATGGTCTCTATGGATTAGAGAGATTAGAAGCCCAGCTGAGGTGCCAGTGTTTTCAGCAGAGATACTATCCTGAAAAGAGCTAACCCTGCAAAGAGTCAGCCCAGCCTAATCAATCAACATTTATTAAACACCTACTATGTGACAGGGTGACAGGTACTGGGCTAAACCCTGGGGGTACAAAAAGAGGCAAAAGACAGGCCCTGCCTGCAAGGAGCTCAGAGTCTAGAGATGACTGCAAACAAATATAGACAGAGCAAGCTTTATACATGATAAACAGGAAATCATTAGCAGCATTAAGAGGGGCTGTGGAAGGCTTCCCATACAATGTGAGATTTGCACGGAGGACAGCCAGAGGAAACACCGAAAACCAAGAGGAGTGCCTTGTTTGCAGAAGACAAGGAGGCCAATGTCACTGGATCAAAGAATGCATGTAGGAGAGCAAGATGTGAGAAGACTGAAAGGGTAGAAGGTGGCTAGGTTATGAAAGGCTTTGAATGCCAAACAGAGCTTTTGGAGGTGGGAGGGAGCCAATGAAGTTTATTAAGTTAGGGAGAGGGTATGTGTGACATGATCAGACCTGTGTTTTAGGAAGATCACTTTGGCAGCTGAATGAAGGATGGATTAGAGTAAGGAGGGTCCAGGCAGGCAGACCCCACCCTGCCACCACTAGCTACTGCAATAATCTAAGCATGCAGTGATGAGGCCTGCCATAGGGCAAGGGCAAGGGCAGTGTCAGGAAAGATGGGGGTGTATTCAAGAGATGCTGAAGAGGGGAAATCAACAGGCTTTGGCAACAGCTTGGACATGGGGGAGTGAGAGAGCGTGAGGAGCCCAAGTTGACTCCAAGGGTGGGAGCCTGAGGGATGGGAGGATGGTGCCATTCTCCATAATAGTTAATAAGGAAAGTAGGAGTGGGAAAGATTTAGAGGGAAAGGTAACGAGTTCTATTTTGGACATATTGAACTTAAGCTCCAATTCAAGATGTGTGAAAGGCAGCTGGAGACACTAGTTGAGCAATAGACTAAATGGCAAGGCTATCCCCCCTCCAGTTCTCTGAGTATACTTGCAAGAGAGGGTATCCCTCATGTTGAGAAGAAATTCCTTGTCACTGCTGCCCCTGCCATGCCATTTGAGTGCTCTCAGGGTTCTGCCAAATAACTGAATCCACTGACTGACGAAGAAAAAGCACAACGGTGGAGGCTCATGAGCTAGTTTCAGGGGAGAGCTCTGAAAGTGTCATCCCTAGGAACAGCCACCCTCTGGGGCCCCAACCTGTCAGTGGCAGGAGGAGTTGGGCAAGTAAAACCCAAGGGGAGACGTTCTAATAATATACATTTACATAGAACTTTGAGGTTTACAAAATGTCTCCTTCACAACAACCCTATAAAGTAAGTGTAAGAATAATTGTTTTCATTTTACAGATGAGGAAAATTGAGACTCTGAGAGGATGTGACTTGCCCATGGTCTTATAGATAATAAGTGAGGCAGGTCTCCTGACACCAAGTTCAGCATTTTACCAATCATACCCCACCATGTTTCACTAACTGTGAGTTAACCAATCAACAGGCATTCATGAAGTCCCTGTTATAAGTCGGGTCTCCTCTAGGACACACATTGTAGTAGGCACTTGGAACACACACACAAGAAACAATCAGCTTTTGCCCTCAAAGAGCCTGATTCCTATAGCAGTGAGACAATAGTAAGGAGTTTGCCAGGAGCTCCAGCCAAAAGACCTCTTCGCATAAACTCCTGGAGGGCAGGGACTATTTTGGTTTTGTCTTTCAATCTTCTCCACCTTAGGGGTATGATTAGAAAAAAAAAATTGTTCAGTCAGTTCACATAGGAAGAATGAGGGATGAGTGCCTGGTGGGCCCCCAGCACCTCAGGGAGGACCTGAACAAGACCTTCAGGGGATGGGCAAGCCTACCTGGACGATATCATAGATCCATTAGCATAATGGAATATCCCTAGCACCTAGAACATAGTAGCACTTCAAAGAGAGTAGGCATTTAACAAAATGCTTGGTGAGCAGAAATCTCTGAAGTCAGGAACATGGTGTCCTGAAAATAACAAAGGAAACAGGCAAATCCTCAGCTGCCATTGCAGGATGAAGAGATTCCAATCTGAATGAGTCCAGGACCCTGGGGCTCACACTGACACACAGAAAGATTACTAAGAGGTGAGGACACCCCCCTGATTTATAGAGCTCTATAAGAGCTGGAAGACAGAGGCGCAAAGAGTCTGCTTGTGGTTAACGGCTAAATGGCCAGACTGGTTTGCTCCATTTTGACTCCCTTTTTCCAAAAGAGCAACTTTGAAAGACAGCTGGGGATAGTCACTTGATTAGCTACTTCCTTAAGTAGGTATAAACCCAGAAGCCTTCATCTCTCAGTGGCAGAGCCTTGAGTTCCTGTTGACTCACTGGACCCCAGACTCTGCACAGAAAGGAAGATTCCCATTACTCTGATTCTGAAATTCATCCCTCACTTTCATCTGATCTCTGGCTTCCTAGAGTATCCTTTGCTTTACCTAATAAAACAACCTGTAAAGCTATTTGGGGGCAGAGTGAATGACTTTTCTGTTCCACTATAAAATCAGAATGATGTTCCCTTTGGGAAAGAAGGAAACTCTATCAGAAGCCTGGGTTAAAAATATTTGCTAGAGAAGGTATGGCCTATGGTAAGGTAAACCAGTAGTTAGGGCCCTGAAGGCCCCAGATAAATGCTGTTGGTTTTGTCTTGATAGAACCTTGCTTGGTTTTTCCCAGGAATCTCTCTGCTGGGGCCTTTGAACTTAAGAGTTTATCTCCCACCCAAGGAATTAAGGAAGCAGTGTAGTAAGGACAAGAGCACCAGACTGGGGAGTGTGTATACTCGGGCTGCCTTGGTTCTAGGCCTGTTTGGCACCCTAAATAACTCTGGGTCCATGGGTCATTACCATTGTCTTCGTCATCTGTCAAATCTCCAACGGCCCTTCCCAGACTCTAAGGATTAGAAGGGCCTTTAGGAGACATTTAGTCCAACTCATCTTGGGTAGAATTGCCCTCTACAACAACCCCTACTTGTCCAACTTTCCGATCATTGGGGAATTTTTCCTTTGACTGTAATATTCCCATGGATTACTGTCCATCCATACTGCCACTAAAGAGCAGGCAAACTAGCCTCACCGAAGCTGCATTGTACTGGTATGTGCTACACAGACCAAACCCCCACCTCCCCCTTAGGCCTCCTGGCCTATCACCGAGAAAACCCTGTCATGCTTGAGGGCTTGATACAATCAGCAGGAAATCATGTGGAGACAGAGACGTCTGGAGGACCTCCCCAACTACACGGACTTGTTGCAGTTTAGTTGTATTCGACCCTTGGTGGCCCCCTTTGGGGTTTTCTTGGCAGGAGACTGGGGTGGTTTGCCAACTATACTGAGTCTCTCTTCTATCTGGATGACAGTGGTGACTGCCTTTGGTGAGCATATGTAGGGTGCCCAGTTTAGGCCTCACTTGGTGTCACTAAAGAGAGGTCACTGCAGAGACTCAACTGAGAATCAAAGCTCCTTGACAGCTGGGCTGTTTTCCCCTTTGTCTTTGTATGCTCAGAGCCTAGCACAGTGCCCAGGATGGAAGCAGCCACTTGGTAATTGTTTGTGCACAGGCTGATGCCTGTGGCTGTTTTCTGCAAGGAGTCTTGTATGATTCCCAGTTGGAAGACAGTCCTCAGTGAGTCTGCTGAATCAAATGCTTTTTGGTAATCAATAAGCTATGAACACAGCAGAGCCTTGTGTTCTGATGCCTTTCTGGCATTGCTATTCACATGGCATTCACACAGGCTATCCTTGATTTGCACAGAGGATGTCCTTGTAAAAATTTTATAAAGACAAGAAAGCAGGCATGTGGTAGGGTAATTACTGATGTCCTCTCAACTCCATTGTGGGGAACATTAATAGTATCCATGGGCAGCTGGGTGATACAATAGATAGAGCAGGGGCCTGAGTTCAAAACCAACCCCAGACACTTACTAGTTGTATGACCCTGGGCTCAACCTTGCTTGCCTCAGCTTCCTCTTCTGAAAAATGAGCTGGGGAAGAAAATGGCACATCACTCTAGGATCTGTGCCAAGAAAACCCCAAATGGAGTCATGGAGAGTTGGACAGAACTGAACGACAATGGCTTCCATTGTCTCCTGAAACAGCTGGTAAAACATTTCCTCAATGCTTTTATCTCCTCCATAGAATTCCTTGGTATGTACCTGGGCAGGCTGCATTCCAGGTACTTAAGCAAAGGGCAGATGGTGGGGTTTGTTGGTGAAGATGGCCCCTGAGCTCTCTTCTGATTGGGCAACTCTGAGATCTGTTCCAACATCTCTGCTAGAGGGGTTTCTAAATGCAGAAAGTTGTGTGGCCTGTACCTGTATCCCTGGGAGATGATTCTCAGGGAAACCTTTCCAGTGTCTCACATCCCTTCAGGGCCAGGAACCCTCCTCTAACGATTAATCTGCCCTCTAATAAGGCAGGCTGAAGACATTGTTTCTTGTAATCCTGCGTCCAGTGACCAAGTGACATAAGAGCTTCTAGTCCCTTAGAGAAACAGAGTCAAGGTGGCTCTCCCTTCCATGTCCCTGGTTACTCCAACACAAGCAGAGGTTGCTGGGCCACAGTCTCCAATGGAGACACCACTCATGAGGTGGCAGCTGCCCTGGGGCTGCTCCCCTGGATGGGAAAAGGTCTGGGCTCCTGGTTGATCTCCCCAGGGAAGAAAGCCTGAGCTGCAGGTCCACTTCAAGGCAGTCTTGGCCTGACAAGCTGCTCAGAGGTGACATGTGCCAAACTTGCAGAGATTTCTTCCTAGGCTTATCCGAGACCTCTCTCCAGCCCATGTGACAAGAGGACTTTTAATTCCTTTAGCTTCTGAAAGACACCTTCAACAACATCCCTTTCTTGGAAGATCACTGGGCAAACCTAGGTAGACACCAATTAAATTGGTGAAAGGAAACTGCATGAAGACGTAAAATGTGCCCAGAACGACCTGGCCAGAGCCATGGGGAGGAAGAGGTTCCTTCACTGGGTGCCCACAAGCCTGCCTTGCCTTGGGCAGGGTGCAGGGCAGGGGCAGTCCTTTTATGGTTATGACTGTCTCCAAGACATCCTCACACAGAAAATCCAAGTGTCCTTCCTGCCAGAAGCACAAGCCAGGCCTTGCTACTATCCCAGGGGTCTCCTGTGTCTCCTGTGACAGTCTGAAGAGCCGCAGGCTTTCTAGGCTCTCTCTACTTTAGACAAGCCCCTTTTTCAGTCTGATGTCCCCAGCTCAGCCTGCCTCTTCCCTGCAAACCCTCCCTTCTAGAATCTTCCTTGCTCAGAACTTCCAGTTTCCTCCATAGTTGATGACAACAGACTTGGGAAAACCACAGGTGACAAGACCCTACCTCTCCCTCAGAAGCAGCTGGCTCCTGGTATCAGAAGGCAACCTGGGGCTCACTGGCTCAGAGCCACAGGGACTCCATGGGTTCTCTGGCCAATTCCCCATTTTCCAAATGGGAACCATGATCTAAAAAGGTCAAGTGACTCCCGAGGTCACACAGACACCAAGCAACAGGGCTCTCCCCATGGTGCCCACTGCTGATTTCTGCTCCAGGGGCTGGACCTAGGGCTGCCTGTGCCAACTTGAGCACAGCAGGAAAAGCCTGGCATTGCCCAGGTGCCAGGCCAGGAGACACACCTCCTCTCCTTGGGACACTGGGCCCAGTCCCATACCCAGAGCCTGGCTCCTGGCTGAATCTAGCCCTTCCAAAGGTCTCCAGGGGTTGTATCCTAGTTATGTTCTTCCCTGCCGCCTTCTTCTCCCCAGACTGTGGGCATCTCCTACTGAGTGCTTTCTCTTGTGTGGAGGAGGTGGGGAAGAGAGGGAGATGAGCCTGTAAGAAGGAATGTCCCCTAGCCCAGGGATGGGCTCTATCATGAAAAGGAAAGGCTGGGCCTGCTGGGTGCTCCCCATTACATTCAGAATGAAGTGCTTGTGGGTATTCAGAATCACAAGGGACCTTGAAAAGTATCTGGCCCATCTCCTTCCTTTCACAGATGTGGAAACTGAGGCCCAGAGAACGGAACAAACTTGCAGGAGTCACACGGATCCCCAGGCATCAGATTCATCTTCCTAAAACCTGTCTTTGTATGAATGTTCAGCGCCTTCTACTGCCAGACTGGATAAAGGCCAGGCTGGCCTGGCCTCCAGACTGTCTCTCATCTGAACCCTCTCTAACAATCAGAGCTGTCTACAAACAGACCTGGCCCAGCCCATTCACACATTAGCAAGAGTGCTTGAAGAGAAGTTACATGACATGGCAGAGGGGAAATGTCTCCCTGGAGGGCCTTCCTTCACCCCAGCCCCTCATCCAGAAAGGTTCCCCTTTGGAGCCCTGTAGGCTCCCTCTCATGGCCTGCTCCACTTGGGGCACTCGGCACGTGCCGTCTGGTGCTGTGGGCATCATCTCTGCCTCCCGAACTAGGGCTCTTCCACTGCCCTGGCCCAGGATCCTGCATTACAGTCAGTGCTCAATGTTTACAGCTAATCAAACCTTGTAGGAGCTGGCTTGGTTTGTCTGAAGTGAGTTCCTTGGCAGGATGGAAGAGGACCAGGGTAAACTGAAGCAAGGTCCCAAAGCCAAGGCAGGGGGGCAGGCAGGCAGGCAGGTGGCAGGAGGGCTGGCTGGTTCATTTTTCTGGCCATGCTCCATGACTTCTGGAGGGCTGCCTCTCAGTCCATATGCCCTGGTGGCCTCCCAAATGCTTGCTGAGCCGAAACTCCCCCTCTGGTAGTGTCCATCACTGACACACAGGGCCTGTATTAGGAGCTGCTGGGAGATGGAGAAAGGTGCGGCCACAGCCCTGCACTCTGGCCCAGAGGGGTGGGCACCCTGGGAAAGCACACAGAATCTGTATTCATAGAGGGGGAACAGACTTCCACAGGAACGTCACTTGTGCCTCACTTTCTTCACCTCAAAGGAGAGGGTCCAACAGATGAAGGTAATAAGGGGGGGGGGGGGCCTGCTGAACAAAGAGCCTGGGGAGGGAGGGTGGGTGACTCCAAGCTCAGCAGGAGTCACCTTTGTGACCCAGCAGCTAATGCCCCCTTCAGTGCCAGGGACAGAAGTAGGGGGTGGGGCTGCCCCCTCCTTGGAGTCCTAGTTCAGGGGAACACTCACTCAGAACCCCGAGCTCCCCACTCCCTTGGGAGACCTTTCAGAAACAGGAGTTGGAGGGTATCTGCACAGCCCAGCCCAGCTTCCGCAGAACCACTTGGGAGATGGAGAACAAATGGAGAGATACCAGACATACTCAGTGACAAGATAAGGAAAAAAGAGGCGGTAACAGGGATAGCGTCAACACAACCAGATCCAGCCTGCAAAATCAAGCCAGGTGAGTGATTCCAAAAGGATCCCTCTGGGTAGGGACAGCAAGCCACAGAAGTGGACACACCCAGGCTCCACAAGCAGGGAGGCTTTGAACACAGATCACAATGGTGCATGTCTAGAACAAGGGAGGGGCAGACTGGCTGCACTCAGTGCTGGGCCATGGACAGACTAGAGCATGACTAGGACAGCGGATGGGTATGGAATGGCATGAAGCCTGGGAAGTTTGCTGCCAGCCACAAATGCACAATAAAAGCAGGAATTTGGGAAAAGGGACTGAAGTGAGGATCAATCAAAGGGTCTCAGACCCCTCCGGCTCCTGTGGAGTGTGCCAGAGTCCCCTAAAATGGTACTGGGGGCACAAGGTGCCCAGCAGGGAATTAAACAGGTATTATTAGGAAGATTTTCTAACCCTAAATCATATGGACGCTTGGGGCAGAGATTTTGAGTTCCTTAGAGACCAACTCCGTTATTCAGATGGAGCACTCCCCCAACCACCTGCCTCTCCTGTATTTCTGGGTAGGGAGGTGACTTTGGCTCTGAGATGGGGGAGGAGGAGAAGGAGGGGACAAGCAGAAATGACCCAGCAGGACGAAGCTGAGGCAAAGGTCTCAAGGTCAGGGAGATGCCAGGGCGAGCTGGTGACCAGAGGAGTTTCCCAGTAGGGCCTGCTGTGGGGTCCAGCAGTCTGTCCTCCAGCACCAGAAGCAACAAGATGGGAAGACCAGCCCAGATGGCAAAGTAACAGGAAGCTGTTCAGTGCGGCTCTCCCCCACAACTCCTCCACAAAAACCTAGACAAAGCACCAGCCTGAGAACCGATGGGAAAATTCAAGAAAAAAATCACAATGCATCATTTGACAGGTCAGTGGATGCTGTGGCAGTCCAAGCCCAGAGTGACCATGCGGAACATTCCAGGTCAGGCACTACAGAGGGCCTTCCCAAGGCTGTGCACAAAGCAAGAAGAGGTCCCTGACCTCGTGCCCGAAGCAGGATCAAGCACCAAGTGGCAGTTCTGTTGCTTAGATCCAGAGTGGCACATGCTGGGGATGTGTCAGCAGAGGAGAACAGCAGGGTGGTCCAGGGCAAGGAGCCTTTAATGACCCAAAGCAAGCATCACCTGTGTGACTCTGACTATGGGAGCAGAATGGGGTGTCAGATTCAGCACCAGCTTCATCTGAAGCCTGTAGCAGAATACCAGGGCAGGAAGCCTAGACCAGGTTCTGTTACGCAGAACCTGTAGGGCCTTTCACCTAGCAGATAGGCTACTGGAGGTCTGACTAGGTCAAGCCCACGGTTGTGTTACTCAAACGCAAACCCACATCAGGAACGTGCAAAGCTCAGACTAGGAGCGGTGGACCTCAGACTTCACCCAGGATCAAAATGCTCTGGGTACACTGAAAGCCTGAAGCACACTGTCTACAAGATAAGCTGTCCTTGAGGTTCTGGAAAAGCACTACACTCAATACCCTAAGAAAGCAGCAGCAGGACTCAAGAGAACACAGAACAATACTGAACAGAGCCACACATTCCCTGCAGAAGTGGGGGAGCCTGGCCCTAATATAAAGTCCCCAATCTGGAAGGTAGAGGAACAAACAAACAAAGCCATAAAGAACCTCAGCATGAACAACACTGCCCAAGACAAGCCCTGAGGAGGAGAAGGCCAGAATATCTTCAGGCAGAGCTTCAAAGCACAACACAACCTGGGCACAAGTTCCACCAAAATTCTTAGAAGAGAGGAAGAGGTTTGATTTTTCTTAAGAGAGTTTCAAACAAATCTGTCAATAAGAGCACTAGGAGAAAGAAATGGAAGAGAAATGGGAGGAGGGGGAAAGTGGAAAGGAAAAGAAACAGACTACAGAGAATTAACAGTTTGGCCCAAGAGGCACAAGACCTTCCCCAAACAACAGATCCCTTGAAATCAGAATGGACCAAAGAGGAGCCAGTGACTCGAAGAGACAACAAGAGGTACTTCAGCTTAGAAGCAACGAGCCGGCCAGGAGGCCCTCACTGTCTGTGCTCAGAGCCCAAGCCCATGACCTCCCTCATGGAGTCACATTCTGGGTCCAGGGTCCCTGAGTCTTTACTTCATGCCTTCTGGCACAGGTCAAATAATATCTGGAATAGGTGTGGTATTGTCTATACTTCTTTGCCCATGGCGAGAGGAACCTTTCTTAGAACTTTTTTGACTTACGTACTCTCTGCAAGTTGGATTGGTTTGGAGAAGCTGCAGGCATGTGTGACAGATTTTTTCATTCTATACTGTTTTAATACTTTCATTGATTCAGTGCAAAAAATGAAACACTACATACAGTACAAGAGCACGCCTGTTTGTTCCCAAGGGAGAGCTGGTTCCATTATCCTGAGATCTTGGGACTTGGGCGCATTTAGGGTTAGGGTTAGGGGCTTCTGGTAGGATAAGGTCTCAGAGGAATGCAATCAGTCAAAGGCACACTGAACATATCCCCGGCCTGAGGAGCTGTCATAGCCATCTGGACGGAAGAGAACAGATCAGGGGAAATGAAGTAAGTTTGGTATTTTCCCAAGACTTTGGCTGGAGAGTGGGCAAAGCACGTAACTATGAGGGTGAGCACGGGTCCTGAGCCTTCCTTTGAACAGAATTAGGTAGTAGCTAGGGGGGCTCCTTGGCAGCTAAAACAACAGTCCAAGCAAGAAGGGAAGAGACTCCAAATAACTGAGCAGTGAAAGGAGAGAGAAGCTGCGGAGATGATATTAATAGACTTGGCAACAGAAGAACAGAGGAGAACCAAAGAGAACTCTTAGATTGCAAATCTGAGTGGCTGTAAGGATTGTGGTTCCCTCAACAGAACATGGAACTTTGATGGAGGGAAGAGCTTAGGGGAAAGGCAGATAAATTCAGGTCTAGGCATGTTGTGTTGGGACACTGATGGGATAACCAGGTGGTTATACCAGAGAGATAGCTGGCAAAGTGGGACTGGAATTCAGGAGAGAGTTCAGATCACAATATGCTCACTGAATCCATAGAAATCACCAAGAGAAACTATGTAGAGAAAAAAAGGCCCTGGACTTTACCTGGTGGGACACTCCCATGTGAGGGGTAAGAGGTGGATGAAGAACCAGAAGAAAGAGAACCACAAACACTGCCATGGAAGTCAAGAGAGAAGATGGTAATGGGGAGGAGGGGCTAGTTGGTGGTATCCAGAGCTGCTGAGAAGACAGCTGGAATGGGGACTAGGAAATGGTCATCTGCTTTAGGAGTTGAGATCATTGGTAACCTAGGAGATAGCAATTTTAGTCCTGTTGTATGGTCAGAAAGAAGCTGGCCTGCTAGGATGTGAGATGTGAGTGGGAGGTGAGGAAGTGAAGGAAATCAGTATGGATGACTTTTCCCAGGAGTCTGGCTAAGAAAGGGAGAAGAGGCATAAAACAATGGCTTGTGGGGATGAGGATGGCAGGGCCGAGTGAAAGGGTTTTAAGGATAGGGGAAACCTGGTTCTCTTTTTAAGTAGAAGAGAAGGAGCCAGCAGATGGGAAAAGATTGAATACGAGAGAAAGAGAGACAGAGCGAGAGAGAAAGAGACATAGATGGAGAGGGCAACGGGGTGAGGGGCAGAGTATGGAGAAGAAAGGAAAGTGTGGAATCAAGGGCAAAGTAGAGGGGATGACCATGGAAAGGAAAGGAATCACTTCTTCCTCCAAGACTGGAGTAAAAAAAAGAGAAAAGAGAGTGATGGAGAGGGGTTTTGAGGTGTGGAATAGCAGAGGAGCTGATGACAGCCTCTATTTTCACATCTGAACATCACGTGGCACTGCTAACCACTAACCTGCTCCTGTTTAATCAGCAGGCTCAGGAATAGGGCCATGCCCACTCATCCTGGCAATTCTGATGCTCTCCTCTGCTGAGTACAAGCACGAGAGAAGTGGCAAGTTCTCCACGGTACTCAGTTAGCACAAGGCTCATCACCTAACCCAGAAGTTCCCAAACTTATTAGGCCTACTGCCCCCTTTAAAAAAAATTACTCAGTGCAGCCCTGGAAATCTACTTTTTTTACCCCTTTAACATTTTTTGGCATCATTTTTAAAATATATAAATTTATTTAAATGACACATCTTAAATTTAACAATTTAGTGTGAATTTTTGGGTTTTTTCCTTCATTGAAATTTTGATGATGCAATAGCACATCATGTAACTGTACAGTATCATATTGTAAATAAATCACTCACGCACATATTCCCACCCATGCACATGGAACTGCTACACACTTACCTGCCAACACTTGCTTATTAAGACCTCTCAGTGGACTTTAACACTGATTGGTTATAACTTGCATTTTGTGGGTTTATGTGGAAAATAATGTAATCACTGTGACTTTAACTTTGTTACACAACAGATGAAACATGTATGAATGGTTTTTCAAAATGTTTTTACCTTCTTTTCATTCCTTATGCTTCCACCACTTCCTTATTTTTATTCAATGCCCCCCCAACTGTACCTGAGGCTACTACTGCCCCCTGAAACTTTCCAGTACCCCTCAGTGAGCAGTATCATCCACTTTGGGAACCTATGACCCAACCCTAGCTCTCTCTGAGTGGCTGTTCTACCCTGTCTATCTGAGAGGCAAGAGGAAATGTGGAATGGGCTTGATCAGATAAAAAGGGTTTGAACTTCTACTGGGGAGATTGAGAAAAGACTCCTATTGTGATAGGAGATAAAATAAGATAACAGATGTCTGTTGGTAGACTCAATTGGCCCAATTGGGCAGCCTTCTCCAGTAATATTTAGAAATACACGAGAAGGAGTGGAGAAGGAAGATTGTGGGGGAACCCAAGCATGTGGTCTGGCACCACATGAGAGGGACAGGGCAAGGAGCAAGGCATTCAAAAGGAGATGACAGTTCATAGAGTCCTGGAAGCTCAAAGTCTGAAGTCTGAAAGCTCGATGCTTATGAGTGAAAGAATGCGTTCAAAAACACTGTGCATTGTTTCCTCAGTGTGGTGACCCTGGGGACAGTCATCGTTGTCTCCCCAAACATGTTTCCAGCTAAGCTGAGGCAATAGCACCTCTCAATCTGGGACACCCATACAGCTGCCCTGGGAGGTGAGTGCTTGACTGTGCTGGGGAACCAGGTTAAGGGGCCCTGAAAGGGAACAGGGCCCAGGGGACAGACTGTCTAATTGAGGCAATCAACAGCCCTCACTCTAATTGCTGCCCCGAAGACAAACTCCTTTTTGAGATTGCCCCCAAGAGGGCTAGTCATGACAGTGTCATCAGTGATAATAATTACCTGTGTTTCCAAAAGACTTTTTCTGCACAACTCTGGGAGGTAGAAGATGTCAATATTATTCCCCTAATTTTATGACACAAACTACTCCAGTATCTTTGCCAAGAAAACCTCAATGGAGTCACAAAGAGTCAGACATGACTGAAAAGCAACCAAACAACCACCACAAAACCTTTACAAGGAGAACCAAGGCTCCAAGCTGCTCATTGGCTTGCCCAGGGCCACCAAGCGATGCTAAAGTACCTGAGCTAGGATGTGAACCCTGTCCACAAGTGGCCAAGGCCAAGGCTCTGCCCACATTTCTACAATGTCCCTAACGGCAAGGACAGAGTGAAGGGAGCCCCGAAAGTCTCCTCTTCACAGGCTGAGCATGGAAGAGACCAGGACACTGAGCCCAAGATTTCAAAAACAAAAACAAATCAGCAGCCAGGGAAAGTTTCCTGGAAGAAATTCTCCTGGGGACAGAGTAGCTGAACAGGCTGGTATGTTGGGCACATACAAGATTCAGGATCACAGGACTGGAGAAGTGGGAGGGACCCCAGTGGTCAGCTGCTCCACCCCAACCAGAACAGAGGGTCCTCCAGCCTATGCTTCAAGGCCTTTGAGGAGGAACCCACTGCCCCAGAGGCAGCCTGGACCCTAGGACAGCTCTCACTGTTGGGAAGTTTTCCTGATTTCCAGCCCAGATCTGCCTCTTTTCCACATCCCCTCCGCTCCTTGTTCTGGCCTCTGAGAACAGAACACATCCAACACCCCTTCCACACGCCAGTCTGTCTTGTGCCCCACCAATTAAGCTTTCTCTGGGGTGTGGACATGTTTGAACAGGAAGTCAAGGGCCAAGAGCAGCAGAGACATGCAGATGGGAGCTGAAAGAGGAAATGAAAAAAAAAAAGAAAGAGGAAATGTTTGGTTGTTTCTAGTAGCTTGTGGAGGATGGTGAATAACACTTCTCCATTCCCAACGCATCCCTGACGCAGAAACTTACTTCTAAGCTCTCAAATTGAGTCACTGGCTTATCAGCAAGGACACCTGCAGTTCCCACAAGCCCTAATGATCTTCTTCAACCACTGGGTTCACCCAAACCATGGGGCATCCTTTGTCCCTCCCCCTCTGATCCCTTCCTTACCCACTTCACGGGCCTGCCTTTCAATTCTTCAGGTTCCCTGTGCTGGTCACCAGTCTCAGCCCTCAGGGCCCCTGGCATGGGTTGCAAGCTCCTGCCAGCTCCTGCCACTTGCTCCTCCCTCTAGTCTTTCACAGGACTACCAAAACCATCTGTCTCTCACTTAAGGCTTAATATAGCACTTCTCTAATCAGAATCTTCAGGAACTCCCTACCAAGGAGACCCAGGCCCTCTACAATGTGGGCCCAGCTCGGCCCCTGTTACTGCCCTCTCTGCCCAAGCAGGCATGCCAGAAGTCAGTCCCACCTCCCACTCCCCCTCCGCTCTTGGCTTCTGAGGATCCCTTCTCCCAAGGCCTTCCCCTTGGGGGGGACCTTTCATCTGTGTTGACCACAAGCAGGCCTTTAGTCTCCCCTGTCCAATGAGCTTATCTGAAATGCTGTGTGTCCTCTAGAGAGGCCTCAGTGCTCTGCTGACAGAAGGCCCCTAATATATGTTTGCTGGATTAGTTAAATAAATGAAGCTTCCCTCAACCCTGGGGGAGCTCCTCACTCTCTCCTGCTCATGATAATGCCCAGGGTTTAATAATATCAAAAGCTCTAGATCCTTTCCAGAGCCTCAGTTTACTCATCTGTAAAAGAGGGCTGCTAATGGCCCTTCTAGTCCTCAGAATCAAGTGTGAGCAATGATCTGCCTCAGCAGCACTAGAGGAAAGGATGGACTTGGAAAGACCAATCACCCAAGGCCTCACTGGCTCTTCGACAGTGGGCAGGAGACAGAAGCCTTGTGTCCCTCTTGCGCCAGGCACTTACCTGCACCAGAAGATTCTGAAGGCTGACCACAAGGGACAGGATCTGCTGAAGGGACAGTGGGGAAAGGGCAGAATCCTCCGGAGAGGGCAACCGCCCTAAGTCTGAGCTGACCAGCATCACCAGGGAAGAGGAGAAATTCTGTTCCAGAGCTGTCCGCAGGAATCTGAGGATGCTGGCTGCACAGAGAATACCATCCTCCATCTCAGGCCCCCAGATCAGCAGCCTCACCTCCACCGACACCCACCCAGACCACACATCCTCCACATCAGCTGGTTACTGTGAGTACCCAGGACAGAAGGCTGTTCCCCACCGCCCTCCTCCCACCTCGCACCTGAGAACAAGGCTGCTTTCTTCTTCCTGAAAGTGAGGATGTGCAGCACTCTATCCAGCTCCACTATGAGTGTCTGGTGGACCTGCTCAGAGCAAAGAGAAGAGATCAATGACCCAGCTATGAAGAGGGAGTAAGGGGAGTGCTCCCTATGTGCAAGACCCTGGGCAGGGGCATCCCTGTCCTCAAGGGGCTCACCATCCAATGGGGGGGAGGGGGACATGAGGTAGGTGGGGGAAGGAGAAAAGGAGGAAAGCCAGACCAGGCATCATAGAGAACCCAGAGAAGTCTGCAGGGATCATGGATCAGATCTTTGCCTCCCTTCCCTTCTGCCTACATCGACAAGAAAGAATCCAGAAATTGGCGAAGAGGCCCCAGAGAGGTCTCCCTCCCCCACCTCCTCCATCTCTGGGTGCTCCCTTGTGAACCATCCTTCCCTCCTCTCTGACAATGCATCTTCCTCTCTCTGGCCCCTAGACTGGCCCATCCTTCAAGGTCCCAGGTGCTTTCCCACAGTCTTTCCAAAGTATGTCATCTCTCTCCTCAGGGTCCAGTCTAATCCAAGGCTTGGCAGCCTTCTTTCCTCATCTAGGTTCCCAAACACAGAGCTATAGGGCTATGGCCCCCAGTGTCCAGGACCACTGATCATACCAGGGCTGCATGGCAGAGGAGAGAACACTGGACTTGGGATCATGAAGACCCAGGTTCAGAGCTTCCCTCTGATGCTCAGTGCTGCCAGGAAGAATTCTGGAGATGGAGTCGGAAGAGCTGGGTTCAAGTCTTGCCTGGCCCCTACAAAGTACTTAATGAATGCATGTTGACCGATTTTCCACAACAGCACGGTAGATTCAGTGATACTGTGTCAAAGAAACCACTGCATGCTGGCTATCTCAGAGGTCAAAACCTAAAATTCCACTGTATTCAATTCAACAAGTAATAGAGACAGAAAAATAAAATACATAGATCACATTTGTTATGAAAAATAACTGTATTTTCCAAACAAGTTTCAGTGAGAAGCACTGCGTTGTTTTACTGACTTTTGCCAAGGTCTCTAACATTTAGCTTAAGAGAAGTCAACTGGACTCTCTGCTTCTGCTTTCAGTCTGTTGGGATGAGTTATTCTGGTTGAAGTAACGTGAAGAAAACCCAGCCTCACACTGACATGGAGTTGGAAAAGGAAGGAGTATTTTACAAGGCAAATGATGTCTTAGTACCATGATGCAAATCACTTTGCTCTCCAGGAGCCCCTGGAAGGGTGTCAGCAACCCTCAGGGGCCCTCAGACCACCCCTGAGACCCTCCAGCTGAGCCTAAAGAGGGGTCTGAGGCCTGCAGGCAGGACCACATGCCCACACTGCATGAAATCAGTGCCTTTCAAGTACTGACTGTGTATCAGACTTATATATGTGGCATCCTGGTGCTCCCTGAAGACAGAAATAGGGACTCTGCACCTCCTGGATTACTGGGCACCACAAATCTGCACATAGTAGGTGCTTGATAGCCCACAGGCTGGGGCCCAGACATAGTCCCAAGCTTGCCTCAGTGCCCACTCCCCACATGACCCTAGGCCACAGTCCCTGGCTTTCTCTGGGCCTTAGCCGTCTTGACTCTAGGACCTCTGAGGCCCCCCTCCTAGGACCCTGTGCTATCCTTGGCTGGTCCTCTGAGATAGGCCTGATGCCTCTCCTCTCCCAGGGCTCACCTTCTAGCCCCATAGCTAATGATCTGGGGGTTGAGGTGGAAGGCGAGGTAAGAGACTCACCTCCAAGCCTCCAAGGTGCTGCTGAGCAGAGAGAGAGGCCGTGAGCAGCCAACTGGAGCAGAGGAGGGCTGCCTCCTTTGTGGAGGGGCCTGGAAGGGCAGAGACAGGGACTGGCTCCATCCACGTGAGCCTCAGAGTCTTCTGCAGCAGTGTGAGAAGCGGGGTGCTAGACAGAAGTACGGCCACCACTGTGGAAGGAGAAGGTGGACACGGCATGTTCATGAGAGAGCAAGGCCACAGCTGCCAGGGAAAGCACCCGGGGGACTGGAGGCATAAACACAGGCCAAGTGCCTGGCACACAACAGACACTCAGTAAATATCCAAGGGAGGGAGGAAAGAAGGGAGGAAGGAAGGAAGGAAAGAAAGGAAGGAGGGAGGGAAGAAGGAGGAGGGAAGGAAGGAAGGTTGATTCTAGAGTTGGGAAGGATTGATTGAGAGATAATTCAATCTCAGCTCCCTCTTGGTCATCCCACAGATAGTACGGTCACAGCCAGGATTCTCCATCTCCAAACTATATATTCTTTACTGATATCTCATGTCCCAAGCTCCCCATGCCTTTGTTTTCACAGTGGAATGAGCACTGAGTTCGAAGCCAGAGAACCTGGATTCAGATCCCCCCTTGGACAAATGCCATCACTTCCATGGGCCTCTGTTTGCTCACTTGCCAACCAAAGCTGTGGGAGCAGATGTTCCCAAGCTCCCAGCTCTGATAGTCTGAGTCTGGGTAAATAAATATGTAACTACTTGAATGAACAGGCACAGGAATCATTCCAAAGACCCTCTTCATTTCCCAAGTGAGGAGCACGCCTGCCCACAAGGAGGTCTCTGAAAAGTTCATGTGACACAGTTATAGCTTATGTGTCTACAGTGGCTGCAAGGCTGACCTCCGAGCCAGAAGAGCTGGGTTCAGATTCTGCCTTGAGCACAGACTAACTATGTGACCCCGGGAACATCACTTACCTCCTTGGTATTCTAGCAACTCCCAAGGTTTGTAAGTTACCAAGAAGGTGCTGACCTTCTAAAGTAGGGGGCATCCTCATCCAGGAGTTCCCTGTGCCCGTGAAATCAGAGGCCTCCTCCCACCCCTTTCCTCACATAAACCCTGTGAGTTACGGAGTCTCATTTTACAGATGAGAAAAACAGAGGCGCAGAAGGAGAATGTACCTGAGAGCTCATGAGCCATGGAGCTGGGATCTGAGCTCAACTCTTCTGACACTGAGTCCAGGGGTCTTTCTCTTATATTGCTCTATTATTCCAGAATGTTTTGAAAACACCTCTGGCAGGAAGCCCACCTTCAATCCCCGGTGTCTGCTGTGATGACCCCAGCACTCCAGACTTCCTGCCATCCTCTGCAGGCCTCCCCTTCCAGCCTTCATGCTTATAGCCCAGCTGGAACCCTGGCCACTGGACAGCCTCCTCTTGCCCTTTTGCCTCAGTGCAAATGCACTCCCTCTTTTGAGCCCATTCTCTTTTTTCTTTTCTTTCTTTTTTTTTGGAGGCAATTGAGTTAAGTGACTTGTCCAGGATCACACAGCTAGTAAGTATGGAGGTCAGATTTGAACTCAGGTCCTCCTGACTCTAGGGCTGGTATTCTATGCAATGCACCACTTAGCTGTCCCTTTTTGTACCCATTTTCAAAGGTACACTCTTGCTAGAGTTAAAAGGGCTCCAGTGTGCAAGAATCTGGAGCCCAACCCTCTCTCCCTCAGGCACCAGATCTCCAAGCCCTCCTTCCCTCACATGGCTCTGCTTCCCCACACTCAGTGATTCAGAAAACTCTGCCAGGCTGGCCCAGAGAGGTGGGTAGCAGGCTTCAGGCAGGGCCTTCCTGAACAAGGCGGGCATCTCCTGCCCCCACGGCTGAGCACCGTCCCCTTCCCTCAGCCAGCCCCAGCCAGGACTCTCTGGTACCTTGTTTCCGGCTGCTGGGGGTGGTCTGGTGGAGACTGCAGTACAATAAGTTGAAGGAGGACAGCAACATCTCTGCATGATCCAGGGTGCACCTCCCACACAGGTTACTCACTGCAAAACAGGGGCAGCCTCCCACAACAACCTGCAGGCAGCAGGCAGAGGACTGCCCTGTGTGGGGGCAGGACCCAGGCCTGTGCTAGCTGTGCTCCTAGACAGCCTGGTATGACCACGAAGGCTAGGGGGAGACAGGCCAGGGAAGATTGTGGGAAAACATGTCCTGACAGGATGAATGCAGGATGCATTTCTGACCTGGTCACTGTGTCCTCCCCCAACACTGCACCAGCCCCATCCATTCTCTGCCTACACCACGGAGCGGAGTTGACCACTGAGCTTCCCAACTTAGTGAAGTCCCTCAGCTTCCTTCCCCCACCTTGGTTCGCCGGACACACAATTTCCAGACCCCTCAAGCTCAGGGCCCCTTTCTCCACCCTAACCCAACACACTAAGTTTTCCATGTTCTTGTTACCAAGTGATGCCTTGCTAACAAGCAATGTTGGGGGCCAGTGAGGGCAGGTCTCAGGGACACAATTTCCTCCCTTAACCCAGACCCTCAGCTTCTTTTAATGCAGACTAAGGCTGAACCTTGTTTTCCCAGCTTCAGAGTTCAACAAAGTCACATCTACGAGGATGGAGGATGAAGAAAACTCCAGCCCAGGTAGGGAGTCAGCATCACGTGTGTCTGGGGAAGGGGGCATCTGACACATGGCCCAGGAAGAAGGAGGGAAGAGGAAAGGAAGGAGGGAGAAGGCGGTAGCAGGGAGGTTGTGCTGGGCTTCTAAGGATGCTCATCTATCTGACATCATTCTTCTCCCTCTTAGGCACTAGAGTTGTGATCCCTGGGCCCGCACCAGCTCAGAGGAATCTTTTAATGACAGAGAGCCCAAATGGCAACAGAGAATCCAAGGCAGGAGCAAGGAGGCCTCCTTGGTCCCATGACCAAAGGCTCAGGACATGGGCACAAGCAGCTGCATAAACTGTAGCCATGTTCCAGGGTGCCTAAGCCAGAAAGGGAGGGGGGCAGATAATGTAGGGAGAGTGGGGACAGGCTCTGGGGGCTGCAAGACCCTCCCAGGAGCAGAGCAGAAGTGGGACAGAGGAAGGTGCACAGGACAAGACCACAGACCCATCTAAGACCCTGTTAGCTTGTTTAGCTTCTGTGATGTCAAACCACAGCTTGTGGCCAATTAAGACCCTAAGCTCTTCTTTCACTCAGGTCCCCCCAGGCCTCTACTTTTACAGATCATTTTTTCTTTAGGCCAAATGCAAAACTTTACAGTGACACCCACTGAATTTCACCCATTAACTTTAGCCCATCATTCTAGCCTATGAAAGTATTTTGGGATCCTGACTCAGTCAATATGTTGGCTGTCTCTCCCAGCTCAGTGTCAACCTCAAGTTTGGTAAGGTATGGTCTTCTAAGTCTATAAAAGGCCAAGGAGAGAGTCCTGTGGTTCATCTCTAGGGACTGCATTTCAGACTGACATTCATTCATTAATCAAGAGAGCCTAAACTCTAAGCAGGGACAGGAGCTGTCAGAAACACAGGGGAGGGGAGCAGACAGGTGAAATCTATGAGGGATCCCCAAATTATATTTGAGGCATTCAGTTAAACCTCTCCCATTGAACTTTGGCTGCTGCTAAATGAGTCAGCTTGCGGTTCCCCTCCTTCCCTTGCTCACCTGCCATGAAGGAGCCATAGCTGATCTAAAGTCAGTCACTGGGGGTTGGAGGGAGATGTTAGGGGGCTCAGATAACTCAAGAGCTGTGGTGAACTGGACAGGGGGCAGGGGAGCCTCTTTAGGAATCACAGAAAGGGCCAGGAAAGAGTCCTGGAAGCCCACTGGAGAGCCTCTGGCCCATGGCCTCCTAGAGGCCTCCTTCTAATCTGGGAGCCATAGACTTGCATGTCAATATTTCAATAGCTGTATTTTGATACGATGAATTGCCTTTGTAATCCTAGGTACTTATGCATTTGAAAACATTATTGTGAGAAGGGTTTCATGGGGTTCACCAAAGGATCCCTGACACAGACCAAGCAAGAGCTCCATGAGAGGTCTCTGCCCCCTGAGAGGTCCCCACCACCCAAAGGGTTCACGTACCCTGATGAAGCAGCTTCAGGTCTGTGCTGTCCAGCTCTCTCTGGGTCTCATTCCTTGGCTGCACCAAAAAGAGCAGACTGAGCAGTAGAGGCAGGTTACTGCTGGCTGAGACAGGGGACCAGAGGAGAAAAGTGAAGGGAGAGGCCCCAGGCCCTGACCACAGCCTCTAGGAGCGCCTGGCCTCTCCTCTCCTGGAGGGGAGCTCAAGGGGCTGGCCAGAGCAGCTATCATAGGATGGCTCCTATTGCATTCCCTACTTATTGAAACCAGACTCCTTTCCTCCCTTGTTTCTCCCCATCCCTCACACAAGGTCCAGCTCCTGGGGCAGGAGCAGCCATTCAGACAGCTTCCTGAGCTGGGAAGTCTTCATCTTATTTTAGGACCAAGAGACAGAATTCCCTGGGAGATTTAAACCTCAACCTCTCTTTTAAACAAACCTGTACAATTTCACTTCACTAAAGCCATCCCCACTCCCCAGGGCAAGGGAGCCTGAATGAGTTTCTTTACCACTGAGAGGCCCAATTTGGCCTGGAAACCATTCTCTATTCTGCCAAGAAACCTGAGGCTTCCCTCCCCTGCAGCTCTTTCTTTCTTCTAGCTGGGGTTCAGAGCACAAGCCATGAGAAAGAAAAGACAGGTAAGGAACCAGAGACACATACACACGGAGACACAACTAAATATAAATAAACAAAGAGGAAACAACAAAGTGTTCCCAAGGGCACCTGGGGCCAACAGACAGGGTCCTACCTGCTGCGGATTTCACACTGATGGTGAGGAAAGCTATGGGAAATGCACGGACCTCGACCTCCCTTGTCTGGCATGGCCCGAAACCCTGACCCTGACCCTGACAAGCAGGTCATTTATGTTTCTGAGCCTCAGTTTCCTCCTCTGTAAATTGGGGGCGATATGGGAATCACAGGATCACATGGCTGACAGGCTGTTTTACAGATGAGGAAACTGAGGCTCAGGGAAGTTAGCTGCCCCAGAAGCAATAAAGAGACATGAACTGTTTGTTATGGAATAACAACTGAGGAATGTTCATTGTGGGGCCTCAGGGAGCCTGGGACGCTCCACAGACAGAAAATAAAATTAGGAATTTGGATCAAAGGAGTGAGAGAAAAGGTCAGGCTTGGGGAGGATGTTCTAGGGAAACCAAAGCATCTTGGAGGCCCAGGGAACTATTCAGACTCAGACCCTTTGTGGTGTGGTATGTGTGTGTGTCTGTGTGTATGTCTGTGTATGTGTGTGTGTTTGTGTGTGTGTCTGTGTGTGTGTTTGTGTATGTGTCTATGTGTACGTCTGTGTGTGTGCATGTGTGTCTGTGTGTGTGCATGTGTGTCTGCATGTGTCTGCATGTGTCTCTCTGTGTCTGCATGTGTCTGCACGTGTCTCTGTGTGTCTGCATGTGTGTGTCTGTGTCTGTATGTGTCTGTGTGTGTCTGCATGTGTCTGTGTGTCTGTCTGTCTGTGTGTGTCTGTGTGTATATGTCTGTGTGTGTGTCTGCATGTGTGTGTCTGTGTGTGTGTCTGTGTGTGTGTTTGTGTCTGTACGTGTGTCTGCGTGTGTCTGTGTCTGCATGTGTCTGTGTGTGTGTCTGTATGTGTGTGTGTCTGTGTGTATATGTCTGTGTCTGCGTGTCTGTGTCTGCATGTGTCTGTGTGTGTCTGCGTGTGTGTCTATATGTGTGTGTGTCTGTGTGTGTATGTCTGTGTGTGTGACTATGTGTGTGTCTGCGTGTATGTCTGTGTGTCTGCGTGTGTCTGTGTGTGTGTCTGCGTGTGTGTCTATGTGTGTGTCTGAGTGTGTCTGCATGTGTGTGTCTGAGTGTGTCTGCATGTGTGTGTCTGTATGTGTCTGCGTGTGTGTCTGCATGTGTCTGCGTGTGTGTCTGTATATGTGTGTCTGTGTGTGTATGTCTGTGTGTCTGCGTGTGTGACTATGTGTGTGTCTGTATATGTTTCTGTGTGTGTCTGCGTGTGTGTCTGCATGTGTCTCTGTGTGTGTTTGTGTATGTGCCTGTGTGTGCACGTGTGTCTGTGTGTGTCTGCATGTGTCTCTGTGTGTGTTTGTGTATGTGCCTGTGTGTGCACGTGTGTCTGTGTGTGTCTGCATGTGTCTGTGTGTCTGCATGTGTCTCTGTGTGTCTGCATGTGTGTGTCTGCATGTGTGTCTGTCTGTGTGTGTCTGCATGTGTGTGTCTGCATGTGTGTCTGTCTGTGTGACTATGTGTGTGTCTGCGAGTATGTCTGTGTGTGTGACTGTGTGTGTCTGCGAGTATGTCTGTGTGTGTGACTATATGCGTGTCTGCGTGTGTGTGTCTGCATGTGTCTGTGTGTCTGCATGTGTGTGTCTGTGTGTGTCTGCGTGTGACTATGTGTGTGTCTGTGTCTGCGTGTGTGTCTGCATGTGTCTCTGTGTGTCTGTGTGTCTGCCTGCATGTGTGTCTGAGTGTGTCTACGTGTCTGTGTGTGTCTGCGTGTCTGTCTGCGTGTGTCTGTATGTGTGTCTGTGTGGGTCTGTATGTGTGTCTGTATGTGTGTGTCTGTGGGTGTGTGTCTCTGTGTGTCTGTGTGTGTCTGTATGTGTGTCTATGTGTGTGTCTATGAGTGTGTCTGTATGTGTGTATCTGTGTGCGTATCTCTGTGTGTCTGTGTGTGTGTCTGTGTGTATGTGTGTGTCTGTGTGTGTCATAAATCATAAAACTTTCTCCTTATCCTGGACCATAAAATTCCTTGTCTCCCCCATCCTGGGTTGTAAAGTTTACCATCCCCCTTATCTTGTGTCATCCATCTTCCTCATCCTGTCCCTAAATCTCCAAACACCATTAGAAACCAAAAAAATTACATCCTTTCTATGTATATGTCTGGTCCTTTTCCTATATCACTGCCTTTGTTTAGATCCTAAATCTCTGACCCCCTCCTTTTGCATCAATAAAGCTCCCACTGGTTACAGAGGAGATCTAAGTGAATTCATTCCCATCTGAACCAGCTCTCCCATCCCTCTCGTCTGCAGCTCTGCACCATCAATCCAGCAGCCCAGGGCCCCACAGTAATCAGGAAAGACCATCAAGCGGTGCCAGTGGCAAGGCCTCTGAACCCTCCTGGGGGATCAGCCTGGGGGCAGCCCAGGATTGTCAGGGGCATGGGTTGCTCCACAAATACTCTCTGGGTACAGCCCCTCTTCCCACTCATGGCATGTGTATTTGTGGAAAAGTGAGCCACAGGTTTATAGGAGAAGCGTTTTGCTGCTAATTTTCTTCCCATACAATTTCATTCCATGTCTCTGCTTTGAACAGATGGTGCCCTCTGGCTGACTTGCGAAAGCGAGTCTAGCAGTGGGGGTACACCAGCTCCAGTTTTCAGTGAATACAGACCCAGAGGGTCTTGGCACAGTCTGCCTAGGAAGACTCGGGTGAAAGTGAGGGAATGTCCCAGGTGCCACACTCAAAAATGAAGGCGAAGTCAGAAAGGAGGCCTAGCAGAGAGCTCCGCCTTTTCTAAATGCTCTCCCATGAGCCCACAGGCCTCAGGACAAACAGGAATTCACCTTGCAGTGGGGCAGCTCCACTGTCCACCAGTAGCTGCTGCAAGATCTGCAGAAAATGGCCCCGGAGAAGGCTCCCCACCTGAATGTTCTCATTTTCCTCAAGGAAGGTTCTCAGGACCATCAGCACTTTTCGGGCTATGTCCATAGGACTGGAATAGACAAGGTCCTGAGAAGGAGGAGAGAGCAAAGTTACAGCTCACATGATCAACGTTTGGAGGCAGCAAAAGGGTCAAGAGAGCAGCATCTATATGTGGTTTTTAAAGCCAAAAAGGTCTTTTCAAATTCATTAGGTTTATAGGACTAAGAAGGGAATCAAACCCCCAGTTTTACAGATGGGGAAACTGAGGCCCAGAGAGGTTAAATGACACTCATCCAGGGTCATACAGCCTCTAAGTGTTTGAAGCAGGATACAAACTCGGATCTTTTGACTCTGGATAGAGTGTCTTTTCCATACCTGTGCGAGTGATCTAGCTCCTCTGTGTTGATTTCCTTACAGGTAAGTTGAAACTAAAATAGGTCCTTCTTCTCTGGGAATTTTGGAAGATACCTTTATGTATTTTTAAATGAAAAAATCTAAGTAAGATGTAAAGTGCTTTGAGCTCTCTAGAAAAAAAAACAAGTATTTTTGTTCTCTCACAAGAAGATAAAACAGTAAACAGGACCTTCAAAGTCATTTAGTCTAGTCCCCTATCTCACAGATTAGCAAACTAAGACCCAGAAAGGTCTGCTAGAGGCGCTAGAGGGCCTCCTGAGGCCTGTCTTCTCCCCTATCAGAACTTACACTCATTGTAAGTAGGGATCATTTCTCTGTTTGACTCCTCTGTACTTAGCAGAGGCACATAGTAGGAGCATGATAAAGCAATGCTTGTTGACTGACTGTCAAACTAATTCGGGTGGTCCATAAGGGGTAAAATGAAAGCAGAGAAAAACCCAAGAATGCCTGACAAAGTCCTGATCCAAAAATGGAGGACAGCGGGGCACAAGTAGAATTTTCACACAGCTACCAATGGGAAGTAGCAGAGTGGGAGAGAATGGCAGGTCTGGGAACTGAACAGCTGGCTCAGATGGTATCTGAGAATAGGGCACATCGAATTAATGCTCTAAGGAATTAATCCCAGATCCAGGACCTGAAGCCAAGTCTACTGACTCCTGTCTGGTACAAAGCTCTAGGGCAGAAGTTCTTAACTTTTTTTGCGTCACGGACCCTTTTGTGAAACAATGTTTTAAAATGCATATAATAAAATACATAAAGGTACAAAGGAAGCCAATTATACCAAGATACAACGATCAGAATATTTGAGAAAGTCACTTTGTGGACTCCAGGGTAAGACCCCCTGCTCTAGGGAAAGGCAGAGAGGCTGCTGAAGAGGCAGACGATGACGATGATAGCAAAGCAGAAGGGATGAGGCCCAGTGGTCTGCCAGAGGAGAAGAGATTCCATCTCCTCTTGTCCTGGGGGGACAACCTTTCTCTGGCTGTCTGCACTAGCTTTTAGGAGCACAGGCTGGTTGAAAAGAGAGTTATTTCTTATTACACTTTAAAAGCTGTTTTATTTAATTAAACAGCAGCAGCAGGATCCAAAAGCTCAGAACGCTTCTTGGATCACATGGCTGTCCAATGTGTCCTATTAGACACAAGATACTAATGAAGTCCGGATCACAGGATCAATCCCCCAGCAGACAGTTTGCCTCACATCAAGAAAAATAGCCACAGATAAAAGCTCTAAACCCACAAGCTATTTTGTTGATGCATGATCAGAGATACATGCTGGGGGAGACCAGCAAGCAGACGTAGTGAAAATCACTCACTGTAACTTGGGGAGAAATGGAAGAGAAGGACGCTTGTGCCATCTGGAAAGACAAAGGTGGGGGGAAAGAAAAGACGAGGAAAGAATGGGAAGAAATTTGTGGGGGAGGGAGAATAATGGAAGAGAGAGAGATAAAAGAAGAAAAATGAAGGAAAAGAAGCAGCAGAAAGAGACAGAGAGAGTAGAAGGTAGAATAAGTTCCATTTAGCCGTAAGTTTGGCCCAGGTTCCTCATCTGCCTCCTTTGACTCGAACAGAATTGGCCAAATTGTCTCATATGGCAATTTTATCAACCCTGTGGGGGCTCCTTCCAGAAAGGGAGACTGCATCTCCTCCACACCTCTGAAGAGCCTTCCCAAATTGCCTAGATTTGGTCATCCTGATGAATATCAGGCCACTAGACCCAGAAGGCTCAGAGAAAAAAGTGAGGCACAGCCTTCACTCACTCAAAACAAAGTCAAGTGCAAGTCATCAGTTCTCTGATGTCATGATCCTCTGAAAACGAAGGACAAACACAGCGCATGAGCCTTGTGTCAGAAACTCTCACACTCCCACTGAGCTAGGCTTGGAAAGGAAAGTTAAGGATAACAAAGAGTCTTTGGGCTAGATCAGGGAAAAGGGAATAATGAAAGGAGGAGCAGACAGGGCTGCCCAACTTCTATGTTGCCTTGGGCTTCTCTGCTCAGGAAAATGCTCTTTGGACTGGAAAGGACAGAACCAAAATGGAGGGCACTCAGGGCCAAAACTCACAACCACACGAGATGGGGCGCCCTGCAAGCTCAGTAGGAACCCACAGTGTGACAATGGGACGGTTAGGCAGTTTTAGCAGGAGAGTGTCCAGTATGGAAGGAGTTGGTGGGACGTGTTCCTGGGCAGGAAGGTCCTTTGCCTCTCAGTGTCCTCAAGGCTCAGGGCAGGCAGTGATCTACACTGGTGAAGGGGGTTTCTTTCCCAGGAGATCCCTATATCAGTGAAAGCTCTGGTACAGTAAGAAAGTCAAAGCCAAGCAGGAGGCATAGACAGGATGAGAGGCTCCTTGGGGGAGAACCAGGAGACTGGGATGGTCCAGTTCTGTGCCAGGGGCTAGGAGAAGCCAGATGGGTAGCAAGGCCAGGAGTGTGTCCAAGGGTGGCAGCAGGAAGGAGAGAAAAGAGAGGAGGGATCTGAGAGAGGCTGCAAATACAATGCAGTGAGACTGAGGGCATCAGAGGCCAGGTCAAGGCAAGGCATCCAGAGTGGCCTGATAGTGGTCACTCCAAAGGAAGTGCTCCCCACTCCTCACCCCAACCCCCAGCACGCGCACACACACACACACACATATACACACGCACATGTGCATACACATATCTTATTTTAGAACAATTTCTGCTTCTATCACCCTCTTACTCACACAGGAGAATTAGCATGGTGGCATGAGTTAAGACAACAGGAGAGAGTGGAGGCTGGGCCCAGGCGATGTCTACACAGATAGATGGGCAACGTGAGCTCATGTGTCCAGGTGGAGGAGTGGAAACATTCCATCCCACCAGAATTAGGGCTGGGAACAGAAGCATCTCATCCCATCAGAATTCCCCCTGCCTTCCCACTTTTGTAACAGGAGAAGCTACAAGGCTCCTGCCCAGGGTGTATTCTTGATGATGGGCAGGGCTGCTGTTTGGGGAAACCATGGAGGGCAGCAGCTGGGTTAGAAGTGAGGGACTCCTCACCATAATGAAAAAATGACTGAGGAGGGTCTGGAGCTTGTCGGATTTTTTTAAACCTTGTCTTGCACCCAAGAGAGAGCCTGAAAATCTGGAGGACTTTTTAGAGACTGGACTGTCCAAGAAAATAATGATCGGCAGGCAGTTGGAGAGACAGAGAGACCCTGACCCTCTTAGGCACCACAGGGAGCCTGAGGCCAGAGGACTTGGGAGGGCAGGGCCTCTGCTGGGGCAGTCCTCACACTGGGACCACAAGGGATTCTCAGATCCTTGGCACTAGAGGTTCCTCAAATGAGGATTTGGGTCTTGTTCCCCTCCTCTGGAACGCTGTGAACGGGGAATTATGTTCGGCTTTTCTGGCTGGGAACCACTGGCCGAAAGAAGATCACAGTGAGGGCCAGAGAGAGGCTGTGACCCTGGTCACTCTCAGAAAGTCACGCTTCCTGTAAGGTAGAGAGTCCTGCCCCCAATTTTGAGGACGCTCTTTAAGCTTGAGGACTCCCAAGGACTAAAGAGCTTGACCCTATTAGAAAGCAGGTCAGTGCAGATGAATGAGCCAGGACTCTAGAGGACTAGGAAGTGTGTTAAAACCTTGGCCCTGGCCCTGCTCTCTGTGGGACACTGGGCAAGCCCCATGCCTTCTCTGGGTCTCAGTTTCTTCATGCCTTACCCCTGAATTCTATGGATCACAAACCACGCCTCTTGGTGGCTCAGGTTAGTTGAGCAAGAGCCACAGAGCCAGAATGCGGGGCCTGAGCCCCAGTACTTCCTTCACAACAGAGGAAGAAAGTAAAAGGGGGCCAGTCCCCCTTATCATTTCAGTCACCTACCAGTAAAATGAGCAGGACACTGGAACTACTCTTCAGGATGGGCAGCAAGGGGTCCCCAGGGTTGGCAAGAGCAAGAGGCCTGGCAGGTGTGATGGAGACTGGGTCCTCAGCTTCCTGGCCACTGCCATCCTCCCTGGACAGCCAAAGCTCCAGCACACAGTGGCCAAATCTACTAAGTAAGTCTGGGTACATCAGGAAGAACTTGAGGGTGCAGGGATGGTGGCTGTAGACCAGGCGGAGGTCTGGAACGCCCTCTAGCATCTTTCTGATGGCATTTAGGGGAACCTGGAGGAGAAGACCATTGGCCATGGATGCTCTGAGGAGGCTGCTGGGGCCCATGAGCAAGGCACCTTGTGCCCTATGCTCCAAAACTCACTGAAGGGCCATCTCTGATGGGAGGGAAGGATATCCATTCCTGCTACCCACTGGACATTTCCAAATGAATGTACAAGAACAACTTAAATGCCGTATGTCATGCTTTTCCCCCCAAACTCTCTCTTCCCATCACTGTGAAGACAGTGCGTGGTCCCAGACACTTGGGTTCACAACCTCAGGGTCATCCTGAACTCCCCAAGCTTTTGCCAAGGCCTGCCCATCATCACACCACTTTTTCTATATGCTCCCCTTTACCTGCCACTATGCTGGGCAGGTACTCATCATCTTGTCTGCTGGGCCTCCCTGCTCCAAAGATCTCCCCACTCAGCTCCCAAAATGAGCTGCCTAATGTGTAGGTCTAAGCATGGCAACCCTCTCTACACTACTCAAACCTTCAGGATCAAACATAAAACCTTCACTTTGGCACACATAATCTGACCCTTCCTGGCCTTCCAGTCATCCTACACCTCACACCCACCCTCTAATTCAGGGACAACTCCCGGCATATCCCTCCTGGAATGTCCTCCCTCCTCATCTTCCCCTTCTGACTTCCTTCAAGCCCCCCTCCTACGGGAAGCCTTCCCTGACTCCCCTAATTCTCCTGCTTTCCCTCTGGTGATTATTTCCAATTTCTTCATCTCAAGCTCCTTTGTACCCTGCATTTGTAGGCTGTCTCCCCTGTAGACTGGGGGCTCCTTTAGGGTAGGAGCTGTTTCTCACCTTTCTTTGTATCCCCAGCACTAGTGCCTAGAACATAGTAGGTACTTCATCAATGTTTCTTTACTAACTGACCACTAATGGAATTTAACCCTTCCTAGGGTAACACATTGTGGCAGGAATTAGGTCCTTTACTCAAAGAAAACACACTGGGTTTCAGTCAGAGAATTTGGGTTCAAATCCCCATGCAGGCACTCCCTGTGTGACCTCTCCTGGCTTGTTTCCTCAGGTGGAACATTACGGGGTTGGACTGCAGGGGACCTCTGGGGGCAAGAAGACCTCCTTACACTCCACAAATAACACCTGAAGGCCATCTATCACCCCCAAAGTCGAACCTTCTAGGGGCCAAAGGAGAGAGGCCTGGAAAGGCCCTCAGGGCAAGGATGAAAAGGCAGCTCATTCAAGGAGGATTTTTTGAACAGCACTGGTGGCTGCCATGGCTGCCATGACCTTTATTATGGGAGGCAGAAATAACAATAACCTGGTATTTATACATAGCTGCTCTTTCAAGATTGCAGAGAGGGAGCCTCACATAGTGGCTCCCTCCCCTGAACTCTCCATGTTCCCCCTACTCTCCCCAGTTATCATTCCCAGTAATAAGGGACAGGCCCCAGCTGGAAAAGACTGGCAGCCAGTCAGTGCTGGAAATGCCAGATCTCTTCCCAGTTCCGGGGACTTTGCACCTTCCACAGGCTGGGTAAGCCAAAAGAAAACTGGCGATACCTTATCTAATGGTTCTGCTTTGTCCTGACAGATCGTGAGGAGGTAAAGGGCTGCCCGGAAAACTGCAGGAGGAGGACGCTCACCCTGGTCCTGGACTGACAGGAGCAGGCTTCTCACAGCTGAGAATAACTCAGCCTCAGGCACAAACCTGACAACCAAAGTGGAGCCAGTAAGAATGACCAGCTGGGGGGGCTTTGCTCAGCCCTGCCAACCTGTCATGGCCTGTGGCCACTAACTTCTAGAGTCCCCCACATTGGACATGGGCATGCTCAAGAGAAAAGGAAGGTCCAGAAGGAGGCTGCTGCCAGAGCCCAAATGACAGTGCTCAGTCCTGCTGTTCCACGAGCCTAAGACCTTAAGCAGGGCACAAGACCTTGCCAATGATACCCACAAAGCAGGAGAACACAAGAGACAGGATGAGAAAGAGCCCCTTCCTCAGTCCCCCAGGTCACCAGACTCCCAAGAGGTTCCCTGCTGACCAGAAAGGGGGTCTCTCCATTGGGCCCACAGCCTCCCCTGAGGAGCAGTTAAGGAAATACCAGGCCCAAGTAATGCCCTCTGGCATGGCTGCCACTTTTCTCTTGCCCATCCTCTGGGTGCCTACACCATACCTCGCTCTGGGCTCACCTGTCCTCATGGATATAAGCAAGGTAGAGGAGGAGGAGGAGGCAGTACTGGCGCTGACGAGCTGCTTCATCCACATACAGGGAATCAGACAGAAGCACCAGGCTTTCGGAGCGTCCAGTATTTACCTGGGGTAGACTATGCTGTAGGATGCTGGACACAATGGATAGTCCTAGAAACAAGCCAAGCATAGAGACAGAGGCTCGTGTGGGCCTTGAGAAAGGCCGTTCAAGCACTTTGGGCCCTGGTGTCCAGAGACTGGGCCCTGGTGTCCAGAGACCTGGCTCTGACAACAGCCTTGTGACCTTGAGCAAATTCCCAAACCTCACTGAGCCTATAAAATAGGGAGGATATTGGCACTTGATACCTTACAGGGTGGCTGAGAAGAAAGCATTCTGTAAACCTGGGGTATTTAGCCCTGAGGAGATTTGTGTATATGTGTGGCTAGGTGGGGATGGAAAGGAGAGAATTCTCCAAGTACTTGAGGGCTATCTGTCATATAAAAGAAGGATCAGACATGTTCAGCAACAGCTAAAAGTTACAGAGACAGACTTTAGCTCTATTAAGGAAAAACTTAACAATTCAAGTGGCATGCTCTCCTTTGGAGGCTAGTAAGACCTTACTTGTGAAAATTATCACCCTTGGGCCTCAGTTTTCTCATCTGTAAAATGAAAGAATTGGACCAGATGACAGTCTCTTCCAGATACAGACCCATGGGCTGATAAGCCTTGATTTTTGCCCCGGGGGTCTTCATGCAGAGGCCAGATGACACTTTATTGGGTATGCTGTGGATGAGAGTTCTAGTTAGGTTCATGCAAGACCTTGGAGGTCCATGCCAGGCTTGGAGATCCAGAAAAGGAGATAACATTCAAACTCCAGGGACAACAGGGAGTCTGACCTTTCACCTCTGCATCATCAGCACACCAGGTACTCCCTCAGAAAAAGAAAGGTCTCTGAGATGAGGTAGACCCCCACTTTCCCAGCATGTCCCACTCTGCCTTCCACTGCATCAGGGCTTGAAGAGAAACTCAAATAAACAAGGGCTGTGTCTAAAAAGTCTGCTGACTGGGTGAGTGTCAGACCCTTACAAAGAGCTCTGGGCAGGGGTCACCCAGGGGCAGGGGCATCCCAAGAAGGGCAAGAACAATGTCTAAAGGGGAATGAGGCTTTAAAGCAGATGATCTCGATACCTCAAAGGCCTTCCTTAGAGAAAGCCAGGACCCGCCTGCTTCTGTAACTCTCCTCCTCCTCCTCCTCCTCCCCATATGATCCTCCAAGTACAACCCTCTGCAGCCAAGCAGAAAAAGGGCAGTCTCCCCCATTAGGAGAAGTGTTCGGATACTTAAAGGTACTGAGTGCCCCAGCCCTGGAGGTCTTCAAGAAGAGGCTGAATGATTACTTGTTGGGCAGGGCACAGAGGGGGTTCCCAGTAGGACCAGATGACTCCCAAGCTCCTTTTGGCTCTATAACAAGAGTTAGGAAGTCAAGGTAATATTATGATGAGTGGTCAGGGACAGCGTCACTGAGGAAAGAGGAATAAAGCTGGTCCTTGGAGGATGGGTAGGGAGTAAGTGAAGGCAAGAGGAGACAGTCCTGCCAAGGCAGACACACCCACCAGCTGGGGATGGATGAGCGCAAGGAGAGAGCCAGAGCCAGGAGCTGGGAAGGGAACAGGACAAACCAAGCTTGCATTTCTCAGAATCATCAGCCTCTGACCCCTTGTGTGGTGAGTCAGATGCTTTGTCTCTTGCGGTTCTCACGAACTCTTTGCTTGCACCATAAGGTAGGCATTGCAGATGCTACTATGTCCATTTTCCAGACTATGAAACTGAGGCTCAGAAAACCTAATCCTCCTCCCTGAGAGGGCCAGAGGGATGGCTGTTGGGTTTTTCCTCTCCTAGGCCTCTGGCATGCTGGGGCTGCACATGGCACCTTCTCCTCAAGGCCCATCTCTGAAAACCAGGCTGCTCAGATACAGTTCAGCGAGTTTTCTGACATGGGAATAAAAGTACCCCTTCTTCTTAGGGCTTGAGCACCCCAGTTACACAATAGATACAGGCCTTTCCCCATCAGTTTGGCTACAAGTGGGGACTGCAAGGGTGGTCTACTCACTCCCCACCATGCTTTTTATCATCTGGGCCCTAGCCTTTCAAGAGCAGTGTGAACTGATACAAGGCCACAGCTGCTATGTCCAGCCCAACCTGAACCTGCTCGAATGTTAGGGCTCTGTGCACCCACAGGTGACCCTGACACCCACATTTGGGACAGCCTGAACATGAACACAGGAGAGCAAGGTGGGCCTGGGGTCAGGAAGAGTCCTCTCACTACCTGTGTGAGCCTGCGTGAGTCACTTAGCCCTATGTGCCTCAGTTTCCTCATCTGTAAATGAACTGGAAAAAGAAATGGCAAACACTCCAGTATCTTTGCCAAGATAAGCCCAACAGAGGTCATAAGGAGCTGGATCTGACTGAAAATAACCGAACCATGACAAACATGAACATACCCTGGTAGTGGAGACTTTCCTGCAGTGGACTAAGGAGAGAAATTGACTCTTTGAAGTTGAGCCCTTAGAATGGACCCTGGTCCATATGATCCCAGAATCCCTTGGGGGGGGTTCATTTTGGGTCCCAGATTCCAGAGTGTGGGAGCACACTCTGATGCCCTGACTACTGTGTAGTGTAGACAAGAATACCCAAGGTGAAGGATTCTTCTACAAGTCTTGAGAAGGAAAGGTGAGGGAGGATCAGGCAACAGTTCTGGTCAGGGAAGTAACTGAGACGAGAATGGAAAAGGAAGAGGCAGGCCCTCTGTCAACATCAGCACATTCAGTCTAACCTACCAGGCACTGAAGACCCCCAAAGTGTATAGGGTAGTCGTACTGAAGCCAGGATAGAGAGACCAAATGAAAAGGTGCCTCCCTTAGGACAAACCATCCCACCAGGGGAAATGACATGTACACAGGATGACTGCAGGAGGAGAGAGAGAAAACACTCACTACTTGGGGACTGAAGAGGTTCCTGGCAGGAGGGAGTCTTTTAAGGGGCAGCCATTAGGGAGGGGATACACATCTGGCATGAAGAATAACCTGTGCAAAGGCACGGTGGTGAGAAACACAATGCCTACTTAGGGGAAAAGCAAATAGGCTGGACTGACTAGACCAAAGAATGCCAGAGAGCAGTGGGCAATAAGCCTGGAAAGGTAGGTTGGAGCCAGGTTGTGAAGGGCTTGAAATGCCATGCTGAGGCTTTGGTATTTTATCCTGGGGCCATAGGGAGCCCTGGAGGTTTCTGGAGCTGGAAACTCACATGACCAAACTATGTGCAGAACAGACTGCAGAGGGAAGGGACAAGTAGCCTGTGGCTCCAGAGGCCATTCCTAGAGCACAGGTGGGAGGTGACAAGGGATGGCACTAGGCCTGGGGCCCAGTGGATGGGGAGGAAGGGACAGTGTTGAAGTGAGCTGGCTGAGAGTCCCCACCCAAATGGGAAAAAGGTAAGGACCCAAATGCTGATTGATTCTGGGGCTTCAGTTAATTACACTTCCTGGCATCAGGCCAAGAAATGAGGGGGTCTTTTGATCCCCACATTAAGGAGAGTGGCAGCAATGGGAGGTTACCCCTACAAGGGGGGATTAAAGCCACATAGGAAGTATCCCAGGACACAGCCAATACAGGGGTACAAAAAAGGGCCTCAAAACAAGCAGCCTGTCCTGAGCACTGAGCCAAGATCCCGTCACTGGAGTCAGGCCCACCTAAGCACCCCAGAAGGAATGGAAGGTTTCTGTCTGTTCTCTGGGGTCCCCGCTGAGGACCACAGTTTGCCACAGGAGATCTCTGCCTACACATCACAACTGCCATTGTCCCAAAGACCCCCCTACCCAGCATGCTACTGTGTACACACGATTTCATTAAATAAGAGACATGGGCTTTGCAAGAAGGAGCACAATGAATATTAATGAGGAACTCATTAGGTATTCCTAGTCTTTTCCCATCTCTTTTTAGTGTCTCTAAAAAAGGAGACAAGTTGTGTCCTGGTGTCCATTCCCCAGTCAGCCAGGTCTCTGTCCCCCGGATCTCAGATATTTTGGCTGGATTCAGACCTAACTGGCCATAGCAGGGCCACAGCATCTTACTGGGACAAGGAGGAGGAGCCATGCATGGCAGCCTTGTGGAACAGCTTGGCCACCATGAGATCTGGTGATGCCTTCAAACTGATTAGTGCCTATGTAACTGTCCAGCAAGATTAATGAGGTTTCAGAGGCTGGGTGGGGCAGTGGACAGAGCACATGGCCCGAAGTGAGGAGGAGTCATCTTCCTGAATTTAAATCTGGCCTCAGACACCTACTACCTGCGTGACTCTGTTTGCCTCAGTTTCCTCATCTGTAAAACGAGCTGGAGAAGGAAATGGCAAACCGCTCCAGGATCTCTGCCAAGAAAATCCCAAATCGGGTCATGAAGAGTCAGACATGACTGAAAAACGACTGGATAGCAACAAACAAAAAGAGTCTCTTCTCAGTCACTAGACATGGCCTGATTTTTTTTCTCATTGTAGACAAGAGCAAATCACACAGAAACATTCAGTGACCGTGTTATCATCCATGTTCTGTACCACAAGTCTGAGAATTGCATCTTGCAATAAAACCTATGAAGGGGATGGATATGATAGAAGGGAAGAAAGGCTGATGGGCTGTGGAACCAGGGAAACCTGTGAAGATGACCCTGCCCTGTGGGCACAATGCCCAGCGGGCAGGATGCTCAGCCAAGAACCAGGCCATCGGGAAGTACAGCCAGAGACAGTCACTCACTTTCAGAGCAGGAAGGTACCTCTGTGGTCACTCCATGCCCCTCCTGGGGGAGTGGGCCAGCTCCAGGGAGGCCAGGAACAGACCCACCATGTGTGTCAGCCCACCAGTACTGGCATCTGCCAGGAGAATGAAGGCTCTGGAACATTTTCTAGGAATGAGGATCTTTTACAGACAGTTCATTCCAGGTTCCCTGAAATGGATAGGACCCCACACACAACTCTGAAGGAAAATCAGCAGTTTTACAATGATAAAAACAAAAAAAGGCCTTCAATGTTGCACCCATGCTATGACAGCTGAATGATGAATGCCCTTTTTTTGCAGAGGTGGAAACTTATGGTATGGTCTTGGAAGATAATGCTGCCTCAAAACTCATCTATAAAGAAGGCTGAGTCCACTCTGACCCTCAGACCCACTTCCTTCTTCCTAACAGTTATGGGTCAGGGACATGGATGCTCACATGGTGGGGATGAGCAGGGAGTCACCAACTAGAACCCTTCCCAGAAGATGGTAGACCACGGGGCCTTGCCATCCACCCACCTGCCACACCCTCCAGATCGAAGAGCATGGCCATTGGACCAGCCAACAAGGACACCCAGGTCTCATCAGGGCACCCTCCTACATGGACTGTCTCTCCTTAGGAGAAGGTGAGCTCTCTGAAATAAAGGGTTTTGTATTTGTATCCCCAACACCTGGCACAAAGTAAGGGCTTCATTCATCCAGACATTTAAGCCTAGGGCCTGTTATTCTTAGCAGCCTATTTTAGCATAAAAAAACCACCCCATAACAGATCAGGAGCCGCTAGTGACCTTGGGAGTACAGCAGCATAACCTGGAGGATTGCAGTGTCCAGGCACAGTCTGAACTGAGCACAGGAACTCACCGGCCATTCTGCTGGTAGCATTTTCACAGGTCACCAACCTTTCCAGCATATCCTCACATTAACGCCCTTCACACAGTTTTCTCCCAAAGGGACTCCTAGCTCTGACCCCCACAAGCCATCCCTCATGCCTGTAATGTCCTCCCTACTCTTCCCTGCTCTCAGAATCCCTAGCCTCCTTTGTGGTACCACCTCCTCTAGGAAGACACTCTTGATCACTCCCAGGTAGGAATGTTTCATCTCTCCTCAAATCACCTTATTTATACTCAGCTGTGGAACAGCTGTCATCTCCAGTCAATAACCCTTTACTGAGCACCTACTGTGTTCTAGGCTTGGTTCCTGTTTTGCCTTTGTACCCAGTACAGTATACAGTACTGTAGAGGAAGTACTACTGTACAGTAGTAGAGCAGTGCTGGTGTACAGGCAGGCCAGTCAGGGAGCCTGTCGCTTCCTTTACCGACTGGGTGGGGCTCTTCCTCCCTATATTATAAATTAAGGTAGTATTCACTAAAAAGGTTAGGGGTGGGGGTTCAGGTGAGATCATGAGGCAGCGAATGGGGGCAAATGTTGGTCCCGAAGCAATCTGGGAATCCCAGTGTAGGCACGTGGGTGTTCAGACCTCTAAGGAAGGTCACCATCCCAAGGGGAACATTGTGCATCTTACCCTCTCTGGGTGGTGGTCCCATCTCCTCCATAGCTGAAAAGAGGTTGAGGCACAAGGAGTAGAGGAAGCTGGAACAAGCCTGATTCAGGGCTGGGTGACTTAGTGGAAGAAGAGAGAGAGAGAATGAGAGAGATTGGGAATCCTTGGCTCCATTCACAGAGCACGCCTTTTAGAAACTCCCCACAGACAACACCACATTGTCCCACATTCACAAAGAGGAACCAGCAGGGTTTTGGCCGGCTCTCCTCCACCTCCTTCCTCCCTGCCCCTGAAAAGTCTCCCTTGGTCCAGGCTCGTGACCTTCTTTAGATGAGAGACGGGATCAAACTTCTATTAGATACCATTCCCTAATATGGTGCTGGGAAGTCTTCTGTTTGATGGACACCTTTTGTGTGTAGGTCACAACCCTCTAGAGACCTGCTAAGCTCTCCCTTCATGCTCAATGAGCCCTATACACCTGGTAGCCTCTGACTGCCTTCAACCAAGGAGAACTCTGTGAAGTTTCCTTTGGTCGGGGAGGTTGTGCCCTGGTTAGGGGCAAGAATGGGGTTGAGGCAAAGCTGAGGGCAAAAGGACAAACAAGAGACACCTGATCCATTCAAGGGCAGAGTTTCCTCTACAATACTGTCCACAAGGGCTTGGGTTTCCTAAGCAGGGGTTACTAACTATGCTAACCTCATAGCCTCCAAATGGCCCAGAATACACTGGGCATCTTGTAAGCAGAGAGGCAGGGACCAGCTCATAAAAGGTTGGCACAGGCTGTAAGGAATTTAATGAGATGGGAGCTGAAGCAGCAACCTCTGTCTCCCCCTCAATCATCCCACTACCTCTTCCTCCTTGTCACTGCAGAACCTACTGCTCTACAGCAGTTTAACCAAATGTCTAAGATCCCTACTTTGGCCAGCCCTACTTCCCACAGCAGGGGTGGGCAGGGGGTTGGCAGTTAGTGATTATCTGCCTCACAGCTGGATCTGTTGGGTTCCTGAAACCAGGTACCAGGGAGAAGGCAAGAGGAACAGAACCCCTGCAAGAAGGGGATGGAGAAGGAAGCAGCCATTTTAGAAGTTGGCTGATTTGGGTTTTGTTTGGTTAATTTTTTTTCTTTTGAGACTGGGAGGACAGCAGCCACTCATAGGCCCAATTCTAGGGCTGATCAGCCTGGGAGCTTTGATATGCTCTGCCTCTCACTCATCCTTGGGCAGCCTGGTGGTCAACTACTCCCTGGGGCTCACTAGGTTGGCACCTGCCTTAGTGTGGACACCTGGTTTAGCTCAGTACAGCCCCGAACTCCTGAGCTTGAGTGATGTGCCAGCCTCAGCCCCAGCTCAGCCTGCCCAGGGGCAGGGATTGTAGAGGTGTGCCACTGTACCAGAGGCTGCTTTAAGAAGCAACAACCACTGGTAGGAAATGGCTGATGGACTCATAAAAATATGGTTTGAACCCACAAAGGACCAAGGGCTGGCAGCTGGGAAAATAATGGAGGGCTGAGTGCCAACAGGACGTAGGGGGGCCATGGCTCAGGCCAGAGCCTCTGCTGCCCCAAGAGAAAAGCACAGGAGTTATACCAAAAGCAGCTCAGTTTTCATTCAGTTCTGACCCAAGCCCCTCATCCTGATGCATCCTACACCATGGCTAGCACCCCACTCTGACAGACTAGAGCAGGGAGTGCTCCCTCTCCTTCCTGCCCCAGGCTTCTGGAGGCCCTGGGGACTTACCTACCTCTGTCCACTGCAGAAGCGGGCCTTCAGCTCAAGGCTCAGTCTGATGAAGGAAGACGAGGCTGGAGGAGAGGAGGAAATGAACTGTTCTGATGATGGGCTCTCCAAGTGGTGGGTTTTCAAAGCCTCCCCCAATATCCCTTCAGCCTCATCCAGTAGATGAGCCCCGCCCCCCTAGCCCCTTCCCATCCCACTTGGTGCACTAGGGCCTGGGTCCTTATTAAAGACAAGCAGAGGCTCCAGATGTCAGGAGACGGTGGAGAAATCCACTCTTTGGCTTGTGTCTCTGAACGCTCTTGAGGAAGGGGCATTTTCTACAGTCCTACATGCTGCCCTGGTTCCAATCAAAGTCACAGCCTTAGTTTGGTGACCCGGACCCAAACCACTGGGTCAGTACAGACTGATCAATCCCCCAAATGCTTTCTAAGCTCAAACAGCTTTGCAAGATTCTCCATTCCGTATCCTGGGAGGAAGGCAGCTGCTAACTTGGCTTCCTCTCTCCAAAATGAGGTAGGTGGAAGAGAGGGACTCTGGAATCCCAGGCAGGTCTACAAGTGTGAACCCATGAACTCTGACAAGGAACAGTCAAATGACAACCACAGCCAACTTCCTTTCCACCCTGTTGGGAAGTTTCCTACATGAATGAAGAGCGCTTTGAGCTGGGCTTGGGCTGAGCCAGGCTGAGGATGGTCCCCTAAGCTAGCCCGGGGCCTCGATGCTCCCTACCCAGCTTCTTGGAGAACTTCTCCTTCATGTGAGGTACAATGATGAATAAGCTGTTGAGAACTGAGAGGAAAATCTCCATCAGAGCAGGATTCGTGGCCTGTTCACAATGCCTCTGTAGGCAGAGGGAGAAAAGAGAGATGGGGAGAGAGCCATAAATCACCGAAGGCTGACATAGCAGGACATTCCTGACCAGAGTCATCCTGAGACCCAGATTTTATGCCTGAGCTTCTGGGGACCCCGGAACCCCAGGAGGAAGAGTCACCAGCACTGAAACAAGCCTCCATCTGGACTGGTTCTGCAGAGAGTGCCCAGTGGAATTAGGCCTGACTGCTGCCAACCAGCCCAGCTCACTAGACTCTGCCAGTGCCCAAGGTCAGCCCAAACACAGGCTTCCCCCTGCCAGTGGAGTCCTTGGGCAGTGCAGGCTTCCCTGGATACAACAGCTCTATCTCCTAAAAGTTGTCAATGAAACAAGAATCAGCTCCAGGTCAGAGGAACAAGGGAAGCCTAAGACAGGAGAAACCCTGGGGTGAATACTTTTATTAAAGAAAGGGCCCTTTATCAAACAAATAATTACCCACCAAAATTAGATTTAAGTTTAGCTTTTCCCCCAGGGGCTGTTGCTCTGAGTCACTGTAGGACATTCCCCATCCCTCCAAATACCAAGTGCACTGTGGGCCAGGATTCTGGCAGAACTGAGGGGGCAGCAGTTACCCCCCTCTTCCCCTTCCTGCCATGCCCACTGCATCAGCAGGGACCAAGGTAGTCCAGGAAGCTGTGGCGCAGACCTGGGGTGGTTTGGGGTTACTTTGCCCCCAGGGTCTGGATGTGAGGACCAGCGGGGGGCCTTTGGGCCAGGAAGGGTTGAAAAGCGATTTTAGGGCTTTGGCTGGGCACTCCTGGGTCCTCCTCACTGTTTGCTTTCTAAACTTCCTGCTGGCAGCTTTTTATCTTCCCCACCTGCCTGGAGAGCTGCTTTTACCCAGGCAGGGCTGAATACATTTGTATTAACCAAACTGTCTATTAGAATACTTAGTCAGGCTCTTAGTCGTTCACTAGCCTTGACCTCCTGGGTCAAAGAGCCAGTTCAGTGGGCTGCTGGGATCAAGCACACTCTGCTACTCACCCACAGAGCCTTCCACTTAAGATACCAACCCATCAACCACATCCTCTCCTCTCAGAAGAAAGTCCCATGTTCCCAGGGCTTCCCCAGTGCTTTAAGTCTTAATGCAGAGAGAAGCAGTGTGACCTAGGGGGTAGAGAGCCAGCCTAGGAGTCTCAAGACCAAACTTGGCCTTCTGCTGGCTGTGTGACCTATGGCAGTTCACTGGACTTCTTAGGGCCCAGACCTCGGCCCAGACCCCCACCTATAAATTGGGGGAGGTGCATGCTCCAGTGGAAGAAGTTCTCATACCAGGAGCTCCCCCCACCCGAGATACAAACCAGAAGAAACAATGAAAACATAATTCGACTTGGAAATCATTCTAGGAAATGAGGAGGTGGCCCTGAAGCCCCTTACCCAACACTGTAAGCAAGACCCTTGGGCCTCGAGCCAGGGAGTCAGGATGGACCCGACCTGCCAGGAGCAAAACCTCTGACCCTGCCCTCTGTCCCTCTGGGCCTCAGGGCCTCCTGACCCTGCCATCCAGACCACAGGTTCCTTCCTCCACCATCTCTGCCCCTAGCCTTGCTCAGCCACCCTACCATCACAGTGGGAATGCAGAGGGAGTCACAGGTACTCAGCAGGAACTCGCAGAAGGTCTCCAACGTGTCTTCCTTCTCAGTGCTGGGAGCTGTAAAGGGGTTCTCTTGGGCTGAGGGCTCATTCTGAAACTCCACGGCAAGTCTGGGAAGCAGAAAGCAGCAAAGCCCTTCCCTGGGTATCACTTGGACAAGACCAGTCTGTGTTCATGAACACAAACAATAGCTTATTCCACCCTTCTAAAGGTGTGTGGTCCCTCCACTGATCCTAATTACATTCCCTCCAAGGCCTTACTTCCTTAGACAGCTTCAGGACTGGAATGGCTATAAACATGATTACCGACCAGCTGATCAAACTCCTACAGCCTGTAGGGGTGTCACTGGGTATCTGACATCAGCTGTCCTCCAAGCCCTTTCCCCCAGCCAGCTGGGCCTCTCAGGGGTAGCCTATAAGAACCCCTGGGCTCCTCCATAACACGTGAGGCATCAGAGGATCTCAACAAGAGAGAAGAGTTATCCAGCTCCAAGGATACCAGCCCCATAATGTGACCCCTCTTGGGAGCACATGCACTGCCTCAATTTCTTCCTCTGTCAGATGGAATAAAGACATGCTACACCACCTGCTGCCCTCCCAGAGTTGGGAGGAAAGAGCTCTGAGAATCTGAAGAACCAGAGAAATGTGACCAAGGTGAGATAGTCATCACACACAACACGAACCCCTTACCTGCAGGCATTTTGGAAGCCCTCAAGGGCCCCCCGCAGGATTTCTTCCTGCCGCCGCACAGCTCTGCTGGGCCCTCTGCTGGGTGGGCAGCCCTGGAAGGAGACATGTGCCCCTGTGAGATAGAAGGAAGGGCCTGGTGGGAGAGAAGGAATGGTGGAGTGGGAGTCGAGGCTCGGGGTCCAATTCTGGTGCTCATGCTGGTTCCCTGAGTAACCTCTCTGGGCCTCAGTCTGCTTATCTGTGAAGGGAGAGGATTGGGCTCAGTGGCCCCTGGGCTTTCTGGCTCCAAGTTCCAGCATGCCAGACTTGGTGCCCTAACATGAGGTTCACATCCATGCAAGGAGATGGGAAATGACCAAGTCGGACAGTTGGGCCTGGAGCCAAGCCCAGCCTTTCTCCCCTGGGACAGCACCTTCTCATTGAGAACAGGGTCTGGAGTCAGGAAGACTTGGGTTCCAATGTGACTCCCTCAGGTGCTCACTAGATCAGTTTCTTCTTCTGTAAAATTGAGATAATACCAGGCCCTCACTCCCAGGGTCTATTAGGCTCCAATGAGGTGATCTGTAAAGCTGGCCAAGTTATAAGGGCTGTTCTCCACCTGTTTCACGAGCATCCCCAGGCTGGCAGTGAGGAGTTCTTGGAAGGGGATGATGTGACAGGACGAGATTCAGCCTCAGGAAGAGAATCCTAGCCCCTACCCTCCCAGTGCCTGCAGTACAACTGGGGAGACAAGGCACATGGCTACAGTGGGGCACTGGAGAAGGGAAGATGATCTGGAGCCCCAAGGGGACCTGGACTGGAAGTCTGTCATCTTGCCCCACTGGGTCTCAGTTTCCTCCACCGTAACTGGGGGTGGGGGTAGGAGAGGTTGGACTGGCTCAACCGAGGCTCCCTTCAGCTCTAAATCTTCAGCACCATAAACATGGGAACCTTCCAACTGCTGTTCACACTCACCCCCTATGGGACTAGAAGCTTCCTGAAGGGAAGGGTGGTTCAATGGAACCACATAGTATGCCCCCCACTGCCCCGCCCATGCCCATCAGGGAGCCCTCTGACTATCTCCACCCCACATTACCCCTGGGAGAAGCAGACCACAGCTACGGAAAGGCCTTTGGCTCACAGGCGGTGACAGGTCAGCACAGCGGTCCAGCAGGGCTCGGACCAAGGCCTGCAGTTCTCCATAAGGCACTGGTGGCAAACTCAGGTGGTGCTTCCTGTGGAGGTGAGAGGAAAGCAGGCATGTGCCCAGTGGGGTTCAGGCCTGGACTGGAATTAGATGCCCGCTGGGGGACACCCATGGCCCTTTTGGCCACATTCTGGCCTCTGAATGTGTATGAAACCAAAGGCAGGTGGGTGGTTTTTGTCCTGAAGATGAAGAAGGACATCCCAGAGCCTCACCCCAAGGGTCAGAAGGTGGAAGTGGGTCCTGCTGCTGGAGGGAAGGCGTGAAAAGGAAGTGCCTCATTTCAAAGGTCACAGGCTTTGGCCTTCTAGGAAGTGAGATCTACTCCTTCCTACCTGGGTGACTGCCTCCTCCAGGCCTTCGTTTCCTCACCTGTGAAGTGAGGGGGTTGGACCCTTCCAGCCCTCACGTTCTATGTTCTTAGGACCTCTGGGTCTCAGTCAGTCATCAGTCAAGTCCCAAGCATTTATTAAGTGCTTACCACCACTGTCTCTAGTTCTGGAAATAATAGGGGACAATTCTCAAACTCTCACTCCCTGCCTCTTTGTAGGGGCCTAAGGCCGCCCCCATCTTCCCTGCTGTTCCTGTGCTCCCCCACAGCAGCAGAGGACTGCCAAATCACCAGGTTGTGCCCAGTCCTATTTGCAAGTCAAAGGTTTACTGAATAATCAGTGCTAAAGGGCATTACTTTTGTTTGTCAAGTTGAAGAAACTATAACTTGACTCAATTTGAGCATAATGCTCATGGTCAGGACAAACTCTCCTTTAAGAAAGTGCAGCATGGGGGGAGCGAAGCCAAGATGGTGGAGTAGAAGGATGGACCTGTAAAAGCTCTGCCCCATAGCCTATAAAACACCTGAAAAAATGACTCTAAACAAATTCTAGAGCAGCAGAAGCCACAAAACAACAGAGTGAAAGAGATTTGCAGCCCAAGACAGCCTGGAAGGCCGACAGGAAAAGTCTATCACACCAAGCTCTGAGGGGAGTGCAGCCCAGGGCAGCATGACAGGACTGGAGTAGGTCTCAGGGGTCTGAATCCCCGGCAGCAGTTGCGGTTCCCAGACTGCTCAACCCATAAATGCCAAAGACAGCTACAAAGTTCAGTGAGAAAGCGCTTTCACCTGGGTGAGAAGGGAATGCAATCTGACCCCGCCAGCAGCAGCCACTGCAGTGGCAACATCCATTTTTGGAGCCCTATGCTTAAAGACCCTGGGGGAATTAAGTGGCTGATCTGCATCTCAGCCCTGAGTGGCAGCCCTGGGATGAGGAGGAGTGCTAGCGTGGTAGAGCTGGAGGCAGTTGTAGAGAGGGAATTCTACTCACAGATCCTGAGCAGGAAAGTTTTTGGCTGCTCCCAGACCAGTGCACATGCCAGGAGAGAAGTAAACTCCTCTCCCTTGATTGTGCCACTTTGGAGGAACTGAGAAGTTACAGATCCCTAGAGTACACCCTTCTCTTGACAAAGGACTCAAAAGTCAAATAGCTGGCTGGGAAAATGCCCAAAAAAGGGAAAAAAATAAGACTACATAAGTTTACTTTCTTGGTAAACTGGTATTTTCTTCCATCCCTTTGAATGAGGAAGAACAATGCATATCATCAGAGGAAGACATAAAAGTCAAGGCTTCTGCATCTAAAACCTCCCCCCAAAAATGTGCAACAGTCTCAGGCCATGGAATCAAAAAGGATTTTGAAAATCAAGTAAGAGAGGTGGAATAAAAATTGGGAAGAGAAATGAGAGAGATGCAAGAAAATCATGAAAAGAGAGGCAACAGCTTACTAAAGGAGACCCAAAAAAATGCTGAAGAAAATAACACCCTTAAAAATAGACTAACTCAAATGGCAAAAGAGGTCCAAAAAACCAATGAGGAGAAGAATGCTTTAAAAAGCAGAATTAGCCAAATGGAAAAGGAGGTTCAAAAGCTCACTGAAGAAAGTAGCTCTTTAAAAATTAGAATGGAGCAAATAGAAACTAATGACTTTATGAGAAACCAAGAAATCACAGAACAAAACCAAAAGAATGAAAAAAATAGAAGATAATGTGAAATATCTCACTGGAAAAACAACTGACTTGGAAAACAGATCCAGGAGAGAGAATTTAAAAATTATGGAACTACCTGAAAGTCATGATCAAAACAAGCCTACACTTCATCTTTCATGAAATTATCAAGAAATATTGCTCTAATATTCTAGAATCAGAGGAAAAAATAAATATTGAAAGAATCCACCAGTCAAATCCTGAAAGAGATCTGAAAAGAAAAACTCCTAGGAATATTGTGGTCAAATTCCAGAGTCCCCAGGTCAATGAGAAAATACTGCAAACAGCTAGAAAGATACAATTTGAGTATTGTGGAAATACAATCAGAATAACACAAGATCTACCAGCTTCTACATTAAGGGATAGAAGGGCTTGGAATATGATATTCCAGAAGTTAAAGGAATTAGGATTAAAACCAAGAATCACCTACCCAGAAAAACTGAGTATAATACTTCAGGGGAAAAAATGGTCTTTCAATGCAATAGAGGACTTTCAAGCATTCCTGATGAAAAGACCAGAGCTGAATAGAAAATGTGACTTTCAAACACAAGAGTCAAGAGAAGCATGAAAAGGTAAACAGGAAAGAGAAATCCTAAGGGATTTACTAAAGTTGAACTGTGTAACGGGACAAGTTAGGGCCGACCCCTGTCCATCGCAGGACGCCACACTGAGAGCCTGCCTAGATAACCTGGGGGCTTGTCAGTAGGGGTGGAACTAGATGGATTTCAGGAGGAAGGATCTTGTCTTTGTTGGCAACGTGGCAGTTCTTTGTCCAGTTCCGGATGTCCAGTGGAGAAGACACCCGTATAAGGAACAATGTTAGGTGATAGGTTCAATGTATAGGCTTAGGAAATGTTCACGTAATTAAGACTATATATGCATGTGAGCTAGCTGGAATAAATGGAGTTCTCACCACCTTGTCTCCCACCTCATTTCATTACTCACTAGATCAAGGCCTCTTGCTGGACAAGAGCCTTGGGTCGGGGTTTAGGGATCCCTGTAATGGTCTAGGGGACCCCAACAACTGGCGCCCATATGCTGGGAGGAAAAAATCTACAGAACACAGTGCAGGGTCAAAAGTGTAGTCCTTTAGCAGGGGAAAAGACACATCTGCGTGCCCTGAGGAGCCTCGGGACCAGGACCAGTCTGAGACGAATTTTGGTGCACTCAACCTCAGGAGGACAAGGAAAGGGAGACAGCAATCTGTCAGTAACCTGTTCGTTGTGCAGTGAAGTAAGAGAGAAAAGAAATCTTACTATGGGGCTAGTAGAATCAATAGAGACAGCCAACAGAGAAACTTTTGTTAAGATAATTTACAAATCAGCTAAGACACAGGGGGTCGTCATTCAATTGAAAGTGATCAGGGAGTTCTTAAAGGAAGTAGAAAGAATTTGTCCCTGGACAAAGGAGAGACCTCCGGTCTCTATAAGCTCGTGGAAAGTTGTAGGAGAACAGTTAACTAGCTATAACTCTGGAAATCCTGGGGATCTGGAGCTAACAAGTTTCTTTCTGTATAATATAGTAAAAGCGGCCCTTCAGGCTGCGGATGGCTGTTGTGACTGGCAACCCAGGCAATTCCCAGCCTCCGCACAAACAACACCTTCCGTTTCACCAGATTCCTCCCCCGAACTATCCCGTGCGAATTCTCCCAGTCCACCTTCAAGTTATCCTAATTTAGGGCAGCTGCAGGAGCAGAATTGGAGGGAGGAGGAGAGAGAAAGAATGCAACAGGAGATAGATGAGCTAAAAAGTAGACTACGGGACTTAGAAGCTGAAAAGAAAAAATTGGTTAAGTTCAAGGAGGAAGCGAGGGTTCCTGCCAGAAGGGAGGACACTGAAACAAAGAGAAGAGCAGAAGTTAGCGGGAAACAAAGGGAACCTGCACGGTCTCCAGGGAGAGAGAGCGCAAGGGAGAACCCTAGTGGACAAGTAAAGACATTGCAAAAGGAAAAAATTCTGGTTAAAGGAATAGAGACATCTGATGGACAAGTAGAGGTATTACAGAAAAAGAATTTTTTGAAGGAATATGAGGAGACCCCTAGTGAGCACTTGTCGCCATTACAACGAGGGATAAGGAAATTACAAAAGGAAGGTAAAGACGAGGTTCTAGAGCATCTTGGCTTTCAAAATGTTTTCCCTGTATTAGAAACACCTAGAGATGATAATAATCCGGCACAAAGAACACACTTTATGGTGTCTCCATATCTGATAAAAGAGCTCAAAAGAGCCATAACAGACTATGGACTTAAATCACCATATGTGAAAGTCAGGATTAAAGACTTGGCCTCACATGTACTTACCCCCAATGACTGCAAGCTTGTTATGAGGGCCATCCTCATGCCAGGAGAGATGGTAGTATGGTTAGGGATGTTTTCTGAAGAATGCAGATTAATGGCAGTACACCATAATCCTGATAACCCTCAAAATGCTCAAAGATATTATGAGATGTTATTCGGTGGTGGACATTATAGCACAGATAGGGCACAAATTCAGCACCCTGTGGAATTATATGAGCGGCTAGCACAATGTGTAGAGAGGGCTTATGACAAGTTGCCAGTTAAAGGAGAAAGTAAAACTTCATTGAGTGCTTTAAAGCAAAAACCCGATGAGCCTTTCGCTGACTTTTGTGCAAGAGTTCAAGATGCTGTGACAAAGATCATGGGGGAAGTAGAAGGGACTGTAGTTGTAATCAAGGATATCTTGAGAAACAGTTGTAATACAGACTGCAAAAAGACCATGACAGGATTGAAAAAGGATGCTGGGTTGGAAGAGATGTTACAAAGATGTGAGATAGTGGGTAGTGAGGTCTATGCTGCACAAGTTCGAGCCCAGGCATTTCATGATATGAAAAATAGGCCAACTGAAAAACCAGACAAAAAACGCTTTCAATGTGGCAAGTTGGGACATTTCAAAAAGGATTGCAAAGCAAGGCCGACACAAAGTGGGGGAGCCAGACCCAAGACACCCTGCCCAAAATGTAGAAAACCGGGGCATTGGGCGTCAGAATGTCGTAATGGCCCACCTCAGCAATATTTAAACACCCTAACAGGCCCCTCCCCAGGCCAGGAACAAAGGGGAGGAATGGGCTTTCTACCACCCTCTGCCGACCAATGGCAGGACAATCCCAATGCCAGCACAATGGCACTGTGCCAGAGATATCAGGAATTGGCGGGAATGTGTCCTTTCAAATAGAGGACCTACATAGTGCTGGATATTTTTCTATTAATCCAATGACTACAGTCATGGTTCCCATACAGGAAAAAATCAAGCTCAAACCAGATAGCATAGGAATACTATTAGCACCCGCAGCTCATGAATATACAGGCATGATACCCATAACACATATGTTTCCACCTGATATGGAGTTTCAATATATTCCAATGATGAATACTACTAATATGAAGAGTTTATTAAATGCAGGACAAAAAATAGCAGTGTTATTACTATTTCCAAAAATGGCAGATTCACAAGTATTCTTGACACAGCAAATTACTCTGGAGAGGCCACAACTTACAGTCATTATAGAAGGGAGGAGATGTACAGGCCTCATGGACACTGGGGCTGATCGTACAGTCTTTCCTTTAGAGCAGTGGAATTCTGCTTGGCCTTTAGGGCAAGCACAAAATTTATATGGTATAGGGGGTGTTCAGGCAGCGGTCGAAGCAAAACGGCCGTTGAGATGGGAATTTGAAGGAAAAACAGGAAAGGTTTGGCCACATGTATTACCAGGACTCCCAATCATTCTATGGGGTCGAGATCTGTTGTCACAAATAGGCCTTACCATATCTACAATAGAAAATTTTTAGTGGGGCCCCCTGGAATGGCTGCACAACCCATACCTGTTCCACAATTACAATGGATCAATGATGAACCAATTTGGGTTGACCAGTGGGCCTTGAGTGATGATAAAATAGCAGCCTTAAAGGAGATTGTCAAAGAACAACTTAGTTTAGGACATATAGAGGAATCTTTCAGTGCTTGGAATTCACCTGTGTTTGCTATTAAAAAGAGATCAGACAAATGGAGAATGTTAACAAACCTAAGAAAAGTTAATGCATCCATGCTTACTATGGGTTTATTACAACCAGGACTTCCTTCACCAAATATGATACCAAAAGATTATAAAATATGGGTTATAGACATTAAAGATTGTTTTTACAGTATTCCTATTCATCCTCTGGATTGGCAGAGATTTGCTTTCTCCATACCTTCCATCAATTTGCAGGAACTCTATATGAGGTATCAATGGAAAGTACTGCCACAAGGTATGAAGAATAGTCCTACATTGTGCCAATGGTATGTGCATAAAGTGCTTCAACCTATGAGAGAGAAATATAAGGAGGCCATAATAATACATTACATGGATGATATTTTGGCAGCACACAGAGATGGTGAACTGCTAGAAAAAATGTTACAGGAAGGGATACAAACTCTTAGCAAGCATGGGCTACAGGTAGCACCAGAAAAAATACAGAAGGCACTACCAATTGATTACTTAGGGTATAAGTTATCAGATAAAGAGATTCAAGTTAAGTTTCCAAATTTTGATATATAAAAGGTCAAAACTCTGAATGATTTCCAAAAACTGATAGGAGAAATTCAGTGGTGCAGGCCAAGGCTTGGTATCTCTACCTCTGCATTAGCACCACTATATGAACTATTGAAAGGCTCTCCTGACCTTAATTCAAGTAGGGATTGGACCCCTGAAGCTCTTACATGTATTAAGAATATTCAAAATACTCTCATACAACAAACCACTCAAAGATATGATAAGGGAGAGAAAATAAATTTAACTATACTTTTCACTCCAAACTTACCAACTGGGATTTTACATCAGCAATTAGGAATCCTTGAGTGGATTCATTTACCACAGGTAAAAAACAGAACATGTTCTCCTTATACAAACCTAGTGGCTAAGGTGATTTGGCAAGGCATACAGAAGGCACGAGCTCTTAGTGGTATGGACCCTGCAAGTATTTTTACTTCTTATACCTCTCAACAATTAGAAAAATGTTTTATGGAAGATGTAGATTGGCAAATTATAATTGGACAGGATTATCATTATGGCAATCCTGTGCCACTTGCTGATCAACTCACTGCGTGGCCATGGTCTTGGTCAGACAAGCATTCTGAGTCGCCTGTAGTAGGGATCAATGTTTTTACAGATGCCATAAAACATCAACAAGCATCTTTATACATACCATCTGAAAAGAGGTTACAAGTGTTTGAGACATCATTTACCTCTACTCAACAAAATGAACTGTTTGCTGTGCTTCAAGCTCTTTTAATTGATGTCCCTATTAATATTATCACAGATAGTAAGTATGTATCAGGGTTAATACCTAATTTAGAGACTGTCTATATTCCTACACGTCAGGATTCTATCACACATCTTACCTTAGAAACACAAAAGGCTATTAGAGGTAGATTTAATAAATTCCATGTTTTACATATTCGATCACATTCTAATTTACCAGATCCCTTAACTGAAGGCAATGCAATTGCTGATGAAGCCTTGCAAGTTTTTCATGCGGAGTCACCTCCAATATTAGCTCATTCCAAATTTCATTTGTCTGAATGATCTCTTAGACATTTATTTGGCATAACAAAAAGGGAAGCAAGGCAGATTGTAAAGGCATGCACCCAATGTGCTCCGTTTCTTCCACCACCACCTATACACCCAAAAAATCCTACAGGTGACTGCCCAAACGATATTTGGCAGATGGATTCGTCATTTGGACATTCTCAATATATACATGTAAAACAGATAATGGCCCAGCCTATATATCAGCTGCATTTAAAAATTTTTGCTATGAATTTTCCATCTATCATGTTACTGGCATTCCTTATAACCCTACAGGCCAAGCCATTGCTGAAAGGGTAAATCGTTCCCTCAAGGTCTACTTGCAAAAACAAAAAGGGGGAATTACACAAGGCCCTCAGGCATCTCTCAATTTAGCCTTATACTCATTAAATTATTTAAAATTCGATGATAAGAATCTTTCGGCAGCCATGAAATATGCTATTGCTATAAAAACATCAAGAGGAACTTCACTTCTAGAAAAAACACAAATAGAGAATGAAAGAAAACAGGCAATGTGGCACGATGTAGAAGGACAATGGCATGATCCGGGAAAAATAATCATATGGGGAAAGGGTTATGCTTATGTTTCCACAGGAAAAGAGAAAGAACAGTGGGTCCCAGTACGCAGGCTTCGGCCAACAGAAAAAAGAGACAACGGGAGGAAAATCACAGGGCAAGAGACTGAGAGCAGCAAAGTGGAGAAAGAAGCTGGAAGAACAAATAAGGAGTCTTTGTCTTCAAAATGAGGAGGTTGATTCTGTTTCTCTTACTGACTCTTGGGGTTGGAGAACGTCCAACTCCGACCCAGGAAACAAGTGGGAATGCCCATCACTGGGCGTTCATCCCGAATCCTCTATGGGTGAGGGTCATAAGATGGGGTGAAAAGATACCAACACCAGTATTACATGGCAGTTTATCACACATGTTTGGGGGTACAGGTTTTGAATCTATAGGTAAATCAAATGGTTCACAGCCAAGGATGAACTTTACTGGATTGATCGCAGGATTACCGCTCTGTCTTCAAAAGAAGGTTGATGGACGATGGACTGGCACTACATGGGTTTTTAATAATGTAGCGGCCAATATGACATGGTGTGCAAACATAACTCTGGGACATGAGACTTTAGCTTATCGAGGGGACTCTAGACTCTTTCACCTATGGACTTGGGTCATTGAGGGACAAGATATGGGTCTAAAACAAGAACTAGGTTTGAGAAATAGACCATATTGTACAAAAATGAATGGGGCACGAGACATGGGACAAAAACGAGAAGTGATTTCTAGATCTGGACCACAAGGTAGAAAGAGGAATGATCCTTATGTCTCCATTTATCGTAATTATTCAGGTTTCGTACCATTTGAAGATTGTCAGTCACATCAATGTCAACAGACTGTGTTATTCTTAGAGCATTATAATGACAGCCTTATTTCCTGTCACAACCTATCATATTTTAGTCCAGATCGCTATGTCTCAGGATATCCTAGTCCTAGATATGTTACTAACAAGGGTCCTTATACAGCAGGGATTGAACGGGTGATTGCCGCTATTGGGGGACAGACAGTACAAAGTTTTGTAGGACCATTTATTATTGTAGCACCAAACGGTACTATAATTACAAACCATATTAGTCTTACGGCGCGAGTGTGTTTAGGATCGTCTCATGCCTTTATGTGGGATCGTGCAAGTCAGTCTACACTCGTGCCACATATGAATATGACAGGGATATTCAATTTAACTTGTCCGAATTGTTCGGTACATGAATGCATAGGGCCACAATTTGATAAAGGAAGGCTTTCCATCATTACTAGGCCAAAGTATGCACTCACAGTAGTGAAAACACAAGGATGGTATCGCACTCAGGCTGACAATATTATGTCAGTATTAGATCAAAAGATAACAAGTTTGATGCGATTCAAAAGATGTATCTCATGTGTAGTGTTAGGTATAACCTTATTAGCTGAGCTAATTGTTAGTTCTGCTGCTCTCGCAATGTCTGTCTCTAACATACAGAATAGGGTCCAAGAAGCGAGTGCTCTTAATGATCTCATGCGCAATGTCTCAGAAGGATTTCAACGTCAGGCTCAAATGGATAAGGAATTTTACAATGCTATTCGTGCTTTACAGAAAGCAATACTGTTCTTGGGACATGAAGTTGCATATCTAGAATTACAATCAAAGTTGCAATGTGATTATAGGTAAACAATACTTTTTGTCTTACTCCAAAACAATATAATGCAACTGAAATAACATGGGAAAAGATTCGGGCTCAATTACAAGGTGTAGTCAATGATAATATGACCTCAGAGCTCCAACAATTGATTCAATTGGCAGAATATATCAATCAGGCTTCCCATGAAAACCTACTTCCACAAAAAACTGCTCAACATATCTTAGATTTTTTCCAACATGCTGATCCCTGGCACTCACTAAAAACTTGGCTAATTTCATTGGGATCAGGATTACTAACATTGCTTATATTAGTTGTTATTATACCAATATTATTAAAACATTGTTGACAATTCGTAATTCCTTCTTCTCCACTAAGCATACTGTGTTGGCTATGAAAGAACAACTGTACCAAAACAAAAAGAGGGAGGTGTAACGGGACAAGTTAGAGCTGACCCCTGTCCATCGCAGGACGCCACACTGAGGGCCTGCCTAGATAACCTGGGGGCTTGTCAGTAGGGGTGGAACTAGATGGATTTCAGAAGGAAGGGTATCGTCTTTGTTGGCAACGTGGCAGTTCTTTGTCCAGTTCCGGATGTCCAGTGGAGAAGACACCCATATAAGGAATAATGTTAGGTGATAGGTTCAATGTATGGGCTTAGGAATGTTCACGTAATTAAGACTATATATGCATGTGAGCTAGCTGGAATAAATGGAGCTCTCACCACCTTGTCTCCCGCCTCATTTCATTACTCACTAGATCAAGGCCTCTTGCTGGACAAGAGCCTTGGCTCGGGTTTTGGGGATCCTCGAAATGGTCTAGGGGACCCCAACAGAACTGTTTACATTCCTACATGGAAAGATAATATTTGTAACTCTTGAAACTTTTTTCAGTATTGGGTAGTTGGAGGGATTATACACACACATATATACATATATACATATATATATATTTGAATAGGAAGGGATGATATCTAAAAAAATAAAATTAATGGGTGAGAGAGGCATATATTGAGAGGAGAAAGGGAGCAATGGGGCAAACGATCTCTCATAAAAGAGGCAAGAAAAAGCTTTTTCAATGGAGGGGAAAAGTGAAGCTTACTCTCTTCACATTTGGCTTAAGGAGGGTATAACATGCACACCCAATTTGGTATGAAAATCTATCTTACACTAAAGGAAAGGAAGGGAGAAAGGAATAAGTGGGGGGAGATGATAGAAGGGAGGGCAAATGGGAGGAGGGAGTAACTAGAAGTAAACACTTTAGGGGAGGGACAAGGTCAAAAGAGAACAGAATAAATAGGGGGCAGGATAGGATGGAGGGAAATATAATTAGTCTTTCACAACATGACTATTTTGGAAGTTTTTTTGCATAACTACACATATATGGCCTATATTGAGTTCCTTGCCTTCTCAGTGGGGATGGCTGAGGAGGGACGAAGAGAGAGAAGTTGGAACTCAAAGTTTTAGGAACGAATGTTGAGAATTGTTTTTTGCATGCAACTGGGAAATAAGAAATACAGGTAATGGGGTATAGAAATCTATGTTTCCCTATGAGAAAAGACAGAAGATGGGGATAAGGGAAGGGAGGAGTGTGATAGAAGGGAGGGCAGATTGAGGGAAGGGGTAATCAGAATTCATGGTGTTTTGGTGTGGGGGAGGTGAGAGATGAGGAGAAAATGTGGAACTCAAAATTTTGTGGAAATGAATGTTGAAAACTAAAAATAAATAAATAATCATTTTTTAAAAAGAGAGAGTGCAGAGTGATCCTCAGTTTAAACACAAAACTACTCTCTTTGAGGAGAGGTGGGAGGGCCTGGGCCCTGTCACCCCCACTACAAGCACACCCATGCCCTCACTCATCCATAGGGGAAGCACTGTGCCAATGAAACAGGACCTGCAGGGAGCAGAAGGAACCCAAACAGCCAGCCAGGCCACTGAAAGACAAGAGGATGGTGTCTACTGGACTGGGCGGCTCTCGTAGAGACCAGGGGGAGAGGGGGTGTGATCTGCACTGATGAAGGGATGAAGGGAATCCCTGAGCCATTGAAGCAGCAGGTCCATCCTCACCATTTCCACAGTGGTACTCTCACTTGATCCACCAAAGTAACCAGGAATCTCATGGATTGTAAGCGACCTGAACAGTCATGTACAACTGAAGCAGAATCGCTGCCATAGGACTCCACTAATGCGCTGAATCTCCAACATCTGCTTGAGCACCTCACCTGACAGGGAGCTCACCTCCCAGTAGGGCTGCTAGCTTAGAGTGCTCCAGAAATGTGAGTTATGATCCCACAAGGCTGCCCTGGTTCAGACAAACTCTGCCTTCCTCTAAACACCCCAGGTCAAAGGTCAGCAGGAGAGCTCACGGGCCAACCCAAGTGGCTGGGAGAGAAACCAAAGCTACCTGACACCCTCGGACCATGTATGGCAGAGAAGGCTCCACAGCCTCAGCTCCTCACCTGAAAAAAGCTGCCACAGCACTGACTGCCTCCACCATGACCTCCAGGACAGGGCTGCTGATGGCCTCCTGGAGAACCCTACTGGCATCTTTGCAGGTGGCCGAGTTTGGAAAAAGCTTGATCTCTTCTGGCTGCCTGGGAAGTGACAAAGGATGCAGTGATTTGTTTGGAGCCATCTCCCAGTCCTGCTTCTTGTCCTACGCCCCCTGTACCCCCCTGGCCCAGCCAGGGCCACCCTCAGCTGTCACCTCTTCAGAATCTCCGTGAAGAGCAGTAGACCCTGCTTGAGGAGCTCTGGATTGTTCAGCTGCAGGATCCCCTTGAGGCTCCGCACCAGCGACTCAATCCCTGCAGTGATGTGGACAAGGTCTGGAGGCTGGCCCCATCCCAGCTGCCCCCTACCTCGGGCAGGCTTCCCTTCACCACCCTCCAAAAAGAGGGTCATGAGCAAGAAGGGACAGGGTATTTTCACAAGAATAGAACATACCGGGGGGCGGAGCCAAGATGGCGAAGTAGAAAGACGCACATACACATAGCTCCGAGCCCACAAACCACAGAGCGGCTAGAGGGGACCAAGCCAGGGCGAATTCTGCACCCAGAGACCACGGAGTATTGGAGCGAGGGAGATTTCTGCTCCGGAGAGACCTGCAAACCTCTCGCGGGGGTCCTTCGCGCTGTGGACTGGGCGCCGGGACGGGGAGCAGAGTGCAGCCCCGCTGCGGCCACGACACCGAGGGGAAGAGATCCGAGAGGGCTACGGGGACGGGATCTCCAGCGGCCACGTGGGTCCCCCCACCCACAGAGGGACCTGCAAACCTCTCGCAAAAGGTCCATCGCGCTGCAGACGCGGAGCCCAGCCCGGACCTGCGGCGGCAGCGGCGGCTGCGGCTCCGAGAGGCACGGATCTGGGAGGGCTCCAGAGACGGGATCTTCAGCAGCGGCACAAGCCCCCCCACCAACAGGTGACTGACGGGGGTAGGTGAGAGAGTCTATTTGGCGGGTTGAGAGGGGAGTGGGGTGCTCCCATGGCTCGAGCCCCCCCAGGAGATGGAAGCTGAGAGGCAGCTGCAGACAGGGGCTCCCCAAACGGGCTGGAGCCTGGATCCATTGTGGAAGGTCTGTGCATAAACCCCCTGAGGGAACAGAGCCAGAGAGGCAGCCCTGCCCCTGACCACCTGAACTTAATTCTCACACTGAATAGCAGCCCTGCCCCCGCCAAAAACCCTAAGGCGGGAAGCAGCATTTGAATATCAGTCCCCAAACGCTGGCTGGGAGGACCAGGAGGCGAGGTGGGTGTGAGTAGAACATTCAGAGGTCAGGCCACTGGTTGGAGAAAATGCCAAGAAAAGGGAAAAGAAATAAAACTATTGAAGGGTACTTTATCGGAGAAAAGACACTTCCTCCCTTCCTTTCTGATGGGGAGGAACAATGCTTGCCATCAGGCAAAGACACAGAAATCGAGGATTCTGTGTCCCAGCCCACCCAATGGGCTCAGGCCATGGAAGAGCTCAAGAGGAATTTTGAAAATCAAGTTAGAGAGGTGGAGGAAAGACTGGGAAGGGAAATGAGAGGGATGAGGGAGAAGCATGAAAAGCAGATCAGCTCCCTGCTAAAGGAGAACCAAAAAAATCTTGAAGAAATTGGCACCTTGAGAACTAGCCTAACTCAGCTGGCAAGGGAGGTGCAAGGGGCCAATGTGGAGAAGAATGCTTTCAAAAGCAGAATTAACCAAATGGAAAAGGAGATTCAAAAGCTCACTGAAGAAAATAGATCTTTCAAATCTGGAATGATACGGATGGACGCTAAGGACTTTATGAGAAAGACAGATATCTCAGAACATACCACGCAGATTCGAAAAATGGAAGATAATATGAAATATCTTATTGGAAAAACAACTGACCTGGAAAATAGAATCAGGAGAGACAATGTAAAAATTCTGGGACTACCTGAAAACCATGATCAAAAGAAGAGCCTAGACATCATCTTCCATGAAATTATCAAGGAAAACTGCCCTGAGATTCTAGAACCAGAAGGCAAAATAAATATTCAAGGAATCCGCAGAACACCGCATGAAAGAGATCCAAAAAGAGAAACTCCTAGGAGCATTGTGGCCAAAATCCAGAATTCCCAAGTGAAAGAGAAAATATTGCAAGCAGCTAGAAAGAAACAATTCAAGTATTGTGGAAATACAATCAGGATAGCACAAGATCTGGCACCCTCTACATTGAGGGATAGAAGGGAATGGAATAGGATATTCCAGAAGTCAAAGGAAATAGGACTGAAGCCAAGAATCACCTACCCAGCAAAACTGAGTATAATACTTCAAGAGAAAAAATGGTCTTTCAATGAAATAGAGGACTTTCAAATTTTCCTGATGAAAAGACCAGAGCTGGAAAAAAAATTTGACTTTCTAACACAAGAATGAAGAAGAACCATGAAAAGGTGAACAGCAAAGAGAAGTCATAAGGGACTTACTAAAGTTGAACTGTTTACATTCCTACATGGAAAGACAATATTTGTAACTCTTGAAACATTTCAGTATCTGGGTACTGGGTGGGAGTACACACACACACACATGCACACACGCACACATACATAGAGACAGAGTGCATAGAGTGAATTGAAGAGGATGGGATCATATCTTAAAAAAAAAATGAAATCAAGCAGTGAGAGAGAAATATTGGGAGGAGAAAGGGAGAAGTTATATGGGGCAAATTATCTCTCATAAAAGAGGCAAGCAAAAGACTTATTAGTGGTGAGATAAAGAGGGGAGGCAAGAGAAAAACATGAGGTCTACTCTCATCACATTCCACTAAAGGAAAGAATAAAATGCACACTCATTTTGATAGGAAAACCTATCTCATAATACAGGAGAGTGGGGGACAGGGGCACAAGCAGGGTGGGGGGGAGGATGGAGGGGAGGGCATGGGGAGGAAAATGCAATACGAGGTCGACACTCATGGGGAGGGAAAGGACCATAAGAAAATAGAAGTAAAGGGGGACAGGATAGGATGGAGGGAAATATAGTTAGTCCTATACAACACAACTAGTAGGGAAATCATTTGCAAAACTAAACAGATATGGCCCATATTGAATTGCCTGTCTTCCAAGGGGAAGGGGTGGAGAGGGAGGGAGCTAAAGAAGTTGGAACTCAAAGTGTTAGGACCAAATGTAATGTTCTTACCACTGGGTAACAAGAAATACAGGTTAAGGGTCAAGAAAGCTATCTGGCCCTACAGGACAAAAGAGAAGACGGAGACAAGGGCAGGGAGGGAGGATAGAGGAGAGAGCAGATAAGTCACAGGAGCAATCAGAAAGCTCGGGTTTGGGGGGGGGGAGGGGATAAAAGGGGAGAAAATTTGTAACCCAAAATTGTGTGAAAATAAATGTTAAAAGTTAAATAAAAAAAAAAAAGAATAGAACATACCTGGGCAACCAAGTCAATTCAACTAACATTTATGAAGTACCAACTGTATGCAAGACCTAAGGCCAAAGCGGCCACCTAACATGGTAGAAGCTGGACTGGCTCTGGAGTCAGAAGGCCTGGTTCATACCTGCTCTGGGCCCCACTTTCCTCCTCTGTGAACGAAGAGATCAGACAGGTCAGCCCCACCCAGGTCCCTTCCAACTCCAGGCCTTTGTCAAGCTGTGTTATCTAAGGACCCAATGCTGCTTGGGCATCTCTCTGTGTATGGCCTGGTGGACTCTGGGAACAACCCTCCTTGGCCTCAGCTGCCTCACCTATAAATGTGGGGGGGGGGCAGGCCAGAGGGGCTCATCTCAGGACCCTGCCATCTCTGAATCAATGCATCACAAATCCAGAGTGGGGAAGACTCATGGAGGTCACTCAACCCTTTTTATAGATGAAGAAACTGAGGCCCAGAGAGGTAGCTTCCTTTCTAGGGACTCTCACCAATAACTGGCAACTTCACAAAACTTTATCTTTGAGGGCATGAGGGACACAAAGAGGACTCTGGTCCCACCTCCCAGACAACAGAGCCTGGGACCTGGGACAAGCTTCACAAACCTGGGCCTCAAGGCAAACATTCTAGACAACCTGTGGGATCCTGGGGAAGTGAGAGACCCTGGACACCAGCCCCTTCAAAGGGGCTGCCAGGCAGGACAGGGATGGTGATGGAGAAGAAAGTGAACAGTGAGGGGCCTCTCTCTGTCCCCTCACACACACTCACCCCCACTAACTCATACACTCACTTCCCCACATACACACTCATCCCCACAATCACACACACCCACTCCAACCCCAGGATCAAGTATAAAATCCATTGGTGTTCAATGCTCCCTTTCCACACCTTCTATGTTCTTGCCTCCTCAGAGTGCCCTCTCTTGGCTCTGGCATCCCCTACATCCCCCATGCCTCCTCATCTCTACTCCTGGCAAGTTTCAGGTAAAACCTCACCTTTTACAAGGAGCCTTTTCTGACTGCCCACCCCCCTTCCCATGCTACAGCCCTCCTCTTCTGGATAAATCTGCATGTGTCCACCATGTACACTGTCTACAGAATGGTACTGGAAGACTGTCTCTCCCTGTAGAGATGGAGCTCCATGGAAGCAGGGGCAGTTCTTTGCCCCTTTTTGTATTCTCAGAGCTTAGCACAATGCCTGGCATACAGCATGTGCTCAGTGTTTGCTGGCTTGGACTAGAAGTCCCCCATGGCCCCTGGGGCAGACTGGGGGCACTTCCTAAGTTGCCCATCTGGTCTGGAGGGTGTAGGTCCATAGCAACACCGCTGGTGGAGTTCCCTCTGGCAAAGGGGGTACTAAGGGTGAGGAACAGAGAATGGCGTGGAGGCAGTGAGCCCTGGTGGCACCAACAGCACATTAGTTTGTAAAATGCTGTCCATGTGTTATCTGATTTGATCCCCACCCCAACCCTGGGAGAGAAGTGTGGCTATGGGCCCCATTTTACAGATGAGGAAACAGAGGCAGACACACATGAAGGGACCTGCCCAAGGTCACGAAGACAGATCTGAACTCCACTGTCCCTGCTCCAGGCCCAGGGTCCCATACTTTTCATTCCTAGACTGTTTTAACTGCCAAGGACTTGGACCAGGGCAGCAGGGCAGAAAGGGCATGACCCAGAGACCTTGAAAGGAAGTGGCGAGTGAGAGGAATAGGATGGGTGGGGCCGGGCACTGACCATACACGGTGTGACACTTGGAGAAGAGGAGGCGCTCTTGAGTCAGGAGCAACAAGCAGCTATAGGAGGCCCAGAGGAGGGCCTCGCTGGTGCAGGAGAGGTGCTCAAACAGGAACTCTGTGGAAGGGAGAGGGCTTTGTCAGGCGAAGGGGCCCCTGAAAGGCCCCACCCCACGAGCTTCCCGTTCAAACAGCCAGCCTGACCCCCCATCCTTTAGCTGAGCCAAACATGGACTGTGTCCAGGGCAGGGAGGGCTCCTGGAGGCAATGCCCAAATGGCATCGCTGGTTTGGGGGGGAGGGCAGGGCCCCACCCTCGATCTTTCTTGGGGAGCAGTTATCATCAAGGCTTCTTGTGCCCAAATGAAAGTTTTATCCTGTTATTCTAATGAGCTCCTTTGGAAGCCAGATGGCATTTTCATATCCAGATTGTTTTATTCAAGTGAAAGAAAAGGGAGCCAGCAATGTAATCCTGTAGTTAAAAGGACATTAGAAGGGGAGGAGAAAGGAGTCCCTGCCCCTGCTATTTACCATGCGTACAGCCGACCCTGGACAGGCCACAGCACCAACCTAAGCCTTCTGTTGTATTTTGAATCTGAGATGTGAGGACTGCATCAGATAACAGGTGCACGGAACATTTCAGGATTTATAAGGCACATCATGGACATTACCTGACCATAGCTGAGCCCCATGACAACCCCAGGAGGAAATACTACTGATCCCACTGTCCCCATTTTGGGGACAAGGAAACAGGCCCAGAGCAGCCCAGCCAGCAAACAGAAGATAAAGGACTCAAAGCCAAGTCTCTCCTGACTCAGCCCATCATCCCTTCTTCCCACTAACCTCTTGCAGTTTCTCTAGATAACCCCTAAGGTCACTTCCTGCTTTACATTTTATGTTCCTTGGGGGGTCTGACTTCTGCTGCCTGGAAATCCTCAAATCTACTGTGTGATCTCAAGAAAGTCCCTTCCCTTTCTGAACCTCAGTGTACCCATCTATCAAATAAAGGAGGTTGGACTAGACAATGACCAGGGTCCCTTCTAGCCTAAGACACATTAAAGCAGGGAAATAAAGTCTTTTAGATGAAGAGACAACACAGGCCAGTAAAAAAGCAAAAGAAGGTAGGGTGTTTCTGGGCTCCCTCCACAGGGCTTCCTCTGTGAGAGTCCCCAGAGAGAAAAGCCTGAGCGCCAATCACACAGGATGGTGTCAGTGAGGCTTTCCCCTGGAAGCCAGCTGCCACCTCACCTTAATGTCCATCACCAGGGCCTAGGGTCCCACAGAAAGAAGGCAGCCAGCCTCCTACCTGGAATGTCTGCGTGGATGAAGGCAGGGGCATACTTCACAGGCGAATGTACCAACACTGCCACCATGCAGTGAGTGCTGGCCACCTGCAAGGTTTCATCTCTGGACAGCAGCAGCTAACAAAAAGACAGAGAGCACATGACTTAGAGTCACCGCCAGCCCCTGGTTAGAAAGACACAGGCATTTCTTATGGAAAGGAACTTGTAAGGAGAGTGGCATCGGCTCAACTTCACACACACGGACCACCAGAGAAGTAGCTCATTCTAAATGAACCCATTAATGCTGCCAATAGCATCTGGTGTGCAGAACTTTCAGAAAGGAAGCTGGGCATGCGGGCCCATACCAAGGTGGCTGGAAGGGAAAGGCTCCCCTGCACTTGTGGCACTGGGCCTCAGGAGGATGCCCCCCCCCCCCAAGAGGCTGGAAATCAAGTCATTTCTACCCTAGCCCCAACAGAGGCTCTAAACTTTCTCTGTGACTTTCAGGCAGCAGCTCCTAGAAATGCCCCTGGGGGGGGGGGGGGAGAAGGAGAGAAGGGTTTCCTGACATTGGGAGCAGGCAGGTCAGAGACCACTTGCTGTTACAACAGATTGTGTGGAACAGCATGGTAAAGAGGGATGGGGAGCAGAGGCAGAATGGGAAATCACACAGACGGGAAACAAAGCGCCCCCCCCCCCCCCCAGTATACGCATTTCAGGGGTAGCCATATTTCTGACACATCTGGAAGGGGCCTGTCCATTGTCAACTCATTTGTTTCTATCTTTTGAAATACTAAGGGTTTGAAGAATTTGTTTTTGTAAGTTCACGACAAAGGCAATGAAAACATACACAATCCCTCTCCACAGTCTTACTCTCACCTCCTCAGTCTAGGTACTCCCTGCCTCTCTGGGCCCTTAAGTTAAACTGCTGCAAACTCCAGCCTCCTCTGTTGTTGAATCTTTTTAAGTTCTGTCTGATTCTTCATGGCCCCATTTGGGGTTTTCTTGGCAGAGATTCCAGAGAGGTTTGTCATTTCCTTCTCCAGCTCATTTTACAGATGAGGAAACTGAGGCCAACAGGGTAAAGTGACTTGCCCAGGGTCACCCAGCTAGGAAATGTCTGAGGCTGGATTAGAACTCAGGTCTTCCTGCCTCTGGGCCTGGTGCCCTGTGTCACCCAGCTTCCCCTACAGCATCCTCCTCTTTAACCCAACTGCCAAAATCTGCCTGATCACAGCAGCCCTCGGTAGCTCTCTTTTTAAAAATAAATGATTTTGCTATAAATTGAGTAATGAACAGCAGCACAGCTAAGGTGTTTTGGAACGCTTTGGCTTCCCCACAGGCTGTCTGCGCATCCCCCAGGACCCTCATTCGGCCCATCCACTCCCCTCTGCTCTAGGCAGTCCAGCTGAGCCCTGGGCCTCCCTCCCACCTGGTGCTCCACTCAGCATGAACTTCACGAAGTTCCTTCCAGAACTCTGTCTATTTCTCCTCCTCATTGGCCATCACCTGACATATTCTCTGACATGCGTACCATGAAGGCATCAACATCATGCCACTGTTTTTCAGTCACAACCTGTCTTCCTAATCATGGAGGCAGCTACACAGAGCGCTGCCAACCTTAAGCTGCTTCCAATCACCAGTGGAATAAAGCACAAACACCGCAGGTTGGCCTGACCCAGCTCCCACAGCTCTCCAGGATAATTTCAGTGACCCCCCCCCCCACACACACACACACACATACACACACACACATCCTCCCAACATTCCAGTCAAACTGGACCTACTTGCCTGGCCTTCCTCTGGTCTTTCTTTCCCATCCCCATTCAATCGCTTGCTCTGCTCCCCCATCTCTAGCTATGCACATTTCCTCTGACCTCCTCCACGAGGTCAATCCCAATCCCTTAATTTAGAGGAGTCATCCCACAGGCCTCTGACCCTCCTTCGGGGGACTGCATCCTGCCTTACATTATTTTTATCTGGGTGTCTCTGGTCTTTCATCCTCTGCCTGTTACAGCACAAACCCTCTGAGTTCAGACAGTCAGGTTTTATGGTCTTGTGCCCAGGATGGAGTACATGCCTTGCACATGCTGGTGTGTGTAAGGAGGCCTTCTTTTACCAGGGTTAAAAAGTATTTGGGGGAGAAGGCAGCTGCCAAGCAGACAATTTTGTAGGTGCATGCCCATGTAGGCTGGGGGGTGAAGACAGGTGGTCCACAATGTGGCAATTTGAGAAAGTCATGAGTTCTGCAAGTCCAGGGATGGGTGCTGCTGAAATGCAGGGACTCAGGTCCCCACAATGCCCTGGAAGAAGGGTGAAAGCACCCTTCTGAGGCTGCATACTCCAGGCACAGCCCTATCTGACCAGGCCCAGCAGCAGCTCTGCCAGCAAGCACATGCTTGTTTGTTGCTGGGCCTGGTGGGCAGTCTAGAGTTCTCTAGGCAGAGCAGGAACAGGACTCAGCTGCCAGGCCTCCATTGTATCAGCAGGGACAGAGTAGTGGAGGATGCCAAAGGCTTTTGTTTCTACTGCCCTGTAGAAGGGTACCCCAGCAGAGCCTCCCACACGCTACCCAGTGAAAAGGCAGGTCTTCAGGGTTCAGGCTGTGAGCAGCTCTTGTGGGTGAGAGCCCCCAGGAAAGGCTGACAAGGGCAGAAGGAATATGCAGCATTCGGACAGATGCATCTGAGTACTAACACCCCATGGTTATAAAGGGGCATCCTGGCCTCATGGGGGCACTGACTGTGGCTCAGCGTGGTGGGCCTGGGCAGTTTGTGACAGGACTTTGGAGCAGAGATAGAGAGAGCAAGAGGAACCAGAGCATGAGACATGAGAGACAGAAAGAGAAAACAGGAACTTGGAGCAGTCACTGAGCAGCCTGAGGTGGAAGGAGAAAACGAAGCTGAGTTTGTGAGAGAGGGCAGGTTCCAGGTGTGGACTGATCAGCCAGTCCTGCGTTCACAGGGAATGAGTGAGTCAAGTTGCACTGTAAAGCAACCACCTGGTCAGAAAAACAGAAGTGTGGCTCAATGGATTAGGAAGACTTGGAGCAAAAGAAAATGGTAACACTGGCAATGCCAAGCCTTGGGTAAGGATCTGCTGCTCAACAAAACTGCTGGGGACACTGGGAGTCAATTTGGGAGAAATGAGGGTTAGACAAACACCTTGTGCCATACACCACGATGAGCTCCAAAAGGGTGTAAAAGGCCACAGCATGCACAGATCTGAGAAGAGGAGCAGATAGCTTTCCAACTAAAGCTAGAATTCCTAACTGAACCAAGGCCAGAAGTCATCACAGCTAACATCTCACACCCTATACCAAGAGTAGGTCAAAATGGGTGTGTGATTTAAACACAAAGGATGACACCATAAGCAAATCAGAAGAGTGAGGAAGAGTCTAGATGTCAGATCTATGTGAAGGAAGCATTACAAAATGAAAAACACATCATTTTGATTATATTAAATTAAAAAGCTTTTGCACAAACAAAACCAATGCAAGCAGATGAGAAGGAAAGCAGAAAGCTGGGCAACAATCTTTACATCAAGTGTCTCTGATAAAAGGCTTGTTTCTAAAATACAGAGAAAACTAAGTCAAATTTATAAGAATACAAGCCATTCCCCAATGAATAAATGGTCAAAAGAGATGAACAGGCAGTTTTTAGATGAAGAAACCAAAGCTATCTACAGGTACATGGAGAAGTGCTCTAAATCACTGTGGATCAGAGAAATGCAAACTAAAACAACCTCACATCTATCAGACTGGCTAACATGACAAAAATGGAAAAAGATAAATACTGGAGAGGATCTGGGAAAACTGGGACACTCATGCACTGCTGGTGGAATTGTGAACTGATACAACCATTCTGAAGAGTAATATGGAACTCTGTCCAAAGGGCTGTAAAACTGTGCATACCCTTTGACCCAGCAACACCGTTTCTAAGACTGTATCCCAAAGAGACCATTAAAATGGTAAAAGGGCCCACATGTACAAAAATATTCACAGTAGCTCTTTTTATCGTGGCAAAGAATTGGAAATTGAAGGGATGCCCATCATTTAAGGAATGGCTGAATAAGTTGTGTATGAATGTGATGGCAAACTATGTGCTATAAGAAATGATGAGCACAGTAAACTCAGAAAAAGCTGATCCAAAGCGAAGTGAAAAGAACCAGAAGAGCTTGTGCATATACCAGCAGCAGCATGTAATGGCCAACTTGAATGACTCAGCGCCTCTCAGCGACACAGCGATCCAGGACAGGCACCAAGGACTCACACAGGGAAGTGCTGTCCACATCCCTATAAACAAGTCATAGACTCTGAATGCAGATCAAAGTGTACTGTTTTGTGTTTTTTCCCCTTTTGGTCTGTTTCTTCTTTCACAACTGTGACTAAAATAGAAATATGTTTTACAGAAGTGTACATATATGACCTATATCAAATCACCTACCATTTTAGGAAGAGGGGAGGGAAGAAAGGAAGGAGAAAAATTTGGAACTCAAAATCTTGTAAAAAGGAATACTAAAAAATTGTCTCAACATATAATTGGGGAAAATAAAATACTATAAAAAAGAAGTCACCACAGAGGATAACACGGATAATTTTAGTGCAGTAAACAAAAACCTTTTTGCAATGACAAGACTGAATAATCGTAAGTTGAAAGTACATGGGTTGAGTGGATTCTACATCCCAGCAAAAGTGACCATTGTGCCTAATGCCAGTCTCCACTAGCAACTCCAGAGTATGAGTCCAGAGATAGCCAGCCTGCACAGACCCTGAGACATCTGGGTGATTCTATCCTGAATTCCCCAGTGTCTCTGCATGGAAAAGAGAATGATCAGAGAGAACTCAACAGACCAGAATGCCAGTATAAACAGAATCAGTAAACAGTTACAGGAAGCAGCTCGTGATGGTGACAGCAGAGGACAGGTTTTGATCAGTAAACCCAGAGCCCTGCACAGGAATTACCTTTTTAAGCGCTAAAGGCAGAATATTTTCTTCTTGTAGTACTTCAGTATTTTCAGAAATCCCCACTGGCCCTGATTTATTCATTATAACGGATACAAAGAGGTCATACTTTAGTAGCTGTCTCAGTAAACCTGGAAAATAAAGAGGAAGAGCATGAACTTGAGAGGACAAGATGTCAAAACCCCCAAAGCCACCCCTCGAGGAAAACTCTGTCTGGCTTTCTACCCAATTACCCTCACTCAGGACAGCACTTCCTTGCACTCCATAAACTTCTGAAGGAAAGAATGGATAAATGGGTCCTCCTGGGCTTCCAGTATAGGAATAAACTTTCAAGCAGTCTACTCACTCTCAATACAATTCAACGAAGTGCCCACTATGTTCCAGACACAGAAGTAGGTACCACCATGTCACACTGATGGAGCTAATGTCTGATCGCCAAGGCAAGTCCAATCAGAAAGGAACTGGGCACTCTAGAACCTTTCCTTCTCTTTCTTTGGATGCCCCCTCTTATATGTCAAGGCTTCAGAAAATCCCTGGTTTCATTCATGTGGTCATCCCCACCCCTAACAGAGGTCATCTCAACTCCAAGAGGTCTTTGTTTGACAGCAGCTGATGACCAGTCCTGGGGTGAGCCTCTCCTGACTAAGCAAGGCTGGCCCCCAACGACAGACACTGAGCCTATAAGGAAGCCTTTCCACCCTGAAATGACCGCTTATCTCGTCTGCCATTGCCTCCAAGGACCCAGGATCACCTCCAATCTGAGATCAGACACCTGGATGGCACCCAAGGAAGCCTTCTCAGTTTGTCTGCCCCCCAAAGTCCTGCACACGGATGACAGCAGAAGTCCTAAGGCAAAAAGCTCTCTGGTGTCCTCAGCTTCTTCCTCTCTAAACACGCCTCACCCATGCAGTTCATCTGCAGCTCCTTTGTCTGGGCCTTGTCCAGCGTTGTCAGGAACAGAGGACACAGTTTCTCTTTGAAATGGCCTGCCAATCTTTCTGCCACAGTTGGGGAGGAGTACAGCTTCCCATACAGATAGCAGACTGCGGCCTTCATTGCCTCATTGGGGTACATCAGACCCCTCAACTGATGCTCCACGAGATTACCTGACCAAGGAAACAGCACACGGACCCATGGATGCTGGTAGGAGTGATGGCCATTCAGACCACATGCAAAAACATCATCACCCTGTTATCTAACATTCACCCAACAGCTCTGCTAACGAGGTAGAATCAATGTTATTCTCATTTTACAGATGAGGAAACTACTGATATTCTAAAATCTCATAAGGAAAGTTGATGGGAATCAGAAGCCCTGGGTTCTAGATGGGGAAGGACTGGCTTCAGAGAGAGGAGGCACCTGCGTCTAGTTCAATACTCCCTTCCCACATTTCTAGGGAGGAGGCAAATAAGGCTAAAAAGTCAGTGATCAGCCAATGATTTGCCTGAGGCAGGAAGCACCAGAGGGGGCTTTGCCTCCCAGGCCCCTCAATACTCTTCCCTCTTAACCTCACCATCTCAGGGAATCTGCAACTTTAATGAAGACAGAAAAGGGGCATGTGAAAAAATGTAAAAGCACTTGCCAAAAACCATATGAACAGGTACCCAATTAAAATGGTGAAGACAGGAGCTCCCATTTCCAATGCTTTTCAAAGTTTACAAAGTGTTTTCCTAAAAGTCTTCCTAGATTTATGACCCAGTTCTAGAGAACTGAGGTTCAGAGGAGAGACATATACTGAGGAACAGAAGACAGTGGAGAAGCAGAAGCTACCTCAAGGGCAGGGAGAGAAGCAGCACTCACCATGTTCTATCACAAGAATCTCAGCCAGAGAAGGGATGGCATCGGCCATTTTGCCCAGGAGGGTCACTGTGGCCAGGCTGCCCCTCATGCTGGGCATGTTACAAAGCTGTGAAGGAAGGAATAGCAAAAGCTCTCATTTCTTTAGTACTTTAAGGCTGAAAAAGCACTTTCCTCACAACAACCTTGTAAAGGACAGTAGGTGGGCAAGGACTCGTTTTCCCACTTTTCAGAGAAAGAAACAGATTGAAGAAGATAAAACATCCCAGTAAGGTCCATTCCAAAGGAAGAAATGTGCCAAGATGCCAGGTCACACCTGGCCCAGGTGGTGGAAGAGGCCCTCACAGGTAATGCCAGGCACATCAGAGTTTGCTGAGATGCACAGATCTCAAGCCCCAGTGAGCTGGAAGACAGAAAATGAGAAGACCACAGAGACCTGCCTGGGTCACCTTGTAAGTCCAGGAAGCTTGTCCATCATTGCATCAAAAGCATTTATTACATTCCTAACTGAACTGGGTAAGGACAACTCTCTCTCTCTCTCTCTCTCTCTCTTTCTCTCTCTCTCTCTCTCTCTCTCTCTCTCTCTCTCTCTCTCTCTCTCTCTCTCTCTCTCTCTCACGCATGCACGCACGCACGCACGTACACACACACATACACGTACACACACACAAAACAGAGCCTGTCTTCCAGCAGCTGAGTATCTAATGCAAGTAAGACTAACAAAGACAACTGTCCAGGGCCCATGGAAGTAACAGAAAAAAAAACATGGGATAAAACCATGAACTGATGGTGCAGTCTACTGTATCTGCTAAGGGAAGGGCAGGGTGCCAGGTCCTAGGCATGCCAAGACCGAAAAGATGTGAGAGAGCGCCAATGCCAAGGTTGAGGCAGATGGGCACCCTAAGAATGACAGCACAAATCAGAAGGTAAGAAGGACTCAATCCTAGGGGAGCAGATCGAGGCATGCTTTCTGCAAGACATGGCACCCTGAAAGAAATGCCAGCAGTCAGGTGGCAGGGGCAAAGGCTGACTTGCATCTATCATCTGGGAGCAAATTTTCAGCAGCTGCTTGAAGCAAGGAGGAAACACACACATCACTGACCTCTTTCTGGCATTCTTCTAGCAAGCAGTGGACAAACGGCCCCAGCTTCAGTTGTACGATGAGCTGAATGAGAACTAAAAGGAAAGAATTAAATTAGCCAAACACCTGCCATACTCACTGCGGGAGAAACAAAGGTAGGTCATGGGACATGATCTTTTCTCTCAAGGAACTTATCCCCTAATCTGGCAAGCGGTTGGGGGGTGGGGGGGAGAACAGAGTAAAACAGCGAAAATCTAAACAGACTAGTGTGAGTGAATGAGGAGAGCACTTGACAAGGGGTGAGAAGGACAAGGGGACAGGGCAGACTATCAGAGATAGCTCTCAACTTCAATTTTTCTATTTCTTGCCAAATTATGACTTTAATCCAAGCTGGGCCCACACTCCATGTGGGAGCTGCAGGGGCTGCCTTTGGTAACACAAGTAATAAGGAGCAGGGCAGGATTCAAACCTAGTACTCCCATTTCTAAATCCAGGGTTTCTTCACTAGGCCATGCAGTCTTCCACCCAAAACCTCAGGTAGGGGAGCAGACTAGCCCATTCCTCCCGCCTGGGTCCAAAGAGCCCTCAACCATGCTCTTTCTCAATGACAGGAGATCATCCTTATGAACATTGCATATCCTGCAGTAAAATAATGCAGTGATACCCTCATGACCTACTGTGGCATTCATGCTCTCAGATGTTCTGCATCCATTTAATACTTTTCCTGTCTCTTCCTTGCTTTCAGACTATCAGCTGTCAATTCTCAATGCTGCCACAGTGCCTGCCCACTTTGAGCATCCCCTCTGTCCCTTCTAACTCAAGTCTCTAGGGTGGGCTTAAAAAGCACAGAAACAGGTTGGCTTAAATGTGGGTGAAACAGAGAAGCACTAGGAGACTTTTATGTGAATGATGCAAAGTAAACAGAGGAAAACAATGCACACGAGGGCCACAAAAGTGTCATTGTGACAACCACAAAAACCCTAAATGGAACCCTGTATAACAATCTAGCTTAGCCCTAAGGGAGAGATGAGAAAATGCACCTCCCTCCCTTCTTTAGAGGTGGAGGTCTCTGCATACACCGTCTGACTCAGAGGCTCCACTGGTTGGCTTTGCTCAACAACCTTTTCTGTCTTCTTATTACTTGAAGTAATAATCACTTTTTACTTATTATTACTTATTGCTTGAAGGCTGGCTTGCTGGGGGATGGGACACAGTGGAAATGAAGATGTTAAGACAAAGGATGTCCACAAAAACAAAAACGTATGTGAAATAACAGTAGTGTGCCATTGTGGAAGTCTCAGCCTGGTTTTTGACAGCTTTGAGGTCTCACCTTCCATGGAGAGTTCCAGCACGGAGCCATCGTCTATGCTGCGCAGGAGCCCTGGGGGGAGAACGGGAGAATAAACCCCAAGGAGGATAACAACACCCTCAGCAGAGGCTCCCACAGAGCACTTAAGGTCCCTTGTGCAATACCTCAGACCCAGCCTTTTGATGAATTCCCATCCTGACTCAAAAGCCCTTATTCTCTGGGAGACCAACATGGCTGACTGGTCCATACCCTACCACAAAGCCTCCTCCTAGCTCGGTGGATAATAAGTAGGAAAGAGTCAAACAGGTCAAAGACAGCTGCCCAGCTATGTGACTGTGGGCAAGTCACAACCCCTCTCTACCCTAGTTTACTAATCCATAAAATGACAGGGCTGCTCTTGATGGCCTTGAAGGTCTTTTTGGGCTCAAATCTATAATCCTAAACTCAACACATCCAGAACATTATCCATCATCTTCCCCCCAAATATATTCTTTCTCCAAAGTTCCCTATCTCTGCTGGTGGCACCACCATCCCTCATGTCAATACAAAGGATTCACGATACAAGATGGAAAAGCCAGAAGAACTATGAAGATCTTTATGCCAAACATGAGTTTGATAAGAAGATGGAGTGTTACAAATGAATAGAAAGCTTGCTTTGAGACCAGGAAGACCTCAGAGGTTCCAGTTCCTCCTCATACCCATCCTGGATGTGTTACCCTGGGCAAGTCACTTGACTTCTCAGGGCTCCAGATATCACTAAGACTGTAAGGTGCAGAGGAGGTACCAGCCTGCATTGGTGGAGGGAGTTTCCTTACCAGGGAGTTTCCTATATCAATAAGATCCCAGATCCAGTCCTTAGAGGAAGTCGCTAGAATTTATTGAGCAGAGGGATGTGATGGGATTAGCTCTGTACTTTACAAAAATCACTAAGATAGCTCACTAAGAGGTGGTGTAGGCCTGAATGAGGATGGGGGTCAGGTAAATGAGGAGAAGGGGACATGCACAAGGGAGGCAAACATGGAAATGACCAGATCTGGCAGCTTAGTGGTGCATGGGGTGCAGGAGAGTGAGGAGGTGACACTGAAAGGCCTGGTGATTGAGAAGATGATGGTACCTTCCATGATGCTGGGGAAGTCAGGAAGGAAAGAGGATGGCTTCTGTTTGGGATGTGCAAAAGACTGTTGATGATCCCAGCCCAGAGCTCAGGAGAAAGTGGAAGGCTGTAAGTACCAAGCCCTGGGAGTCTTCCCCCTGCATGGAGATAACAGCTAAATCCATGGCAGCAGATGATAGCCAGGAGAGACAGTAAAGGTCCCAGGAGGAGCCCTTGGGGCATCGAAAGTTAGGAGGCATGACTGTGATGAAGATCCAGCAAAGGAAACAGGGAAGGAGTGGGCAAGACACGAAGGTGGAAGGAGAACCAAGAGGCCAAAGCACAGAAACACAGAGAAAAAAAGTATTCAGGAGAAAAGGCAGGTGGCAAAAGGCATTTATAGAAAGAGTCAGGCAGTGTGCTAAGCACCAGGCCAGCAATACCAGCAAAAAGAATGACAGCCCCTGTCCTCCAGTGGCTCACAGCCAACACACAAAAGGGAGTCGAAGCGGGGAAGGGACCCACACCCGGCTGGCACCAAAGTTGGGAAGGTTAGAAGTAGAGTTGGGAGGGCCCCCCCAAAAGCGAAGGCCTCTTGCCTGTAAGAGCTGGGGACTGACCTGGCAGAGGGATGTCCTGGGGTGAGGAGGCTATGGGCCAAGATGGATGTTCCAAGGTGATAAAGCCCAGACTCTGAAGAAAGTCCCATGTCAGACAACTGAGGCAAGGGGGCAAAGAAAAAAAGGGATGAAAAATGGACTCGGGAGGAAAAGGCATTAATTCTGCTGAATGGTGCCCAGAAGTCACCAAGAAGGAAGATCAGGAAAATAACAGAAGGTTTGGCAATTAAGAAATCATTAGTAAATTTGGAGAGAGTAGATCACTAAAGGGTAAAGTAAGAAGCCAAATTAAACAGCCTTTTCAAGGAGTTTAGCTGATGGAGGAGGAGGGCAATTAGTGGAGAGGGTGGGGTCTAGGGCAGGTTTTCAGGAATGAAGAGACTCGGGTATGTCTGTAGGTAACAGCGAGTGACCAGTAAATTCACAGGGAGAACTGAATATTAAAGAGTGGGAGCAATTGTGGGGCAGTCTGTTGAGATGGGTTCAAGAGTACTTGTAGAAGGGCTGGCCTTGGCAAGGACAAGGATTAGCTCTTTATCACAGACCAGAGGGTGCAGTTGGGGAAGATGACAGAGAGATGTACAATGAAAACAAAAGGGTACATTCTCAGTAAACTGTCTTAATCTGTGTGGTGAAGTATAAGGTGAGGGCCTGAGCTGACCAGTTGGCAGTAAAGAGGCTATGAGAAGGTCAAGGCTATGAGAAGGTTGAGGAGAGAAGAGGAAGTCTGGAACTGCCACTGTGGAACAGAGGCTCATGGAGTAGGAGGTTTTCTTGCTGCCACAGGAGTCCAGGTGAGACCAGCTAACATAGATTCACAGGTTTCACAACTTCCTCCAGCTCTGTTCTGCTGCGTGTGAGGGAAAGAGGCAGATGACAGGCATAATCCAGGGCTTAGTTTTGGCAAGGTAGGGGGCAAGCTTAAGGAATGATGAAAGGGATGGGTCAGAGAAACCTGGTGAGACTTGTATGAGCTATTACAGGGCGACAAGCAGAGCCAAAACAACTTACACAACACTGTAAAGGCAAACAACTCTGAAAGACTTAAGATCTTTGATCAGTTGAATGCCCAACCCAATTCCAGAGGACTGCTGATCTATGTCACTCACCTCCAGACAAAGAAACAATGGATTAGAGATGCAGAAGATGCACAACAATGTGAGAATTTGTTTTTCCTGACTGTGAATATATGTTGTAAGAGGAGGGGGAAAGCAAAGAAAACGGGGCAAGGGATTAAAGATCAGAGGAGTGTGGGGTTGAAATTGGGAAGGAAGAGAGTGTAGCCAGAGGAGGGCAACTGTCTGGGAAGATACAGGGGTGTAAAGGTATTGGAGGTCATAAGGCATAGGGAAAGACAGAATGATAAAAAACAATGATGATAAAGGAATTTCAGAACTGGAAATGGGACACTGAGGATGAGAGCAAAATCAAGGGTCTGACCATCCTTGTGTGTAACTGAAGTGGAAAGGAAAAGTAATCCACAGAAGCTGAACAGACAGAGGAATGGGGAAGTTAGCATATTTAAGGGAATGTCCAAATGTAGGAGGAAGGAGGAAATCCATAGTTTGAGGGTAGGGATGGAAAACTGTGGGGCCAGCACTAACTTTATGGGGGAAGAAGAAAGGATATCCTGGAGCTCTGTAGATGATGGTCACTAGGCTCTGGATTGGGGAGTAAATTTGGACAGGGTGAACCTCAAAGAAGAGGAATCACTAAATAATGGCCACTTCTGGGAGTCTAGAAGCAGCCATGGTGACCAAGGAGCATCCGGGCTCCCCCACCCCAGCCAGTGAATTAAAGAGAAGGTGGTGCAGCCAGAACCAAAAAGAACAGCCAGGCCTCAGTGAGTGACAGGAGACAGGAGTGAGAAAAGGAAAGGTTCAGGATAAAAAGTTCTAATTAATTCCACAGCTGCGGGAGTGGAAGGAGAGATTCAGAAACAAAGGCAATGGAAAAAACAAAGCATATAAATAAAATACTTTCCAAAACTACAAACAATCCGGCCCCCACAAAGCTGCCTGCATCTGCCTTCCTCTCCATCCACACAGCCACTGCCCAATCCATCTTCCACAGAGCTGACAAAGTACTCTTCCTAAGGTGTGGGCCTGACTATACTGCCCCTTGGATGAAGAAGCAATTCCTCAGTGCAGCATGTAAGGCCGCCCCCACTCTGCCCCCTCATACGTCTCCAGCCTTATCATATAACTCTCTTTCACCCCAAGTGGTGCTGGCTAGTTTCTGGACCCCCCCACCCCCACCTCGCTCTCCTGCCCCTGTGCATTGATATAAGCCAGGCCCTGTGACTGGCATGTCCTCCCTCTTCTCTGCCTCTCCCTTTAAGGCTCAGTCTGGCCCTGTCTCCTCAAGGAAACCTTCCCTGGTTCCTCCAATTGTTACCCATCTTTTCCTCCCTCCAATTCCTTCAGATTTCCCTACAGCTCTATGTGTAGCATCCAACAGGACAGAAGCTCCTACACCTAGTGGAGTATTTTACATGCAGCAGGTGCTTGCAGAATTAAACAACCACTTAGGAGTAGATATTTAATATTACTTTTGTCAAGTGGGATGGAATTCACTACCTGCTAGTCACAAAGTCAGCCTTTCTAGCACCCAAGTTGACATCCCCTAACTTGACATCCCCGGAGGGGGTCATTGCATGGCAGAAACACAGACATTTCTCAACACAGACATCTCTCAGCCCTCTCCTTGTTCTAGGTACCTCCCCCTCCTCCTTCCACCAAAGCCAGGGATGGTCAATGGGCTTGGACACAAGTTCTCCGTGATCTCCAAGGAGCCCGATGGGTCAGATGCTTCTGAAGGTCCCCTCGGGACACCCGCTGTTGCTCACCAAAAAGGATGCCTATGAGGTGGGTGCAGACTGTCTCGTTCTGAGTCAAGAGCTGTGTGACTGACGTGGTGTGCCTCATGAGGGCATCATGGAAGCAGGACAACATGTGCTTCTTGCGAACCACCTTGAGGGTGAAAAAGAAAATAGTTCCATGGCCAAGTAAGCAAGGGCTACATTTGAAGCAGCTCCTCTCATCTCCTCCCATTTCATACTCTCATCACAAGATGGCATAGAGTGGGTCACCTTGTGACTGACACTTAATGCAAGGCAGGCCTTTGCACATGGGAGTCAGGACAGTGAGTCTGGGACTGGGAACTCCAAAGGCAGAAATTCCCTCTGCTGATGAGAAGCCCCTGGTGCATTGTGTGGAGTTGCATAGGAGGAGAGGCTGAATGACTTATCTGTGATCACAAATACAGTATACGTGTCAGGAGCAGGTTTGAATCCAGGGCTTCCCTACTCCAAGGCCAGCCTTCTGTCTACTTCATCCCACTGACTCTCATTTCTATCTGTGAATACTTGCCTTACAAATATTAGGTGCTTAATAAATGTCTGTGGAATTGGATCAGATCCAGCATTAAGCACCATTGCTTAATGGATGCTAATTGTTGACTTAAGATTCTATTTCACGGGGATGTTGGGGTTAAATACAAGAAACCATCTAATTAAACTCAAAAGATGGGCCACCATTTCAAAGGGCTCCCCATTTTACACTGGGCATACTCTATACAACTTATGTGACAAGGAGATGGCACAGGAGGTAGGCAGAGAAGTAGACTGGGTCTAGAAGCGTCAGCTCTGCCACTTAACACCCACATGAACATGAGGAAGTCATTTCACCCCACCGCATTCATTTGCTTTCTGAAAGTGACTGGAGCAGGGGATTCTTCCCTGTGTGGCCCAGACCCCTCTGGCAGTCAGACTGATGAACCCTAAGGCCCCCTGCTCAGAATCATGCTTTTAAATGCACAAAACACATAAGGTTACAGAGAAAACCAACCATTACTGAATATAAAGATAACTTTTTTCCATCCACATTCACTGAAATCTACCCATGGACCCCAAGTTAAGAATCTGTTACCTACTTTTCTCTTTGTCATCTTTTGTGACTCTAAATCCCATGAGCAATGGAAGCCTCCAACAAAAGTAAACACAATCCCAAAGCAAATGCTGACAACTGACGCAATGAATGGAGCAGCAGTAACACCTTGTGGTGAAAAGTGTAAAAGTCTCCAGGAGACAGAGAGAGAACCAGATGACTTCATAAGCTCACCGGTACCAGAGCAGCCAAGCCTAGAGTCAGGAAGGCCCGAGCTCAAATTGAGCCTGAGTGACCTAGACAAGTCACTTAACCCTGCCTCAGTTTCCTCATCTATAAAATGGGCTGGAGACGGAAATAGCAAGCCACTCCAGTATCTTTGCCAAGAAAACTTCAAATGGGGTCCTGAAAAATCAGATATGACAAGAGTCAACCCAAACAGGAATCCATTGGCTGCTGAACCCATCTCATCAATTAATGGGAAAAGTTGTCTGGGCATTAAATCGTGGAAGCTCAAGCTACTTTGGAGGCTAGGATTCCTTTTTTTCTGCCCTTCTTATCAACTCTCTTCCCTTTATGGTCATTCACCTATCTATTTCATCTCTATGATGGAAATCATTATGAGAGCAGACTTTGTTGGGGAGAGAGGACTCAGAAAGGGAAAAGAGGCTGAGGAATTGACTGAGTATTGAAGGGACACCAGGGTCTGAATGAAAGGAGGCACTGAGAGCTGGGTGCTGACACTGAAAAGTGGCTTAGATGGTGTAGGGAATGGATGCCCAGGGACTAAGGGGGAAAATAAAACAGGACAGGAGAAGGCTTAGTAGTCAGGTGAACTAGTTACTAAGGGAAGTACTGGGCAAGGAATCTCCATCTCCCCTGCACACAACACATGGCAGAACAGAATACTGACAGCAACTTGGGTCCCTAGCACAGCGTCTGGCACCGGCCTGTTGAATGAAGGTCTACAGAAAGAGCAAAGTGGGAAGTGCAGGGAGAGCTGGGCCTGAGAAGACTGGGTCCGAGCAAGGCGCTGGGCTGGGGGTGCTCGGAATGAGGCTAAAGGGAAGGCAGAAGGCCTTAGCTGGGGTGGGAGACACAAAGTTCCCAGAGCCTCTGAGCAGTGGCTAAAGGGTTTAGTGAGGTTCTGGAGGGCTGCTGCATTGAGGGGCTCAGCCAGAAAAGGAGGGGCTTGAGGCTTGTCCAAGCGGGCTCCAGGTTTACTGATACGTGGATTGGAAACAGAAGACCTGGGCTCAAATCCCACCGCAGTCACGTACTGTGTGCCCCTCGGGGAGTCCACCTCTGTGAGCCTCAGTTTCCCCATCTGTAAAGCAGGGATAATACCAATAATACTTGCGTTCTTTTGCTGATGAGGCTCACAAAATGTAACTCTGTATGTGTGCATAAGCACACATGTGCACGTCCATGCTCGCAGGCACATACATGATCAACAGAAAGATCGATAGAGCTCCAGAGCCGATGGAGTCATCCCTGAGCCTTAGAGATGAGGAAACCAGGCTGCGCCGCAGGAGAGAGGGGCTTTGAAGGCGCAGGCGCGGTGGGTCGGGAAGCTCCCGAGGCCGAAAGCCAGGGTGAGGAGCGGTGGGGGAGGGGAAAAGGGAGGCTCAGAAGGCGCAGGCGCGGTAGAGAGCCGCACCGAGACGGCGCTCGTGGGCTGCAGCAGTTCCAGGGCGCAGGCTAGGCAGAGGCGCGGCGGCCGAGGCAGCAGCCAGCGCGGGTCGTGGCGGAAATGGACCCGCTCGTAGAGCAGCAGCGCCGCTCCCGCTGCCTCCTCGTAGCCTCTGAGCTCGGGAGTCGCCTCCATCCAGTCCGCACGCCGGCCGGCACCTGCACCTGCTCAAGGAGGAGGCGAGCGGGCTCTGCGCATGCTCACGCACGCGCACCCGGGAGCGGGCCAAGCCGAGGCTCTGCTAAGTGCGCCTGCGCGGACCGTAGCGTCGGGGTCACGTGGATGCTGGGCTGGCGAGCCACGTGCGCGGGTCTGCAGAATGTCCTCGAACGTTCATAAGCGCCCGCGGTGTTGCAGAACCCCCGAGGGCCTCGGATCGGCGTGTCAGGCTTGGAAGGCACCCGCAGCGCTTCCGGGGAGGCGGCCGCCTTCTGGCCCGAGAGCACAGTTTTCTTCGGATGCCAGTCAGTGCCAGGCACCAGAGGCAGCACGTGGCCCCATGGCGGGCAGCGGGCATGGCAGGCGGAGAGCTGGAGGTGGCCACGGCGCGGTCATGGGGGGCGCCCCGGCCGCAGGATGGAGGGGGGTGCTGGGGATCGAGACGGAAGGAGCCGGGGAAGGCCGTGTAAGGGCCAGCAGATGCCACGAACAGAGTTTCGATTTACTGTGTAAGTGAGACAGTGATGGAAATTAAACCTAAAAGTGCCTTTTGAGTCCTTTTCTTCGGAGAGCCGGTGGTTAAACATTTGCCTTTACCGCTCCTCACCAAACCGTCGGTGATCGGGGGAGACAGTGCCCCGTTTACGTTTGAGCGCTGTGGAAATAGGAACCTTTACCGCCTCCTGTCCTCACGGTCACTCGTGGGAGCACCGCAGGAAGAGCCCTGTTTCACAGACTAGAAGAGTCCTGCCCGTCCCTCACCTAGCCCTTTAAAGTTTACCAAGCACGTGCATTAAATTATCTCGCTGCCCCCCCCCCCCCCAGGGAGGTAGGTGCTGTTATTGCCCCTTCTATTTCACAGATGAGGAAAGGTAGGGGAGCAGAGGTGAGTGACTTGTCCAGGGTCACACAGCTAGTAAGTGTCAGAGGCCTGGCCCTCTAGCCACACCACCACCTGGAGACCTCTTGGTCTTTTTTTTTTTTTTTTGAGGGTCCTGGCAGTCTGGAGAAGTCTTTGGAGTCCTCAGATTCATGTTTTTAATTTAATAAAATAAAATTTTATATCAGATTAGAAAGGAAACCAGTTTCATGAAAATAATTGCCAACTATTTATAAAAACAAGTTCATGGTCCCCAGTTAAGAACTTCTATTCTAATGACTGGTGGCATCCTGTGAATTTGGAGCAAGGAGCTTCTCCTTGCTTAGGGGGCCCCTCTATTCTGTGAGGCATTTGTAAATCTGTATGTCTCCTCTCACTGCTATAGTTTGAGTCCAATTCAAAGGGCCAGGAGGTCTTTTCAGGAATGCTAGGGTCACATGCTAATAGAAACTCCAGTTCATGTGTCTGGGGTGCTTCCCATCCCGTTTGATGGCACTGATTCAGAAGCATTCTTTATATTGAGCTGACATCTCTCCCTGTAGCTATTCGGCCCCCACTCAATTGTGCCTTCTTTTATCACATGGTTCAAGACACCCACCTCCCACCAACTCCCTACTCATTTTCTTCTTCTAAAAGGTAAGTCTCCCCAGCTCTGTGTCCCCACCCTCCTCCAAATATCAGCTTATCAATCTTCTTTCCTGACTCCTACAGTTAAGTATGCTGTTCTCAATAACATGGGATCTCATCAGAGAAGCAGTAGAGGGTTTAGAATCAGGAGACCTGGATTTGAAGCCTAGTTTTTGTGGCCTTGAGTATGTTGCTTGGCTTCTCAGGGAAGGGGAGTAGGTAATTTCCCTATCTGTAAAATGAGGGCCTTGGCTCAGATGACCTCTGAGAGCCTTTCTGGTTCTAAGTCTATGAACCCCTAAGGCCCCTCGAGTCTGGAGGAAAAACCCACAAGTCAGAAAAGCCTGAAAAAGCAACTTTTACTAGAGGCTTTGTCAAGAGCAGGGAACAGCAGGCATTCTCTGGTGCAAGGTCTGAATTTAGGGCCTATTTGTTGAAGTTGAGCCGGGTTAGAAGACCTCTCAGTCGCTTCACCCAGCTGGATTTGGTAGGTATTTGTTCACTCTGAGTGGTCTGTGCTGATGATTCCCCTGTCCCATTATCACAAAAGGATCCATCTGAAGATAGAGAGTCTCTTTCCAAGTCCACAGAAGCGTAGCCCCTGGTGAATCCTCTGTGGTCAGACCCTTTGGCCTCTTCTGTGTCCCAAGATCTCCCAGGGAGACCAGCTTGGGATATTTCTGAGCTCCCAATCCCACTTAAGTCAGGATCCTCCTGGCATTGCTTGTGGTTAGAGACAGAAGTTGCTGAGCTGGCTTGCCTTGGGGACCAGAGCATCTTGTTCATAAAGGCTGTCCCCAGTCTCAGAGCTACAGCTCGTAAAGGTCCTTTGGTCCTGCCTGGGGAATTGGAGGAAGCCCCTGGCTCAGGCATCTTGCCTCCCTGAGACCAAAAAATCCTTTTTCTTTGTTCTGGCAAGAGGTGAGCTTCTGAGCTGTGGCTCTGTGGGGTGTCCCCACCAGAATCACTTATGTTCTGCAGTTGAGAGGCTGAAGGCATTGACCAGTGACACACCATTGCCCAGGGCAGAGCCTGGCTGTCTTGGAAGACCTTTGGGTTCAGCTCCTTTTTGCAGGGATCTTGGGGCCAAGGCATCATGCCGGCCCCAGCACCTGGGCTCCCTAGTTTCTCAAAGACTTCATGGTCTGAGTTAGAAGGGCCCGGCATTGGCTCCGAGCTGCTCCCCCTGTTTCTAGGAAATGCCTCCTCTGCAGCCTCCTGACTATCCTTCCACTTCCTGGCCTTGGCAGATGGGGAATCTCTGGTGCTGAATCCTATCTGCTCCCCAGGGGTACCTCCATAGGCACAGTCTACAGTGACTGGCAGCATGGCCCGAGACAGAGCCTCATCGCAGAGATCTTGCAGCTCCCAGAGGTTTGGGGACTGTTTGGGCCCCTTAGCTCCATCAAGGCTGATGGAGAGGCCCCTCGTGTCTGGACAGCCTGGGTCATTTTTCCCTTTCTTCTTTCTGGGTGGCACAGGCAGCTCCTGGGCTTCTTTCTCTTGGCATTTGAGTCTTTCCTTGAATTGGATAACTGGCTGTAGCACAGGGTCAGCGGTGCCATTGGCAGCCTTTGGGAGGTTCAAACCTCGGCAGGCGGGGTGTCCCCCTGCCATGCAGCTGCTTTGGGTGGCCGTCTCTCCCAGGGTAGGCTTACTTTCTTGTATCCTTGACTCTTCCTTCTTGGTCTCCTCCTCTTCTGTGCTGGAACACTGCATGCCAGCATCAGAAGGTGAGGAGGGCCCCATCAGCTGAAACAGCCACTCGGACTCCTGGATCCTCCGGGGGAGACCCCACTTCAGGTGCGCGATTTTACGTCTCATGAGAGATTCCAGAAGGAGCCGGGAGCTCTTCTTTAGGGTTGGCTGCTTTGGGGGCATGACGTGAGTCGAAGTAATCTCCTTGGAATCAGTATCTGAGGGTAGTGCAGCACAGTCACTGTCTTCTAGGGGTATAGCTAAAAGGGGAAGAGGATTCAGAGTCTGACTTTCTTGACTCCACCCTGGGAGAGGTGTATCGTGGTGACTGAGCTCCAGGGCAGTGCCCCCAGCTTGACCACACTGGTGTTGATGCTGACCTGACACGAGACCAGTGCCACCTCCTGCCCCATTCCCCCTTCCAGGGAAGTCCTCATGGATGTCTTGAAGACTTTCCTTTCTTCCAGGGGACTGGAGACCCTCCCATATTCGGACTAGTGGCTGTGTCAGAGGAGTGGTGTCAGAGGACCCCTCAGTAGCCTCCAGTTCCTGTTCTGAGGCTTGTGAGGCAGTGTCTTCCAAAGCTGGACCCCATGGAAAGCTGGAGTCTTTGTAGGTGGGACTTTCCCCTCCCAAGCAATTGGTTTGAGAACCAACCTCTGAGACATCATCACCGGCAAGCAGCCCCTCTTCCACTCCCAAGGCCTGGGTCGTCAGTGTGTCTTCATCCCTGGCCAGCTGTTGGTGGTCTCTCTCTGGTTCCTGTGCCTCTGGCTCTTCCACAAGCTGATCTACAAGCATGCGGGGTCCTTCTCCAGGCAGCAGAGAGTGACAAGGCGTCGTCTCAGGAGCTGATGGGGAATCAGAAAGCGAGATTTCCTTCAGGACCGGGAGAGGTGCTGGGAGGATGACAGGCATTCTCTCTAGGGCCTGCTCCATCCAGCCCGGCCCCTCCAGCACTTGGGACTGGGGGACCTTGCAGAGAAGATGAGCCTGGATATTGCAGAGCCCCCAAGCAAACTGCCAGCCCCCCAGGACATGGAGCTCCTTATGGTGCTCCTCCAGACACCTACAGGTGCTCGGAAAGAGTGGGGAGCAGATACCGGGCTCGCCAGATTTCTCAAGGCCTGTGTGTCCAGACAGCTGGGAGAGCAGGAACTGGGCCCAGGATTCCCGGAGCTTCTGGGGTGGTCCCCACTTTTGCCGGTGGACTAACTTCTGGACATGAATTTCCAGGCGCTTTTGGGTGCAGGGACAGATGGAGAGCCCAGGAGATGGCACAGGGATGGCTAAGCGGTACCAGGGAGGCACTGCCCACTTCAGCAGTGACACCTATGGGACAGAGAAGGAAGATAGCATCAGGACCAGAGTGGGTTTGTCATGGCCTCTTCCCCATGTCCTAACCTCCCACAGAACCTAACATCTAGCAGAACCCTCTAGGAGCCCGACTTTCCCACACACTAGCTGTGTGACCTCGGAGAAGCCTCTCCCCGCTCTAAACCTGTTTCCTCAACTATAAAAGTCAGCTAAAAGATCCCTGAAGACTGCTAGCTCTCAATCCTACTGTCTCTCTGATTTATCTCTGTAACAGTGCATGTCAGTCAGCCCTCCTCTGTTTCCACAATCCCTGCTGGGTCTTATTACTACCTTTCTTGACTGCAGATCTTCTCCACTCTTTGTCTGCTCTAGTCTGTGAGAAGTCCCATTTCCATAGTTTGCAAAGCACTTTTCTCACAACCCTGTGGTGCAGATAAATATAATCCCCATTTTCCAGATGAGGAAATCCTTCCGTAGCACACACATTCATCCTTTCTAGCACCAAGTCTCCATTATTTTCATGTTCTAGCCCCTTTCACTCCCCACCCCACCATGGGACCCTACCTCTAGTGGGTTCTCAGTATCTTTGGACTTGGTGACATGGTTGGGCAGGGAAGAATCCATGAACAAGCTTTTAGTAATGACTTTCTATATGCCAGGTAGCCCTGCACTAGGCACTGAGGATCCAAAGACAAAAATAGTCCCTGCCTTCCAGGAGCTTACCTTCTGTGGTGGGAGACATGGATACATGTAAGTGTGTACAATGTCAACATGAAATAATCTGGCAGATGAAATATTAGCAACCACAGAGAGTGGGAAAGGCCTCAGGGATAAGGTGATGCTTTAACTGAGCTTTGAAGGAAGCTCAGGATTCTAAGAGATGGAGGTGAGACGGGAGGGACATTTCAGGTATGGAGGACAAGACTGTGCAAAGTTGTCTTGCTGGGAAATGGAATGCCCAATGTGAGGACTCGCAAGAAAGCCCATTGGGCTAAAGCACAGAATGCTCAAAGTTGGGTGGAGTGCTATAGGCCCAGAAACATAGACTGGGTTCTAGATTTTGAGAGGTTTAAATGCTAAGCAGAGGTCTCCAGTGCCTAGAAGAGGACTGGAACATTTAATAAATGTTTGTTGACCAACTGAACCTAGAGGTAATAGGGAACCAGTGGAATTTATTGAGAAGGGCAAGTGACATGGGCAGATGTTTGCCTTAAGACAATCACTATGGCAGCTGAGGATGGACTAAAGGAGCCCAGAGAGGCCTATTACAGCGATCCAGGTTAAAGGTAATTTAGGAGAAAAGGCAGAGACTTGCCTGAGCTCTACAAAATTCCCTTTCAAATAACTTTAAAATAATGCCTCCAAATGAATTCTGGAGCAGAACCAGCCTCAAAAGGATGGGGTGAAACAATTTTCCAGACCAAAACAATTTAAAAGGTCAGCAGAAAGGTCTATCATCCTACTAGGTGAGAGAGGAGCGCAGCACAGATAATGCCTGTCAATACAGCAGCAAAGCTCTAGGCCCCTGCTCCCTCCATAGCAAGCCTTGGGGGCAACTGAATCAGTAGCTTCTGTAGCTCTCAGCCTATCGACAGGAAGGGGGTTATACAACTGATCAGAAGGAGATTAAAGGGGACACTTTACTGGCATTGGATGCAGGACTCTGTTGCATTGCCTATACTTGGATCCAGGTTGCAGTCCTGGGTCACAGCCCTGGGGTGAGAACTCTGACACATCAGAGCTTGTAACCAAAGGGGTAGGGACACTGGTCACAGTTGCAGGGTGGAAAAGAATGATTGTGGTCTCTCACAGATCAGAGTAGAGGCCAAGACAGTAGTAAACACACCTCTCGTTAAATCATACCACCTTAGAAGAACTGAAAACTTACAATTCCCAAAACTAGCTCTGAAAACAGCCACATGAAAAACCTTAATGAGACAGTGCCCCCACCCACCCAAGGAGCAGAACCCAACTTTAGCATAAAGTTCAAAGTCAAGAAATTGGCTGGAACAATGGGCAAACAGCAGCAGCAAAAAATGCCATAGAAAGTTACTATGGTGTCAGGAAAGATCAAAAACATAACTCAGAAGAAGACAAAGTCAAAACTGCTACATCCAAAGCCTCAAAGAAAAATGTGAATTGGACACAAGCCCCAAAAGAATTCCTGGAAGCACTCAGAAAGGATTTTAAAAATCAAATAACAGAGGTATAGGAAAAATTGGGAAAAGAAATGAGAGTGATGCAAGAAAATCAGGAAAAAAAGAATCAACAACTTGGTTAAAAAAATACTAAAGAAAATAATTCCTTAAAAATTAGAATTGGGCAAGTGGAAGCTAATGACTCCAAGAGACATCAAGAAACAAAGAAAATCAAAAGACTAAAAAAATAGAATCCCATTGGAAAAAGAACTGACTTGGAAAATAGATACAAAAGAGATAATTTAAGAATTATTGGACGGCCTGAAAGCCATGATTTAAAAAAAAAAAAGTCTAAACATTATCTTTCAAGAAATTATCAAGGAAAACTGCCCTGATATTCTAGAACCAGAGAGTAAAATAGAAATGGAAAAAATCTACTAATTACCTCCTAAAATATATCACCAAATAAAAACTTCAAGGAATATTGTGACCAAATTCCAGAGATCCCAAGTCAAGGAGAAAATATTGCAAGCAGCCAGAAAGAAGTCAGAGATCATGGAGCCACAGTCAGCATAACACAAAATTTAGCAGTTTCTACATTAAAGGATAAGAGGGCTTGGAATTCTGGAGAGCAAAAGAGCTAGGATTACAACCAAGAATCGTCTATCCAGCAAAACTGAGTATTATCCTTCAGGGGGAAAAATGGATATTCAATGAGATAAAGGAGTTTCAAGAATTCCTGATGAAAAGACCAGAGCTGAATAGAACATTTGGTTTTGAAATACAAGACTGAAGTGCAATAAAGCATGGTAAACAGGAAAGAGAAATCATAAGGGATTCAATAAGGTTTAACTATTTACATTCCAAGATGGGAAGATGATACTTCCAAGTCCTAAGAGCTTTATCATTATTAGAGAGAAAGAGTATACATGGACAGAGGACATGGGTGTGAGTTGAAAATGATGGGATGATATCTAAAAAAATTAAGGGGTGAAAAAGAGGAATATACTGGGAGAAGGGGGAAGGCAGAAGTAGAATGGAAAATTATCTCATGTAAAAGAGGAGCAAAAGAGCTTGTACAGTGGAGGGGAAGATGGAGGACCTGGGGGAAGAGTGCTTGAACCTTACTCTCATTGGAAATGACTCAAAGAGACAATAACACACATACTCAGTTGGATATAGAAATCTATCTTACCCTATAGAGAGGACGAGGTTAAGAGAGCGGGTTGATAGAAGGGAGAGTAGATTGGGGGAGGCTTTAGTTAAAAGCAAAACGCTTTTGAGGATGGACAGGGTAGAAAGGGAGAGAGAAAAGGGTACCTGGGTGGGGATTGGATACAGAGAAATACAGAGTTATTAATCATAACTAAAAAAATTTCTACAGTAAATTTCTCTGATAAAGGCCTCATTTCTCAAATATATAGAGAACTGAGTCAGACTTATAAGACTATAAGTCTTTCTCCAGTTGATAAAGGGTCAAAGAATGGGGAGTTTTCAGATGAAGAAATCAAAGCTATCTATAGTCATATAAAAAATGCTCTAAATCACTATTGATTAGAGAAATAAAAATTAAAACAATTCTGAGGTACCACTCAACAGCTATTCAATTGGCTAATTTGACAGAAAAGAAGGAAAATGACAAAATGTTGAAGATGTGGGAGAGTTGGAACATTAATTCATTGTTGTGGAGCTGTGAGCTGATCCAACCATTCTGGAGAGCAATTTGGAACTATGCCCAAAAGGCTACAAAAATGCGCATCCATACCCTTTGACTAACAATACCACTGCTAAATCTGTATCCAAAAACATTTTTTTAAAAAAGGGAAAAGGATCTATATGTACACAAATATTGATAGCAGCTCTTTTTATCATGACAAAGAATTGGAGATTGAGAGGATGCTATAAATTGGGGAATGACTGAATAAGTTGTGGTTTATTATTGTGATGGAATACTATTTTGCTATAAGAAATGATGAGCATGATGCTCTCAGAAAAACCTGGAAAGATTTACATGAACTGATTCAAAGTGAAATGATCAGAACCAGAACACTATATACAGTAATGGCAACATACCCAACTGTGAATGACTTAGCAATTCTCAGCAATACAATGATCCAAGACAGTTTTGAAGGACTTATGACGAAAAATGCTATCCACCTCCAGAGAAAGAACTGATGGAGTCTGAATGCAGATTGAAGCAGACTTTTTCTTTATTTTCTTTTGGGAATTATTTTTTTGGTCTATGCTTTCTTTCACAACATGACTAATATGGAAATATTCTTTGCATGACTACACTGTATATAACCTTTATCAAATTGTTTGCCTTCTAAAGAGTGGTAGGGGGAAAGAATTTGAAAATCAAAAAAAAGTATTTCAAAATTTATTTTTTCATGTACTTGGGGAAAAATAATTATTTTTAAAGGGTAATGAGGAAGCTTAAAGACCTTTGACTCCACATACTCAGTTTATGAGACATACACTTGGGACTGGTTAGCAGCACCTTTTCCTTTTTTTTTTTTTTTACTTCATCAATGCCTTTTTAACAAAATATAAAAATAATATTTATACTATTGTTTCCTAACTCACTTCCTAAGAATCCTCCCCTCTTCCCCACAACCTTGATTGCTTCTGGTCATAATGAAAAACAGTTAAGCAAACTAAACATGATCTGGAATTGCAGATCTTGCTTAAAAGGAGACTTTGGAGTCCAACTCCTTCTTTATGCAAATGAGGAAGTTGAGGCCCAGAAAAAAAGTGAAGCTACTTCCCTGCTGTCATCAGAGAATTTTTCTAGTTTGGCTCTGTTGCCACAATTTGTTTGAGACAGCAAGTCCCATCAGTAGCTGGAGCCTGAAGAATTTAGCTGAGACGCCAAACTTTAGCTCCATTGATTAACTAATGGGTTACTGATGAGAGAATTTCTGACTCAGCTTTACTACCTTCATTCACTTAAGCATGTCAAGTAACAAATGGTAGCACTGATGTTAATGGTTAGTCTGCAAATTTCAGCTTTATCCCTGGTGTTTACTGACCAGTTTATAAGTTTACCTGATGTAAGTCTTTCTCTTTTCCTCTCTGTTCTTTGATATATAAATCTTTACCTTCATCTTTTACCCTCTGTACAACTCTGCTGTGATCACCCTACCTAGGTAACTAAAATCTATATAAGCAGCAGTGGGCTGCTCAGGGCCCACTGTGGGTCTTTGCTGAGCACATCGTAAATCAGTTATTAAAATGTTCCTGCTTGTCCCTAAGTAGGATTGGCCTCAGTACCTATAGGTGAAGCGTTGGACAATTTTTATGTTATATGCAACATAAAGTTGACAGGTTAAAATAATGATAATGTTTTCTTAAGCAAGATAACTTTTTTAAGTAATCAGTGTCAAGTAATGGAATAGGGCATCTTGAGTAAAGTTCAACCAGAGGATTGTTTGGAGGGAGTGAGGATCTTTAAGCTAGAGAAGAAAGGCTTTAGAGAATGACTATATAACTGCACCACAGAGGTCATCTGGTACAGCCCCTACTTGAAGTATGAATAGACTCATGAGGTAGGTGCTGCTACCATCCTCATTTTACAGATGAGGAAACTGAGGCTGGCAGAAGTGAAGTGACTTGCCAAGAGTCACATACCTAGTAAGTGTTAAAGGTCAGTTTTGAACTTGGGTCTTCCTGACTCCAGGCCTGTTACTTTGTGCCCTACGTTGTCCCCTAGCTACCTGCATATTCTACTTTGGGACAATGCTAATTGTTAGGATTTACTTCCCATTTTCTTTGCTCTTTTCTCTGTCTCACAGTATTTTCCATCTTTTCCAAACACCTCCTCTGATCACTGTAGCCCAGAGGTTCCCAAACTTATTTGGCCTACTGCCCCCTTTTAAAAAAAATTACTCAGCACTCCCCTGGAAATCTACTTTTTTTAACCCTTGGGTACTGCCTTTTGACTGAGTCTAAGTTTTACAGAACAAATCCTTTTCTTAAGCCGATTTGTTCTGTGAAGTTTGGATTTAGTCAAAGGGCTACACTTGAAGATCTAGAGGGCCTCATGTAGCCTGAAGGCTACAGGTTCCCCACCCTGGCTATAGCCTGTCCAGTAGTTTGCATTCCCACTAGGAAAGAGGATGGCCTGTCCTTAGAGGACCCAAAGACCTTTGATTCTCAAAACTCCAGCACCCTCCTAGAAGATAAAGGGGTGGAAGGAAAGGCAGAGAGGTAGAAGTGCTTATACGCAGGACTCTGAGGAGGGACAGGGCCTTTGGAGGCAGCACCATGTGATGAAAGGACAGTGACCACAATAGGAGAGAAGCCCACTCCCTGATGTTGGCATCCTGGACAAAGGCCTGATTGTCCTTCCCCTGATTGTAACCAACGTTCCCTGACCCACATGCTCTCTGGAGAGTCCACTGGCCTTCCTTCTAGAGAACTAAACCTGCATGTGATGTGCTCTGTCTAGCTGCCAGCCTTCTTTTCAAGACTAAATTATCAGGGAATAATAGGTCAGATAGGCATGAACCAGTGGTAAATAACAACCATCAACCAGTCTTTCATAAGGGGGTATTTAAAGGAGTCAAGGGAATGATGAGAGCCAGAGGAGTTCAGACCATATCAAAGATCTCAATGACTCATTAATCATCAGCCTTCTTTAATGCGATGTTAAAGGAACAAGAAGGGGCAATTGAGTGGCAGAGTGGATAGAATACCAGGTCTAGAGTCAGGAAGACCCGAATTCAGATCTGACCTCAGACACTACTAGCTGTGTGGCCCTGGGCAAATCACTTAATGCCTATCTCATCTCTAAAATGGAAACACTGAAGAAGGAAATGGCAAATGACTCCAGTGCTTTGCCAAGAAAAAGACACAGATGAGTAAACATTTCATGAGACCACAGGACCTTGAGTTGCAAGGGACTTCAGACATCATCAGGTCCATCCCCATCATTCTGCATCTCAGGAATGTAAGGCCTATCAAGGAACAAGGACCTTGGCCCCCCAGTTTGGTAGGAACTTCTGGAACCATTCCAGGCTAATTCCTCATTTTTATGTGAGGAAAATGAGGCCAGAGATGCTAAGTGACTTCCTCCAGCTCACATAGTTGGATCCCAAATCTAGACCTGGAATGTACCAAAGAGACGATCTCGTCCAACCTCCTCCCCATTTTAGAGAAGAAGAAACTGAGACCCAGAAAAACAAAGTGACCTGTAGGCATACTGTGTGGGGAGAGGAGATCAGGATCTGTAAAGGTATTTGGAGACTTTTCATTAGATAGAGAAGGACCAAGGCTACCAGCTGGGCCCTGTGGCTCCCAAGGCTGGACTCTTCTTGCCTGGGCCCCTAGAGTAAGTGCCTGCTGACCAGCTTCCTCCTCTAGAGGCTTCTCTTTAAGTCAGGAGCCTGCAGACCCATTCTCTGCATCAAAGAAGATGCTGAGGATTGCAAAGAAAATTAACTATGATGAAGTAAATATGTCATCTTTTCCCTGGTCCAAGTTCACAGGTTCTCTCAGTTCCTCACCTCGGGGCCCTTCTTCTTGGTGGCCGGGTTCTTGGGGCCCCTGAACCTCTGCCGAATTTGCCAGAACAGGAAGAGGCAAAGGATGAAGAGGTTGCCGCAGCAGCGGGGGTCTCCGCAACCACAGCCATCCGTCAGGAGGCCCTGTACAGGCTCCCACGACTTGCCCCAAAAGCGTCCAAACAGTGCACAGATGCCCAATAGCGGCAGCAACATTGGGCACTCTCAAGGGCCAGGGCCTGAGCCAAGGTGGGCGATGGTGTGGCAGAGGAAGGGGCAGAAAGGAGGTGTTAACAGCTTGCTCCTGGGTGCTCAGGCTTCACATGGGGTCATCACTGCCTCATAGAAGCCCAGGTTACTGAGGCTACCTCACAAAGGGGCTGCCCGCCTCAGCCCCTGACTGGTTGTCTGGTGGGGCCTCAGTGGGGCCTGCCTGGAGACTTTTTTCCAAATGAGGGCAAAGAATTCTTCTGAGGAACCCATTTTCAAATATTGCTGATGGCCCAAGAGCAGTGGGACAACTCAGGCACCACACTGGGGCATTTGGAGGCCCAGTCCATTAGGAAAGGCCCTGAAATGTACCAGAAAAGCCCTAAACTCAGAGGCAAAAAATGAAGGCCCAAATCCATTCTCTGCTGCCCTTGAGCACCTGGAGTCATTACCTTAGGAAGCTGAGCTTTCCCCTCTGGTAAAATGAGGGCCCTGAAGCCGACTGCCCCAAAGTCTCTTGCTGAGGCCTTCCCAGTTCTGACAGTCACTCTTAGCTGTTCTGAAGTCTGACACGTCACTCTCAGCTTCAGTAGTCTACATTCTTTCTTCCTGTGTTCTAAACTCTCTTGCAGCTCTGACATCCTAAATCTTAGGTCCCTCCCGCCATTCTAGCCTGGAAGGTTCCTCCCATCCCTAATCCACCATTCAAGGCCCCCCTGCTATCATGCTCTGTCCTGAAGTTGCTCCTGACTCTGTTGGTCCATGTTCTAAAGTCCTGACTCTGACTTTCCAAGTTCTAGGGTCCCTTCTACCTCTAAATTCAATGAACACTGCCTTGTGCAGAATTCCTGCATGTGACCCTTGGATGGGGGAGGGAAGGGAAAGCCCACTTAATGCCCCAGGAGCTTAAATTCCTGTGATCTACAATAGGGATAATACTCCCTTGGTTCTCTGGGTATTTTGCTGTCCCCTAGGAGGCAGCCAGAGCAAAGGCCACTTAATAGATGCTTCTGGTAGACTGATGCTTTCCACAGCTCAGGCCCACACAGCCACTGTGTTTAGAAATCTGCTTTTCTTTGTTCTCTGAACACCAGGCATTGGCCAAAGAAAGGTCCTTTTCCTGGCTATTAGGGTGGTGGAGCAGGGGATCCAGCACAAGCTATAGACCCAAGAAATTGCACTGCAGATTCTTACTAGCTGTGGGATTCTGGGCAAGTCACTAGCTTGTCTCTGTAACCACTGTGTGCCTAAGTTTTCTTATCTGTAAAATGGGAATAATAATACCACCTGCCTCACAGGGTTGTTGTGAGAATCAAATGAGACAATGTTTGGCATAGAGTAAGTGCTATGGGAGTGTTTGCTAGTATTGTTATAACCTTGTTTTTATTTGGTCTGGGCAGCTGGATGAGGTAGTGGATAGAGCACTAGGCCTGGAGTCAGGAAGACTTGACTTGACTTGACTCGTCTGACCTCAGACCCTTCCTAGCTGGGTGGCCCTGGGCAAGTCACTTCACCCTGTTTGTCTCAGTTTCCTTACCTGTAAAATGAGCTGGAGAAGGAGACGGCAAACCACTCTAGTATCTCTGCCAAGAAAATCCCAGTGGGGTCAGGAAGAGTCAGACATGACTGAAAGATGAGCCAACAACAGATTTATTTGGTCTGTGCTTTTTGTTGCCTGGGCAAGATGTATATGGCTCCTAGGCTTTGGAGATGTTGCTTGTGGAAGGAGTTGAATGTCTGGGATCTTGCCCACTGCTCTCCAAGGCAGACTAGGACTCCTGCCCTGAGGGGAGCAGAAGGGCTCTGAAGCTGGCCACTGTTCTGCAGGCTCTGAGAGGGCATTGGACCAGAAGAACCTTATCAATTTGCCCCTCTAAACTCTGCTGGTCAAGGGGCACAGTTTTTAGGTTCAGAACAAAAAAGTCATTTCCTTGGACTAGCATGTCCTTAGCTTCCTTGCCTCCCTACCACATGGTGTTACCCAAAAGACCATCGCAAGTGTAAATCAGAGAAGTTACATAGCTTCGAATATAACAGAAAATGCACGAGGGAATGAGCTCTTTAGATGGGAGTGAGATGAGTGAGATGAGGTCTGGCTCTGCCAGGACAAAGGCCCTGATCTCTCTGAGGCTAGAACTCCCTGAAGGCCTCTCACTAGGGCAAGGGGCATGCTGAGAAACCAGCTTCCCCAAGTGTCTTTCACTTCCAAAGTCTTTTTTCTTTCTTTCTTTCTTTTGTTTTTTCTAAGTGTTTACTGGTGTCTTCTCACATCATCATAGTTATCCGACAGATCTCTCCCACAGAGCCATGCCACATAACAAATAGTATTTTTAGAGGAAAAATTATTACCACAACTGATGGTATATTGTGTCAACTTGAAAGTTTGGTTAAAGGAGGCAAACAGACTAGGTGGCATATAAATTCATATTGTTTATTCCCTTAAAGCTAGCCAAAGCTAGCGAACATGTATGTATGAGGAGCCAGAATGTGAATTCTGACTGACTGATAAACGAATGACCAGCCTTAAGAACAATCGCAATCTCAAGATGTCTATGTCCCTTGGATGTATGGTCTCCATACATGTAACCATACCATGAGAAAGGAAGTTTCTTAGTTGAATAAGTCATAAATACAAATTGACAATTGACAAAGTAGTGTCAATTACAATCCCAGGATATGTGTTTCCCTTGGATACCAAGATAATAGAAGCCTTGCTATTCTGGTTGCTGGCATCCTGTCCTTAATGGTCACAAACAGGAAGAATGCTCCTTGTCAGCCTTATCTGGTCCTAAAGTTGCTGACGCAGGAAAGGGCATTTTTAGAGCAAAGCAAAGCACGTCTATTTGATTAGTTCAGGCTTTGGCCCTTATGGGGCCAAATGATCTGAAATGATTATCAGTTGAAAAAGTTTGAAAATACGTGCAAGTCTGCCTTTCTTTCCCCATGTGTCTGTGATTCATCCCAAAGAGGATGGGTCTCGCATGATTCTCTGAGAAGGACTGGCTTTCTTCTCCAAAACTCATGAGCCAGTGGGCTCTTTCTGCATCACCAAAGGAAGCTCAGTCAGAGTCATCTGCATAAGAAATGCCTGGCCACTTGTATCCCAGCACTTGGCCCTGTGCTGCCTGGCAGATACTTGATGGATTGATGTCTTCAGTTCAAACTCTAAATCTAAGACCCTATGAATGAATGAACCAATCAGTCAGTGAGCATTTATTAAGTACTAAGTGACAAAACTAAGTGCCAAAACGCTGGAGATTCCAGGCATTTGCCTGGTGCACAAAGGACATCTATACTAGGTGCTAGATTCTGGGTATGCAGAGAAAAAGACATCGCTTTCAACTCCCTTTTTACAGAGGAGAAAACTGAGGCCTGGAGAGGCCAGGTGATCTGTCCAAGGTCACACAACTTTTAGGTAGGCAGGGTTCCATTCTATTCCACTGGTATTCATTGAGAGCTTGCTGGTTGCAGAGGGCCCTGGGCCAGGCTTTGGGGCAAAGGCTGAAGGAGCTGAAAAACAGCCTCAAGAGAAGCCACTAGAAGTGGCAAAGTCTCAGAACCCAGTGGGGCAGGAGGGCAGCTATGGTGGCTGGTGAGGAAGCATCTGTCTCAAACCTCCACCAGTTTTCTTTTTAAAAAACAAAACCTAAAGGGGTTTAGTGATGCCTTTGGTTTTTAAAGTTAGTCATTTCAGTATCTAACCCTGGCCTCCCCTCTGAGTGTTCCTTGAAACTGAACTCTCTCTTGTGACAAAGACTTAAGAGTTTGGCTCCAGTAGCTAGTGTCCATTCTGATAAAACAGGCCACATTCTCCATTTAGAGTCACCAGGTGGAGCTGCCATTTATGGTGTTCTTTTGGTTCTGCTATTATTAGTCTGTGAAATCCTAGGCAGTCCCTCCCCTCCACCTCTCTGAGCCTTGGCTTCCCTATCTGTACACTGAGGGAGTCTGACTCCTTCAGGAGTTCTTAGCCTTTTCTGTGTCGTGGCCTTCTTGAAAGTTAGGGACAGCTGAGTGGCCCAGGGGATAGAGCACCAAGCCTGGAGTCAGGAAGACTCAGACACTTCCTAGCTGTGTGACCCTGGGCAGATCATCTCAAACGCCTCTGTTTCCTCCTCTGTAAAATGAGCTGGAGAAGGAAGTGGCAAATCACTCCAGTATCTGTGCCAAGAAACCCCCAACGGGGTCAGGAAGAGTCAGACATGACTGCAAAGACAGAACTCCTTAGGCATTCTGGTGAAACCTATGAACCACTCTCAGAATCATGTTCTTACGTGCATACAATAAAATACTTAAAATAAGGAAGGAAAATAATTATATTCAAGTCAAGAAGCATTTTTATAGTGTCTACTATAAAATATACAGTGTCAGGGACTGGGGGTTATGCATGGAGATATACAAAAGGACAAATAATTGTGACCCCTGCCCTCAAGGGTCTTACAGTCTAAAGGGTAAACGGTGGGGGGAATGTGTCAGCAACTGTGTGTGTGGGGGGGGCCAAAATCTTAAGGGCAGTAAAACGATTACAATTTAAAGCCACACTAAGACTATTGGAACACGTACCCAAACAAGATTCCCACTGGTTAAATCGGACTTCATCCCCAGAGGGAGGCATGACCTTTAAGGGGAGTCGAGCAAACCTTGCAGGAGGTGAAATTTAGCTGACCTGAAGGCATGGGGAAGCCTGGAAGCCCAGACTTGGAAGCAGGGAAATACTGCTGAGGCACTGGGGACAGCGAGTGGAAAAGCATGGAGGGGGGAAATGGGGGTCTTGTTAAAGGAACCGCAAGGAGGCTGCTGCTGCATGGAAAGTTGTTAAAGTGTGTGTGTGTGGTGTGTGTGATGTGTGGTGTGTGATGTGTGTGTGGGGTGTGATGTGTGTGTGTGTGTGGTGTGTGATGTGTGTGATGTGTGTGGTGTGTGTGTGCGTGTGTGCCTGCGTATGTGTGTGTGTGGTGTGTGTGTGTGTGGGGGGTGATGTGTGTGGGGTGTGTGTGATGTGTGTGGTGGGTGTGTGCGTGTGTGATGTATGTGTGGTGTGTGATGTGTGTGTGTGTGTGGTGTGTGATGTGTGTGGGGTGTGTGTGATGTGTGTGATGTGTGTGGGGTGTGTGTGCGTGTGTGCCTGCGTATGTGTGTGTGTGGTGTGTGTGTGTGTGGGGGGTGATGTGTGTGTGGTGTGTGATGTGTGTGTGGGGTGTGTGTGATGTGTGTGGTGGGTGTGTGCGTGTGTGATGTATGTGTGGTGTGTGTGGTGTGTGTGATGTGTGTGTGGTGTGTGATGTGTGTGGGGTGTGTGTGATGTGTGTGATGTGTGTGGGGTGTGTGTGCGTGTGTGCCTGCGTATGTGTGTGTGTGGTGTGTGTGTGTGGGGGGGGGGTGATGTGTGTGGGGTGTGTGTGATGTGTGTGGTGTGTGTGTGCGTCTGCGTATGTGTGTGTCTGCGTATGTGTGTGTCTGCGTATGTGTGTGTGTGGGGGGGTGATGTGTGTGGGGTGTGTGTGATGTGTGCAGTGTGTGTGATGTGTGTGGTGTGTGTGTGCGTGTGTGCGTCTGCGTATGTGTGTGTGTGTGCGTGTGTCTGCGTGTGTGTGCGGTGTGTGTGCGTGTTCCCGGCCCCCGGTTAAGACCCCCTGGCCTAGGGACCTCGACGATCCTTTCCGACTTTGATCCTGCAGCCCGGGGGTCTCTGCGGAAAGCAGGTGCCGCCCCGAGGCCCAGAGCGCCGGCTCCAGGCTGGAGCGATCGCACCGCCGAGAGACGCACCCGTAGTACCACGACCCGGAGATTTCTCCCAAGGTTAAGGAGCCGAGTCCCCAGGCAGCGCACGGAGACGTCCGGCGGCAGGGGCGGAGGGAGGGGCGGAGGGAGGGGCGGGCCCAAGGGTTCCGGGCGTGGCTCCGCCCCCTTTCCCAGCAGCCTCCTCCCCCGGCCCCCAGCGGGGCCTTTTCCACTCCAGGCATCCTCCGTGAAGCTTTCGGGCCGAGAGGACTCGTCCTGCTCCCGCGATCCCAGCGCTCTTCCGACTGCAGGATCGCCAGGATGGTGAGTGATCCGGGCCCGAGGGGCTGGGGGGCGCGGGAGGCGCTGCGGGGCCCGGGCGGAGCCCTGGAAGTGGAAGCCTTTCCGGCGGCCGCTGTCGGAGGCGGGGCGGCTGCGAGCTCGAGGCTGGGGAAGTGGAAACATTGTATCCTCTGCCGGGCTCCCGGCCTTGTGGGGGTGGGGCGGAGGCTGTGAGAGTGGAGACTCTGCGTTCCGTGCTCCGCTCTCCGCCGCGCCCGCCCGGAGGAGACGCCTCGTGGAGTCGGGGCGCGGTGGCGGCCCTGGGGAGCAGAGGCCGAGCCTCGGCGAGTCCACGTGGGAGCGAGGCGGGAAGAGCCGGCCGGGGCGGAGGAGGCGGCTTCCAGTGGTCTCAGTTTACCCCGAGCACGTGGCGAAGCGTGGCCGGAGGCGGCCGCCCCCCGCAGTGTCGGCTTGAGGTCCGTAGGCAGCGGCGGGGTGAAAGGAGAGGGCCCGGGCGTGGGGCACCACGGTCCGAGTCCGGAAGTGATAGTAAATAAGTAGTGCGGCCCCGCTGGTCCGCCACGAGCAGCCGAGAGCCCGGCGTCCCTGGCGGCCCTGGGGGGCAGCCCTGGGCCCGAGGGAGGCACGTGGCAGGACCGGGGACCCCCGCGGATCCATCGTGCGAGGAGCCTGAACGCGGCCGAGGCTCGTGGAGCCCTGGGCAGGTCAGCGCCCACGGGCGGACGCTTGTCCTTGCGTGGAGAGCCTCCGTGGTTTGCCCAGGGCACCCTCCCTGTCCGGAGCCGGTGCCTAGGAGGCTGAGGACCCGGAGGGTTGTGGCGGGCTCCGAGGGTCAGCCGGGGCAGGAGCAGTAGGGAGCCCCTGAGGATGTCCGAGCAGGGAGGGAACCTGTGCCCTACGGGGCACATCCCGGAGCGATGGAAGGAGAGGAGCTGTTGGAGCTGCCTGGACCCCTGACTGGCCAAGCTGTGGGAGCAGGGAGGAGGCCGACTGGGAGGGGAAAGTGGAACTGGTCCAAAGGGCTGGAGAAGGGGTCCTGGAATGGACAGCATGGCTCTGAAGCTGAGCACGCTTGATGACTTTCCTAGACAGAACGAAGGTGTTGGACTAGATCATTGCCAAGGGCATTTCTGACTCCCAAATCTAGGAGGAATTGGGTCACAGCCCTGGCTTCCCTCATCCCCCCAGCCTCAGTTTCCTCATCTGTAAACCACGTCTTCTCAAGGATGGCAGTTTAAGGTTTTGTCTTTGCTTTCTTGTCGATTGGGGGTCCTTATTAAGGAAGGTTCTGGACTAAGGTTTGAGGGCCTCCTTGGGCCCCAGGAAGCAGGAGTTAGTCACTCTTGAGAGAAGGTGGAAAGGCATTCTGATCCCAGATCTTGGCCCCTACAGCTGGTGGTATTCTGGGTGAAGCATTCAATGCTGTCACCCATGAATGATGATTCTTTGGGACTTAGGCTGCTCCAGCTGGATGGAGAGCTGGCACTGAGCTCCATCCTCTTCCAGAGTCTAGGGCTTTCCCCACCAGGACAGGGCACCCTTTGACCCTTGGGCATTCAGGATTTGCTTCATTCTGTTGTGCTGTTCTTCAGACTGCCCCACTGGGGCCTGTCTCCCCCTAGGGGGTGGGGAATAGTCTTGGAGAAGGTCTTAGCTCTCTGCCTTCCCAAGTGGCGTTTGGGAAATGCTGTTGATTCCAATTGCTGAGTAAGCACTTCTCCCACTGATTAGTAGCATCCTTGTCCTAGGCTGGGGACTGGAATGGAAGAGGGAATTGGTCCCTGCACCAAAGGGGCTAGCTCTTTACCTATTGGAAACACAAAGTCAACACAGTAGATGTGCTTAGCACCTGGCCAATCAGGCTGGGCTTCTTGGAGGAGGTGCCATAAGGGAGCTGAGAGACTGTCCTCCAGGGACCAGAGCTGGCATGGCAGGAGGAGAATGCTTTGCCAACCTAAAAGCCCTCTAGAAATGCCAGCTGCTCTGATTATACCATCAGGAACCCTGATGGGCAGGGGGAGGGAATCACCTGGGCACAGGGTATACCCAGAAGGTCCTACCTTGCTTCCTCACTAGATGCTTCCCTGGCCCTTGAACTGTAAATTGCTGCTAATGAAGCCTTGACCCCCAATTCTCCTCCCCTTTCCTAGACTGAGGCTGAAGTAAACCCAAAAGCTTACCCGTTGGCTGATGCCCAGCTCACCAAAAAGCTTCTGGACCTGGTACAGCAATCCTGTAACTACAAGCAGCTCCGAAAGGGCGCCAATGAAGGTGAGGAGCTGGCTGGCATATGCCACTGGCCTTCCTGCTTGGTGGGGGTGGGGCAGGGGAGGGATCGGGCTGAGACTGGAGGTGAGGGAAAGCACGATGAAGGAATGAGCATCTGGGCAGAGCTCTGGGGATGCAAAGCAAGGCCGCCCCTGCCCTCAAGAAGCTCCTGTTCTGAGGAGTGGGTTGACACCCAGAGCTCTGCCCATCAGGGGACAGGCCTTCAGGAACTTTAGGGTATGGTAGGGGCGAACTAATTACTCCAGTGTTGTTTCTGATTCCGCTGACAAGTCTTGGAGTGCTTCTCGTAGGCCTGAAGGAGTGAGTGATTGGGTAGGGCATTTCTCACCCATTTCCTAATTTAGTCCTTAAGAGAGGGAAGAGGTCTGAAGTTCAGGGTTCAGAGCCCAGCTTGGCTCTTCCTTTGACTATTCTGTGTGACCTCTCCCATATCAGAGGGTCATAGAGCGGGTCCAAGCCTCCCATTTTTTATAGATGATGCAACGAAGGCCCAGAGAGGTTAAGTCAGCCTGCTGGTGATGGGAGGCAGAGATTGGGCCTCAGTTGCTGGCCCCCCATTCAGCTCTGGCTTCCATAGCCAAGTCTCTGGGTCATTGGCCCTTCCTTTTTCTATAAAATGACCTCATTGGGGCCTTCCCCTTTTTTGTATCGCGGGCCCTTTTGGGGACCTGATGAAGCTGATGGGCCAGTCCTTCTCAGAATAGTGTTTTTAAACATCTGGAGAAAATGCTAGACTTCATGGAGAGAGGTTAGTGAAAATGAAAGTGTCTTTCTTTTCCTCATTCAAGTTTGTGGACCTGGGATTCAGAAACCCAGCTGGACCAAGCAGCCCCTTTATCCCAGTAAGTAGGAAGGCTGCACTTGAAACAGGGAGCCCCCGTGATTGGAAGGGGCTTGGTCCAGCCAGCTCATCCTCCTCACTGCTTGGAGGGGCTTCGTCCTTCTCATGCTTCTTCCCTTTTCTTCCTCAGCCACTAAGACCCTCAACAGAGGTATTTCCGAGTTCATCGTGATGGCTGCCGATGCAGAGCCCCTGGAGATCATCCTCCACCTCCCACTGTTGTGTGAGGACAAGAACGTCCCCTACGTGTTTGTGCGTTCCAAGCAGGCACTGGGGCGGGCTTGTGGTGTCTCCCGCCCTGTCATTGCCTGCTCCGTCACCATCAAGGAAGGCTCCCAGCTGAAGCCCCAGATTCAGTCCGTCCAGCAGTCAATCGAGAGACTCCTAGTCTGAGCCTGCCCCACTGGCTCCACTGTCTGTAGGGCTCGGCTAGCAATCTGACCTGGGAGGGCTGTGATCATGTGGATTGTAGGGAGAGGGTGGCAGCAGAGACTGTTTCTCAGGTGACTTTCAATGTTAAACATTTTTATGGCTGGTAGAACTGGTTGGCTGTTTTTTTTTCTTTCACTCTCCTTTTCCCTGTTCTTGAAGCTTCTTTTTGTGGTGGTCATTTCTGCAGGCCCTGGGGTCACAGAGAGCTTGACCTTAGGGTGGATGGGGGAGGGAAGGAAGGTCCATGTTCACAGTTGTCCCCAGCAGCCACCACATGTTACCTACAGAGGAGTGACAGCTACCATGGCACTCCTTCCTGGCTGTGTCTGGCATACATTCCCTTCCTCCGTTACCAAGAATATACAGAAACCAGACCATCTTCCACCAAGGTGCTTGTCTTGCACCTCAGCAGGCTGGACCAGTTTCATAACAGTTATAGGGATTTTAAGTCTCCAATTTACCTTCCCACAGCTGTGGGCACAGTCCTGGCGTTGGCCTAGATTGTGACCCAGACCTGGAGTCTCAGGAGTGCAAGGGTCCTTCCGTTCTCTCTCAGCCTTACTTCCTAACAACCTTCTATATTCTACATCCCTGAATCTAAATCAGATTTTAGAATTTTTTTTTTACAGTGCTACATTTTAAAAATTAAGTCATTTTTAAATCCATGAAACGAAATGTGGAGAATCACTTAGACAACTATTGAAATGCAAATGTGAATGTTTTTTCAGAAGTTCAGAATTCCTGATTCAGGTCATTACAGCCTCTTGGAGAAGCCACTTCTGGGCTTGAATTGTCTGTCTGGGAACACTCATCTCACAGATGGGCCTTGCAGTGCAGGTGCAGCAAGCCCAGGGTACAAAAGACAAAGGGGCAGGAAGGGAATCACCCCCATAAGACTAGGCCTGTGCTTCCAGTGAGGAACCTCCCAACTCTGCCCACTGCCCTGCCTCCATTTCCTTCTGATGGTCAGGGTGGACTGAAAAGCATCTGGGTCCAGATCCCTGCCACAGTGGTGGCAATGGCAGCCTCTGTCAGGAGAAAAGAGAAATGCTTTCAAATGACTTAAAAGTAGGAGAGACTGTGGTTCCAAAGAAAGGCAGTTCTCTTTATTGGTAAACAGTAAACAGGGCATGGTGAGGATGAGACTCCTGGAGCCCATCAGGCCTACTGGAAACGTTCCATCAGCAGGTCCAAGAGCTCCTGCTTCTTGGTGCTGTTGGCCTTGAGCTGGTACATGCGGCAGGCCTCTTTGAGGACAGGCACTGTGAGTTTGCCCAGGGTGCCCTTCTGAACATGGGCCTTGAGCTCCTCCTCAGACAGCTCGAGCTTCAGCTGTTTCTCTCCAGGACCACCACTGTCTGTAAATGGAAAGGGAATGAAAGGATGCTAGGGGAGCCATGGCTCTGCTGAGCACCTCTCCGTTCAAGTCACTACTATGGGCAAAGAGCCAGCAGACCACCTTTACTTGAGGAGAGGCTACAGGCAGGGGGCATGTGAGGATTCTGAGGGAACACATGCCAGGTGGGGGGGTGGGGTCAGCTTGGGGCCACCCTGAACAGAGTGATGGGAAGCCATGGGCCTTCTAAGCAGAGAACAGCCAGGTGGAGGGAGGGAGAATGGAAATGGCTTCTAGGTGGATGGGAAGGAGGGTGGCACTGACATGGAGGGAGAATCACAGGTCCAAGAGGGGTTTTTGAACAAATAAGGGGGGAGGGAGAAGGCATAAAAGGCTCTGAGGAACATTTTATGAAACTTGTGATCTGGGAGTCTCCCACTAGGATGGAATGTCAGCTGGGCACCAGTAGGGGCATGGGAGTTATGGCAACAACGGGCCAGCCAACATCATCCATTAAGCACCTACTGTGTGCCAGGCACTGGGCCCTGCTTTCAGCAAGTGGCCCTCTCTTTATGTAAGAAGCACTGGTCAATGAATCCTTGTGAGGAAAATCAAAGACAGAATGGACTCAAGGAAATAAGGGGGTCCCAATACAAGGAATGAGCTTGACAGGCAGATCCAGAAACAAAAATGATTTAAGTTCAAAAAGGTAAATTAAGAACAATCTGTTGTCGAGGAAACTGGAATGAATATAAAAGGGAGAAGTAATCCTGGGAGATTGGTGGTGGGTGGTGGACAAGGACAGAGGCCACAGAACTCACACCTTCCTGGCTCTGAGGCTAATTATCTCTTGTGCTAATTAATCACAGAAGATTGACACAAACCAGGGGGAGGGCAGACCAAGACCCTGACACCCACCACACCACCCTGCCCTTCCTGCCCTCAGCCTGATGAACTTCTAAGTGCTGATAAGGCAAGCAGAGCAGACTTTCTGGATGAGGAGCTGCCCCACAGCTCACCTGGTTTCCTCTTTAGGGCCTTCCTCTCAGGGTTGTAGTCAGGGGGGTAGACGAGCTCCTTGAACTCCTCCACCAGGCTGCCCAGTCTGACATCCATCTCTTCAACTTTGGGCACTGTTTAAGAATGGAAGGAGGTGGTGAGAAGGGGAGCCCAAAGGATCCAAGCTGGAGGGCAGAGAGGCACCTCGGAAGCTTGGTAATCAGAGCCTTCACCGAACAGAGAAGGAACCTAGGGCCAGAGAGGGGCAGGGCGTGCCCAAAGTGACAAGGGCTGTGGAGGGGATAGGATTTGATTTCAAGTCCCGATTCCAGAACCTGCCTTGACATTGGTCTAAGCCATTTCATTTTATTTCAAAGACTGGGAAATTAAAGCTAGAAAAGGCATGATTTGCCCCAATTAGAATTCAGGTCTTGAGACTTGCACCAAGTGAAGGGGAGTTGGGCTACCCAGAAGGCTCCTGCCATGTCCTGCTGGCCAACATGGCCCCATGGCTGCTGAATCTGACTGCTAAGAGCAGCCTAGGGCATGCCAATCCTGGCACTGTGGGTGGGAGGGGGCCTACACCCAGAATCTTCTACTCTGTCCTTGGGGCATGTCCACACCACCAGGGGGCATGGAGAAAGGACATCTCCCATGCCACCCAGAGAAGATATTTCTCCCATCACAGGGCTTTACAAACTGGAGCCCTAACAACAAATAAAAGCAGTAATGTTTTAAAGCAGTCCCAAATACTCCATAACTCAATTGTGAATCTGTTCAGTCAGAGAGCTACAGCTAGTGTTCTGGTCATCCCCATGGAAAGTCTCCAGCTGGACCTGAGGAGACAGCTCCTCCACTCAGAGCCAGACCTGCAGGCCTGCTCTGCCCAACAAGCCTGGAAGGCTGACCTTCCTCCAGCCCGGGACAGCTGAGCGCCAAGCACGGGCTGGAGCCTCTGCCAGTTCAGACTTGGGTGGGACTGAGGCTGCATCCCTACAGTGGGCTCCTGCTCCGTCCTCTGTAAAATGAAGGGGCTGAGCCAGACGGTGTCAGAAACCTCATCTAATTCTGACTCCAAGGTGAATGCTCCAATTCAATGGTTCTCTCTACCCTGTCACTTCAGGCAGTCACTCAACCAGTATTTAAATGAGTGTGGGCTATGTGTCAAGGGGTCAGAAGAGCAGCTGCCCTCAAGCAGTCCATACTCTTAGAAGGAAGACACCATGCAAATGTATAAGGTGGATGAACCATGGCCCTGTTGGAACCCCCAGGGCAGACAGCCCTAATCCCAAGCTAGACAGGGCTTCAGACATCACCTGTCTTAGAGGTGAGGGAGCCCAGGGAGGACAAATGACTGCCCTGGGTGGGTAAAGCCCAGATGGGACACAGAAAGCTTCCCTCCCTGCCGTCCTGTGGTCCAGCCTCCCTCACCAGCTGAAGGAAGTGTTTCTGTAGCCACATCCCACAGGGAGGCCTGCAGACAGGCCAGAGTGGAGCCAGAATAAGGAACGCCTTGGACCCTGCCCCTCAGTCCCCTGGCAGAGTCCAGAGCGAGCACCCTCAAAACCCCCATGGGAGGAGCCCAGCACCTTACATGTCAGGTCTGGTGCATGCTCACACTCCTCCTTCTCCAGGGCCAAGGCCTCCAGGTTTCGGAAATGCTGCTGCAGCACAGGGTTCTCAAAGCTGTCACTCCTGGAAGCCAAAGCCCAGCAGGGCAGATCCATGATGAGCAGAGACTGGCACCAACACACAAAGGCGCCCCACCGCACCCAGCCCTGCAGTCTTGTTGGGGGTGGCAGGCCAAGGTGCCAATGCAGGGAAGTGGGGAGGTGACCCAAATGGCATCCCTTTTATCTTCCCCCCATGCCCGCCCCCGATGCAGGCAGGCAGAAGCACCACTTCTGTGTCTGCTGCTGCTGCTCAATCACCGTGACCCCAAGCAAGCTATGCTCTCCCTCTGTGGGGACTGGAGTGAGAAGGTCTCCCACATGGGCAGGATGCTGGTCCCCACAGAAGGGGCAGAGAGATGGAGGCAGGAGGGTGGTCTGTAGGCCCTGTGGCCACTTTAGTCTATGTGAGAAAGGGTAAAGGTGACACTGGCTTTGCATCCCACTAACATCTGCAGAGACATTGAAGGGGCCAAGATGGAAAAGTCAGCTCCTTGGTCTGAGATGGCCCAGACTCTGTGCTCTGACATCACCCCTGGCTCTATTTGTCCATGTTTACTTTCTAAAGGGTATCCAATCCCATTTAATAGCAGCAGCAGCTGCTTCTCAGAGGCCTGAACAGACAGCAAGAGCCTATTGGCACCATCACTGCCCATCTTTGCAAGGACTCTAGAAAGGGGGGAGAGCACAGCAATGGCTCCTGGGACAAGCCATTCTGCTTCAAGGTAAGAGAAGCTGGGAGTTCGCTCCTTTTGTTGGATGGCTTTTCCAAAGTAACAAGAAAACGGCCCGGGCTAAATGAAGTGACCCCAGAAGATGTCCCTTAAGGGGATTCCCAGCTCCTGAGAGCTCTGCCTGGCAAGCACCTTGGTGAGGGGCAGGTGGTCTATCCCTGCAAGGCTGGCCACCGAGGGATGAAGCAGCTTAGCTCCTGTGAGGGCCCGCCCCACTCTCTGCTTCTGTCCTTGGCCTGATGCCCTGCTCCTCTCTCGAGGTGATCCACACTCACCAGTACTTGAAGCGGAGTTTTCGGACAATCGCCTTCATTTTGTCCACCTGCTCTGGGTTGGCGGTGACTTTCTCAGTAAATGGTACCTTCCTTTTGTCATCCGCATAGGGCAGGAAGACGAGCTGGAAGCCTGCGGGTATAAAAAGCAAGATCCCAAATGCCATCTGCCCAGAGCATCCCAGGCAGGGTCTAGAGCAGCGTGTGCAGCACCTTGGCCAGAACAAAGAGCTGATGGTAGAGTGGCTGAGGCTGGACTAGCCACAGCAAAGGCATAGGGGCTGAGGTGTGGTCGAGTCTGCTTACCTGGAGGGGTCACCTGAACTCTCTGGGCATCTAGCTCCTCCTCCTGCGGTACCAGGGCCACAAAACATGGGGGGCAGTTTTGACGGGGGGTGTATCTGCACAGTGCCAACACCCTCTTCTCCAGGCACTTGGTGAGTAAAGCAGCGAACAGTGTTGTACTTCCTGGGGTGGGAGGGGAAGCCCAAAAGGTCAAGATTTCAAATGATTTGCACAGCTGTGGTCCTAGGCAGCTGGGCCAGGAGTCAAAAACACCTGAGTTCAAATCTGATCTCAGGTATTTAATAGCTGAGTGAACCTGAACAAGTCACTGAACCACTGTCTGCCTCAGTTTTCACAACTGCAAAACGGATGTAGTAACAACCCTTCTCTCCCAGGTCTTGAGGATCAAATGAGATATTTCTAGCATGCTTAGCGCAGTGCCCGTCATGCAGCAGGTGCTCAGTAAAGGCATCTTCCACCTCCCTCCCCAACAGATAAGAAGATCTTTTTAAAAATCAGATTCCAAGGTAGAGGGCAAGGCCAGGAAACCCCAAAACACCCTTATAAGAATAGTCCAGATCTTCAAATGCAGGTCTCCAGAGAATCATAAAAAGGTAAACAGAGGGGAAAAAACAAAAACAAAAACTTGCTACTTAATTAGGGCAAACTGTTTACCTCCCTGTAAGGGAAGATGATACCTGTTAATCTTGAGAACTGTGCAGCTATTATGATAAAAGGGATATATGTAGAGGGAACGGGCATAAAGTAAATGATGTCATGTCAAAAATATGATTTAAGTATGAGAAGGGAATGTAATAGGAGGTGTGGAAAGGGGGAAGCAGAAAATGGCAAATTATATCACAGGAAGAAGTACAAAACTATAGTAGAGGGAAGGAGGGGAGGGAGATGAGCATTGTTTGAGAGGTACTCTCATCTGATTTGTTCAAAGGAGGGAACAATAATCTTAAGTAGATAATCCTAACTAGCTCTATAGGTAGTAGGAGGGGAAGGGGGAAGAAAGGGGAGGGTGGCTAAAAGGGAGGAAAGAAGCAATAAGAGTAAAGGGGAGTAAAAGGGAGGGGGGCTAAAAGAAGGAGGGGAAGGCTGCAGGAGGAGGGGGAGAAAAGTGAATACTATTGAGGAGGGGAAGGGAGACGGGAGAGTTAAAAGCACAAATGGTGGGAAAGAGGGTGGAGGGAAATACACAGATTGTAATCATAACTGTGAATGTGAATGGAATGAACTCTCCCATAAAACGGAGACGGATAGCAGAATGGATTAAAAGCCATAATCCAACAATATGCTGCTTACAAGAAACATATTTGAAATGGGGGGATACACATAGGATAAAGGTCAAAGGATGGAGCAGAATATATTGTGCTTCAGCTCATGTAAGAAAGGCAGGAGTAGCAATCCTAATCTCAGACAAAGCAAAAGCAGAAATAGATCTAATCAAAAGGGATAAGGATGGAAACTATATCCTGCTAAAAGGCACCATAGACAATGAAGCAATATCATTACTAAACATGTATGCTCCAAGTGGTATAGCATCCAGATTCTTAGAGGAGAGGTTGGGGGAGTTGAAGGAAGAAATTGATAGCAAAACTATACTAGTGGGGGACCTCAACCTCCCCCTCTCTGAACTCGATAAATCTAACCTCAAAATAAACAAGAAAGAGGTTAAGGAGGTAAATAAAACTCTGGATAAGGTAGATATGATAGATCTTTGGAGAAAATTAAATGGGAATAGAAAGGAATATACCTTTTTCTCAGCGGTACATGGAACATTTACAAAAATTGACCATGTACTAGGACATAAAAATCTCACAATCCAGTGCAGAAAGGTAGAGATAATCAATGCATCCTTTTCAGATCATAATGCATTAAAAATTACATGTAATAAAAGGCCATGGAAAGAGAAACCAAAAATCAATTGGAAACTAAATAATCTAACTCTAAAGAAGGGTTGGGTTAAAGAAGAAATCATAGAAACAATCAAAAATTTCATTCAAGAGAATGACAATAGTGAGACAACATACCAAAACTTATGGGATACTGCAAAAGCAGTTATTAGGGGAAGTTTTATATCTTTGAATGCTTACATAAATAAAATAGAGAAAGAGGAGATCAATGACTTAGGCTTGCAGTTGAAAAAGCTAGAAAAAGAACAAATTGAAAATCCCCAAGTAAATACCAAATTAGAAATACTGAAAACCAAAGGAGAGATTAATAAAATTGAAATTAAGAAAACTATTGAATTAATAAATAAAACCAATAGTTGGTTTTATGAAAAAACTAATAAAATTGATAAACCTTTGGTCAATCTGATTTAAAAAAAGAAAGAAGAAAATCAAATTACTAATATTAAAAATGAAAGGGGTCAACTCACCTCCAATGAGGAGGAAATTAAAACAATGATTAGAAACTATTTTGCCCAACTTTATGCCCACAAATTCGATAATCTAAACGAGATGGATGAATATTTTAAAAAATACAAATTGCCCAGATTAACAGAAGAGGAAGTTGAATACTTAAACAACCCCATCTCAGAAAAAGAAATTGAACAAGCCATCAATGAACTCCCTAGGAAAACATCTCCAGGGCCAGATGGATTCACAAGTTAATTCTATCAAACATTTAAAGAACAGTTAATTCCAATACTACATACACTATTTTTGAAAATTGGGGAAGAAGGAGTCCTCCCAAGTTCTTTCTATGATACAAATATGGTTTTGATACCCAAACCAGGAAGAGACAAAACAGAGATAGAAAATTATAGACCAATTTCCCTAATGAATATAGATGCAAAAATTTTAAATAAGATTTTAGCAAAACGAATACAGCATCTTATCACGAGATTAATACATTATGATCAAGTAGGATTCATACCAGGACTACAGGGCTGGTTCAATATTAGGAAAACTATTAGCATTATCGATCACATCAACAACAAAGCTAACAAAAACCACATGATTATCTCAATAGATGCAGAAAAAGCTTTTGACAAAATACAACACCCATTCCTATTAAAAACACTGGAGAACATAGGAATAAAGGGAACTTTCCATAAAATAATAAGCAGTATCTATCTAAAACCTTCAGCAAGCATTATATGCAATGGGGATAAGCTAGATGCATTCCCAATAAGATCAGGGGTGAAACAAGGTTGTCCATTATCACCACTATTATTCAATATGGTACTAGAAATGTTAGCTGTAGCAATTAGACAAGATAAAGATATTCAAGGAATAAGAATAGCCAAAGAAGAAACTAAGTTATCACTCTTTGCAGATGATATGATGATCTACTTAGAGAATCCCAGAGATTCAAGTAAAAAATTACTTGAAATAATAAACAACTTTGGCAAAGTTGCAGGTTACAAAATAAACCCACACAAATCTTCTGCATTCCTATATATTAGCAACAAAGTCCAACAGCAAGAGATAGAAAGAGAAATCCCATTTAAAGCTAGGGTAGACAGTATAAAATACTTAGGAGTCTACCTGCCAAAACAAACCCAGGGATTATATGAACACAGTTACAAGACACTTTTTGAACAAATAAAGTCAGATTTAAGTAAGTGGAAAAACATTAGTTGCTCATGGGTAGGCCGTGCTAATATAATAAAAATGACAATTCTACCTAAATTAATTTACTTATTTAGTGCCATACCAATTAAACTATCAGACAATTACTTTCTAGAGCTGGACAAAATAATATCAAAATTCATTTGGAAAAACAAAAGGTCCAGAATATCAAAGGGACTAATGAAAAGAAATGCTTGGGAAGGTGGCCTAGCGCTACCAGACCTCAAACTGTACTATAAAGCAGCAATTATCAAAACCACTTGGTATTGGCTAAGAAACAGAGAGCTAGACAAGTGGAATAGACTTGGCACTCAAGATGCAGTAGGCAAGGAATATAGCAACCTTCTGTTTGATAAACCCAAGGACCCCAGCTTCTGGGATAAGAACTCATTGTTTGACAAAAATTGCTGGGAAAACTGGATAACAGTGTGGCGGAAATTAGGCATAGACCCATACCTGACACCGTACACAAGAATAAAGTCCAAATGGGTACATGATTTAGGTATAAAGATTGATACCATGAATAAACTGGAGAAGCAAGGAATAGTGTATTTATCAGATCTATGGAGAAGGGAAGAATTCTTTACTAAAGGACAGATAGAAAGCATTATGAAATGCAAAATGGATAACTTTGATTACATTAAACTGAGAAGTTTTTGCACAACCAAACCCAATGCAACCAAAATCCGGAGGGATGTAGTAAATTGGGAAAGAATTTTTACAGCTAAGCTCGGGGATAAAGGCCTCATTTCTAGAATATATGGAGAACTGACCCAAATGTATAATCATACAAGTCATTCCCCAATTGATAAATGGTCAAAGGATATGAACAGGCAATTTTCAGAGGAACAGGTTAAGGCTATCTATAATCATATGAAAAAATGCTCTAAATCACTATTGGTTAGAGAGATGCAAATCAAAACAACTCTGAGGTACCACATCACACCTATAAGATTGGCAAACATGACAGAACAAGAAAATGATAAATGCTGGAGAGGATGTGGGAGAGTTGGAACACTAATTCATTGTTGGTGGAGCTGCGAGCGCATCCAACCATTCTGGAGAGCAATTTGGAACTATGCCCAAAGGGCTACAAAAATGTGCATACCTTTTGACCCAGCAATATCGCTACTAGGACTATATCCCCAAGAGATCATAAAAATGGGAAAGGGTCCCACATGTACAAAAATATTTATAGCAGCACTCTATGTAGTTGCCAAAAACTAGAAGTCAAGGGAATGTCCATCAATTGGGGAATGGCTGAATAAATTATGGTATATGAATGTAATGGAGTACTATTGTGCCATAAGAAATGATGAACAAGAAGACTTCAGAGAGGCCTGGAAGGACTTATATGAACTGATGCTGAGTGAAAGGAGCAGAACCAGGAGAACTTTGTGCACAGCAACGACCACAGTGTGCGAGAGTTTTTTCTGGTAGACTTGGAATTTTTTAGTAACGCAAAAACTTCTTATAAAAAAAAAAAAATCCCAAAGGTGGTTCTCAAGGCAAAATGCCTTCCACACTCAGAGAAAGAAATATGGAAGTCACTCGCAAAATGTAGCAGATCATGTTTGTGTATGTGTATGTGTTTGTGTATCACGTTCTGATTTGTTATACGATTTCTTTCATTTATTTTAGTCTGACTACATAGCATGACTATAGTGAAAATATACTCAATAGGAAAGTATATGTAGAATCTATACAGAATTGTATGCAGTCATGGGGAGGGAGGGGGGTAGTGGGGGGTAGGTGGGGGGGGATAAAATCTCAATTGTATGGCAGTGATTGTTAAACATTAAAAAATAATAAAAAAAAAAATATATAAAAAAAAAAAAGAATAGTCCAAACAGCCTGGTCTGAAATGCTGCAGAATGAAGGAGATTGAGAACTTAGACAGTGCAAAGACACACAATCTGGGAAGGCCTGAGAACCCCACCTGGAGCCAGGGCCAAGGACAGCGAGGAAACCACCCGATGGGCAGAGCCATCTGGGCATCTGCTTGGTGTCTCTGTATAGCCTTGGGAGAAGAGCTGGGGGTTTTCGCCCCAGAGAAGTGGGAGGGAGAAAAGGAAATGTTTGAAAAAAAAATCAATTAAGAAAAAATGATTCTTTCTTAACTTGGTTTCCTCTCCCTGGGATCCATGCCAGCAGGAGCCTCCCTTGCTAAGGAGACTCAACGGCATCAGCTCGTTCCCCTCATTAGAAAGGAGAACCAGCTTGGGCCCTGATAATAAAAGGATCAGACTCATACATTCTGAAGGAGGAGAATCTTGGCTCACTCTGCAAACCAGGGTTGTTGTTTTTTTTAATTTTAATTAAATTTTATTCTTGTCAGACAATGAAAATCTGCCTTCTCTGGTCCCACTCACTCCATCTGCACTGAGAAAAACAGGAAAATAAAAGCCCTATTAACAAATGTGTAGCTGAAGCAGCTAGGTAAGGAAGTGAACAGAGTACGGGCCCTGGAATCAGAAGCCGCTGAGCTCAAATCCAGCCTCACACTTGACACTAGCTGTGTGACTTTGGACAAGTCACTTAACCCCAATTGCCTTGCCTCCCCCCTCCAAAAGAAACAAAACAAACACACGTGTAGTTAAACAAATTCCTGCATTGGCCATGTCCAAATAACACCTATTTCCAGCTGCCCTCTGAATCCACTGCCTAGAATTGCATTTCATCATGAGTCCTCTTGAATTGTGGCTGGGTCTTGGTGACCTTGCTTTTTTACTATTTCAATCACTGTATTTCAATAAAACAGGTTTCCTCTGTAAGTGCATCTATTTTATTTCATTCATTTAAAAATGGAATCCCAAACAAATTAGTGGAGCAAGGAATAGTGTATTTATCAGATTTATGGAGAAGGGAAGAATTTTTGGCTAAAGAAGAGATAGCATTATGAAATGCAAGATGGATAATTTTGATTATATTAAACTGAAAAGCTTTTGCACAAACAAACGTAATACAACAAGATTGGAGAGAAGCAGAAAACTGGGAAAGAATATTTGCAACTAGTGTCTGTGATAAAGAAAGGCCTCATTTCTAAAATATATAGAGAACCAAGTCAAATGTACAAGAATACAAGTCATTCCCCAATTGATAAATGGTCAAAGGATATGAACAGGGAGTGTTCAGAGGAAGAAATTAAAGATATCTATAATCATATAAAAAAATGCTCTAAATCACTACTGATTAGAGAGATGTAAATCAAAACAACTCTAAGATACCATATCACACCTATCACATTGCCTAACATGACAAAACAGGAAGATGATAAATGTTGGAGGAGATGTGGGAGAGCTGGAACACTAATTCACTGCTGGTGGAGCTGTGAGCTGATCCAACCATTCTGAAGAACAATTTGGAACCATGCCCAAAGGGCTACAAAAATGTGCATACCCTTTGACCCAGCAATATCGCTTCTAGAACCGTATCCTCAAGAGATCATAAAAATGGGAAAGGGTCCCACATGTACAAAAATATTTATAGCAGCCCTCTATGTGGTGGCAAAAAACTGGAAATCAAAGGGATGGCCATCCTTTGGGGAATGGCTGAATAAATTGTGGTAAATGAATGTAATGGAATACTATTGTGCTGTAAGAAATGATGAACAGGAAGATTTCAGAGAGGCCTGGAAAGACTTATATGAACTGATGCTGAGTGAAACGAGCAGAACCAGGAGAACTCTGTACACAGCAAAGACTACAGTATGCAAGGATTTTTTCTCGTATACTTAAGAACTTCATTGCAATGCAAGGACTTAAAAAATTCCTAATGGTCCTTTAAGGCAAAATGCCTTCCACATCCAGAGAAAGAACTATGGAAATCACGATTTGGTATGCTTTATGATTTCTCCCATTCATTTTAATTCTTCTACATAACATGACTCAGGTGAAAATGTATTTAATAGGAACCTATATAAAATTGTATGCCATCTTGGGGAGGGAGGGGGAAGATAGGAGGGAAGAAGGGGTAAAAAAAATCTACGTTACATGGTAGTGATTGTAGAACATTGAAAATAAATAAAATTAATAAAAAACACAATGGAATCCCATGACCCCAAAATGGCCAGAGTCCCCAGCTCACTCACCATTAACCAGGGATTCTTCTGGGTACACAAACAGAGAAGGCCTCAGGAAATGGTGCTGCTTCAGCATAAACAGAGGCTTGAAGCCAATCAGGACAAAGCCCGGCTCATCAAATCTCTTCAGCTCTTCTGTCTCCTCCTTCTCCATCACAATCTGACGGCCTCCATAGATCTGAAAGAAAAGAGGCCTTAGGAGGGAAGGTGAGAAGCAGGCTGAGGCTCAGCAGGCCACGCCCTCCACTGCTAAACCCCAAACCATGCTCATTCAGCCTGGTTCCAGCTTTGGGTGGCTGAGAACCAAAACCAGAATATGAATGACTACAGCAAGTCCTGCATCAGCTTCGTGGGCACATTTTTGTAGCAACAACTCAGGATCAAATAATGTCATGAACTCTGCCCAAAGGGCTGTAAAACTCTGCAGATCCTTTGACCCAGCAGTACCACTTCTAGGTCTCTATTCCAAAAAGATAAAAAAAAAAAAAGGGAAAAGTACAAAAATATTTACAGCAGCTTTTTGTGGTGGCCAAGAATTGAAATTTAAGGGGATGCCCATCAGCTGGGCAATGGCTGAACAAGTTGTGGTATATGAATGTAATGGAACACTATTGTGCTATAAGAAATGATGAGCAGGCAGACTTCACAGAGGCCTGGAAAGATCTATATGAACTGATACCAAGGGAAGCGAGCAGAACCAGAACACTGTACACAGCAACAGTAACACTGTGCGATGGCTGACTTTGATAGACTAAGCTCTCCTCAGCGATACAATGATCCAAGACAATCCCAAAAGATCCATGACGGAAAATGCTATCCACATTCAGAAAAAGGGTGATGGAGTCAGACTGCAGAACAAAGCAGACTATTTTCACTTTGGATTTTTTTCACAGCTTTTCCCTTTTGTTCTGATTCTTCTTTCACAACATGACTAATGTGGAAATATATTTAATATGATTGTACATGTATAACCTATGTCAGTCTGCCTGCCATCTTCAGGACGGAGAAAAAATTTGGAACTCAACATCTTAAAAGTGAATGTTGAAAACTATCTTTACAGACAACTGGAAAAATAAAATACTACTAAAGTAAAAAAGAGCAAATAATGTCATAAAGGAGCTGACTCCTTGCTGCCTCTGGCTCTGAAAAAGAGTGGCCCTTGTGGAATTAAGCCAAATGGCTGGAAGACAGCTGCTGGGAAGCCTGTCTCCTCCAAGACCGAAGTCATCCTCCTCTGCTGCTGACTGCCCCAACACCAACCCAAACAACGCGTGACTTTGGTCTCATGCTCTGGTCCTCCCAGATTCAGTCTTGTCTTAGCCTACAATTGTCCAAATCCTGGACGCTCTCCCACATCCTTTTCACAGAAGGCCACATTGCATTTAATATTCCTTCATCTTTGTATTGCAAAGTCCCCAAACAGATCAGAGATGAGAAGGGATACAGCCCCAGGACTAGAAGCAATTGTTCCACGCTCAGCCCCTGTGCCATCGGTCTCTGCTTCAGGTCACATTAAGCCACAAGAGGAACAGAGTTGGGCTGGGCAGAATGGGATTCCCCCACAGGCCCGTAGTGAGCCCTGCTCCCCAAACACTCTCACTCTAGTGAGGTCTGTAAGGGCTTCAGCCATCGTAGCCCAAGTGAGGACATGACCTAGGGAGAGCCATATCCCAGCAGTGGTCAGGGAGGCAATCTCCACTGGAGACTCCTGAAAACTCAAATTTGATTCAACCAACATGTATTAGGTACCCAGGGGTGCGAGGCATTGTTGCCAGACAGTGGGGTTACAGAGGCAAATGAATGACCTCTGTTTGACACCTTGGTGACACTGAGGTGGTTGGACCAGAGGTCACTGACACCTTCATCTTCAAATCGCAAAGCTCCAACACACCCGGCCCTACTGAGAGACACAGGCTCTCTCTGGTTATCGGTGCTCCAGTACACCCACATCCAAGACTACATGACTCCAGGGACTAGATCTCATTGTAAATTTACAGCTCAGCTGGAATGTGGAGGATACACATCTCGGGGCATGAATAATATGGGGATTTGTTTTTCCTGACCGTGCATGTCTGTTTTGAGGATTTTTTTTTCTTTTAAATGGGAGGCAGAAACAGGGGAAGAGAAGAGAAAATAAAAGCCTGCAAATTTAAAAGAAAATCCTCAAGCCTCATGGCCCATCCTTCCCACTCCCCATCCCCTGCCCAAGAAGCATCGAGGACTTACCTGAGCCCTCTTGGTGTCACTGGGCAGGAGCAAGCTACCCGTTTCTACATTAAATGTTCGGGTCTTGGCTTTCACCTGTTCATTTGTTTCCCGGTACAGCCTGACAGGAGAAGGCTTGAATGCCTTCTGGACCATATTGAAAATGCCGACAGTCAAGGCCACACCCTCGCCCAGTTTCAGCTTCAGTCTGAGGAGGAGCAGAGCCAGAAAGGACTTAATGATAAAAGTCGTAAGAGCAAGCTTCTAGGTATTATTTTAAGATTTGCAAACCAACTGACAATATTACCTCAGCTGATGCTCACAACAACCCTGGGAGGTGCCAGAATCTCCATTTTACAATAAGGAAACTCAGGCAGGCAGAGGGTCAATAACTTGCCCAGGGTCACCCAGCTAGGAAGTGTCTGAGGCAGGATTTGAATTCAGACCTTTGGGCTCCAGGCCCAGCGTTCTGTGCACTGTGGCACCTCCTTCGTCTCTGGTTAAGAGGTATGAGCCCTCCTTGATAAGTCCCTAGGACCCATTCCGTGCACCAGGTGTGGAGAATGCCCTGCTGGGGATATTTTGGGGAGCTCACTTTAAACATAGCACTTCCCAGAACATGAGGCTCTCCGTCAGGCTTATTTCTGCATCAAGGACCAAGTTCCAGAAGAAAATGCTTCAAGGTAACATGATGCAGTTCAGAGAGACCAAACTATAAGGCCCAGGACCTGAATTTAAATCCTGGGCAATTCACGTAACCTCAGTCTTCTCATCTCTAAAACAGGGTTTGACACCAAAGTGCCCCTCTCACTGGGTTGTGAAGAAAAGGGCTTTGGAATCAGCCCAATATGCTGGAGGGAGGACATCTAGTTTTCCTTGGAAGCCTGATGAGCTGTGCCCTCAGGACAGAGGACATCACACCTGGAGGGTCCTGGTAACCTAAAACGTTGAGTCAGAAGGACATTCTGGGTCACCAGGTATGGATTATCCGTGAAAACATCACAGAGCAGAGGCAGAGGAAAGAGACTGAGAGGTGCCCCGAGCCCTGCACCCATATCAAAGGGCAGCATTTGAAGGCTTAAGGGTAGGCCTTCTCTACCTTTTTTGTTCTCACCCCTACCTTTTATGAAAGAAAAAGTGAGAGACAGTCCACCACCATCTTTCTGCTTCAAGGTCAGAGTTTGGAGAGGGAGGAAGGCTCAGAGGAAACAAGAAGTTCAGAACCCCCTAAACTCATGGAATTGCCAAGAAGGCCCTTCACTCTTTCCAATAACCTTCCAAAGATGATGCCCAGACACCCTGGCCCAGAGCTAAGGGCACAGGCTAGCAGGGAGGTGGGAGGAGAAGCCTGTAATGACAGCAAACAGCTCTGGGAAACCTCTCCAGGCTGCCTCAAAGACTCCCTAGATAAGGAAGGTCATCAGCAAGGTCTGTGATGGGTTCTTCTGCAAAGAAAGGAGAAATACCTCCTTGGTTCATCCAACAAGTGCAAACATGAAACTCAAAGAGAATGTCTGCATCAAGAGACAGGCTGTGGTCCGAGCACAAGAGGGCCCAGCATAAACAGACCACCCTTGGGGCCCTTTCTGGGCTCACCTGGCCAGACAGCGTTTCCGGGTCTCCTTGGCTCGAACCTTCCTCAGGAGGTCTTCCAGCCTGCTTGACTCCTCAAAGTGAACCCCAAGGTTCTCATCATTGGCTGAGGTAATTATGTCCCTGTAGAACAAGGAAACATCAAACCCTCCAGGCTTCTTCAGGTTCATAAGGTCGAGGAAGATACCTGGCACCAGAGCAGAAGAAGGGATGAGGGCAAATTAGTACCTGCCACCCATAACCCCATTTGCCTGCCACTAATCTCAACTCTGTGTTTTAAAGGGCTACATTAAGCAGTGAGGTAGAAGAGCCCTGGAAAGAAGCAGTCTGAGCAGACACAGAGCTAAGGGCTAAGAGACTCAATGTAACTCCTGGAGGGCAAGGAGGTTTTCACTTTTTGTGCTGGAATCTCCAGAACCAAGCTCAATGTCTAGCACAAAGCTGGTGCTTACTAAATGCTGCTGAGAAAGTCCTCCTGTGACATATCTCATTCAAACCCACCAACCCTGAAAGGTAAGATTTTTACCTGCCATCTCTCTAAAGCACAGAAATAAGAGCTCTCATGGAGCCTGATCCCCTGCGTACCAGGTCCTGCCCAACATTAGCTCCCATGCCCTGGTCAGGGCCTCTCTCTGCAGGGCTGGACCTCAGTGGCTTCACCCACCTGTGTCACGGAGGTCACTGGCTTTGGTCTTGGCCTGACTGGCCTTGGCACTATCCTCGCCATGGGGATTATCATCATTGGTGAACAGCATGATCCGCTTGTGACTCAGCTTGAGTCGGACCCCACTGAAGAGGTTGGCGCAGACCCAGAGGGCTTTACTCAGGGAATAGTCTGAGCCATGGCCAATCAGTTCCTGGAAATGTTTCTCTCCTTTTTCTCCCTTAAACTGGTTGAGCTCACATATTCGTTTTGCACCTAGGTGTGGGGGCAAAAAGGAAAAAATCAACAGAAAAATAATGGGTGGGCAGCTCTGAGTTAGCAGGGCACACACCATTCATGAGCATTTATTAGCAACAACCATGTGCTGGGTATTTTGCTAGGCAAAAAAACCCACGGTTGCTGGCACAGCCAAGCCCCACTCTCAAGGGGCAGGGTCCAAGGATCCACCTTGAAAGAGGGAGAGAGAATCCTATCAAAAGGCAGGACACCTACTTGTTCGTCTTCTCCACCTCTCTCGGTTCAGAGAGAGATGAGTTGGAGTGTGATGAACAGCTGGAAGGGACCTTAGCTCATCTTATCATACAGTACAGAGTAGGAAGCCAAGGCCCAAAGAGTACCAGTACAGCCAAGAGCAGAGTCAGCAGCGGTCACCCAGGTCCTCAGAGCCCCTGTACCCCACATTCTTCCACAGAGTAGAAATAGCCTCGAACGTCTCAATGTGTCATACCTGGGGTATCCAACTCATGGAGAACGTAAACATTTTTGAAATTCACTGAGTTCTTGTCTTTGTCAGTGCCATAGAAGACCACCGCCAAGAGGTCTCGGTCGCTGCCAATGATCTTGCTGCTATACACGCTCTGGATACACTGGGGGAAGCACAGAGAAGGGACATGAAGGGAGAGTCAAGGCCAATCCACTCATCTGGCCCCTACTCCAGGCAAAGCCTGGGCTGAGTGCGGAGGACACCATGAGAAAAGCACGGAACTTGCAGGGTGCAGCAAAACTGAGAGATACCAATTTACAGAAGAAACCAACAAGCAGGATCCCCTTTGCTGGGTATTCCTGGGGGTACGGCAGGGTCCGTATTTCACAGACTTCCAGAGGGACGCTGGTCTAGCCCACCCATAGCAGGCATGCTCCCTCTACAGTAGCCGGAGATGGGGTCACTCAGCCTTCACCAGATGCCCTCCAGGGAAAGGGGAGCCCACCTCTTCCTGAGAAGCTAGGGGCAACTCTGTTAATGCAGCTCAGACCAGAGCAAATCGGGCACCTTATTTACCTTGAGTAAAGATGGAAGATCGAGAAAGGGTGGTAATAATCCTAGACTGAATATCCATGTGGTATGGGCCAAAAAAGGTTAAACCCAAAGTCTCTTCCTGGGAGGGAAGAGTCTACTGTAATTGAAAAGTAAAGATGGCAGCCTGTTTCCCAGGGATTCTAGTTCAGACAGTCATCACAAAGCCATCAATATGCTGGCTCTCTAGCCATGGTCCTAGTCCCGGATAACCATCCAATGTTATCAACTCCAGGAGGCTACGTTCTCCCTGCCATTTGAACCTGAAGTTATCCTTCACTTATGTAATAAGATGATGGAGGAAACAGACCTTAGACTTCATTTTTAAGAACTCTGAAATGCACTACAAACATAGCTTATTATGACTGTCAATTTGCTAAACTGTGCCTGGGCCAGCTGCGGTTCATCTGCTCCTTTTCCTAGAGTTAAGAGTAACAAGTCCTGAACACCCAAGCTGTGAGCAAAAGGGTCAGAGGGTGAGAGCACTTTGGGCTCCAGCCCACTTTGGGAGACCCGTTCTCTACCTCATCTTTCATGGAATTTGCTTCATGCTGGAACCCACCCTCCTGTGACTCCCCCAACATCACAGCCGCAAGCTCCTACAGGCACTCACAAAGCCACATGTGACCCTCAGAGAGCCCTTTTATTACTATCAGAATGGTCATTTGTCTTTTTTTTTTTTTTCAAACACTGTCTCATGGTTACCAGAAAGCAGAGGTATGAAGGGAATGAACAAGTGGCTAGCCCCCCATATCCCCTGAGAGTGCACACACATACACACAAACACACACATTCCTTAGCTTCTTCTGAGGTGAGCTACCAGGTAATAATGCCTTGCTGCCCCACTACTGTCTGAGAATAGGAGAGAAATCAGAAAAACTGATGAAATGCTCTCACCACACACATCAGAGATGAGAACTTTCCCACAGAAAAGCATCTGGGAAGCCTCAGTCACAGTGTAACCTCCAGGAGCTGATGTGATAGGAATGAAAATTCGAACAACAAAGTCTGTATCCTCTTCTGACAAAAACTGCAAGTTTGCAAAAACGGTCAAATCTAACATTTCCTAAACGTAATAAGACTGCACTCCCCAATAAAATGGGTTACCAGAACATATCAAAAAGAAAATGGGACAATTTATTATCTACAATATATGCAGAGATTTTATCATGCTTGAATGACAAAAAAAGATAGCCTATACACCAAATAATACCACAATTATGTTTATCAATGCAATGACCAACTGAAACCCCAGAGGGCTGCTCACCTGGAGGGGACAGGGGTGATGCTACGGTGTAGACTTTCGAAGACCTAGCAAATGGGTAGTAGATATGTTTTGCTGGACAATGATTATTTATTACAGACTTTTACTTTTTTTATTGGGGAGGAAGGGAAGGAAGAGGCTTCTGTATCCCAAACACCCAAAATAAATATTCCGTGGGCTCAGGCCATGGAAGAGCTCAAATAGGATTTTGAAAATCAAGTTAGAGAGGTGGAGGAAAAACTGGGAAGAGAAATGAGAGAGATGTAAGAAAAGCATAAAAAGCAGGTCAACACCTTGCTAAAGGAGACCCAAAAAAATGCTGAAGAAATAACACCTCGAAAAATAGGCTAACTCAATTGACAAAAGAGGTTCAAAAAGCCAATGAGGAGAAGAATGCTTTCAAAAGCAGAATTAGCCAAATGGAAAAGGAGGTTCAAAAGCTCACTGAGGAAAATAGTTCTTTCAAAATTAGAATGGAACAGATGGAGGCTAATGACTTTATGAGAAACCAAGAAATCACAAAACAAAACCAAAAGAATGAAAAAATGGAAGAGAATGTGAAATATCTCATTGGAAAAACAACTGACCTGGAGAATAGATCCAGGAGAGACAATTTAAAAATTATGGGACTACCTGAAAGCCATGATCAAAAGAAGAGCCTAGACATCATCTTCATGAAATTATCAAGGAAAACTGCCCTGAGATTCTAGAACCAGAGGGCAAAATAAATATTCAAGGAATCCACCGATCCCCTCCTGAAAGAGATCCAAAAAGAGAAACTCCTAGGAACACTGTGGCCAAATTCCAGAGTTCCCTGGTCAAGGAGAAAATATTGCAAGCAGCTAAAAAGACACAATTGAAGTATTGTGGAAATACAATCAGGATAATTCAAAATCTAGCAGCTTCTATATTAAGGCATCGAAGGGTGTGGAATAGGATATTCCAGAGGTCAAAGGAACTAGGACTAAAACCAAAAATCACCTACCCAGCAAAACTGAGTATAATACTTCAGGGGAAAAATTGGTCTTTCAATGAAATAGAGGACTTTCAAGCATTCTTGATGAAAAGCCAGAGCTGAAAAGAAAATTTGACTTTCAAACACAAGAATGAAGAGAACCATGAAAAGGTGAACAGCAAAGAGAAGTCATAAGGGACTTACTAAAGTTGAACTGTTTACATTCCTACATGGAAAGACAATATTTGTAACTCTTGAAACTTTTCAGTATCTGGGTACTGGGTGGGATTACACACACACATGCACATGCCCACACACACATGCACATGCACGCGCGCGCACACACACACACACACACACACACACAGAGCACAAGGGGAACTGAATAGGATGGGATCATATCTTCAAAAAATGAAATTAAGCAGTGAGAGAGAAATATATTGGGAGGAGAAAGGAAGAAATGTAATGGGGCAAATTATCTCTCATAAAAGAGGCAAGAAAAAGACTTTGCAGCAGAGGGAAAAAGAGGGGAGGTGAGAGAAAAACATGAAGCTTACTCTCATCACATTCAACTAAAGGAAGGAATAAAATGCACAATCATTTTGGTATGAAAACCTATCTTACAACACAGGAAAGTGGGGGAGAAGGGGATAGGAGGGGTGGGGGGGATGATGGAGGGGAGGGCAATGGGAGGAGGGAGCAATTTGAGATCAACACTCTTGGGGAGGGACAGGATCCAAAGAGAGAACAGAAGCAATGGGGGGCAGGATAGGATAGAGGGAAATATAGTTAGTCTTACACAACATGACCATTATGGAAGTCATTTGCAAAACTACAGAGATGTGGCCTATATTGAATTGCTTGCCTTCCCAAAGGGAATGGGTGGGGAGGGAGGGAGGAAGAGAAGCTGGAACTCAAAGTTTTAGGAACAACTGTCGAGTATTGTTCTTACTACTAGGAAGTAAGAAATACAGGTAATGGGGTATAGAAAGTTATCCGGCCCTACAGAAAAAAAGAGAAGATGGGGACAAGGGAAGGGAGGGATGTTAGAAGAGAGGGCAGATTGGTGATAGGGGCAATTAGAATGCTTGGCGTTTGGGGGAGGGGAGAAATGGGGAGAAAATTTGGAACCCAAAATTTTGTGAAAATGAATGTTAAAAGTTAAATAAATTAATTAAAAAATAGAATGAAACTTCAGAAGAACACAGGTGAGGAGAACTGTTCTGAAAACAACAGATTTGTGTTTTCATATATATGACGCTCCTTTTCTGTACCACTTTATATATGGAATTTTTTTGGTGTTCACTAAATTCAGAATTCTAAAAACTTAAAAAAGACATCTCGTGCCCCAGATAACTAATTTAGCTACTTCGATCAAGCTAACTTTTCAAGCACAACCCTTCGGGAGTTTAAGCTTTCTCTGTATGTAAAAGGTGACCTTACCTGGATGGTTAGGTCAAAAGAAGTGCCTCCATCTTCATTCTGGGGTTCAAACATAGCTTTGGAGGTATCAACTAAGAAAATCAAACTGTCCCGTCCAGAATACTTATAGCTTCCTATAAAGGGAAAATGTTTAAAAACAATTTGAATTTATATTGCAACTGTTAATGACTGAGATGGTTTCTTTTCCATTAAAACTTTATGGACCTAAGTACCAGTAATAGCATGTATCCTGGGGTCACAGCTGGTTCCTAACAGAAGACTCTGGGAGTAACTTTCAACATCACGATAGTCTTACCTCCCTCCCAAGTCTACTCTTTCTACACTTGCAGGTGACAACTGCTCCCAACTGGGCAGAGCAGAGGCCCCCTGTAACTGCGGCTCAAGGGAGGTACAGGGAGGGCTCACGTTGCTCAAGGAGGAAGAACTCAGAAGCATTAGAATCACCCAAGCATCAATCAGTAAGCATTTATCAGGCATCTACTGTGTACCCAGGTGACTCCTGGAGCCACAGGGCAGGAGAGATCCACTCTCAACACCCCAGAGGGGCTCTTCCATTCTGTCACTCATCTAGGCCCTTTGCTCCCTCCATGGAGTGCTTACTGAGCACCAGCAGAGCACGGCGTCTACCTCGTACTAAGGGTATAACTGCACTTCAGAACCTACTTGACGCAAAAGAACCGGTGTGGCAGCCAGACAGAAAAGCTGAATTACAATAAACGTGACCAAGAGAAGAGACACCATAAAAACAGTGCTCAGCCCACTCTGTGGATGTGGGGAGTTCAAAGGAGCCTCGTGGCTTCTTTTTTTTAAGGATGTACATGCCCCCAGCTCGCGGGTCAGTAGAAAGGGATCAGTGAACAAGGAGACAGAACAAGTCCGGCCCGTCTCCAGCCACTGTCCCCCTTCTCTGATGATCCCAATTCCAATCACCGTGTATTACAAGCCTTCTTGCGGGAAAGGCAGCGCGCAAATACGAAACAAAGATGCACAGACAAACGTTCCTACCCAAAGAGGCAAGCCAAGCCCAGGCCGAGCTGGATGGCATCCTCGCCACCCTCCGAGCAGGCCCAGTGCCCAGAGGACCCCAGGCAGGCGAGCTCAGCCCCCGAGAGGAGCCCCGGGCCGGGCGGGGCCGCGAAAGCCGCACTGGTTACAAAGTGACAAGCTGGGGGGGGGGGGAGGAGGGCAAGCGGGAGCGGGCGGACTCTGCGCTCGGGGCCCGCAGCCCCTTACCTTCGGCCTCGGTCCCCTCCTCCTGCTCCTCCTCCTCCTCGTCTTCGCCCTCCGTTTTGTAGTACGACTCCCACGCCGACATGATGCCCGGGGGCCTTGGAAGAGGAAAGGCGCTCAGGCCGAGGGCCGGCTTCCGCGCCGGACCTGCCCCCCCCCCGCCACGGTGGGGTCCCGCAGGGGACCCCCAGCCCTCCGGGAGCAGGTGAGGAAAGGGGCGCCCCTCCCCGCCCCCAGCCTCCGTCCCAGCACGCTCGGAAATGCGGCCGAGTTGCGCGCCCAGCGGGGGGGGCCCAGCGCGCCCACCCCTACCTGGCGCGCGGAGAAGCGGGGCAGCTCAGCGCGGAAAGCGACGAGGAAAGCAAACTCCAGGGCTTTGCTTCCCCCAGGGCGCACGCGCGCGGTCCCGCGGCCGTCCAATCGGCTCGGGCGCACGTGCCGTCGTCCTCCCCAGCCTCCTGGCTCTCTAATCCAAACAACCAAAGCTCCGCCCACTCGCAGGCGTGCGTGAGAGGAAGCCTGGGCGGATGCCGGCGTGGCGCACATGCGCAGGGCTAAGGCCCAGCTGCGCTCCCTGTGCCGGCCGAAGCTGGAGCCCTCTCTTCCGGGAGACTTCCTCTGTGCCTTCGAGCAGGCAGTAACCGAGGCCTACAACGCCCTCCCTCTTCACCTACCCTTCACCTACTCTACATTTTTTCCAGGCCAGGCAAGTGGCGACTCCTACAGGAAACAGGCCCTGAGCGACGCAGTTGTTCGCCCTCCTTCCCCGTAAAGTTATTTTGTATCTTTTTTTCTTGTGTACGTGTAATAAAATGCATAGGCTCCCCGAGGACGGAAGCCGCCCCAATATTGGAATCCGGAGCCTAGCACTCCATCGTGTATTAGGGGCTCCAAAAGGAATGAATGAAGGTGCATGCACCTCCACCCACCGTGCTGCTCAAAGTATAAGCACGTAGTAAGTACCTGCGATGTACTTGGTAGGGAAGCTAGTGGCCCAGTGGGCAGAGCCCCGGAATGGAATGAGGTCCCCTTCGTGTCTGTCAGGCACGGCTGATAAAAACTGAACTACGATGCCCTTGGCAGAGTGCCTCATGAGCGCTGAGGACACAAACATTTCTGAGAGGGAGGCACGGATGTAGACTGCAAGCCCGATGGAAGCAAAATAAGTACAAAGTAACTGGAGAGAGGAGGGTGGGGTAGTGAGAACCTCCACGCCTACGCTTTCTTGGAACCACTCGAAGGCTAGGTGAAATGCCAAAGGAATGAACAGAACATGCGCAGAATGAAACTCCGATCTAGCTCAGCTACCAACTATCTTCCGGGTGGAGCCCCACCCCTTCGCGAGGAGACGTTTAGTGGTGCGCATGCGCACGAGTTCCTACACACCGCCCCCACAGACCGGGGAATCGACGAGATCCCGCCCCCGCGATTTTCTGGTTGGACTGGGGCAGTACTACACCTGCGCAGTCGGTCCTCGCTCCCTCAGTCCCCTCCCCTCGGCGTTCCGGCGCCGCCTCCTCGTAACACCTTGTGGTTCAATCGTTTTTCTGTCTTGTCTGACTAGGATTCGGGATTTTCTAGGCGAAGGTATTGCGGTGAATTGCCATTTCCTCCTCCGGCTCATCTGTACAGATGAGGAGACTGAGGCAAGCAGGGTGAAGTGACTCGTCCGGGGTCACAAGCTAGGGTCTGAGGCCAGATTTGAACCCGGGAAGATGAGTCTTCCTGACTCCCGGCCCGGCACTGGCTGCGCATTTGCAGGGTAACTCCTTCCTCGAAGGCGCCCCCCAAAACCCCACCATGATCTTAACTGAGAACGGGCAGGTAGCGCTGAACATGCGCAGCAGGCCTTCCCCATGCGCTGCGCCACTGGTCCCCCCCTCTCGGAGGGCGGGGGAAGGAGGCGTAGGCCTTGGATCTCCCTTTCCCCTCTTAGACGTCGGGAGGAAGGTGTGTGGAGGGCGCTAGCGCGCACGCGCGGAAGATCTCTGGGCCGCTTCCGTCCCCCCTCCTCCGCCCTCGGGCCGTGACGTCGCCGGAGGCGGGGCACCGCGGCGTGGGCGGAGTCGCGCAGGCGCTGCCGGGCTCGGGCGGCATCCCGCCCCGCGGCCCTCTGTCACCTCACAGTCGGCGTTGCCGGGGAGCGTGCGGCCCCGTGCGGCTGAGCAGCCCGCGCAGCGCAGCGCCGGCCCGAGTCCCCCGGCCCCCGACGCCGCCGGGCCTCTGCCCACCGCCCCGGTCGGTGCGGCCCGGAAACGTAGAAGACGACGCCGCCGCCGCCGCCCTCGGGGCCGCCGCCGGCGTCGATGGAGCCGACGAACCTGTACCCGGTGAAGCTGTACGTGTACGACCTGTCCAAGGGCCTGGCCCGGCGCCTGAGCCCCATCATGCTGGGTGAGCTCCCTGCCGCGTGACCTTGGGCTCGCCGCTGCCCCTCCGCGGGGCGCCGGCCCGTGACGGGAGGAGGTGCCCGGAGCGGCGCAGACTGGGTAGGGAAGGCGAGCGTGGGGGGCCAGGGGCCTTCGGGCAGAGCCGGGAAGAGGAGAGAGGAAGTGACTTGGGATCCGAGAGAGGCGCTCGCAGAGCCCCCGATTCTAAAGGGAAGCCCAGGGTGATGGCATGACGACACTGGTCAGGATTCTGGGGAGTCGGGGCCCCCCCGGCCACACCGCCGTAGGTGCCCCTGGTGTCAGTGATTCGGTACTTCTCATTGACGCGGGATCCGAAGTCGGCCCCGAGAAGTTGTTCCTGTAGGCGTGTTCTTAACGCTCCTCAGCTCTGGCTGGAGTCGGACGGGAGTTTGACCGATTGCTGGAGGAAGTGTGGGAGTCCGACTTAAAGCCCCCGCTGGGGGAGGTGCTTAGTCCGTAGTCACTGGTGTTTACAGCCAAGTTACACAGATAAACAGAAAGCTTGGACTGGAGCCATGGGGTTTGCCCATTCATAATGAGAAGGCAAATTGATAGGTTTCCTGGATGCGTGGGACAGGAAGTTTGAACACCTGGGGCCCAGGAGAAGGCTCCTCCATCTGCCCCATGCCCATTTCTTCATCCCTTCTGGGCCTCTCCTGCCAGGTCTCCCCCTTCTCCTTTAGGCCATGCGGAAGGTGCTGTTAGTAACCTTGGGAACTGAAGACCAAGCAATTCTACACGAATTCTCTCCCAAGCCTTAAAGCCACATTAGACCCGTATTTCATCAAGTTCTGTTTCCAAAGTGTGGGATTATTCCCTCCCCCCAACATCAAGGACACTTTCCCTTTGTGGCATTGTCATTTTAAAGCTGTGAGCGTCTTCTGCTTGAGCTGTACCAACCTCCTTTCATTTGGCCTAATTGTCTTCTCACTGCCTGATTTAACTCCAGTACTATTTGGAGGCAGGAGACATGGATTGAATCCTTGCTGTGCCACTTATTACAGCTCTCTTAGCCTCAGTTTCCTCATCTGTAAAATGGCAAGACAAAAAACTGACCCAGCACCTTTATCACCTGCTTCCCAGGGTTATTGTGAGGAAAGACTTGTCAACCGTGAAGGGAACCATTCTTCTCACCTTGCCCTTGTCCTGGCTCTTCTTTCAAGAACATGGGACCAGTCCTGGTTGGAAGGGACTTCTAAGGCTACTTCCCCAACCCCACCATTTTACAGAGAAGGAAACTGAGGCCCAGAGAAACTAACCTGATGGCTTGCCAAGGTCATAGGTAGCAATAAGCATCAGAGATAGAATTTGAACCCTCTCCTCTGGCTCCAGAGCCAGTGCTTTTTCTACTGTATGGCATCCATGTTCCTTTGGACCAAGTGGAAAGTGTTTCTGAAGTTAGCCATTGTTTTTCGATGGAAATAAATACCTCCATTGTTCAAGCTGAAAATATTCTCTTGTCCAAGTCTTTCAGGATTCATATTAATGTTACCTTTGTCATTTATAATTTTGTTGATTTCTGTCATCTTCCTCCCAGCTTTCCATTTTCTGTTTTGCGTAGTCCTGATATTTTTAGTTTGCCCTTATGAAGCAATCCTCCTCCCCTTCCCCCATCCCTCCAAGGATTTTATCACTTCCCTGGATCTCTCTGTTATCATTACAGTGTAAGATCAGAATTGGAATAAATGAGGTCACATCTTATTGCCTGCTGGGGAGGAATAGACGATGTGATTAATATATTTAGTTTTAAGGTTCCTGTGGCCACTATCTCAGAGGGTATAGTCATCACTGACTATGGAAACAAACGATCCTGAAGCATAAACTCCTAATCAGTATAGACAGGTGATTGTGTCCCTTCTTTTCCTTTCATCCTTGCAAGATTCAAAATCAGCTGTCAGAATTGTCCTTCAGTCCTTCCCCTTAGAGCTGCTCTCTGAATTCTGGTCACCTCTTTCTGTGTTAAGGTGCATAAAAGAGAGCACAGTTTTCTCACAACCAGGGGAAACTTTGCCCTCCTCCAGCCCTTTGCTAGCTGTGTGATTTGAGATGCCAGCCTGCTGCAATACAGAGTTCACTTTCATATTTTTTGGCAAGCTCATCTCCAAATTATTCTGTAATCCAAGGATATGGGGAATTAGGCTGTGTGGTTTGTGGCTCAATTCAGTCTAAGAAATATCTTATGTGGATTTGGGGTCATAAAAGAGCCCTACCTTCCTGGAGTTTGTAATCTTTGTCATTTATAGACAGCTCTTAGCTCAAAGCAGTTAGTGCCAGTGGGAGAAAGACTGTATATGATCCAGTTAAACCTGTTCAGATTTTTCTTTATGCTTTAATAACCATCTTTCAGGTTCTCAATGGATTCATTGGGCTGTTTGGATAAGAATCTGACGACTAATACAATTCTTTTCTTCCTTTTTTTAAAATAATATTTTTTCCCTAATTACATGTAAAAATTTTTAACATTGGGTGTTTTTTTTTTAATTTCTATTTCTCTCTCTGTTCTCATTCCCCTCCCCAAGAGAGTGAGCAATCTGATATAAGTTATACACGTAATACAATTTCTTCATCTGTAAAATGGAGATAACATTAATATACCCCCATTTCCTGGTTGCTTTGTTGCAAGGCATAACTTAATAAAAAATTATTGGCAAGTACTGTAACAATCTTGATTTAACATATAACCTCTCAAGCACTGTGAGAAGGAAGTCACCAATGAATTATTACAAAAAAATTCCTTTGCGGGAAAAATCTTAATCTTTTAGAGTTTTTAAAGTGTCAAATGGCAAAAAGCTTTTTACTTTTTAAGGAAAATATCATTATAAGCTGGAAGGAGGACCTTTAAAGGCCATTACAGATAAGGAAACTGAGGCCCAGAGACTTGGCTGAGTTATTTGTTCAAGGTCAGTTAGTCTAGGATGTGTGGAGAATAAATGTAAAGTTTGGATTCAGTCCAAGGGCTGCACTTGAGAACATAAACGGCCACAAGTGGCCTCAAGGCCAAAGGTTCCCCAGTCTTGGTCTAGGAGATGGAATTCAAATATGCCCAGAGATGCCATTTTGATTTCATGTGCCCAAAGCTGATCTGCATCACTGCTCCTGCTGAGGAATTGCTTCCTTTCACCTCATCCCGATTTCACAGCCACCTTTAGGAACAAGGACCACCCACTGTTCAGTCCCACACTCACCCAGCTGACCTGGGACAGAATGTTGAAAGTTTTTGATGTTGCTGATTTTCCAGGTTCAGTTGCACAAAGCAGACATTAAGTGCATTGGAGAATGAATGGGGAAGCAGTAACTGGCTGACTTGGCTGGCCAATCAAGGGCCTCCCCTCCCCAGGACCCTCCATCCTGGGTCATAGTGGGACTCCAGACGGGCATCAGTCAGTCCTTAGAGCCCCTGGTCCTGCCCTTCTTTCACCACTGCTTCTCATTAAAGTTGACTAGGAAAAAATGGAAGGCAAATGGTTGTATTGACAAATAAGTACACATCTGTGGAGATTTCTGCCATTTTGGTCCAGTAAATTTTGTTTTCCCTCTAAATGACATTAATGATGCTGCTGTGTCCTTTGGACACATAGCTTAAATATACTCTTGGCCACTAGAGCATGTTGTGTTTTGAGTCCTGATCTGTTCCCACATTCTCTCTTAGATCCCCTGGTGACCCCTGGCTCACATCAATGAGACAGATGACTGGCATGGTTGGGCAGCAAAGAGGGGCTGAGAGGTGACCAAAGGCAGAACCTCTTGGCCTAAGCAGGCCACAGGCCTCCCTTGACCTTGACCTGTTTGGAAGGCCTCATTCACGCCATTTGCCTAGACTACAGGCCACAGGCTTTTCCATGTTATGGAAATGGATGTGAGCCTAGCCCTTCCCCTGCGGTGAGGGAAAGGAGGCCTTGTTTTAGATGCAAACTTTGGTGCTTGAAAGCCTGTGGAGCAGGAGAAAGTAGTGGCTAATGCACTGGCCTGGCCCGCAGCTGCAGCTGGGTCACCCAGGGCGAAGCTTCCTAAAGGCCGTCCTGATCTCTGTGGTCTTCCCATTGTCCCCACACAATGGCAGGGGGGAAGCTGCTGTTCTCCCCATTTCACCGCAGAATTTGGGATTGAGGACCTCAGAATACTGGCTATTCCTTTCTTTCCCATGGTACAGATCTTGGGGCCCCCACATCCCCACCCCTGCCCCATCCATTGTCCACAGCAGGTCTCCTCCCCCAGGGGGGGTTCCCTGCTCTGCTGTGGGCTAGCTCTAGCCACCTGGGACTTGTCTCACAACACAGCCTCTTGGCCACTTCTTGTCATTGGTGGAGAGTTGAAGCCACTCCAGACCCACCATCTCAGTCATCGCCCTTTAATAATGCTAATAATAACACAGGACCATTTATACAGGGCTTGAAGGTGGGCAGGGTACTTTACAAATATCTCATTTGAACCTCATGACAGCTCTGGGAGGCAGATGCAATTATTGTCCGTTTCACAGATGAGGAAACTGAGGCAGGAAGTTGTTAAATGACTTACCCAAGATCACCCAGCCAGTAAGCGTCCAGCAGTCTGTCCACTGTGATGCCACAACTTGAGCCCTTTGGCCAACCCTTTACAAACCTGCTCTGAGAAACCCTGAGAATTCAGTGGCTTTCACTGACCTCTGGCATGACCTTCATGGGGTGCCTGTGGCCTGGTTCAGCTGCTGCCTCCATGTTGGTTTTCTTTTGTACCTTCATTTCTACCTCTTTGTGCAGGGGCCGAGTCCAAAAGGAGCAGCTGTACCATGGTGGCATCAGTCAGAGCTTATCCATGGCTTTTCTCTTTTCCATCTGTCAGTCATCCTTCCTGTTTCCTTCTTAACCATCCTCAGAATGGTCTGGCCCAGTTGGATCTCTTGAGAAGTTTTTCCATGAGCTTTGGCATCTTGTGGCTTTCTGAAGGTCTTCCTTGCCTATTTCTTCGCTGATGCCGCCCTTGGCAGCCATGACTGTCCACATGACAGGGAGGACATTTTGACTGGTCCTTGGAAAGCAAACATTGCAGGGATGGGGGCAAAGGAGACAGCCTCAGGGAGAAAGGCAGGCCTGCAGTCTAGGAAATAGTGACTACTTGCTGCCTAATCTGGTCTGGACAACCAGGAAGCTTCTTCTTTCCTTCTGTGACCCAGAGGCCAGTGACAGCCCCTGAGGCTCATCCCCCCCACAGTTGCCTCTGGAATCAGGACGGTTAAATTCTTCTCTCTGCTGTCTAGTGTCAGAACTCTACTTTCCCTGTTGAGGGTGCCAGCATCCCACCCACCCACATTCCTAACTCAGGAGTCATGCTTCATTCCCCCTCTCCCTCTGGGAAGGAACCAGTTACTGAGTCCTATGAAATTCAGATCATCCCCTCTCCCCTCAGTCACAAAGATCTACCCCTTTTGTAAAAGGCTCAGGCCTGCTCCTGGTCAGCCTCCTTGTTTCCCATCACTCCTTCATCTCCCTTCCCATCTCTCTCAGCCTCCAGGTTTATCTTCCTAAAGAGTGGATATGACTATCATTTCCCTGTTAGTAAACCTTTGGCTTCAAGGACAAAATTCAGACTCTTGTTCACCTTGTCACATAAAAGCCTTCTGGAGCCCACCTCTTGTCTGCCTTGCCAGCCTTATTGTGCATCACTCCCCACCACCCACTCCGCATTCCAGTCTGACTAGACTGACTGTGGTACTGCTGTTCCCTGAAATGAAGGGGCCATCTCTGTCGCTCAGTGCACCTTCACAAGCTGTATTCTGTCCCTGGGATCACTCCTCATCTCCACCTGTCAGTTCTTCTCTCCAACTCCGTGTCAGCCGTCGCAGGTGCCTTTGCCCACTCCTGCCTAACATGACCTTGGATCACTGTCTCCATCTGCACGCATCAGCCTTCTCAGTAGAATGCAGCGGGGGCAGACACCATTCTGGCCTTATCTTTGGGGTTTCAGCAGTCAGCTCAGGACCCTGTCTACAGAGCAGTCCTTTGTTACTTTGTGCAGTGTATTCACCATAGCCCTCACATCTGGGGGGCTACAACAGCACAGGGAGGAAATGTAAATATGCTAGTGCCCCGTTAGCCAAATTGTTTACATTTGTTTCTTTTTCCCTTTCTGCTGAGTCCTAATTCTGCATTTGTCCTGTTTCCCTCTGTTACTTTAGGCATGTGGGAGGGCTGTTAGCCCTTTTCCCAAAAGGGACCATAATGTACAGTAATTAGATGTCAGCAGGTTATTTTCTTTCTAAAGAAGAAAATCAGATCAGTATAAAGTTTTAAAAAGGAACAAGGGTTTCCATCTTAGATTTCACAGTTCACCTTGAAAGGCAAATATTGTTTGTGACATGTGAATGAGAGGTTTTTCAAGGTTCTCTGGCATTTTCTGGAAGCTTCCAGTGGTGAGAAACCCTGCAGCTTCAAGGCCACATGTGGCCCTCTAGGTCCTTGGGTGTGACCTTTTGATTGAGAGTCCAAGTTTTACAGAACAAATCCTTTTCTTCAAGAGATTTGTTCTGTGAAGTTTGGATTCAGTCATAGGGCCACACTTGAGGATCTAGAGGGCCATGTGTGGTCTTGTGGCCCCAGATTCCCCTCCCTTGCTCCTGGCCCTTGTCTGGAAAGAAGCAGATTTCCCTTTTCCTCTAAGAGGAGGTAGGTACATTAGGGGTGACTTTGGAGACGATACAGAGATGAATCAGGGCACAGGGCAAAACAAGCCTGCTTAGAATTGGGGTCTGTCTATTTCAGTGCGTTGAGTCAGAATGCTGTCCAGGAGTTCTGTGTTGTGGCCCATGATCACCTTCCCCCCACTGTTTGTACTGGAATTCCACATTCACAGCATGGGCCAAAAACTTAAAATTTTAAAGAACTTTAAACCTTTTTATAGACCTGGAACCTATTCTAGTGAGTTTATTAACCAGGTTGCTCTGGAATTGTGTAAAAAGGATCTGGGCTCTAGCAAAAGCTCTTAGCAAATAGCAACCACATGGTGAGATTTAATGGCTGGGGGTGGGTAGAGGGGGGAGAGAGGAGAGCAAGTACTCTGGTGCTTTGTTGGGACTCTGGAAGGGAGAGACATATTGATGGTATCCATTAAGAGTTACAGAACTGGACCCAGTGATTCTCTCACTAGGACTTTAATATATAAATAGGGGGCAGCTAGATGGTGGAGTGGATAGAGCACTAGTGCAGGAGTCAGGAGGACCTGAGTTCAAATCTCACCTTAGACACTTGACACTCAGTAGCTGTGTGACCTTGGGCAAGTCACTTAACCCCAATTGTCTCATCCTAGATCATCTCCAGTCATCTTGATGAATATCTGGTCACTAGATTCAGATGGCTCTGGAGGGAGAAGTGAGGCTGGTGACTGGCACAGCCCTCCCTCACTCAAAACAAAGTCAAGTGCAAGTCATGTCATTATTTCTCTCATGGCATGGTCTTCTTTAGCAACGAAGGACGAACACACACACATTATACAAATATCAGGAGAAGAAAGGGAAAGGACCTTTCTGTATAAGAATATTTATAGAGGCCATATTTGTAATTGCAGAAAAAGGACCTGATCTAAGTCTAAAAACTGGAGAATGTCTGAAAAAGTATTGAATATTAATGTAAAGGAATGGGAAGACTTGTATGCAGTAACTTGTTGCCAGATGTTTGGGTAAAGCCAAGTAAAAGGTGACTGGCTGAGTTTCGTCCAGATTCAGGGTTCTGGGGCAGGAAGACGCTTCTTTGCTCCTGTGATGATAATTTGGTGTAATACAATGAAGGTGTTAGGGCCAATTTTAGTTTTTATTCTTTTTGCAGTTGTTGTCTTATTTGTTTTTGTTGGTAGTTATTAGTAAATTCATGTAGCACAGTCTCAAATAGTTAAATTTATTATCTTCTTCTTTTCACAGGGAAACAGCTGGAAGGCATCTGGTAAGTTGTTGAACTTTTCAGTCTTGACTGAGCTGGTTGGTTTATGCAACACACAAATGCCACCATGCAGTGGAATCCACTGTAGTCCCCAGTTGTTAGCTTCCAACTTGACATGTAGACCCACTTCTCATTTATTTTAAACTTTGAAGATAGAGCGATTGACTCCATTCCAAGAAGCAGTGTGATGTAATGGGACGATCTTGGCCTGGCCTCAGAAGCCCTGAATTCTGATCCTGTTTCTGGCTTTTGCTTGCTTTGTGACCTCTCTGGGCCTCAGTTCTCTCATGTTCAGCCCTGGTATTCTGTGAATTGAATTTGGCAGGGTGGAGGGGACTCATGCCCACCAGGTACCTGATTGCACGCCAGCCAGCCAGTCAGCCTTCAGACCTCCTTACGCTCTTGCAGCATCCCTCTTTGCCAAATGCCCCAAGCCCAGTGCTTCAGGGAAGTGAGCAAGGGTGGCCACTTAAGCTTGGGTTGAATATTAGGTTGGCCAATAACCAGATCCCTGTGTGGGCCCTTTTCCATGGAACTGACCTACATTCAGGCTTGTTTGGCTCTCTTTTTTCAAAACTGACCCAAGATAGCTATGAAGGAAGTTGGAAAGGCCTTAGGGATCCACGGTACCAAGCAGAGTCATATTCTTGATGTGGCCTTGGATTTAGTCTAAGTTTTGCAGAACAAATCCTTTTCTTCAGGAAATTTGTTCTGTGAAGTTTGGATTCAGTCAGAGGGCCACACTTGAGGACCTAGAGGACCACATGTGGTCTTGTGGCCCCAGATTCCCCACCCTTGCTCCTGGCCCTTGTCTGGAAAGAGGCAGATTCCCCCTTTTCTTGTAAGAGGAGCCCAAGCATCTCATTGAAAGCTCTCCCAATGCCACTCTCCCCACCTTGCCACCCCCACCACCCTGCCACTTTATGGTGGATTGCTGTGTGCTAAATGACATAATTGTTTCTGTCTGGGCAGCCCCCTGAAAGTTTATTTTGTTTCCCACTTACTCTGGTTTTCCTCTCCACGGCAGGCACACCTCCATAGTTGTTCATAAGGATGAATTCTTCTTCGGCAGTGGAGGCATTTCCAGCTGTCCACCTGTAAGTGCCTCCTCTCTGGGACCCTTTCCTTTGCTGCCTCTTATCCCACTGTGATTCCTACAAGAGAATGGATTGAGTTACTGATTAGTTTCCTACTGGATACTATACAAATGCTTTAAAAGCTACACTTCTGAGACTTCCTCATGTATTCTCCCATACCAAATTTGCCATCTCTCAGGGGTATTCTTGCCAGTCTGCTAAAGTTGTGAGAAAGGGCAAATTACTAGGTAGATCTTCTCTAGAGGATTTATAAAGAGATGTGGACAAGAATCATAGAAAGCTGAAAGGTGTGTGTGGAGGTGGTAGGTGGAGGTAACTGTGGCTCCCCTGAATCCTAGTAACTCTCAGTTGTTTCTTCCCGTGACTCTCTCAAGTCGTCAGAGAGCCCCTGGTGTCTGAGATTTGACCATATGCTGCTGCAGGGGCAATCAGCTCTTCAAAGCCAACTATTGGCCCAACCTTCCAAATTAAAATGATAATAATGTGATTGTCCATAAAAATCTTTTATTGTACCAAGTTTTTGCCTCTTGAATTTCCAGAGGGAGAAATGGCATATTTTTTCATGGATATGATGATAGCAAAATTGTTTGTCAAATGAAACACCTTCTGGTGCCCTGGACCCTCCATTTCTGAATCAGTCAGGGACCACATGATGACCACACACCTACCTACCTCACAAAAGCAGCCTGGCTTAGAAAGCGGTCTAAACCCCAGATGGGTACATGAGCTACAGGTAATAGAGAGATTACATGGAAAGAAAAGAAAAGACTTCCCAACCGTGGGTGGGGAAAAATTCTTAACTGAATCAGGAGTAGTGATGATCACCAAAGATCAGGTGAGTGACTTTGATTACATAAAATTCAAAAGCTTTTGCATAAACACAATCCAGGCAAACTAGAAGTAAAACAAGGAGAAAGAATCTTTGAAGTCACCGATTCTGCTAAAAGTTTGATATGTAAGATGGGAAAGTCCCAGGAAAGGATGTTGAAGAAATCGATACAAATAGTCAAACAGGCACTGTTCCCTGATAGGAAGGCAAGCTGTCAACAGCCATGGGAAATGAGGCTTGCGGAGGGGGCTAGGGAAAGGGCTGCAGTAGGGAGCCCTGTACCCCCAAAGGCCTGCTGCTGGTCACAGACAGAAAGGACCTAGGGTACCAGAGACCCCAGACTGGGAGCCCAGCAAGGTTCCTTCGGTTAGGCGGTGGCTGAACAGAATCAAAAACGATGCCTCTGGATTCCGGGAAATGTGCAGGTCTATGTCTGCATGGTCTGTGCTGGGTCAGATAAGCAGAAGCCAGAGGTGAGTTTTCCCAGTGCCCACAGTAACGTCAATAATGCACTTTGGGACACTCTAGAACTCTGACCAGGGCTTTAGAAGGGCTGTGGGCAGGCATCGGCAGCCTGGAAGCACAGGAGATGCCTTTCAGAGTGGTTTGCTTTGCTGATTTGTTACCAGGGAGAGCTTCATGAGGGTGGGGAGTAATCATACAAAAAAAATGTGACAAATGAAAGATTTGGAAACTGCCCCAGGAGAGGGAAGTGAGTTCCAAATGGGACCCAGACACAGGCAAAGGGGGCTGGTGAATACACAGCACTTAAGCTCTCCATGACCAGCGTGCTTTTTAGTTCTTGGTCTTCCTAAGTATTCATCTTTAAGTTTGCAATAAAAAAAGAAAAAATTAAAGGGGAAAAAAAGCCTTCTGACGAACCTGAGGAGAATTTGAGGATTGAAGAGGCGCTGCTGCTTGACTTTATGCTCCTATTATGCCTCAGCTTCCCCTCTGTGAGAGAAGTGGCTCAGGCTCAGTGACCTTGAAAGTCCCTCTGGCTCTAGATAGAATCTTGTGGTTGTCCCTTTTCCGAGGTTCTGGGGCAGGTCTTGGGTTGGTGATGGGCCTAATGCTGTTGGCTTGCCCTTGCAGGGAGGGACACTACTTGGGCCCCCTGACTCAGTAGTAGAAGTAGGGAGCACTGAAGTTACTGAAGAAATCTTCCTGGAATACCTATCCTCCCTGGGGGAGTCTCTGTTTCGGTAAGTAGCTGGCAGCCCTGAGCCCTAGAGAGGAGTTTGGGTGAGGTGGGGGGGTGGAAGGGGCATTGTGGAGACAATGACTCCAGGGGTTTTACAGCCCTGCCTGCCTATGCTGGTTGGACAGCACACTTGCCATGTCCTCACATTGTGGCTTCCCAGATGCTCTTGGCAATAGAACAGTTTGGGGTCCATTGTGGGGGGTGAGGAAAGCATAAAACTCCTCTGTTTTCAGACCACCCCAGTGGGAAGGAGGGCACCTGGGAAGAAAGAGGATTGATTGTAGGAAAAAAAATGCTGTATCTGCATGGAATTGTTCTCACAAAACCCCAATCTCCATTTCTTGGAGCCCCAGGGTTCCATAACATGGGGTTTGGAAAATGCTGATCTGGTCCAACCTGCTTGTTTTCCCGAAGAAGAAATTAAGTCTCTGAGGAGGGGAAGTGACTTGCCCAAGGTCAGGCTAGACCCCAGTCTTCCAACCCCTGATCCAGGCCTCTTTCTCTCACATGAAGCCTGTTCCCTTGAATTAGCTAACTGATATTTACCTCAGCTTTTTAGGGTTCACAGAATGCTCTCTCCACGCTTTCTCCTTTAATCTTCATAGATCTGTGAAATCAATAGGTCCTGCAGATGTTGTCCTCCCCACCTCATAGAGAGAGGCCTGAGGTCCACTTGGGCGCAAGTATCTTCGATGGGCTTCCCAGGCCCCTCTCTCTGGCTGCTTAGCAGGCGTGTAGTCCTTTCCAGGGCCCAAGGAGGCAGGGGAAGCCTGCCCTTGCTGACATGTAGAGAATGTTCTATTTTGGGGCGCTCACGGCTCCTGTCTCCCCCTTTCCACGAACAGAGGCGAGGCCTACAATCTCTTTGAGCACAACTGTAACACGTTCAGCAATGAAGTGGCCCAATTCCTGACTGGAAAGAAGATTCCCTCTTACATCACAGACCTCCCGTCTGAAGTCCTTTCTACGTGAGTACTTGAGCTTCTGGGAAGGTTTGGGGGAGGGGTCCTCCAGGCAGCCCCAGGGCTCATCTCACCCTAACATGGATGGGGTGGGGCTGGGGGCCCAGGCAGGACCTGCTTGGCATCTCTTGGAGTGAGGCTCCTCACTGGGCCTCTGCCCCGTGGACACTCAGTCCAGAAATGCTTGTCTCTGGAAAGGTGTGGTTGGAGCAGCTGGTTCTGCCTGGCCCAGGGCAGGGTTCTGACGGGTTCAAGGGTTTTGGAGAATTTAGGGAGACTCATGGGAGTATAATTAGCTCATTTAACATCTTGGCACCCTCACTCAGTGAGGGCAATGCTGACGTCCCTCTTTCTGTTCCTTCTCTGGTGGTCAGCAGTGTGTGGTTGGGGCTGTGACTCTTTGCCCTAGTGCTCCTGCCTTGACTCTGACCCAGCCACAGCTCCCATCCCTCAAAGGCTTTCCTCACAAGCACCTGGTGAGGTGGGAAGGACTAGGATGGTCCCCATTGTACAGATGAGGATACCTGAGGGCCATGAGGGCTGATGGGACTTGCTCCAGGTTGCTGGAAATGAACAGCACAGGCCTTAAAGGTCTGATTGGATCCAGTGTTCTGTCCCCAGCACCCCAGCATGGTTATCTCCAGGACGTCCCCTGGTCCTGTTTTCCAGTCCAGGGATTGTGGCTTCTGTGTAGGGTAGAGAACAGAAGCTCGGGGCCAGAAGGGCCACCCACAGCTTCCCTGGATCAGCTCAGAGAAGACATTCGTTCCCAGGAAGACAGTGATGGTTCACGTGTCCAAAACATGGCCCTTGGAGGAGGGACCAGTTCCCTCTCGGGTATCACGGCCCAGCAGTACTTGGGAGATGGACAGAGGAGGACCAAGGGCGTGAGCATCTGGACAGCAACCAGGCCCAGGCACTCCTAGCTTCGGAGGGCTGCAGGCACCCTGGGCCTTCCCAGCAGCAGGCTGGCCCACTGACCAAGGTCTCAGGCTCTTTGGTGCCAGCTCAGCTCAAGGGCCCGCCTCCATTTGCCTGTTGGCTTCTCCCAGTGACCTGAGGGAGGGGGCAGGCACCTAGCTGGAGGCTGTGCTTAGGGGTCCCGGTGGCAGTGGGGTTGATGCAGTTACTTCTTCCTTTCTGGGGCTTACTCCTGTCTTCTGGTGCCAGGAGGGGGCCCTGTTGGTGGGGTTTGGGGTACAGTGTGGAAGTTGGTTCTGTGCCGAGTTCTCAACTTGTATGTGTTGGCACAGGGAGGAACCAGGTCATCTGGCCCTGCCTGAAGAAAGTCTGGGCATCTGAGTGTAGTTTTCAGAAGCAGCACTTGCCCTTGGAGATTCTGAGGAACTTAAGTGGGTCCTCTTGGTGTGCTTGCGTCTGAAAGGCTCCAGACTTCTGCCTTGTTGTCAGAGGGGCGCTGTGGAGCCACTTGAGCCAGATTCAAGGAGCAGAGTAGGTCCTTGAGGAAGCGGCTCTCACAGTTCGTGGTCATTGGGGTCCAAGTGAGGGCTATCGAAAGTACCAGGAGGGCTTCTTAGAGCCTGGATTCTGGCAGGGTCAGCCCCCAGGGAGCTCCTGGGAGGGGAGAGAGGCAGGGCAGGTGTGTGCACATCCCAAGCCTGGAAGCAGACTGATTTTCAAGAACAAGTCCAGGGGGCTGGCCGGCACCGGTAAGCTGTGCCTGCCTCTCTACTGGAGGAGAGAGCGATGTGGCCGAAGCCTTCCCTCCTCTTTCATCTTCTCCCGCAGGCCCTTCGGACAGGCTCTGCGGCCCCTCCTGGACTCCATTCAGATCCAGCCCCCTGGGGGGAACACCTTTGGCAGACCCAATGGCCAGAGCTAACGGACCTGGGAGGGAGCACCTCGCCTCACCGCCGCCGTCGACTCTCCAGGGCTTTTCCTTTTTAAAAAAACAAACCCTACCAGATTTCTATTTTATAATTTTACATCAGAGCTAACAACCAGGGGACGGCTTTTTAAATTTCCCAGGGAAGGAGATCATCAGGCTGCATGTAGGACAATGCTGCTAAAAACCAGAACCAATGCCATCCCTTCTAACAGTATTATACTAATTTATTAAGGCTGTCTTGTCTGTGAGTTCACTTTTGACGCTGTTTGCTAAGCGTCTCCCACTCCGCAGAAGGGGGAGGTTGCTGAACCAGAAGAGGGCGAGGCCCTTCGGGGCAGACCTGACGCAGGGCCCAGGTGCTCCCAGCCATGGTGGGCCCAGGCTTCCACAGGTTATAGGCAAATGTCCCAATGGTTTCGTTGTCTCTGGGCCAGAGGGACAGGAGTCAGGGCTGAGTGGATAGCAGACTCAGGAAGGAAGGAGACGGGCGAGCTGTAGTACCAAAAGCCATTGCCTTCACCTGCTTGCACCTTGTTGGGCTACCTGCCTGTCTGGTTTATGCAGAGTGGTTCCTGCTTAGCGCAGGCCCCTGACCTCTCACTGGTCAGGCACAGCCTCGATAACCATCCCCCCCCCCCCCCCCATCCATAGTCCTATCTAGGCAGCTGAGGCCTCAGACTCTGCTGCTTTGAGCATCCAAAGGGGGAATGATGCAGAATTTAGGTGGCCAGTGAGTTTGGCGCTATGTCTGATAGGAATTCTTCCACTGTCCCAAAGCATTTTGAAGACACATTTTGGTTTCTTTCCATCTTGAATGTGGCAGCAGGAGAGGCAGAGGAGTGGGTGGATTGGATCCCCCTTTTGAGTCTGAAGGGTTCTTGGATCCCCTTTCTGAGCCCTCCCAGGCTATAAATGCAAGTGGGTGAGAAGCCCCAAATTCCCTTGGCTGCACCCCAGAACCTTTGACCTGCCACAAACACTCCCTGCTGCCTCAGCCTTGGCAGCAGCTTGGTGTCTTCTCATCACCCATTTGTGGCCCCCACCAGCCCTAACAGTTAGTATTCTCATAGCTCTTTGAAGGGAAGCAGTTCTTAAGATTCTAGCCTCTCTCAGTGTTACACATGTGACCAGAAGTGTCTCAGGGACAGCCAGGTATGATGTCCTAGGATGTGCTGGTCCAGCACTGTGTGCCTGGTTCTCTTGGAGACCCGATACTGGAGAATAGGGAGGAGGAAGGGACTTCCTCGTTGACCACAAGGCATAAATGGGCCTAAAGAGACCAGCAGTCACAGGTTTGGGGCCTGTGGTCTCCCTGCCAGTCTGGCCCTCACAGGGTGGCAGCAGTCAAGATCACAGCCTCCCCACTGGGCAGCTTTTGTTCTCAATGACTCCTCTCCACCTTTTTGTTCCGTCCAGAGGCAGGAATGTAACAGCCCTTCCCACTGCCTGGAAGCACTGAACACCTCTCAGCCCTCCACAGGGAGGGAGATTGGGTGAGTCCTAGCCACCCATGGTGGGCTGAGAGAACGCTCAGGGCAATGGGCAGAAAAGCAGGTTACAGGCTTGGGAGCTGGTGTGGACAACTGCTCTATTAGGGGGTGAGGGGGTAATTGGTTGAAGAATGATTTTTAATGTTTTTTTTTTTCCAATTGAGCATTTATGTTCCTTCCCCCCCCCCACTAAAAAAGGGAGGGAAAGCCTCTCTAACAGTTAAACATTGTTGCACAAAACAAATCCCCACATTGTCTGTGGCCAAACATGTCTCATCCTCTGTCCAGGTGGCAGCAGCTTTTCATGCACCTTCATGGATAACTAAGTGACCATTGAATTCTAGACGCTCAGGCACTAGTCAGTGCTGCTCCCCCCAGACTCAGGATTGTGCCCTCTGTGACTTGGCTGTGGCCCACCAGGCCTCAGGAGGGGGCTGGCCATTGGGCCAGGCATGCTAGTGTGCAGACGTGCCTCCCCCTCCTGAGATGAAGCCTGTACTCTCCCATGTCCCTTTTCCCCTGCAGTAAGTCAAGTGAGTAAGCGTATCTGGGATGGAGGGGTTTGCTAACTGATCTATTTCTATGATGCAATAAACTTGGGTCCGCCCCCACTCACTCTGTGTGTCCTGTTGGCCTCCTTTCTTTCGGGGGGAAAGAAAAGGAGCACCTTGCTTGGGCCTCGCTCCGCTCACCTGCCTTAGCATAGCCCCCAAAGTGCCCCTTTGCCTTGTGGGCACTTCTGACCAGTTCAGTTGTTCTGTTAGATTGCACTCCCCCTCCCATGCCTCAGTTTCTCTAGCTGAACTAGAAAGGGTCTGTGACTAGATTGCTTAGTCATCCCTTCATGGGGGGGAATAAGCATTTATAGAGCACCCACTGTGTGCCAGGCATTGTGCCAATTAATCAGGGCTTTACAAGTACCTAATTTGGTCTTCATCAACCATATGAAGGAATGCTCCAGGGCACTAATAATGAGAGAAACCCGGAGGTTTCACCTCATGTGCAGCAAGTTGTCAAAGATGAGAGAAGACAGGGCTCCAAGTTAAGAGAGGCTGTGGGCCAACAGGCACTAAACTGTGCGCCTTGGTGCTCCAGCTGGGGAAACTGGGTGGCCAGTTCGAAAAGTGGTTTGAAATGTCCATAGCCTTGGACCAAGAGATTACATTGCTAGGGAGCAAGTCCCCGTGCCTAGCAAAACATGTGTAGTAGCAAAGGATAGGGAACTGATGCCTGTCAGTGGTAGGGGAATGGAATGAAAGGCACTGTGCCATAAAGGAAGATGACTGTGACACGTGGAGAAATGCAGAAGAGTGACCCACCCCAAGTGAAGTCAGAACCAGGGAAACAGACAAGGATGCCAGCCATGTCACTTGGAAGAACCAGCCACACCACACATACAAAGGGGCCAGAGAAGGCCCCCAACCCAGCCAGCACCTCCCCAGGGCTGGGGAGGCCACAGCATGCTTCTACTTTTTCGATGGCTTGATTGGATTTGCTGAATTGTTTTCTTTTTCCTTTTTAAAAAAAAATATCTTTTGTTATATAGGATGACTCTTGGGGATCCTGGGGAAAATGCTGATGATGTTAAAAAAAAAAAGGTATAATGGTAGACAGGTAGATAGATTGATTAGATATAGATTTAGATCTATGTTTTAAATGTTTGCTGCCACTACTGCATCTGGCTTTCCAGATCAAGGGCAGGATGCAGTGACCATAAAGGCCACTGGGTGGTGACATCTTCACAGGTTCCATTTGGTCTTTTACCAGGATCCAGGGGAAGGAAAAGAAATGAGTAGATTAATGAAGTTCCCCGGAGTGAAATGGGGAGGGAACACTGAGAAAGGTGTTGGCACAGAGGAGGATACCCTGAAGCAAAGGGGTCCAGGAGAGGAAGGCGGTTACGAGAGTGGTGGAAATGATTGGTGCCATGGCCTGGGCACTGAGCTGGACAGTCAGGGGCCCCAGGTTCTAACCCCAATCTTTCACTGGCTGCTGACCTGGGGGGAGCCATGTTTCTGATCTCTGGATCTTTCTTCCCAAACAGGGTGGAGGTAGAAGGGTAGAGGATCCTAGTACAGAAAAGGGATGCCCAGGAGTGTCCTTCCAGTCTACCTCTAAGCCCTGTGCCTATGAGGTGACTTGGCAGCATGTTTCCCATCTATAAGCCTCATTAGCACAGAGCACTAAGCAGGTCTAGTAGTCAACACTTACTGGGGACACCCTGGGGAGCCAGACCAGGACCCAGTGAGGAGGTTCAGTTGCCAGGCACTGTCTGCAGAGGGTTATGGAACCATAGACTCATCCACTCCTTTTTCAGGTGGATTGACTGAGGTTACACAGCTGCACTCTGAACTCAGAGCCCCATGGGTGACGCTCTCCAGGTCTCCTTCCCCCCCATAACCATGCCAATCTTTTGCTTGTCTCTTCCAGCCCTCACCAGCTGACTTAGCCTCCCACCTCACTGAGGAGATTGAGGCCATCTGACAAGTGCTCATTCACTCCCCCTTCTCCATTATTCAGACCTCAGCATTATCCCTGAGGAAGGAAGACTCCTCAGTAAAGGCTAGTCTCCCTACCCGTGTCTTTCATACCAGGGTAGAGCTGGGACATTTAGAAGTGATGTCAGTCAGCAGACATTTAATAAGCACCTACTGTGTGCTGGGCACTGTGCTAAGCCCTGGGGATACAAAAAGAGACAGAGTCCCTGCTTCAAGGACCTTATGTTCTAATGGAAGTCATCACCTTCACTCTTGTGCCCCTTTATCTTAATGTCCTCTCCCTCTAAAGCTTGGCCCAAGTGTGGCCACCTCCAGGAAGCCTTCCCTTGTTTGCCCTGTTGGGCCCGCCCACTTTGCTCCTCAATAACATGGAGCATGTGGGGTGCTGTGTATCTTCCTGGCCTGTCTAGACTAGACTAGACTCCCTTTGAAGGCAGATAATTTGCCCCATTCCCCCCACTACAGGCCCGAGCACAGGGCCCTGTACACAGTAGGCACTTTTTACGTATTTAGTGACTTGAATTGGATTCCCCCATCCTCATCAACCACACTTTATGGGTCCAGGCCTCCTTTGGCTATGCTCAGTGTGGGATGTGATAGGGAATATAAGGCTGACTAAGAGCTGAACCCTGCCTTCCAGGGGTTTATAATCTAGCTGGGGAGGAAAGCACTCCCAATAAGAGATAAATAAGACAGGCCAGGCCATATGGACCAAATGCCATAGGAGCAAAGAGCCCTCTGAGGGAGCAAGGCCTTGAATGAGAATACAGCCAAGTGGGGGAGGGGGATGATGGGGGAAGACTCCATGGTGATGACCCACCTGAGGACAGAAGCATGGAGGGGGTGCCAAGAGCCAGAAGGGTCCCTGGAAATCATCTGGACCATCCCATTTGCTTTATGGGTAGGAAACCAAAGTGGAGAGAGGACAGGTGACTTGGCCAAGGTCACCTGGCCAAGACAGGATTCAAACCGACATTCAGTGATTCCAACCAGGGGTATTTCTACCATGCCACTCCAGCAATTCCAAACAAAGATGGTCAGAGGAGAGTGTGTATGACCGGGGTAGGGGAGGTGGGGTTCAGACAGAGGAGACATTGCATTGGGAAGATCCATCAGGCCTTGCTGGGCCACAAGCCTGGCGATCCGCTGAGTGGAGAGGGAAGTGGCCGGAAGGGATGGAGGAGGCAAACACCCCTCTCTGCATCCCCTAACTCCTACCCGAGCATCTAAGGGGCTTGCTATCTCCAGGATCAAATAGAAACCCTCCCTGCTTGGCATTTAAAGGGTAAAGGAAGGGAATAAAGTATTTATAGAGAACCTACTGCGTGCCAGGCACTGTATCTAAGCCATTTACAAACAGCTCATTTGATTCCTGGGATGGAGGAAGTTTAATTATCCCCATTTTACTATTGAAGAAACTGAGGCAAACAGAAGTTAAGTGACTGTTCAGGGTCACACAGCAAGTGTCTGGGGCCAAATTTGAACTCAGGCCATCCTGGCCCTTTCCTATCTTTCCAGGTCTTCTCTCTGCATCCTCTCTGTATGCACTCCATCTCTGTCTCTGTACCTGAGCTTTGGCTGTTTCTTATGCGCAGAATGCCCTCCAGCCTCTCTTCTGACCCAGCTCAAATGCTGCCTTCTGCCCCCAGCCTTTCCCCCTAGCTGGTGCCATTCCTTCAGAGACTGCTCTGTATGGATCTTGTTATTAATATTTTCCCCATTAGAATGGGAGCCTCTTTCTTTGTGGGTGGTGCCTGCCTCAGAAAGCATTTAATATATGCCTGTTGACAGACTGACTAATGGACAGATTCCCGCCCCCCCCCCCCCAGCAGCCCCTGATCAGGCCCATCCCAGGGATACTCCCCAGGCTATACCCCCCCACTGCAGAGGCTTAGGTCTGGCATCATCCCTCTCAGCTTTCATTGGGGGCCAGCAGTAGAGGAGCTCACCTACCTTTCAGGCTCTGGCACCTCTGGCTCCTTCATACCAGTGATGGCCCGAGTCTTCAGGAAGCCCAAGCCAATCTGACCATAGAGGGCTGGGACTGAGCGGCGAATGCTTTCACATCCTCCATTTTCACAGAGGAGGAAACTGAGTCCCCGAGAGGGGGTTTGCCTTGGTGAGCCCACCACACCAGGGGCATCTCTCTCTGGTGTCTCCACCTCGGGGTGTCTCTGAGTGCTCCCTGTTGTCTTCTGCTTGCCTCCTTCCTGTGTGTTTGGGGTGTCTCTGCCCAGCCCCAGGTCCCTAATCTCCACCTGAGCCACCTAGGGACTGGGCCTGAGCACAGGTTGCCATGGTACCAGCTCTCCCTTAAAGGGCCGGGCCCAGCTATGTCTTGGGACTTGGGGGCCTGGGGCGTGGGGAGAGAAGGTAGCCCTAGAGATCCCAGCCAATGCTCCAAGTTCCAGTGGGAGGCAGCAGGCTGCAGGATGCCATGGCAGAGACATTAGGGGCCCAGGAGAGGTACCATGGTGATGGAACCCTCGCCTTCTCGGTCCAGGGAACAGGGGAGGCATGATGGGACACAGGAGATACCAGAGGGGAGCAAGCATCCCCCACACACTCCATGCTGCCACCCTCGGGCAAAGTCCCTGCTGTCCAGCTGCCCCATTCTAGGCTTTGATGGGTCAGGGGAATGACATGACTTGGCCTGGCCTCCACTGGAGGCCATCCCCTTGGATCATGTTCCGGCCTCCTCCTCTTTTCCTTCTTAGAAATAGAAAGAGCACTGGATGGGAATGGGGAGAGCAGCACTCTCTCCCTATCCTGTTTCATTGTCCGTTCATATAGATCGGCCATGAACTGACAGCTCGAGCCTCTCTCCTTCTCTGGGCCTCAGTTTCCTCCTCTGTAGAATGAGGGGGTCTGAAGTCCCTTCACATTTGAGGTCTCTTAATAATAAACACTCACATCTCGCTTCCACTTGCCAAGCATTTCTGGAGCATTTTTCACATGCTAGATGTGCTCGCTGCACAGAGATCAAGATTTCCCCATCTGAATGCACCTGTTCAGAAGCCCACCTCCAGTCTGAGAGCTCCCTGGAGCACTGAGCAGCTCACCCAGCCAGGGGGGGTCAAAGTGGGAACTTGAATTCAGGTCCTCCTGGCCTCAGGGTCTCTTCTCTGCTCACCTCACCATATGACCTCTCTTCCTGCCCAATAAGCCATCAAAATGCATCCAGAATTCTAGCATTTTGACCAACTAGAAACCAAGTGAATCAGCCGATCAGTTGAATGTTATAATAGACCTATGCACAGTAGAGGCTCAGGCTGAGAAAATGTCTGTTACTCCCAGAAACTTGCCGGTGTTCTCCCAGTTCCCATTGTTGCACTGCTTCAGATTCTACACACCATGAAGTTCTTTTAAAACACACAGAATTTCCCTCACAACAACCCTGTAATTTGGAGAGCACAAGCATTGTTCTCTCCATTTCATAAATGAAGAAACTGTTGCTTCAAGAGGGAGGGAGACTCTTTCGTGGTTCCAGAGCTAAGCTGCAGCAGATCCATCCTCTGGGTGGTAGGTACTAAGGCTGCCTGAGGATGCAGGCTGGGGCCACACTCATGATTGACTGGGATGTTTCAGGTCCTCGGGTTCCTAAGAACTGATCATGGGAATAAGGCACAGGGTCATGGGACCTGGGGCTGGATAAAGCCTGAGAGAGCCCCAAAGTGGGGACCCCTGCCCCTTCCCACCCTGAGCAAGCTCCCAATCTTTCTCCTTTCATAGGCTGTGAAGAGAGTAGAGTCAGTCCTGGGTGAGGTGGCAGTGACTCTACCCTCTTTGTCCTTCTGCCCAGTGCCCAGCCCAAACACACCACCCTGTCCTCACAGAATTCAAGAGCTCCAGAGCTGGGAGGGCCATCAGTCCAAAGTTGTCAACACAACCAGTACATGAACAATATGTCCAGCAAGGCCTATGCTTGAAGACCTCCAGAGAAGGTAGCTCACTCCTGTTGAAATCTAGAGGTGCTGGGAACCCCAAAATTCAAGGGCAAACAATGCAGGTCCTGCCTTGGATGAATTCGACCCAACCTGCCTGTCAGTCAGAGACAAGGTTTAATAAAACACCTGTTGGGGTGGGTGAGATTCTAAGAATCCCTGCTACTTGTGACACTTGTATTGACAAGTAGGCCAGACTTGAGGAATCCGAGCCCTTTAGTGGGGACAAGAAGGACCTTTTATTTATTTTTTTTTTAATTAATTTTTTTATTTTTTTAATGTTTAACAATCACTGCCATACAATTGTGATTTTATCCCTCCCCACCCACCCCCCACTACCTCCCTCCCTCCCCACGACTGCATACAATTCTGTATAGATTCTACATATACTTTCCTATTGAGTATCTTTTCACTATAGTCATGCTATGTAGTCAGACTAAGATAAATGAAAGAATCCGTATAACAAATCAGAACATGATACACAAACAGATACACATACACAAACATGATCTGCTACATTATGTGAGTGACTTCCATATTTCTCTCTCTGAGTGTGGAAGGCATTTTGCCTTGAGGTCCACCATTGGGATTTTTTTTTTTTTTCAGAAGTTCTTGGGTTATTACAAAAATCTAAGTCTACCAGAAAAAACTCTCACACACTGTGGTTGTTGCTGTGCATAAAGTTCTCCTGGTTCTGCTCCTTTCACTCAGCATCAGGTCATATAAGTCCAAGAAGGACCTTTTATACAGAAGATTGTGGGAAGGTCTAACTGTGGTCTAGGAGTATCTAAGGACTCTGGTAACAGAAAAGTGACCCAGGGTGGGGCCAGGTGTAGACAATGAGGGCCACAGTGAAAGGATTAACTGGCCAGGGCCCCAGGGCTTTTCCTTTTAGGAGTCCAGATCCCATCCCCATCACTTCCTGAGACATGTCTGGAGGTGCCCCATAGTTGGGAAGTACTCTGTATCCATCAGAGGTGACTATCTCTGCTCTCGGGGTCCAAGGATGGGAAAGCAGTGATCAAGGCAGGCAAGATGCTACCAGGGAAAGAGTTCTGGCTTTGGAGTCACAGGATCTGGGTTCAAATCCTTCTTCTGATGCTGACTACTTGCATAACCTTAACTTCCATGTAAAACAAGGAAGTGGTGCTAGATGATCTCAGGTCTCTTCCAGTCCTAAATCCAGGACCCCACATCCAGGTCTTTTCCCTAGGGAACACAGCCCCAGGGCCAGCAGTGGATTCTCACCAAAGGGATGGATCTTCCCTCTACACCTGGGGAGCTAAAGGAGCAATCAGTGCCCACAGCCTCTTCCTCTGCCAACACCCAGGGCAAGACAGAGCAGGCAAGACTGGAAATTCTAGCTGCCCAGGCCAACTGGGTTAAAGGGAAACTGAATCGAATCCTCCCCCCAGAGCCACCTGGCCTCCTCATGACCGCTCCCCAGAAACCTTCTCCAACTATGATCAGGGCTCCAGCCTCTTCCTCTGCCCCACCAAACAATCCCTTGCTTTATGTGGGTTCAAACACCCACTTTTCACCTTTGTCCAAGCACGGTCACATATGAAAAGTCAGAGTTGGAGGGGCCTGAGAACAGAGAAGGTCAGAGCTGAGAGGGGCCAGATGCATCAGGAAAACAGTTATTCTCAAAATATCCTGCCATCTCTCCTCTTTCTTGCCTCCAACCTAGTAATTTTGGATATGCCAGTCAGATATAAAGATCCTTTAGGTTTCAGGGCCAAAGCAGTTCGGAATGGCTTTTCTTTAATATCACTGTTCCTCGGGTTCTTAGGTTCATGGTCTGGGGGGCGATGGTGGTCAAAGTGGTGGGGGTGGTTTGAGCTGCCTCCTGTCTGGACTTCCTGTTGCACAGCCCCTGACGGTTACTTGGCAGTTAGGGGTGGGGAAGGCTGGCAGCAGTGACTTCCTGAGGTGACGGCTGGGCTGAATGCAGTCCCCACCCCCAACCCTTGGCTCATCCACCCATTCATTGGTGGCAGCTGGTCAGCAATTGTTACTGACTGTGAAAAGGAAGGTGGGGCTCCTCTCCACAAATGATTTATTATTATAAATGATTATTTCTTATTATAATGTATCAAATTATTATAATCTATTATAAATTATTTCTTATTGTAAACCTATTATATAATTATATATTATAAATATACACCAATAATATTTTAATGATTACATAAATTATTGATAGTTTTATTAGAATTATAATCATAGTAACATTGTAATTTTATTTTATATCATCTTAACCATAGCTAGCATTTCTCTTGTACCTACTATGAGCCAGGCCCTGTAGCCCTTGTTTGGTACTCACAGCAACCTTGGCTGGCAGGTGCCCTTAGCCCTGTTATGTGGCGGGTGAGAGATGAGTGATGGAAGAAACAAAGGTTCCATCTTCGAAGCAGATCGATTGATTAAGCAATGCATGTCAACTGCTCCACCAATAGGACCAGACCTCCTCAGCTTAGTCCTGGACCCTTAATACAGGCAGACAGAATTATATACACTAAAAATAAATAAATAAGGCTGATTAATGAAAAGGAAATGATACATCAAGTAATCTGATTTCTAATTGGAGGAAAGATTGGGGACTTTCCAAGTTGGGAGGGGAAGAGTGAGCAGGTGAAAAAGAGGTGTCCCTCTCCCTTCAAGTGTCTGCATTCAATCAAAGGAATATGGAAACGGTAACTGATTGATCAGCAGTGGGCCAGTTTTCAGATAAGACATAGGAGTGACTTGAGATGTATAATTATGGAAAAATCCTTGCATCAATCTTTGAGCCTGACTGGGTTGGTGGTCGGTAGAACCAAGGTCCTTCCTTAGTTAAGAGTTTCTAAGCAGCAGGGAGAGGTAGTCCAGCTTCCCAGTCCTGCAGAGCTAGCTTCAAACAACACAGTCAGGTTTTCCCTCGACTCCCATAAATGAATAAAGTTCTCTCCCAAGAAAGAATTTGGATTTCCATAACTGAATGGAAATGGAACTGAACTGACTCGAGCATTGAGTCCCCAGATAAAGGCAGTGGGGATTACTCAAGTCACTTGCTGTCCTAATCAACTCAATTCCCTCAATTATACCATTCAAGAACCTGAGACAAACTGTGGTTGAGTGACTTGCCAAGGGTAACACAGCTAGCTAATGAGCATCTGAGGCTGGATTTGAACTCAGATCTTCCTGACCCCCAAGCCCTGACTGGGCTCCCTGGGCTGCTGAAAGGATTCTGGGTCCTGGGCTATTCCCATCAGATGATCAAGGTGACAAGAACCCTGGGAAGTAGGCACTGCTATTACTCCTCTGAGGAGCTGAGCAGTTTCCATCCAGAGCTGTAGTTGGGATCACCAGGAGGACCACCCTGTGACTTTCTAGGAGTCCTTAGCTGTCCCCCAGAGTCTCTCCTGGTCTCCCAGTGCCCTCTGACTCTGAGGCTCCTTGGCTGTAACCATCCTTGGGTAATCCACCTGAGCAGGTCAATGTGAGAACCAGTCACTGAAGCCTCTCTGGATCTTGCTTTTCTCATCTGTTAAATGAGGGGATTAAACATGATGGCCTCCCAGGTCTCCTCCAGCTCTAAATCTATGACAGCATTCACCTAACCTCTCTAGGCCTCAGTTTCCACATCTGTAAAATGGACATCAAAATCTTTGCCTGCTATCCCCTCAGAATGTTACTTGCCTCCATGGGGGTCTCTCCTCCCCAGACTTCTTGGTTTCCCCTGCCCAGTGATGAGTGTCTTGGAGCTCTAACACTGCTGGGACAGGACATTAGGTAACTGAGAAATCACCCACAAGCCAGCCTCTTCCTCTTCTCCCATCTCTGCACCGAGGCCAAGGCAGAACCAAAGAGCCTGGGAATTCTCCCAGGCCTGCTGGGTTAAAGGCAAAGATGATCAGGCACCTTAGCCTGCAGCCATCTGGTTGCCCCATCACTAATGCTCTGAAATTATTCCTTTCCAGAGTTACCAAGGACAGCCTGCCCCGCCCCAGTCAGTCAATTGAGTAACCATTGATCAAAGAGATTTTGTACTAGCCTGGGATTTCATTGCTATAGGTATTGGTAGACCAGAAAAGAAACTCCTAGAAACAGCTTCTGGTCTCAGAGAATTCCCTGGGATTCTGAGAGGCCAAGGGACTTGTCCACAATCACACAGCCGGTTTGGTTTGGACCTGATCTTCTGGCCCCCTTGACCACACTGCCTCCTGTAAAAACAACCCTATACAAGACAATTGCATGGCGGAAAGAGACAGTAATTAAAAGAAATGGGAATGGTTTCATGCAGAAGGTATCATTCGTGCTGAGCTTTAAAGGAAATAATGGATTTTAAGAGGAAAAAGTGAGAAGGAAATGTATTCCAGACATTGAAGGCTGGGTGGGGGGTCAGGGAAGGAGGAAGGAATAGCACGTGCAAAGGCATGGAGATGAGACATGACTATTGCATTTAAGGAACTTAAAGGAGGGTTTTGGGGCTGCATATGGGTGTGAGCAGGGGAGTGATGTATAATCAGGCTGGAAAGGTAGGTTGGAGTCAGGTTGTGGAGGGCTTTGAAGGTCAAACTGAAGATTTTGCATTTGACCTCTAAGTAACAGGGACCCACAGGAGCCTGTGGAACTGGGGAATGACTTGGTCAGCTGTGCTTAAGGGGGATCCCTCTGGCAACTTCCTGGTTCTTCCATTAGGTAACCCCAATACCTACGACAGAGGCTCAGGCATGTTCTCACTAGGTTGGGCAAGGGAACCAAGTTCTCCCCAGGTGGAAGGACATAAGACTAGGACTGATGGTGGAGTTAGCTGAGGATAGCAGCCATGTAGGAACTTGGAGGCCAGGACAGAGCCCTAGCCTTCGGCCTTAAAGCTAAACTGTGGCAGTCAGGTCAAACACCAGATAAGTATCTGCCATCCCCTTTCCTCCATGGCCAGAAGAGACCAAGGGCCAAAGGCATATGATTCAGGGAAAGGTCTGGTAGTGACCATTAGACAGGGGACCAAGGGGAGGAGGGCCTGTTGGTGAGACCTGCCTACCTCCTCTGATTCCATAGACTTTCTACTTGTAACCCACAGAATAGAAAAGGAATGAGGCAAGAGGGAGCTTGGAGCAGGGAGGGGGAGGGTTGGGGAGCAGCTGCCAACTGACATCTAGACCTAACCTGGATTTTAGGTTTTCTTGATGTGAATTTAAAACTAGTAAATGAGAAACACGGCAAAGCATGGGAAGACTTTTATGATCTGATGCAAAGCAAAGCAGTAGAACCATGAAAACTGACTGAAACAATGTAATTAATTAGAAAGACCAGCCAATGCAAAACAATCGAAACAAGGTTTGCAATTACAAAGAAATTTAGCGCCAAAAGAAAGATGTAAGGGGACTCAGGTCCACGAGACACGGCATGTAACAGCAGATCTTTTTTAATGTGATGATCAGTTTTAGTGACTTTTCTTCCTATTTTTCCCTTTAAAAAAAAAAATTTGTTATAAAGGATGACTTTCTGGGAGGGAGAGTGGAGAGACCCTTGTTAGGGGGAAATCGAAGCAGTGTAAAAACAATGAAGTCATCATGATCTATTTTTAAAATTTCATTGTCAGTGTTAATTCTCCTTATTTGACTTAACTGTGCAGGGAGATTGCAGGGGAGAAGGATCTGAATTCTTTGGTCAGTAAACCCAGTTTGGATATTCCCCGTGTAAATAGGCTGGGCTCAGAGTCATACAGTTAATAGGGCTAAGTGGGGATGGGGAAGCAGAGTTGAGGAGGAGAAAGAAGAGAGGAAGACTCTGTGGGAGACCCTTCTACTAACAGAGCCAGTACCCTCGGAGGTGGTGAAGCAAAGAGGGCTGACATTTGTTCCCTTTTCCCTGGAAGATTTCTAGTGCCATAGTTTGGAAGGAAAGTCACCTTGGCTCCCCCCACCCCTGCCCCCTCCACTCCACCCCCACCCCCCCAGGAAGTGAAGAGTAAGCTCCCTAGGTGGGCCCCAAGATGCCTCCTCAGGGCTGCCATTTGCCAGAGGCAGGTGGAGAGGATCAGGAGACTGACCCATCTGAGCTGTGTGAATGGGAACATTGTCGGCTGTAAAATGGAGGTAATGATATCTGCACTGTCTCCAAGGGCAAAAGTACCTGGTAGCCTTAGAGCTGGAAGTCACCCTGTCATCTTACAGATGAAGGAACTGAGGCCCTCAGAGATGAAGTGACTGAGCGGCAGAGCCCAGGTAGAGCAAGGTTCTTCAGCCTCTCCCTCATGGCACCTTGCTCCTTCCCCACCCTGCCCTCTCCTGGGCACCCATGTTGGAACACTCCAGAGTGGGGGTGGGGCAGTGGGAGGAGATGGTTGAGGGCACCAGAAGGCCTTGTTGGGTTTGGTTTTTTCCTGGACAGAGTGTCCAGTCCATTAGGAGGGAACAATCCTGGAATTGCTGTACCCATGACAACAGGGATCAAGGGCAACAGGAGGCTAAAATTAGGCTTGGAGAGTCCACTGAGTGGCATGGTGGGGGAAGGGTGGGCAGGGAAGGAGGACCTTCCAGCACACCGTGATCTGGCACAGAGCTCTGGGAATCCCGCTCCCCTCCTTCCAAACCCCAGGGCATTCCTTCCAACACTTCTGTCTGGCCGAGACTGGCTCAGTCGAGTAACTGCAGGCTTGGAACTCAGGGAACATGAGCAAACCAGGGGGATGCTGGGAGAATCCCTGCACCAATGACCTTAGGAGGTTCTCAGAAAGTCTCCACTGAGCAGTCTCCTCCTCTAAGAGAGAAAGTGATATGGGATGGGGCGGGGTCTTGATTTAGCTTCAGAAAAACTAGGGTCCAAACTCTGCCTCAGAGGATTAGTAGCCATGTGACCCTGGCCATACCTCTGAACTTTAGTCTCTTCATCCTTGAAAGAGGGATAATAAAAGCACCTCCTTCACAGGCTTGTCTTGAGGATCCAGTGAGAAACTTGTGAGATCTAACAGGAGGAATCATGATGCAATGAAAAACATATAGGATTTGGAGTCAAAGGACCTGGGTTCGAGTCCCGACTCTTCTCCCTTGTGTGACCTTGGGCAAGTCACTGACCTTTCCTGGGCCTCAGTTTCCTCCTCTGTAAAATGAAGGGATTGGATTCTGAGTGAGTGTTTCTGTTTTGGCCAAAAACCCTGAGGGTGTCCCTCTCCCAGACTGATTTTATTTTTTGACCAGGTCAAAGAGGCCATTCTCTTTATCATTTCTTACCTAACCTTACTCACCAAATGGGTGTTGCCTCAGTCAGGCTGAGACCTGGAAAAGACCTTAGCTTTCCCCACTGCATCCTGAGCCAACTTCAGTCATCCTGGTCTATAACTGGCTCCGGAGGAGAAAGTGAGGCTGTTGACCTTGCACAGACGGCCCTCTTTTACTTAAATTTAATTCATTTCCAAGTCACGGCATCACCTCCCTGATGTCATTGGACCTCGCACTGAAGGACAAACGGCAGCAATTGTGGAGGAGTCAGATTCTCAACACTGAGGGAGGAAGGATTTATTAAGCACCTAATGTGTGCCAGGCACTGTCTCATTTGATCCTCACAACTCTGGGAAGTAGGTGCTATTATTATCCCCATGAAGAAATTGAGGCAGACAGAGGTTAAATGAGCTAATTAGTAGTGTATGAGACTGGATTTAAACTCAGGTCTTCCCAAGCCCTCTCTGCTTCACCACCTAGCTGCCTTTATGAAGGCAGATCCCAAAAGTATTTTAAATGTATTTTTTATTATGAACTTAATGGTCATCAATAAACACAAAAATCTTAATATGGAAGAGTGAAAAAAAGAAGAATGCATATGGAGGCGTGGACTTGGGGGGGGAAGCGGATTACTGGGAAGTGAAGGTTGGTTGTTGTCCTTCTGAATCAAAGGGAACCAAGATGCTGTCATTATGTTGGGGTCAAGGTCTGCTTCAATCCACCCTGCCCCTGGCCCCAGGTTACCCTTCTGAAAACACTTCTTTCACTTGCTGGGAGATTTTTCATAACCAAGTCCCTTCTACCCTCATGGTCATATTGTCTCAACTCCAACCTCCAGCTTGAGCACACCCTGGGCTTCCATCCTGGGGACCCTGGGCTCTGAACAGTAAGCATTCACCTGATCCTGGTCAGACCCACCAGGCTCTACGCCATGGCACGGGGCATCATGTGCCCTCTCCCACCTTTCTAATTCTTGCTCTGAGGCCAGGGATCAAATCATACTAGTACTACATGAAATACCAGCATTACCCACCAGCAAAGAACCTGTCAATCACTTGCCTAAAGACATAGTCATCACTTCTGACGTCGGTGTTCTGAAATACCTGCACATCGTTCCTCTTACCCTAAGAGGATGTAAGCTCCTTTGGGCCAAGGAGCATCTAGCTAACGCACACACACACAGACACAGACACAGACACAGACACACAGACACAGACACACAGACACACACAGACACAGACACACACACACACAGACACACACACACAGACACACACACACACAGACACACACACAGACACACACACACAGACACACACACACAGACACACACACACACAGACACACACACAGACACACACACACAGACACACACAAACACACACACACAGACACACACACACACAGACACAGACACACACACAGACACACACACACACAGACACACACACACACACACACAGACACACACACACACACAGACACACACACACACACACACACACACACACACACACACACACACACACACACCCCTTTATTTTTCCTGTCGAGTGGTAAGGTTTATGGTAAGCTGATAGAAATGGGCAGGGTTCCTAGTGAACCTGAGACTTAACAGTGGTGAGAGAGAGATACTTATTTACCAAAGGACTACAAAAGGCACTAAAAGAGATAAAGGAGTGGTAAGTACTCTGGGGTGGGCCAAGTGCCTTGGCCAGAGGCTCTGTCATCTGGGCTGCTGAAATGTGTGGGGTAATTCAGGGACTGGGTTGTTTTCAAAGACATGGTCTTTTCCTTTTAGGGGTCCAGGTCCTATCACCCCATCATTCCCCTCCCAAGCAAATGGGACCCATAATCTTTTAGGGTAAGGAGTAAAGGTCTTGGCTCCTGCTGGTGAGGGGTGTAGAGCTGTCCCTGCCTCGCTAGGCCCATTCAAAGGGTCAGCCTTGGGAACTGGGCTGACACCAGATCCAGTGGGTCAGCAGCCGTTGACCAGGGGATGGTTGGTAAGCAGCCTGACTGCAGCCTGGTGTCTCTAGCATTTAGCACAGTGCTTGGCAGGAGGAAAACACTTCGCAAATGCTTTTTCATTCATTCTCTCAGTTTCCTCCTTTGCTGGATGAAGTGGTGTTAACATCTACAAATCCCAACACTGACGCCCAGTTCTAAGCTCCCTCCCGGCCCTGACAGCCCCCGTTCTAAGCTCCCTCCCGGCCCTGACAGCCCCCGCTCTAAGCTCCCTCCCGGCCCTGACAGCCCCCCTTCTAAGCTCCCTCCCGGCCCTGACAGCCCCCGCTCTAAGCTCCCTCCCGGCCCTGACAGCCCCCGCTCTAAGCTCCCTCCCGGCCCTGACAGCCCCCGTTCTAAGCTCCCTCCCGGCCCTGACAGCCCCCGCTCTAAGCTCCCTCCCGGCCCTGACAGCCCCCGCTCTAAGCTCCCTCCCGGCCCTGACAGCCCCCGCTCTAAGCTCCCTCCCGGCTCTGACATCACGTCGCAGAAGAGGGGGGATTCTGGGGGCGGCCTAATCAATCCGACGCCTGGGGCCTGGAGGCGGGGCGGGGCGGGGCGGGGCCCACTCTGACAGTGCCCGTCCCGGGCCCTCCTCTCCCGGCTGTCACCCTGGGCGGAGAAAGGGGACGTGTTCGCCGCCCCGTGAGCCGCGGAGGTCCGGGGCTGGGCTCCACCTCCTTCCTCCGTCTCCACCTCCCTCTCTCCTCTCTCCTTCCTCCTCCAGCTCAGGCTAAGCCTGGGTCACTCCCGCCAAGCCCGCCACCCCGCCACTCCGCCACTCGCCCGGACCTAGGTCATGGCCAACGGGGAGACGTCCCGGAGGAAGGAGCGCGTCCTCTGCCTGTTCGACGTGGACGGGACCCTCACCCCAGCTCGCCAGGTAGGGCCGCCCCGCAGACTCCCGGGCCGCGGGTCCACGGCTTCTGCCTGCCGCCTTTGATCCAGGACTGAGAGGATGAATGGATGGACGCCAGGGCGGGAGGCAGACGCAGGGTCAGCGCAGGGAGGGGCTCAGGCCAGAAATAGGGGACTGGGAGCCGAGGCTGGGGTGGGGTGGAGTGTGCGCGTCCGGGCGGGGAGGCCGAAAGAACTTGGCTTGGAAGCCTGATGCCAAGGAGCCCTGGGGCTCCGTCCCCAGCCTGCACCCCAAAACCCGCCTGACTCCCCTGAGCATCCTGGTGCGCTCCCTCCCACTTGTCACCCCGCCCTCGCCCTAACTACCCGCTCTCCCACTTCCCCACCTTGGATATGCCGCCACCCAAGCCAGTCTCATCACCTCCGGAGGACCCCCTAATTCTGTCCCTTATTTCCCTAGGACTGCCCCCCGTCCTGGCCCCCACCCTCTCAGCCCACCCTCAACGCAGTCGGACCACCTAGTCCCCTTGGCAGAGGCCTTACTCTGCTGGTACCTCCCTCCATCCTAAACTTCCCTGCCCCCCAGGGCAGGTACCTCCCTACCATTCTCCCACCCCAACTCATAACCTAAGGGGTCTTCACCATGACCCCAGTTTGTATCTGGCCCCCTCTGACGGTCTGGTGCACCCAATATTTCCAGATTTTTGTTTTTATTTTTTTTCCTAGTCCAATTTTTAAAAAAGTTTTTCATTTTCATTTCTAAATTATAATCGTGTTTTTAAATGCATAGAGTATGAAGGATTACAAAGGGAAACTAATTCTCTAAAAATATAGTCATCAAACTATATACTTTTAAAAAACAAGTTCACAGAGTCCAGGGTAGGTGCAAATCCCTCTCTAATCCCTTCTGTGTTGCCCCATCCTCACCATCCCCCCTATACACACTTCCTGGTCTTCCCATACCGCCTTTGGTCCACTTAGACACCTTAATCTAGCTTCTGCACACATCCTAATTCTTACCCCTGGGATAACCAATCTCTCCCATTTCTAGAGCGAGCTTTTTATAGACATTATTTTTTCTGTCTCTCCTCACCTCTATTTAAAATTTACTCTTTTCCTTGAGCGTGGACATCTGAACTGACATGAGTGTAGAAGGTTCACTTCTCATCGCTGACACATTCTGGCTTTCCAACCAGAGACAAGTCACTTACCTTCCCTGGCATCTCCCAAAGATTATAAAATGGTAAAGAAGTGCCAGCCCAAGGGAACACTGATTAACTCAGTGGCTAGTTTAGTATCTAGTCATCTCTGTATTTGTTGATTCCTGGAATAAGATGTAAATTTCGCTCCTCTGGGGCTGTCTCACTTCTGTCTGTATTTCCAGGGCCTGACACATAGTAGGTGTTTAATAAGTGATTGTTGCCTGGCCCAACAAACTATGTCCTGGGTTTAAAAAGCCAGAAATGATAGAGCCTTTTCTCCAGGGTTGGAAAATTTGATTTTAAGAGAGTATGTGCTATTAATTGGGGGAGGGGAGTGAGTTAGGGGAGATACCTGGAGATGGCTCTTGGAAGGAGCATGTGGTCTGGGCTTTGTTGAGAAAGCCAGGATCCCTAAGAGCCAGAGAGAAGAGTTATGGGGTAGATTAAAGAGCCTGAAGATCCCATTGCAGAAATGGGGGGGTGGGGGGTTGGAAGGGGGAGGAATGGTGGGAGAAGAAACTGCTTATTAGCACCCCCATATTTATGGGCTCCTAGACTTAAAATTGACGGGGATGTTTTTAAGTCACTTAAATTCTCTGTGCCTCAGTTTCTTTGTGGAGACAATAACAGCATTTTCCCTGATGGGTTGTGGTGAGGATCAGGAAGGATGTTCAGACCCTGTGGTCTGTGGGACTCTGGGCAAGTCTGCTTCTATCTGCCTCAATTTCCTCATCTATAAAAAGGGGCTAATAGTACCACTTCAGGGTTATTGTGAGGATCAAATAACATTTATAACAAGGTTTGCAAATGCAATTGTTTTTTTTTTTTTTTTTTTATTAATTTTTTTATTTTTTTTAATGTTTAACAATCACTGCCATACAATTGCGATTTTATCCCTCCCCACCCACCCCCCACTACCTCCCTCCCTCCCCACGACTGCATACAATTCTGTATAGATTCTACATAAACTTTCCTATTGAGTATATTTTCACTATCGTCATGCTGTGTAGTCAGACTAAGATAAATGAAAGAATCCGTATAACAAATCAGAACATGATACACAAACAGATACACATACACAAACATGATCTGCTACATTATGTGAGTGACTTCCATATTTCTCTCTCTGAGTGTGGAAGGCTTTTTGCCTTGAGGTCCACCATTGGGATTTTTTTTTTTTTCAGAAGTTCTTGTGTTATTACAAAAATCTAAGTCTACCAGAAAAAACTCTCACACACTGTGGTTGTTGCTGTGCATAAAGTTCTCCTGGTTCTGCTCCTTTCACTCAGCATCAGGTCATATAAGTCCTTCCAGGCCTCTCTGAAGTCTTCTTGTTCATCATTTCTTATGGCACAATAGTACTCCATTACATTCATATACCATAATTTATTCAGCCATTCCCCAATTGATGGACATCCCCTTGACTTCCAGTTTTTGGCAACTACATAGAGTGCTGCTATAAATATTTTTGTACATGTGGGACCCTTTCCCATTTTTATGATCTCTTGGGGATATAGTCCTAGTAGCGATATTGCTGGGTCAAAGGGTAGCAAATGCAATTGTTGTTACTGTTGTTTCTCCTGGTTTCTTCTACTAGGCTAGCCAGTGATTCAGACCCTGACTGACAGGGGGTGGGGGAGGGGGTCCCCAAGCCCCAGAACAGATGGTCCTGCAGGGAAGCTCCAGGATATGGGCAAACACACAGCTCTGTTGCATGGAGACAAGCCCATCTCTCCACAGAGGATGGATCCTGATCTTAGGACTGGCATCCTTTATGCCAGCTCCTCTCTTCCCTGCTCTAGCTCTAGTCACTCTTATGCAAATATATAGGAGAAAACCAACTGGTTGGAGGCAGTTGGGAGGAGGCCGGGGCTACCTCAGGCTAGGGCAAGGCCCCATTGCCTAAACCTCCCTAGGCCTTATCTCAAAAACCAGCTTAAGTCAAAATGAACCTTAGTCTACTAACCTAACTGATAAGGTTTGTGAAAGCACATTTGAGAGGTAGAGTCATTTGTGTCTCCCCATTACCCACTAAAAGATGTCCAAATTTCTTATTCTGTCATTCAAGGCCCTCTTCAGTCTGGTTACAATGTAGCTTTCCAACTTGATCCCTTTTTTCTCTTCCGTATTCTCTCCCCATTCATCAAACTCAGCCTGCCTTTCCCCATCTTTACATCTCTCTTTTTCTCTGATCCTGGAACATAAAAGATCTTCCCAGTTCCTCCTTCCATATTGATGCCCTAGGCTTCCTGTAAGATCTGGATGCATTACCCGCACCTGCTGGAAGTCCCCCTACCTCCCCGTCAGCTGGATGCCAATCATAAATGACATCTAGGTCAAGTTTTAGAGTCTGCAAAGGGCTTTCCCAGCAGCATCTCCTTCCATCTTCACAGTGATGCTGTGGAGGGACTGGGGGACACTGGGCAATTATTGTCCTCATCTTAGGCATCCAAGGAAAAGTATGAAAAATGTGCTCCTTAGGCAAGTCTGACAGAAATAATTTGTATTAATTTATCATTAAACTAAGCTCAAACAGGTCCTATTTAAGAGGGAAATATCCAGACTGACAGTCACCCTCATGCCCTCAGATGTGGCCTTAATGCACTTTTGGGGTTTTGGGGGCACATATGTTCCTGTTTATACATAGAGAAAATGGGAAACAACTGGGAAACAGGAAAAGGGAGATGGGTCACCCCAGAGACTAAATGGTGTGAAGCTCCCTGCAGGAAAGGAGCTTGCGGAAATTCACAAATTATATTTCTGTTTCAATTCTAATGGTTTGCTGAAGAACAAAAGACATTTTTGAAGTAACATTTATGAGACACTCAAGGAAAATTTCACAAGGTGGCCATATGATGTTAACATTCTCTGCTTTGCTTAATCCAGGAGTTTGCAGCCTTTTTTTAACGAACTCCTTCTCAGAACCTTTTTTAAAAAATCATATTTGAAAGACATGCTAGTAAATTCCCATTAGAGATTAATGAACATAAATATCGTTTCCCCTCCTCCCCTGCCCCACATTGACTCTCCAAAGTTTGGTGGACCCCACATTAAAAGCCTTATTTCTGGTTTCTGACTTCCCTGGGTTCCTTCAAATCTCAACTGAAATTCCACCTTCTGCAAGATTCCTAAATGGAGCCCCTTAATTCTAGAGCTTTCCCTCTCAAGATTATTTCTCCTTTATCCTGTCTAGATCTTTTTTGTAAACAATGACCAGAAGTAACAATAGAAACTTATTCTTTCTGGTCTGTACATACCCCAATACCTGTAGAGGATGGAGGAAGTGATGGGCCCTCACCCCAGAGGATCCATTTAAGCTGTTTGCACATACTCTCATCACCCTCCTCCAGACTTTGAGAGGATTTCTGATTAGAAGAGAGGCCAGCAGGGCATTGCTTCCACATGGATAAATCTGAGAATTCTGATGCTCTTTCCCCTAGACAGAGGCTTCCCGTTGGGTTACTGAGAAGAGCATTTTCTTAAGATCATAATAAGTAATGAAAATAATAACAATAAAAGAGGGGAATGAGGGGCCTTGCTCTCAAGCATGGGCGAGGAATCTCTGAGAAGCTGTAACTTGTCCTTGGCCCTACAGGGAGTGTCAGAGATAGAATCTCAAGCCAGGTGTCCCTGATTCCCAGGCCCATCATCCTTCTACCTGATATGCCATTTTGCCTCTTTCATTCATTCCACAGTCCTAAATCTGGTGACAACCAAACCCTACTCATGTTCTAATTATTTCTAAAATTGTTATCACTTCCCTGCTTCCTTGAGGACTGGGAGCCTGGCCTGTCCATCTTTGAGATCCCAGTGGTCAACACAGAATACAGGGTTGACATTTATTGAATTGAATTCCTAGCAGACCCGACCCCTTATCCTTCTCACTTTCTTTGGCTCAGAAGCCTTGACACCATATAGTTAGATGAGCTAACTCTCTGGTCCCATGTTCTTTATTGCTGTTCATTCATGTCTAATTCTCTGTGACCCCATTTGGGGTTTTCTTGGCAAAGATACTAGAGTGGCTTGCCATGACCTCCTCTAGCTCATTTTACAGATGAGGAAACTGAGGCAAATAGGGTTAGGTGACTTGGGAAGGGTCACACAGCTAGGAAGTGTCTGAAGCCAGATTTGAACTCACAAAGATGAGTCTTCTGACTGCTGGCTCAGTGCTCTGTACACTGGTTCTATATGGAGCCTTAATTTAGGTTATTTCTTAGTGTTCCCTTAGCTTATCCAAACCAACCCTTTCATTTTATATGTACAATCGAGGCCCAGAGAGGGTAAGATGAGTTGCCTATTAATGACTACTTCTGGGTCTAGTCTTTCAGTCAACCAGTCCTAAATTCACCTAATTGTACTATAGTTCAACCACACCTCTTCCACCATTTCCCCCCCAGAATATCATGACACATTTTGTCAAATATTTTGCTTAAACAAAAATGAGCAAAAAAAGGAAAATTCTATTTATAGTGTTCCCCAATCTACCAGTCTAGCAACCCACTCAAAAAAGGAAGGCCGTTGCTGCTTCTCCATTCCACAGCTTGTCTAGCTTGCCACAGCCCTTCCAGCATGTTCTTTTTTCACCTTTTCTCACCTTGTCCTCTGATGCCACCACAATCTTTCCAGGAACTCAAGGCAAGTTCACAGGCCTATAGTTTATAGACTCTATCTGTTTTCCATTTTTTGAGATGTCCCCCAGTCATCAGACATCTCTGCTGTTCTTCAGGATCTTTCCAAGATTGCTGACCAAGGCTCCTGGGGTGTGCTTCCTCCTTCTCTCTCCCTCTTACATCTTTTTCTGCCTTCCACCTGCCATCTCCTCTGGGAATCCTACCTGGATGACCTCTTCCTCAAATTCCCCCAGGGTCCTGGGTCAGGTCTTACCTTGGCCCCATGCCCCCATCTCCTCTTAGAGTTATTTGCATACACATCACAACCCTCTTATTAGATGGTCCATGGCACTAGAGATGGAAGGGACCTCAGAGACCATTATGTACAACCCCCTCATTTTACAGAGGGGGAAACTGAGTCCCAAAGATGGGGAAGTGCCTTGCCCCATTGTGCCATATAGGTATTAGTGTCAGAGACAGGATTTGAACCCAGGTCTCTAAATCCAGCATCCTTTCCACTAGACCACACTGCCTCTGTTATCTAGGTAAATGTCTTGAAGGCAAGGATTAGATCATTTTTCATCTTTGTATCTATGACAGAGCCTGGACTATAGGGTGAGCTGAATTGCCTGGCGTTGCACTAGGGAGAAAAGAAGGTCCCCTAAGGCCTTGAGGACCCTGCAGTGTGGTTGGAGGGGTCTCAGGAGAACATCTGTGAAAGAGAAATAAGGAATGGTGTATTGACTGGAGGTTCTGTCCTGGTCTCCTAGAAAATCGACCCCAAAGTGGCGGCCTTCCTCCAGGAACTTCGGGGACGGGTGAAGATTGGAGTGGTGGGAGGCTCGGATTACTCCAAGATCGCAGAACAGCTGGGAGAGGGGGATGAAGGTGAGAATGTTTACTTCCCAGTGGGGGGGGGGGGTAGATATGGGGACATTTTCTCCTCCCTTTGCTTCACTCTAATTCTCCTTGGTTTGTGTGCTCCCAGACTATGAGGCAATGAGTAAGTTGGAGGTGAGGTTATGTATGTGGGAACAGGGAGAGGTGAGGGAATTAGGGGAGCATCTCCAGGCCGCCCCTTTTCATGAAACAGAAAGTTAGGGAAAGGTAGGAACAGAGTGGGGAGGCAGGGAGGCACCCAGGCTTCCCCAAACCAGCATCTGCTTTCCTGGGCTAAACAAAATAAATCTGAGTCAGAGAAGGAAGTGGGGGTGTTTAAACTAGGGAGAAAAGATTGTGCAGGTGGGTGACAGGGGAATGTCATGAGGACAACTAATCCCAGCTCTGCACAGATTATAAAGTGGGGCTCACCTTTGTGGAGGGCAAGTACCCTTCTTATAAAAGGAAGGAAACTGAGGCTCAGAAATTCTGGTTCAATTGGACAATGGGCTCTCGGGTCAGGATGGGAGGGGATATGGAGGTCAATGTTTTATTCTTCCGTGTTTCGTTCCTTTCTGGTTTCCATCTGCCTTGGACCCTGCCTGGCATCCCTGCTGTGCCTCATTCCTGACCCAAAGTCATAGAAAAGTTTGACTACGTCTTTGCTGAGAATGGGACGGTGCAATACAAAAACGGAAGGCTGCTCTCCAAGCAGGTTGTCCTCCCCTCCACACACACACACCCGGGTCTCTCCTCCCACCCCTTTATTCCATCCATCCTCAGTTTCCTTCCTGTTTGGCCCCAGCCCTGCTTTTCCCCCTCAATTTCTGCCCCTCTCCCATATTGATGCCCTGATACTGTTGGACCTCAGTCCTCAGTGTAGCCTGAGGCAGAGATGGTCCCATGCTACAGATAAGTTAATTGAGGCCCCGGTGGGCTTGTCTCCAGAGGATCTGCTCCCAGTTGGGTGAGGAAGCTAGGACCTGGGGACGTGGGGGAGATGCTAGAGTCATGTGTCCCTCATAGATCTGGGCCCCCCAGGAGGAGAGGGACAATCACCCTTCTGCTGCATTTCTCATCCTCTCTCCCCATCTGCTTGGGCCTCAGACCATCCAGAACCACCTCGGAGAAGAGCTTCTCCAGGACCTCATCAACTTCTGTCTCAACTACATGGCCTTGTTGAAGCTACCCAAGAAGCGGTGAGGACAGGACCCCCCCCTTTCCCCCCACCCTATTGTCCTGAGGAAAGATCTGAGACCAGGCTGGAGGGAAACCCCCAGGAGGGAATTTGGGACCAAGTAGCATGGAGCTGGGGGAGGGTGGGGTGAGAACAGGGAATGTCAGGGCTGGGGTGGGGTGCCCTTAGCACCAAGAATATAATAATTGTTAGAAATTATCTAGCATATTAAAGTGTGCAAAGCACTTGATCTACCATTAACTCATCTTCACCAAACCCCTGAGGAGCCTGTGCTATCGTTATACCCATTTTGTAGAGAAGGCAAACCGAGGTTAAGTGATTTGTCCAGCTTGTACGTGCCTGAAGTAGGTCTTCCTGGCTCCAGGCCCAGCGCTCTACCTACTGGGGTGAGTTGCTTGGCCAGCTGCACTGGGGAGACCTCATTCAGAGCTTCTTCTGGGCTTTCTCCCCATCGCCAGCTCCTTACCCTTCTTTCTGACCTCTGTCCACAGTGGGACCTTCATCGAATTCCGAAATGGGATGCTGAATGTCTCCCCCATTGGCCGCAGCTGTACCCTGGAGGAGAGGATTGAATTCTCTGAGCTGGACAAGGTAATGGGAGGGGATGCTGAACCAGGCTGGGGAGATGGGGTGCCTGGGCCTCCCTTGGAGCCTAGGAAATGATCCTGAGCTCATGGACCTTGGGGATCATAGTCCAACCCCCTCATTTTACCAGGGAGGGGACCCAGAGAGTCAGTTCCCTTTCCCAACATCAGAGGCTCTCCAAATCCAGTGTTATTTTTGCTGTTCCATCTTGAATTATTGGTGGATCTAAGGCCATCATTTTACTGAGTCAAGTGGGGCATGGAGAGGAAATGGGGGTAGGGGCAGAGGGGACTTGCTCCAGATCACAAAGGAGTAAATAAAAGAGTCAGGATTAGAGCCCAAGGTCCCTGGGGTCACAGTCCAGGGCTCTTTCTAATGTGCCATAAGAAGTTACATTTCCATAGTATTCTGGGGGTTCGTGAAGGGTGTCCTCATAAACAGTACTGAGAGGCAGGAGGACAGGCTGCAGTCTGGGTAGCTACATTATTATCATTACTACAGCCAGCATTTCTATAGAACTTAAGTTTGCTGTGTGTTTCACATATATATTACATAATTTTATCCTCAATAACTGGGGAGGGGTTAGAGGCTTTTGTGACCCCCATTTTACAGAGAAGGAAACTGAGGTTCAGAGAAGGCCAATGACCTCCCTAAGGTCATCTGGCTTGGTGTCAGAGGCAGGCTCAGACCAACCGGGATTGGGATATTTAAATTTTTTTAAGGCAGTTAGGATTAAGTCACATAGCTAGTAAGTGTCTGAGGCTAGATTTGAACTCGGGTCCTCCTGACTCCGGGGCTGGTGCTCTGTTAGCTGACCCAGGAACCCCTAAGGAAGCAAAGTGATGGGATTCAGTGATGAGTTTTGGAATTTAGAAGAAAATGTTCTGTGGGCCTGGAGTGGTCTTTGTGGACTTTGGCCAACCCAGAAAAAAAAGCACAAACCAAAAGGGGCAGGGCTAACTAATGAGAGATTGGCCCAGGGCCCCGTACTGGGATTTGGGAATTAGTGGGATCTTGAGACCTGCTCTCCCTCCTTCCTGAAGGACAAGGCCAATAGAGATAAGCCTCTTGTAGAAGCCAGAGGGCCAGGGAGAACTGAGTTCCCATCCTAAACCAGGCCCTGCTCCTGGTCAGTTCACTTAGTCCCTCTGGGCCTCAGTTTCCTACACTGTAAAATGGGGGGGAGGGTGGATTCAGTGACCCTTGCAGACCTAAAACCATGACCCTCTGAAAATGGGGATGGTAATAATAGCCTCACCATAAGGTTATTGAGAGACTCAATATGATAAGAGGGGGCAGCTAGGTGATGCAGTGGATAGAGCACCAGTGCAGGAGTCAGGAGGACCTGAGTTCAAATGTCACCTCAGACACTTGACACTCACTAGCTGTGTGACCTTGGGCAAGTCACTTAACCCCAATTGCCTCATCCTGGGTCATCTCCGGTCATCCTGGTGAATATCTGGTCACTGGATTCAGATGGCTCTGGAGGAGAAGTGAGGCTGGTGACTGGCACAGCCCTCCCTCACTCAAAACAAAGTCAAGTGTAAGTCATGTCATTATTTCTCTGATGGCATGGTCTTCTTTGGCAACGAAGGAAGAACACACATGATAAGAGGAACGAAAAGTACATGAGATAATAGGAGTAATAGAAATGTCTATTATAACAAGATTCTTTTCCCTGTTCACTTCCCTCTTACAGAAAGAAAAGATCCGGGAGAAATTCGTGGAGGCCTTGAAGGCAGAGTTTGCGGGCAAAGGGCTGAGGTTCTCCCGAGGTGTGTGGGATGGAAACTGGCCAGGAAGATCTCTCCCTTCCAATTACCCCTCAAGGACCCAGGGTACCCTCATTCTCATTTGAGGTGCATTCACTCTCAGATCCCCTGTCAGCATGAAAAGGAGCCTTAGAGATCGCCTGGTACCACCCTCCTTGTTTAACGTTGGGGAGGTGTTTAACTTGCTCAGAGAGAATAAGCTCCTTCCTCAGAGTCACACAACTAGCTTGGGGCAGATGCCTGGGGCTCCTCACTTCCTCAATTAACCTTTGTGTGCCTGATACTGTGCTAATAAGCCCTGGGCAGACTTAGAAAATTGAGTTAGGTAGTCTCCCTGCCCTCTGGGAGCTCTCCACCTAGGACTCCCAGCTCCAGACTCTCATACTTTCTCCCTTCACCCCTCAGGGGGTATGATCAGCTTTGATGTCTTCCCTGAGGGCTGGGACAAGCGATACTGCCTGGATCGCCTGGATCAGGAGAGCTTTGACACCATCCACTTCTTTGGGAATGAAACCAGTCCCGTGAGTTCTGAGCTGATGCTACTTTGGAAGGGAGGTGGAAGCTGCTGGGAAGGGGCGGAATTAGGCCAGGACCCTTGGAGGTTCCCCTCCCCCAAGGCTGTGGGTGAAGCCATGGTTAGTATGGGCTCAGCCCCTAGTTAGGTGCTGTGGGACGGATGCGGGGAGAGGGCTCATCTGCTCCATTACACTGCCCTTATTCTAGAAGTGAGGAAACTGAGGCCCAGACTTAGCCAAGGCCACGCAGGGGTTGTCCCAGCAGACCTGAGACTTAAACCTAGACCCTAAGTATGACATCTTCCCACAAGCTTCATCCCGTGGGACATCTCTGTGGATACCCAGCTCTCATTGTTAGGACTCTGTTGTTCTTCTTGGGCCAAAATCTGCCTCTCTGAAACCATGGGTGGTAGGACGGAGCCAGAAGGGAGGGTCCTTAACAGGTCATCTCACCCAAAGCCTGCATTTTGTAAGTGAGACCAAGCCTAAGAGAGATGGAGACAGGTAGATAGAGTTGTCCCCACTCTGCCCTAGGCCAGCCCTTCAGCACTGAGGACAGCGCTCAGGTTCTCCCCCTCCCCCGCCTTGAGGCTGCTTTTCCCCTGCACCCCTGTTTCTTCCAGTGTATTCTACCAGGTCCCGGCTCTTTTGAGTTCAGTTCTCCTCTTTGGAATGGTTCTTGAGCCTCAGGCTTTTCTGCTTCACCCCAGACAGGGCTGCACTGTCATCATTCAGTTTAATAAATATTAAATACCCACTGTATGCCAGGCACCATTCCTGGGTATTCAGGATCACAAAAATGCAAAAATCAGTCTGGTCCTTCCCTCCAGGATCTTACATTCTGCTGGGAGGGGGAATACCAGGTGATCTCTGGGACCATGAAAACCACCCTCTCTCTTCTTCCTTCTGCAGGGTGGCAATGACTATGAGATCTATGATGACCCCCGAACAGTGGGGCACAGTGTGGTCTCTCCCCAGGACACAGTGCAGCGATGCCGGGAGCTCTTTTTCCCAGAGAGTGCTCGTGAAGCATGAAGCTGTGTCCCCTGAGGGCTCAGAGACCAAGATGGCTTCACCTGGGGATTGTTGGAACACCATCAACTCATGTGGCTGGCTGCAGCAGTTGGGGAGGGAGAGGGAGCTTTGCCCTTCTCCCTGCTCCCATCTTTTTTCTGCCTGTCTGCTGGAAAAGATTCAGAGCAAGGGCCTTGGGTTGGAAGGCGCCCAGCCAAGCTTCATCATGGTGGCAGGTGGACAGACAGAAAATTCGGGTGGTGGCCCAAGTCATCCCTCAGGGTGTCTATAGTCTAGGTTACTAATCTCTGTTCCCAGGTTTCCACACACTCCCCTATAGTCAGTCACAAGGTTGCGGGGGTGGGTGGGACAACCGGCATCCAGGAAGGGATGGGTTTCTCTTTCTCTCCTCTCTCCCCTCTTTTCTTCCCTTCTCAAGCTTCTGCAGGTGAGAGAGGGGCAGCATGGGGGAGCGGAATTCATCAGTAAGCATTTAAAAAGTGCTGGCTGTGGGCCAGGTCACTTCCTGCCTCTGCTCCACCTTGGCTTAGGGGCAAAATGAAATCCACACCAGGGGTAACCCAGAAGGTGGGTGCTAGCCTCATACTTGCATGTCTAAGAGCTTAGACCCCACTTATCCCAAGAGGCAAGTCCTGAAAGGCAGGGATTTATCACCCTTTATCCCACCCCCCACCCAGAGCCACTATTGACTCCCTGGCATGCCATTCAACTAAGACACACAGCTGTGGGCTTGTGGTAACCTCGTTGCCTCCTCCCTCCACACCCCCAGCCTTGTGGCTGCCTGACCAAGGAAGGAGGAGAGGTCCAGAACTCAGCATCCTAGGCCTGATTTGTCTCTACACCCCCCACACACCATATGGCCTGTTCCCTCTGGGTCTGACCCTTGCACTAGGACACTGTCCATCCTCACCTAGAATCAATCAGTGTTTGTTTTCCTCTGCAAAAAAAAAAAAGATTTCTATGTTGGAGAGAGTGTACATATGTAAGAAAAAGCTCTGCTTAGGGGTGAAAGGCACAGCTCTGAAAAATGGAGAGCTTATTGTGTCACAAATTTGATTAAACAACAGCACTCCATCTCCGCCTGGCCCTTGTTTCCTTTCCAGTAGAAGGGATCCATAGGAATATGGGTCTTGAGTTCAAAGGGACCCCAGAAACTATCTACATTGACTTCTCTTGTTGTAGATGAAGACACTGGGGCTCAGATTGGTGCAAGGATATAACCAAAGTGAAGGGCAATTAGGCCTATGGCCACAGGGGTGCAGCCATGCAGAATGAGGACCCCTCCCCCCAAAACTATCCCTAGTTCACAAGTTTGGGGAAGACCATGGGGCACCAAAGGAAGGTGACCTGTAAGTGTGGAATGCTGGTGTGCAAAAAAGGCTCTGGAGCATCCTGGGATAAGGATGGGGGTCCCCGAGTCTTCCATAGCGGGTCCTACCCTGTAGAAGACAAATGCATATGGCTCCCAGATCCGTGGGTGTTTGCCCTGTCCTGGGATGAGGAGGATGGCTCCCTTCTTCCTAAGACCCCCCTCCCCCCACTTTCTCCCATTCCTCTCCTCCAACAGTCTGAAGAAGCTAGGAGACAAAGGCCACTCCTAACGGTTTATTGCGTGTTACAAAGGTGGACACCAGATCCGCCAGGTGGTAACCACACAGAAATTTCAGACACACGATGGTTTCTAGGGGGATGAGAGAGAAGGGAAGTGCTGTCCTCCCTATATCCCTGAGGGGGGCAGGTCCTAGGCCAGGAGGACCCTCTAAGGGTTGCAGCTACCCCCTCTTTCCATGCCACATATCCTGCATGAGCAGACCAGCCTAGGCAGAGAGGAGCACCTATGGACCCAGAGGGGAGGGCAAGAAAGAACCAGAGACTTGGTACAATCTAAACTTAGCAAGTTCAACAAATATGAGTAGCCTCTGGAACTCAGATGAAGGGATGACTGGCCCATGACCTCCCCCCAGGGGCCAGCCCCAAAATCATCCCACACAGACCCTCCATTGGATACCCTTTTAGATGAGTGACAATGGGCATTCTTGGGGTCCCTCTCAGTTGGGGCTGGAGGCAGAGGGAGGTTTTTATGCTTCTGGAGTCCCCAGACTAGGAGTGGGGGCATCCCACTTTGACCCCCACCATGGATTCCCTATTTGGAGAAAACCAATGGGCCCTGAAAGAGGATGCTCAGTTTACTAAGCAGAAGCTGGACCAGGTATCAGACCTGGCTTCTGGTTCCAGGCTCATTTAAGAGCTACACCACCTTGGGCATTTCTCTTGTCCAATGGGGACAATTCTACCTTGCCTACCTTCCAGGAGGCTCTTCTGAGGATCAAAATGAGAAAGCATGGGCTTTTGTAAACTGTAAGGTGCTGTACCCTTCTCTGTCATTGCCCCTGCTTTCTTGTGCCCTCCCCCCAGAAATAAAAAAGTTACCCTGTGTCACCATCTCAAGGACAGAAAGAAGGCTTTGTTCTGCCCTCAGAACAGTCAGCTTCCTCCACTACTACCCCCAGCTGATCTAGAATCAAGTGGTCCCCTGCCCCACCCTTCACCCAGCCTTCCTTATGTGAGGGACCCCAACAGGAGCCTAAGTCCTGAGGGAAGGCTCCCGCCCCGATCTAGGTGGTCCCTCTGCCCTTTTCCTGGCATGAGAGACATACCTGACACCAATCGAAGCACCCCCCCCCATCCCCAACCCCTCTCTAACCCTCCTGGCTCACTAAGTCTGACCAGTATCTACAATGCATTACATTAGTGTGGCAGTTGAAGGAAAGGGGAGCCATTTGGGTCAAATGGGGGAGAAAGGGAAGAGACAAGGTCCGTGTTAGCTACAGAGACAGAGTCTGGGGGCGCTCAGTTTTGGGAGGGGGGGCCCGTGTGGAGGTGGGTTGGCACAGTGCTGAGCAGGGCTCTCCCCTTGGTGTGAAAGACTCATGATGGAGTCCCAGATCAGTAGGAAAGTGGAGCAGGGTGTCTTCCCAAATAGAGGCAGCCCAGGGTGGGAAGGCAAGTTGGCTCTCCTCTCCTCCTCTGTGCTAGGGATGGGGTGGGGGGGAGAGGGGAATCCTTCCACCCCCCAGGCATGGAGTTGGGGAAACAAGGGAAGATCTGTGAAGGACGCAGGGCTCAGATCCTACCATTGTCCAGGAACTGGTTCTGGAGTGAAGGAAGGATGGAAGGGGGGAAGGGACAGGAGGATGAGGCTCCATTTGTGATCCTCTGTCCAAAAGGCTCCCCAGGACGCTGGGCTTCTGCTCTATTCTGAGGGGAGGGGAAGGGAGAGAGGTGGGAAGAACAGTCTGTCTAGGGGCTAACACCTTCCCCGGGTCCCAGGGTCCCTAGGGAATCCGGGGACAGGAGGTGGGTGGGCTCAGGAGAAGAAGGAAGTTCTTTCCCTGTCTGTCACCTCAGTCCGAATCTCTGCACAGCTTGGACAACAGTACAAACGGGGAAAAAATAACACCACATACACACATACATGAAAAAGCTACACAGGACTGGGAGGGGGCCCTGCTTGGACCAAGGCAGAAACAGGAAGCAGAGCCTGGCAGTGAGCTGCCCCTGGGCTCTCCCCCTGCTTTCTCCCTTCCCTTTGAATTCTTCACCAACCCCAGATGGGCTCCTCAGTACTCGGCTCACCTCCCCCAATTCGGGGCAGATGGGCTCGAATTGGGGGGCCCCCTTCTTCCCCCTCCCCCACCCCTGTGCTGCGGCCTAGGAGCCGATGATCTGGCCAGACCATGTCTCGTGCTTGGTGTGGGGGGCCAGGTGGGTCAGCACCACCTCCACCGCCTGGAACTTCTGGTTTTTCGGGGGGATGGGGCACATCTTGTAGGTCACCTCATCCCCCTCCACAGGCACATACTCCCCCTCGATGCTGTGGCAAACAGGAGAGAAAAAAAGTGGGAGGTTCTGAGACCAGTGAGTGAGGAGTCCAAGGCTCTGAGCAGGGAGGGCTACTTCTAGGCCTTGAACACACCCCCAGTACCAGAGGGGTTGGTCATTGCTGCAGTCAAGGCCCAGTAGGAAGGACACAGCCAGTATTGGGGGTTTAGCAGTTATATTTGACACTGCCAAGGGGTGGGGATGTTAGAACACTCACACACCCCCAGCTGATCTAGAATAATGTGTAAATTCACTACAAAATGGTCCCTTCTTTCAAAATTAAATGCTTTTTTTGGAAAGGAAACATTACACACACACACCAATAGTGGCTTGCTTAGGTGTTTCTAAAGCAGAAGCTACAGCTAGGGGGTGAGCCCACCCCCTCTGCCCCCAGGACTTACTCAGACACGTGGACAAATATGTCCTCTGTGCCATTCTCTGGCGTGATGAAGCCATGGCCCTGGGAACGCGAAAACTGCTTGCAGACGCCCTTGAACACAGGCCCAGCGGAGGCCCGAGCAGTGCTATGAGGATAAAGAGAGAAGAAAGGGAGACCAGGGAGAGAAACCTGAGAGGGCCCTCCAGAGCTGAGGCACGGAGAAAGCAGAGGGGTACCCCCCCGGTGCCTGGGAGTTGCCTGGGAGAGCATAGAGACACAGGGAGCTATGAGGGAAAGGGCCCCATTATGATGTTCCCAGTTATGGAGACTGAAGGGGAGAGGGAAGGAACCAGGCACCTGGGAACCAGGTGAGAACCAACAGGGGAGAGGAGCACCTGGAAAATGGCTTTGAAACTCTCATTGGCTAGCTAAGTGACCTCTGGAAAAGGAGGTGACTGAATCAGAGGAGGCCCCTTCCTTCCACTTGCTTTCTTTTCTCCCTCTAGTATCTCCTTTAGCGATCTCAAATTCAATTACTGTCTCTCTGGAGATGATCCCCAGCTCAATTTATCCAGCCCTGACCTCCCTCCTGAGCTCTAGATGACCCTGCATGTCCAGTACCTCACAGACATTTGGAACTGGATCATCTTCTCCCCTACCCCCAAACCCTTCCCGCTTCCCAGTATCCTTCTTACGAACCAGGGCATCATCATCCCCCTTGTCCTTCAGGTTCCCAACCTTCCCATCATCTTCAGCCCCTGTCTCTTGCCCAGCCCATGGATCAAATAAATTGCCAAATCTTGTAATGTCTTCCTCTATAACCTCTCCACTTAGATAGCCACCTCAGAGATCATCAATTCTACTATTGGAATGAATTGGCCTCCCTGCCTCCAAGCACTCCTCACTCCAGCCCATCCTCCACTCACCTACCAAGATGAGTTTTCTAAGGTCTGGTTCTGGCCATGTTATTCCCACCCTCTCCCAATAAACCCCAATGGTTTCCATTACCTACAAATAGAAAGGCTTTTGTTTGGCATTTCAAGCTCTTTAAAATGCTTCTTCCTACCTCTCCAGTCTTCTCCAGCTTATTCCCCTTCACAGTCTTCATGCCTCTTGAACCCTATGCTTCTCCCCTCTTTCTTTTCCCTGGTAGTCAGTTAGTCTCTCATGCCTGGAGGACTCTCCCTCCTGACCTCAGACTCCAAGAATCCCTAGCTTCCTTCAAGGCTTTTCCTGGCATCTCCAGATGCCATACTGTCCCCTCTCTTCTCCTATTTTCTCTTTCATCTAGATTATGTACCCCCTTAGAGCAGAGACTTATTGAGGGCAGGACTGAGCACACATTAAACATAGCAAATGCTTGTTCATTGATTGGTTGACATATGGGCTCAGAAGTGGGGACAGTGCAGGGGGACCTGCTGGTACCATCACTTTCCTTACTCTCTATAGGCCCCATTACCAAAGATGAGCCTTGAACCCTGAGCCCGGAGGCAGGAGGAGGGAGATGCATCGAGGGAGATAACTTTTAGTTCTTTTGTATCCCATAGAATGTAAATACATGAGGGCAGTAACTTTTTTTTGGTATGTCCGCTGCATGGAAATAGTAGGTGTTAATAAATGCTTTTTGATTAACAAATTGTATTTGAAGAGACTATGAAACAAGGAGACTAGCGTTTCCAGCAATGGGAGGTCATCTGTGACCTTCAGGCCATTTATGGAGTAGAAGAAAGGTCACTGAAAAAGGAACCCTATGACCTTGGGAAAGTCACCTAACTCCCTTGGGCCTCAGCTCTCCTCTGTCCAAAGGGGGCTTAGCTGGAAGATCTCTAAGGTTACTTTCCCAGTGTTATGCTCCTGTATTTTAGCCCCTTCCTCCACTTGAGCCTGGCCCCAGAGTCCCAGCAATGACCTCAGCTGGAGTCTGACCAGTTCCAAAGAAATCCTCCAGACTGGAAGATGCGGGATTTCTCTACCCCATTCCATCCAGGGAGTCCTTGGATGGACCACAACTCTGCCAGGCAGACCCAGTGCTTTTTCCCAGGCTTCCAGGGGGAAGGAGGTCCTGGGCAGAGAGAAGAACCAGGGCTGGCCAGTCTGTGTACTCACGCAGAATAGGTCCTCGTTCTCTTGGTGGGGAGTGGGCTGGGCAGGTCTCTGAGTAGGAGGCTGCTGCCCCGGTCCCAGATCCTGCTCCCCTCGCGATGGAAGGGGAAGGTGGGCCAGACAGGAGACTTGGGGGAGTGCAGAGGTGGCACTACAGGTGGCGAGGTGGGCTCAGAGGACATGGTGGAGAAGCCCAATGGGCAGGGGAGTCTTCAGGGCGTGGAGTGGACTGGACGAAACTCAATAAAATGACGCTATGCAGAGTATGGATGGACCCCCAAAAGCTTCCTTGAGATGCCTGCTTCAGTCTGGAAGGGAAGAGACACGGTCAGAGGTACAATATGAAACAACTGGACCTTGCTGAGCCAAGAGGGATGAACTGGGCTTCCTCTGGATTCCTCAGGAACAGGGTGAGTCAGGAGATGACACTTCATCTCCTGAGTCAGCACCGAGAAGCTGCAGGGGCCAAGCTGTTATTAGGCTGGGAGGAAGGGAGGAGAGGTTGGCATCAGTGACCTTGTTCAGCTCCTGACATAAACATACCTGCCACCCAGCCTCTCACTTCCCAGGAACACCACCCATGGATGGCCCAAGGTGGGCACTGCTGTCACTGGCCACATGGTGTCGCTGAATGGCCACCAAAGCTGGGTGCCTCCTTCAGCGTCGAAGGCACCTCCATGGGGAAGAATGCAGCAACGCTTCTGCTACCACAGGGAGAAAATCAGCAGTCCTTCTGCCCTCCAGCTCCAGGGATCCCCAAGAAGGGTGGCAGAAAATACGGGCTTCCAGGGAAAGATGGCAGGGAAGGTCTCGAGACCCTGTAGCCATGGTCTCAGTCTGGGCACTAGCTGATTCCATCCTCCTCAAGGGCAAAGGAGCTGCCCAACTAGGCAGCTGTGGACGAGGGAAAAGCACACAGGGAGCTGGGTTTGAAGAGCAGCTCTGCACTTTACTCTCTTTGTGGCCTTGGGCAAATCACTGAATCCCAAGCCTTAGTTTTCTTCTGTGAAATGTGGAGAATAATATTTGTATGTACCTACCTCACCTACAGGGTGGTGAGGGGCTTGAGTAAGATAATGTGTAAAGTGTTTAGTAAACTTTGAAGTGCTATACAAAAATATCAGCGATTATTTGTAATAACACATTGATATTATTAACTATTAATACAGTCACAACTTAGAGCTAGGAGAGATGTGAAAGGCCAGGGAGTCCCAGATGAAGAGACTGAGGACCTGGGAGGTTAAGCTGTGATTTGGGCCCAAATCCTCTGACTCTCAAGCCAGGACTCTGTCCCCTGTGTGTTGATTCCAAATCAAGGCCCTCTCTTCCCCTGAGCCCAGAGAAGTACAAATGGAGTTTAGCTCAATAACTGTTGCATGTCATCTGCCTGCAGACCTTGGGCTCAGTGTAGACAAAGCCTGTATGCAAAGACCTTACATTCTAATGGGAGGGGGAGACAGTTCAGGGGGATCCAGGGGGATGCCAGACAATTGCCATCCAAAGGTAAGGGAGATCAATGCAGGAAGGTACTCAGAGACATTGGAGGAGGAAGGAGGTCAAGTCTTCGCTTTCCCAGAAAACATGGTACATGGGCTGAGCCTTGGACATGGAGAGGAAAGTAGCCCTGACCCCCAACTCTTGACCCTTGACCCCAGGGAGTGGAGAGCCAAGGTCTGGAAATGGACTGGGCAGGATAAGAATGCAAGAGTGTGTTCATTCATTCAAAACTTTAAATTACCTACTGTGTGCAGAGCACTTGCGAGACACAGATAGGACCTGTGACTAGGCAGCCAGATGGGAGAGGGCTTAGAGGAAGAGAGTTGAGGTATAGACTTGGTTTAAGGTCCTACAGCTGCCTCCATAGAAGATTCAGGGTCCACCGCCCATTCATGGGCTCTGGCCTGCCTTCAGCCTGCCTACCAGCCCCCCAACCTGGAGGGCTGCCCAGCTTGGGCTTTGTTCCAGCTTTGTCTCTCCACCGCCAATAACAGTAATTTTTCTCCTGGTCTGAACCTGCTTTCTTCTTCACAACACCAAATGGAAAGTTTATGGAAATGGACAATAAGATGAGGAAGGTTCCTGGCTGCAGCCCTGATTCATCCTGTCTTCTAGGAAATGGGATCTGCTTCTCTTTTTACCCACCTTCCCCTACCCCCCTCCCTGCCCCTGCCTGGTTCCCACCCCCTGCTGTCTCCGACCCTACCTTGCCAGCCCCTACGGCTGTTATTCCCGGGCACCAGCCCTGTGTCAGGCAGTGACAGACAGTGCCGGGAGGCAGCACTCTCCCCACGGGGATGGGGGAAACAGTGGCACCAGTGGGACCAGAGGAGTCTCAGATGTTTTTGAGCTCAGCCCCCACTCCTCCCACCCTTTACCACCAGGAGAGAGAAGCTGCTGTTTCTGCTGCCAGATTTCTGCCCTCAATGGGGACCCCACAGGGCTTGTCAGCAGTGAGAGATGTGACAGACACTGCAGGGACAAACAGCCAGCAGCTGCCTTGACTCCCCTCTTCTCCTTCCCTCCTTCCTCTCTTCTTCTCCCTTTCCTCTCTTCTCTGTTCTCTTCTTCTTTCCTCCTGTTCTTGCCCTCTCCTGCCTCTTCTCTCTTGTCCTGTCTTTTCTTCCCCTCTCCTAACTTCTCCTCTCCCTTCTCCTCCACTCTTTTCTCCTCTCTTGTCCTCTCATTTTCCCCCTTAGCAGAATCTATAAGCCAGAGGAGACTAAGACAGGGACAGGGGGAAGCAATTCTGTTAGAGGTTGAGGGTTAGAGGAGAAAAGAGCCCTGGATTTGGAATGATAAAACCCAGGTTTGAAGCCTAGTTCTGTGCCCCTGGGCAAATCACTTGGCCTGCTTAAGCATTTAGGGTCCTACCCCCCTGCCTTGGTTACTGACAAAGTGAAGTGAGGCTCCTGGAGATTTTTAGAACAGGGACCACAGATGCTTGCTGACCCCAGCAGGCAGGGCTCTCTGTCGTTTGTAGCCTTTCCAGTTTCTTTTGCCTGACAAGCTTTCCTCCTCGATACTCCTTCCCTTTTCTCCTAACTGCACTTCTAAAGGTCAGGGTGGTGAAAGCAGCCTTCAGCATTGGCCCCCCCGCTCCAGAGTGGAACAGGATAGTGGGAGACCCTCTGTGGGCTAGACCCTCAGGATCTTCCTCAGTCCCTACTTGCCTCTGTCCTAAGGGGTTGGGGGATATACACAAAGACTACATTGAAACATTCATCACCACTTTTCCAGGGCACTTCCCCAGGGAGAAAAACCCCAAACAACTGCACCACCACTGTTTTTCTCCAACTTCCCGACTTCCTTCCCCAACTGTGTTCCTCCAAGGAGGTGAGAGTAGAAAGGAACATTTGGGGAGGATGGTCTCATCTCCTGGAGCTGGTCAGGGTGAAAGGATGGGGATGGGGAGGTAAGTGGAGGGGGGTTAGAGTTGGTTTGCCATCTTTCCCCCAGGGACATGATGAAGGGACAATCATAAGGATCAAAGCAGACAATGGCCTTGGCTGACCTCCCTCTTTAAGTTAGGTAGCTAAAGTCAAAGGGAGCTGGACATGAGGCTGAAACACACATACCCTTCCACTCCTGCTCCTCCCCTCAATCTCTGCCACCCTCTGTAGTGGCCACCAGGATGCAGGGCTGAGAGGATGGATAGAAGAGCTCTGGAGACTGTGGCCCTGACCTGAAATTCCTGGACTATAATGATGGCTGGTTCAGCCCTGTAACCTTAGGGATCCAGGCAGGGCTAGACCAGAACCAGGGACAGCTCCTTCCCTAAATCTACCCTTCAACATGTTCCCCCAAGGGCTCTCACCCACTGGTTTGCCTTTCTCACCACCCCACCCCCTTCCCTGCAATGCAGCACTGGGTTCTGCATCTAGCAGGTGAGGCTGAGGAGGAGGGTTGGACTGGGAACGCAGCTTTGAAAAGTGCTTTGAGATCCGAATGATCATGCAAGATTCCAGAGAAACAGGAAAAAGCTCAGGTCATCGTAAACCTCCAGATTTCTCCGTGGACTGCCTCTACTGTCCTCATGCTATGGTTGGCATTAAATCGCCAGATCAGAGGGCTGCTGCCCCCAGGAATAAAAATTCCATTTACTAAAATTCTTCTCTCCCCACAGGAGACCCTGTGGCCAATGATGAGGCCAGGCAGAGTCAACAGGGCAGCTGCCCTGGAAAGGCAGCTGTTTTAATGGAAAGTGTTCTGGATTTGGAGTCGCAGGAGCTGAGCTTTAGAGCTGGGTGCATGACTGTGGGCATATTATTTTACTTTGGTGAAGTGCCTTGGTTTTCTTTTCTGTAGAATGGGGCAGAGGGGCCAGTAATAATACTTGCAGCAGCAACCTCACAGCATTAGGGTGAGGAAAGTGCTTTGTAAAGCACCTAGGAACCAGTGAGGACACAAGACAGGAGGAGGAGGAACTGAAAAGAAGGCAGGGGGTTGGATTGGATGACCTCCCAGGTCCCTCCCAACCCAGACTTTAGAATTCTAGGCTAAGGTAAGAAGGAGGCTGAAGGTCACAAAAAACTGAGGGAGAAACAGAAGCTAGGGCTAGGACTTAGGGGGTTGATTTGCAGTTTGAATGAGGGGGTGGTTCTGCAGCAGACACTTCTTTTTGTGTATCACAGATCCCTTTGGAAAGCTGGTGAAGCCTACAGACCAATGATTCTTCCAAATCATCTTTCAAATCCACAAAATGAAATATCAAAGATTACGAACAGATCAATTATATTGAAATACAGTTATATGTATATATACATATAATATATTATATACATACATACACATTATATATGTGTGTGTATATTTATAAAGTTCCTAGAGTCCAAGTTAAGAACCCCTGCTTTGATGGACATTGTCCAGGTAGGAAGGAGCACTGGTAGCTAATGCTGTCCTAGCTCTGACCTCCTGAGTGCCCGCTTTCTGTCCTAGACGTCCTTGTTCTGCCCTGAGTATGGCACAGTCTTCATTCCTGTCACTTCTAGCCTCCAGGAGGGCAGTGATCCCCTGCTCTGTACTTTAGGGAAACCAAGTCAACGCGCTAAGAATAGAAGTGCCTCATCCTGCTTTATGAAGTTGGAATTTTCCAAAAGAAGTTTTGCTAAGAAACTAAGGAATCACCCAGATCCCAGAGGACAGGTGAAAGTTCACTGCTCTTTTCTTTTCCTCACTTGGGAAATACCTATTAAAATAAAATGGGGTTCAGTCCTTGGGAACCTTTTTTCTCCCCTCCAGGAAAGAACCTATCATAAGAGGTTTTTACCCATCCTTTGGGTAAGCAGTACAACAGATGATTGGGTTTTTCCCCAGCTGGAGAAAGAAATAATTATAGTTTTTCCTAATACACTCCCATTTCCATAGCATTTTCTGGCTTATGAGGTGGGTGTATGTTTAACAACCTTTCTGTGCAGTAGGTAGTACACATATTCTTGCCTCCACTTTACAGATGGGAAAACTGAGGTCCAGAAGGATTAAGCAGTTTGCCCTGGGTCACATGGCTAGTAAGAATTTGTACCCAGGTCCTCTGATTCCAAGGACAAGGCTTTACCCAGCCTGTCCTCACTGCCATCCAGTCAGTCTTTCTGGTGCCCAGCCTACTTGTGAAGGGTACAAGTTAGGATTTTGGTACCTCTGAAGTCCAGGAAAGTGGCCCATGGTTGGAGATAAGAAAGTAAGAGACAGGACCATGTTAGGGACAGACATCCAGGTTCAAGCTCTGCCTAACAAAGTACTTGTCCTGACTAAGCCTCAGTTTCTTTCTCTGTAAAAAATAAACTCATGGGACTAGATGGCCTCTGTGGCTGTTTCTAGCTCTGATTCAGAGTGTAAGCCTGAAGACCAGGAGCTCAGGGTCTTGTTTTCTCTTATATTCATTTGCAGTGCCAGACACAGAGCAAACTTGTGTCCAACAAACTTCTGATTGATGGAGGGACTGATGGAGAAAGGAAGTGGACAGAATCATCCCTTCCTTTACAAAGTCTCAATGCAGAAAAGTCACTGGTGCCAATGGTGCCTGAGGGACTGGAGATGGACCTGGATGGCTTAGCAAGGAGGGGATGTCAGGCAGAGAGGGACTGTTTGGGCTTGCTGTCCCAAGGAATGGGGCCCCAGGGAAGCATGGGAGCCACCCCCAACCCACAGAATGCATCCTTCTGGGTAAACAGAGTCAGAGCATCACAGGGAAAAGAGGATTGGACTTGGAGTCAGAAGACCAGCTCTGTAAATTACTACCTATGTAACCTTGACCAGTCACATTTCCTCATCTACAAAATGGCAGAGGTTGTCTTGTAAATAACCTCAAGGGTTCGTTCCATCTCTGTATCCCATGACCCTAGCTGTGTGGCCATGGGCTAATTCCTCACCTCTCTGAGCCCAAGTTTCATGATCTTTAAAATATAGATAATGTTACTGAGACTAGATATTTCATAAGATTATTGTGAAAAAAGTTTTGCAAGCTGTAAAGCAGACTAGAAATTTGAGTGTTTATTATTATGTGATGAGGACAGAGCTAGGAGAGAAAGGGCTACTCTCTATCCTGGATTCCCTCAGGCCTGATCAGAGGGAGGGGAGGTAGTATTGCTCTCCTTGTTTGGGCTTGACCAGACTAAGTTGGTCCCATTGTCATAGGACCCCACTCAGATGGAAGAGGATGGAAAAGTTTCCCAAAGGTACTGAGATCAGGTGCACCACTAATCTCATTTGGTGACCTCAGTCTACTTTTGGCTGACTAGGAAAGCCATGCTAAGAAATGCCAGATGGTTTCAATCACTTTTCCTAGGGAATGTATATTTCCTCTGCGGTCCTTCTCTAGCCCTGGAGAAGGGCATGGATGACAGAATCCTAGAGTCAGACCAAAGCAGACTTGGAAGACCAACTCATCTAGCCCCTTCCTCTTAGAGAGGAGGAAACTGAGGCTGGTGAAACTAAGGGCTTTGCCTAGAGTCACAGAATCAGGATCGTAGCCCAGATGTTCTGGGTCCTCTGCAAACCCAGTGCTGTTTTTTAATGCACTGAGAGACAGAACCATATGGAGATATACATATGTATGTATGTATGTATCTCTACTATATGTGTATGTATATATATATATACATATATATATATACATACACATATAGATGGAAGGACAAATACTGAAACTGAAGCTTAAATACTTTGACCACATGATGAGAAGACAGGATTCATTAGAACAGACCCTCATCTTGAGAAAGTTTGATGCAAAAGGAAAAGGAGATGGCAGAGGATGAGATGGAGAGATGGTGTCCTGGAAGTAATGACCATGAGCTTGGACAGACTTTGAGAGATGATGGACAGAAGGGCCTGGTGTGCTGGGGTCCATGGGGTCACAACACAACTGAATGACTGAGTGATAACAAAGTGTATGAGTGTGTGTGTATGTCTATAGATAGATATAGACACACATATTTGTGCATATACATATATATATATATACATAGAGAGAGATACGTATTTGTGCATGTGTGTATATATCTCTCTATATATACCCATATATATATATACCCCATGAACCATAGTACACCAGGACCTTCTGTCTAATTGGACATGAATGAACAACAACACTAGATAGATGGATAGATAGATTAGATAGATAGATAGATAGATGATAGATAGGTAGGTAGGTAGGTAGGTAGGTAGATAGATAGAGATATATACACATATACAAACACATATAAGTTGAGATCAGGGGATAGAGAGAAAGGTAAGGACTTTAGCTGGAGATACAGCCTTTGGGCAGGTGCCAAAAGTCCTTCAGACCACTGATTTTATTTTTAGACCAGAAAGGGATCTTAAAGGTAGCCTAATTTGACTTCTTCATTGCATAAAGGGGGAAACTGAGGGTCAGAGAAGTGAGGTGAGGTGACCTGCCCAAGGTCACATAGAGCAACATTTCAGACCCAGGACTTCCATCCACACGCATTGCAGTCCCATTATGGGTGAACGGGAGAGTCAGGACTCCTGGGTTCTATTCTGGTGACTCAGGCAGGAACTCTGAATGAGTCATCTGCCATCTCTTTGGCTTAAAAATAACAACAATAAGAAAATAAATGCCCCCCATGATAAGAAGGGCCTAGCCTCCTGCTGACATAATTGGAGGGTAATTACCACGCTTGGATAAAAATAATAAGAGATAAGACCCAGGGCAGGGAAAAGGGCTTTCCAAAAGTCCCAGGTCCACCCTGGGGCTGGCCCAGGGGAGCAGGAGGATCCCTGGCTTTCCCCCTTTGGATCCCACCTCCTGGCAGGCCCAGCCCTGGTTTCATCTTAAGAATATAATCAGAGGGAGATGACTCTCCTGGCACTGAAGGTGACCTAGTTACAATCAAGTTCCCTTTGTGGGGGGAAGGTGGCAGCTGTGTGAGGGAGAATCGCCGCAGGAGCTGGGATCTTGCCCCAAGACCCCTTGTTCATCCTGTGTGCCCTGGGAAAGAGAGGCTGGAAGGAATCATCAGGATGATGAAGACTTCAGAGCTAGGAGACCTTTCCTCGTCTTCACAAGCCTTAAAGCACTAGTAGCATTTATATGACCCTTTAAGCTTTACAAAGTGAACATTTACAAATGTTCTACCATCTGATCCTCACAACAACCCTGGGAGGGAGGTGCTGTTTTTATCCCCACTTCATGGATGAAGAGACAGGCCTGCTCAGGATGACCCAGCTAGGAAGTAGCTAAGACCTGATTTGAGCTTCGATCCTGATTTCAGGCCCATCCTCTGTGCCTTAAGACACTGCCTCTGTCTATAGAATTAGGAGCTGTTATTGTTAATTCATAACCATCTGAAAAACGTTAACATCGGGAGCACTCAATAGCGATAGATACTCCCAGCATTCTGGGATGATAGCTCACATCTCTAGAGCATTTATGGTGGACAAAGTACTTTATAAACATGTGAGGCTCACAACAGCCCTGGGAGGGATCGCTGCTATCACTGTAGCAACATATAATAACAGCGAGATAGATGTGGAAAGTCATTCACAGGATGGAGGCTGCTCTGCTCCTTGGGGCCGATCGATGAGAGCTCTCCGGGGGCTCCAGAGACAGGAGAGGCGGGGCGTCATCTCACCTTGTACCCTCCAGACTGGGAGGGACCACAGACGTCAGCTACTTCAACCCCATCATTTTAGGGATGAGGAAGCTGAGACCCAGCGGGGAGAAATGAGGGGCCCCGGGGCTCACCGTGAACATCACCACCAGCACTGGAACTCAGGTATCGTGCCTCCCATCGCTGTCTACATTCTTGTGTGCTGCGTGGAGCCTCTGTCACTAGTCTCTGAAACTCCAGCCGAGCCCATTTTCCTGGTCTGGAGTGATGGAAAGAGAACGAGCCCCCCGGCTCTCCTGGGCCACTTTTGTGCTCTCGGCTGCCGGGCAAACACGGCCGTCTAGTGTCCTCACCCTGCCGCGGGACCCTCCCACCTCCACCCTACTCTCCTCCTTGGGGAGGCCGGATAGCCCTACCCCAGCTGACCGTATCTAAGGTTTTTCCTCTTCTCTGGCTGCTTGCTCCCCGTCGCCCATCCCTAATTCTGATCTCCTCGGGAGATCAGCATTCCCAAGCCTTTCTGCTAGTCTGTGAGACTAGCACCAAGTACCCACCCCCATAACAACCCCTAGGGATCTCCTCCCCTCCAAATGAGCATCCGTGGAACATTCCATAGAACCCACAAACGCTTCTGGTTAGGGGGTCCCCTCCTAAATCCACTTGGTATAGCCTGACTTTAGGCTAGAGAAGACTATTCTGGCCTCTACCATTCATTATAAAGGGAGGCACCATCCTCATCCCCCGCCTCCCTAGCCCAGTCTCAGTCACTGCTATGTGCCGCTTAATTCGTTGGTTGAGGGGTGGAGAAGGGAAAAAGGGATTGAAAAGAGTTTTTTTGAGGGGGGGTTGGATGCTCTTGATGTGGGAAGAGGCAAGGTAAGGGGGCATTGGGAAGGGAGAAGATGGTCAGAATTTAGGAGCTGGAAAGAAGCTGAGATGGAGGGAGCGTAGTCTAGGGGAAAGTCATCTCCATCCCCCATCAGAGCCGGAGCTTGCTGTTTCCCAGGATGATTACCCTAATAGATTGTAGCCAGTCTGGTGTGATGCAATGAGTTGCAAATTTATAGCATTAAATAAAAAGGTTGCCCTCCCCCCACATCCCACTTCCTCCTCCTCTCACCCCCTTTAGACAAATCTGTCACATCAATAGCCAGACTAGACTCATTATTGTTCTCTCTGCCTGCTTGCTTGTCTGCCTCTCCTTCTCTCCCTCCTCTCTCTCTCTCTCTCTCTCTCTCTCTCTCTCTCTCTCTCTCTCTCTCTCTCCCCTTCTCTCTCTCCTTTCTTTTTCTTCCCCTTCTCTCTGTCTCTGTCTCTCTCTCCATTTTTCTCCCCTTTTCCTTCCAGGATGATCAGAGAGCTCTGCAGTCTCGAAGCTTTGTAGAAACGCTCTCTTCTCACTGGATGCCAATGAATGCCCCTTTCTCTCTCTGACTGACTTGCCTGCACTAGGTTCACATAGTCAGAAGGTTAGATATGAGCATCCTTCCTCCTCGAGTCAAGTGCTCAGCTCAGAACAAAACGGAGACTTGACCCCAGAGTCTGATCCCACTGGGTTAAGCTCTTGAGACCTCTGGGGACTCAGTCAGGTCTCCAGAGAGAACTGAACCACGGTGACTGTCAAGGTAGAAGGCATCAGAAAAGGTCGATGGAGACCATTGTATGAGATGTAAGAAAGAGGCCACCTCTACCAGGCTGGGGGTGGGGGTTGCAAGAACAAAATAATATGGAGTCATCTCTCCTCTCTTCTAATTACCCCAATTATCTTCATCACACACACGCACAAAATAGAAGCAATGATATAAGTGCCACAGTCCTCGGTCCTGTGCCTGAACAGCCTCCCCATCTGCCCCTCCCCCCAAGCCCCAAATTCAGGAGCACTGAATTCACTCTCAGTAGAAAAGACCAAGTACCGCCTTTCCCCTCCTCCGTTCCCCCAGCCCCTCTCCCCTTGATTTTTAAGATCGACTTGTGCTTGCCCTGGTATTTTTTTTCAGGGGATTTGCCTCCCCCTTCTTCAGGGAGAAGGGCATTCCAGACATGTCAAGCTTTCTTCCCAGCCCTCCATCCAGCCGCCCAGTATCCACCCTAGACAGACACAAAATCACGCTTCTAAAGGAAACCTGTGGGGAGGGGGGCACAGGGGGTGAAGTGGGGAGGGGTTTTCATTCCTATCTTTAGGCTCTTCTTCAAAACCTGACATTATCCCTGCCCCCCCTCCCCCCAGGGACTAGCCCCACAGTCATTCCTGCCCAGATCCCACCTAGGACCCAGCCTCCCTGCCCCCACCCCCTGGCCTCCCCATCAGTGCCATCGGAAGGGTCATCCTTTCTCTGGCTGCTTACCTTGTACCGTGGAGTCAGCCTGCCGAGGGAACCTCCCTCTTCTTCTTTTGTACCCCGATTCTGAGAGCCGGCAGGCAAAAGGATGGACTGAAGCTATTTGGGGGGTGTGTGTGTGTGTCTGTGTGTGTGTGTGTGTGTGTGAGAGAGAGAGAGAGAGAGAGAGAGAGAGAGAGAGAGAGAGAGAGAGAGAGAGAGAGAGAGAGAGAGAGAGAGAGAGCGCATGCAGCACCCCAGAGCGTGAACTCACACTCACACACATCCACTCCTTCCTCCTGACGTCAGGGGGCCGAGTAGAGAGCAGGTGGGAGGGATTAGGATGGGAACTTGGACTCTGACTTAAAGACACACCAGGGCCTCTTTGGTCCTTCTCCAGTGCAGGTTGCTGATGGAGCCCGGGAAGGAGCTGCCCCCCAGAAGCCTCTGGGGCACCCTCGGGCCCCTGAAGCAGAGTGACGGGGTCACTCAGTGACCTGGCCACCAGTGACACATGCTTCACAGAGCATCTTCTGAACTCTGAGGTGTCTTTTTTTGGAAAGTGGCTTTTATTGCATGAGTCGTGTATTATTCACCCAGCAGGTCAGATGAAGGAAGACGCTAAAAAAGCATTCATCACTTTTGTGTAATTAGCTGCAGTGGGGAAGAGAGAAGTCTGGGCTTGGGAGGCTCTAGTAGCAGAATGTCCAGAAACCCTCACCTTGATCAGGCCTGGCAGCAGGGAGGAGCCTGAAACGGTATCATGAGGGTAGACCCTCATGGGGTCTGAGGAGATCCCAAGAACTTCCTTCAGGGACCAGTTGAGGAGCCAACTCTTTCAAGAGGCCTCTCTTAATGGTTAGTGCCTTCAACTCTGAAATTACCTTGTGTTTATTTTGTACAATACCCTGTATTTACTTATCTGGAGCATCAGATCTGAGAATCAAAGATGCTCTGAGCTGGAAAAGGCCTCTGAGGACATCCAGGTCAACTTATCCTTAAATAGGAATCTCTTCTTTGACATTCCTGACAAGGGACCAAGCAGCCTCCACTTACAAGGACCTGCCTGATTCCCAAAGAAGCCCAGGTCCTTTGGGGTCACTTAATTTTAGGGAATTTTCCTTTACACTGAGCTGAAATGTGTCTCTCTGTCCCTTCAAGCCTGTAACGAGCTTCCTTATTTCTGTCCAGGGTACCCACATTCTTCCCCCCATTTTATAATCAAAGTCGTCATCTATCTATGCCAGGTTTTATTGCTCAGTCCTCCACAACATCTCTCTTCTCTGTCCCTTTCTCTTTACTGATGTTGGCTCCTTGCCTAGTCCAGGCCCCCATCACCCCTCAACCGAACTCTTGCATAACCTTCCACTTGGTCTCCAATCCATCCTCCATAGAACTATCAGATTGCTCTCCCTAAGCACAAGTCTAACCAAGTCATCCTTCTGCTCTTAAAGCAGAAGGCCCCTATGGATCAGGTATGAGTTCTTTCTCCAGGCATCTAAAGCCCTTCCCAGGTTGGCCTCAGCCCCGCTTTGTGGGCAGCTCCCAAGTTTCCCTCCCTCATATATTCTCCATTTGGGCCAAACTGGCCCCCTGCCTCCTCCCCCCCCCCATACCCCATTCCCCTGCCTCTCTGCCTCTTTGGTCTGTTAGTCCATCCCCATGCTTGACACACAACCCCCTCTCACCTCCACTTCTTGGAACCCCCAGAACCTTCTTCCAGGGCTGTCCCCTTTCCTAATCTCACCCACATTGTTCACATCTCTGGAGATCACTCTTTAATTGATCTGGGGCATGTATTAGGAACATCCTGTATCCTTCTAGTAGGATGTGAGCTCCTTTAGCGCAGAGACTATCTCATTTTTAATTTGTATCTCCAGTGCTAAGCCCAATGTCTGTACACAGTGGGAACCTAATACATACTTACTGATTGGTTGCTACTTGAAAAATTGGCCTTGTCCCTGGCCACCTCCAGCCTGGAAAGCTCTTAGTCCTCCCTCCCTTTCCTGGCATCCAGGCTTCCTATGAGTCCCTGCTAAAACAGAACCTTCCCTCTTTTGGGTAGTCCTATGTATCTGATACACAATGTTTGTCTGTAGTTGTCTGCTGGCTGTCTCCTCTCTCCCACCGTGAGCTCCTTGAAGGCAGGCACTTGGTCTGTGTTTGTCTAGGCAGGGCATGGCACAGAGTAGGTGCTGAATAAATGTTTATTGACCTTCTTCCATAGGACAGCCCTTTCCTGACTGGAAGCCAGTATGTGCCCCTCCCTAGCATGGGTGAGCACCCTCAGTCAATCCCAATGCTCCTCACAGGACATGATTTGAGTTCCTTCAGCACTGGCTGCTTGTCTCTGGATGTTCTCCACTTGGTCATATCCTTCCCCAGAATGCAGAGCAGTATGCCTTGGGTGTGACCCGGGAAAAGGTCAAGGGGGCCCTGCCCTTGTTCTGGATCCTCTGCTTGGGACTTACAGAAAGCCTGGGCCCAAGGGCCTTCCCTCAGCTCCACTCTGGCTAGCACACCAGACAGGGTGACTGCAGTCTTCCTCTTCATGTCCAGCCTCCGTCCACACCCCAGTTACTCAATGCAGAGATTTCTTTGAAGGCCACAGCAAAGGTGATGGGGCTCCTGTGTCTCAGAGTCGTGAATGAAGGTTGCTGAGTGAGTCGGAGTATTCTGATGCTGAGTAGAGAAGAAAGATGCTCATCTGTTCATTCAGGAAATCAGCTAGCAGCCAGCACCCACGCATCAGGCAGTCTGAGTAACAAGATGCTCTGCTTGGAAACCAGGGGGCTCGACGGGAGGGGATCTCAGGGAGAAGCAAAGTCTTGGTGACATGGGCTGGGGATTGCCAGTTCTTTAGTAAGCTGGGAAGCCTGGAAAAGTCCAGACTCACTCTTGGGTCATTCCTTTCTGGTTTAGAACTCTTTCATCTGGTGGAGTTGAAGGCCACACTGTCTCCTCCATTCATCTGCCAAACAGGGGTCCCCAAGATTTTGTGGGCACAGGCTTGGCTCTATCTAACCCCAGAGAGGCACGGGCTGGCTCTATGCCATTTTGCTATGATAATGAGCAGTGCCTCAAGGTTTGTACCATCTCTCTTGAGTACAGAAGCAGGTTTTGACATTTCACAGTGGGAATGGACCCCCTCCAGAAAGGGACTTTCTCCATGTGGGAGTTCACCATATGAAGGAAATCACAGGTCTGGCTCCATCTACCTAAAAAAACCAAGCTGTCACACTCAGGTGACCAGTGCCCAGGCTCCTCCCACCAGAGTCCCAATTTGTTTCTAGCTGGTTAAATGTCAACATTCTGCCGTAGCTGGCATTTCTTTGTATCTAAGCCTGGAGAGGAAGGCCTCGTCCAGCTTGTCTGGCTCCATCTCTCATCTGAGGAGTGGGGAGCGGAGGAAGAGCTGTATAGAAGATACAGTGTGGGCTCCAGACAAGGCTGGAAGGGACCTTAGCCAGTCTGGGTGGGGGTTTGCTTTTCTCTGTCAGGGAACCCCTGAAAATGTCTGGTGACACCTAGGGACCCCTCATTAGAATTGTGGTTGGAAATGCACCAAATAAAATACAAGGATTTCAGAGAAAACCAATGAATTTGGAACATAGATATCTGAAAATGAACAAAACAAGTTCACAGACCCAGGGTAAGAAACCCAAGTCCCTCGATTTAGAGATGAGACAAGTGAGACCTGGAGCTGTGAAGGGATCTGTCCAAGGTCCCCCAGAGAGGACGCCCCTCCAGGGCGGCCAAGCCCTGGTTTTCTGTGAGTGATGCTGGCCTGGCCTCCAGGATCGATGGAGGAGGTAGGTTCCAGGTCTACCCCTGGACTCTTGGGCCTGACCTGCCTCCCACCCCTCTTCATTCTTCCTCTGACCTCTCCTGGCTCAATTCCCTGAATACTCGATGTGCTTCTAGCCAGATTCCAGGGTCCCTTCTCTCCGTGCTTACGGGTCCTGAAGTCCACCCTTCAAGAAATCTCACCCTAAATGGGACTGATCAATAGCTACGTGTTCCCTTCCTCACCAGGTTCTCAGCAGCTGCAGCCGATGGCAGAAAAGGCCCTCCCCCTTCTGCTTAAAGACCTAGAAATGAGCAGAGAAGCCCTTCTCTCTAGGGTAGGCCTTCTCATCACTATCCTAGACACTAACCACTGAGCAAAAGTTCCATCTCACAAGAACAGGAACAAGAATTTTCAGCAATAGTTGAAAAGTCAACCTGTCCACTAAGTCCAGCTCACAGATTCATGGAAATCTTAGGAGCTGGAAGGAACCTTAGAGGTCATAGCAGCCCTCATGGTACAGATGGGGAAACTGAGGCCCAGTGAAGGGAGGTGGCTTCCCCAACGTCTCTGGAGTGTGTCAGAAGGGGAAGAGTTGGTCCAGGACCTCAGACCCACCAAACCATGCTGCTTCAGAGAGGGGCTACTCTACCTTGCTGAGGTCACATCCTGGGTGGAAGCAGGGTAAAGTTCACGTCTTCTCTCAGACCTGGGCTTTTGCCATTACTCTGTGAGTCAAAAGCTGCTGATTTTTTGTTTTCATTCAGACAAATTGATATCCACTGGGGTGTGAGTAACATCTGCTTCACGAATTTCCTCCACTGTAAAATGGGGATGAGGACAGCACCTGCTTCACAGGGTTGTTGTGAGGATGAAATGAAAGAATATTGTAACTGTAAGGCTATCTCGGTGTCTGGCACACAACAGGCACTGTACAGTTATGTATTCTCTTCTCTTTTCCCCCAAAGCAAGGAAAGCATCCTGGGGACTTAATGTGGCTGACCCCTTAGGCTCAGGCTGGAACAATCGATGGAGTTCTACTTGCCTAAGCTTTCATAGCTTAGAACTGTCCTGACTGTGGGATCAAAGAGTTGGGGCTCCTCAGGCTTGGCCCCGCCAGCTAACCAGGCAGTTCATGTCTCCATGGAAAACATGGGGGCCGAGTAACTGCACCCAGCTGACCTCATGCTGTGTTCTTGCTGAGTATCCTTTCCAGGCTTTCACTAAATAAACTTCTTTTCTTATTAACTGGCCTACCAATGTCTCCCTTTGTTCTTGACCTAAGCCCTTGGACAGGTATGAGTCAGGACTGGTGCAGAATGTGGTCTTCTGGCTCATGAAGAAGGGATCTATCCAAGCAAAAGCAGGAGGGATATGATGGCTGACAACATAGCAGGAAAGGAAACGTCCCCCCAAAATACAGGCCAGCTGCTATGAGCGCAGGGCATGAGGGAGGGGAGTCTAATCATGCTCAGGCATCATCTGCCCTTCTGGCCAGACTTCATGTTGTCTCTCACTACTAATAATAACAATTTAAAAATTATAATAGCACTTTCATAGTGCATGAGGGCTCACAAAGCCCTTGCACAGGTGATCTGATTGGAGTCAGAGGCTCTTGGGATGCCCATAATGCTACCCAGCCTCCCAGAGTGTCCTCTCTCCAGACCCTCCTCATCCTTCATGGTCCACCTGAGGTCCTCCACAAAGCTTTTTGGATTTCTATGGCACTTATCATCTGAACCAAATAATTTAGCATTTCACAATACTCTGATTTTTATATCCCCTGTCTGTATGTACTGGCCTTGGCTCCCCCCAAGTCTTGCCCTTCCTTATTCTACCTGTCTCCTCCCTTCCAAGTGCCTTTCTGGGACAGTGCTAAACAAATGCCTCACTACTAACTCAAATACCCTGAGTCATCTTTGAGGCAACGCCAAACTCGCTGGGCTGGATTCCTTCAGCAAGCTATGAGTACATGGTGAGGGAAGTGGGGGGTGGGAGGATGCCAGGCATCTGAAGTTGGGCCATGGGATGCCAGGGCTCAGGGCTGGAGGTCATTTGACCCAACACCTTTTTTACACATGGGAAAATTGGGACCCAGAGTGATTCAGGACAAGATTCCTCCACGGAAGAGATGGGATTTGGAATTCTCTGAGTCCAAATCCAAGGCTCCTTTCTATGCTAGGATGCCCAGGGCAGGAGAAGGAGCCAAGTGAGGCTCTTGGAATGCATCCTATCCTAGCAGGCCAGGTGCAGACACAAGTGTGGATGGCTGTCCCCTCTTCTGCTTACTCCATTGCAGCTGCTGGGCTGGCCCCAGGCTCTCCACCTGACACCTCGAGAGGCTGGATTCCTGTCTAGGGTAGGAGCCCGGTGATGCCCGGGGAGGACCTCTGCCTATGCTGAGGACAGGGCACGCTCTATGCATAACCTGACCCCAAATGCCAAGGATCTCATTCTCATGTTTGTCCACCTTCTTCAAACAGGCCTTCAACTGGCCTTGCTCCAACGTCCATGTCAGTTTCAGGCTTGAAGGCCCGCCCCCATCCCTACACAAGGCCTGGCCTCTAGGAGACTCTTCTTAGTAGATGCTGAGAGATGGAGTGGCGGAGCGAAGATGGGCGGGAAAGGGGCGGAGCCTGAGAGCGGTGGGCGGGGCTCGAGGAGAGAAGGCTTGGTCTTCGAGGACGGAGCGGAGCCTGGCCGGGGGAGGGGCTTCTGGGAAAAGGGGAGGAGTCAGGAATGCTCCCTTCCGCTAGCAGGCGGCGGAAGTTGAGGGGGCGGGATTAAGAGACGGAGCCTACTCTGATAGGTTCAATATCCGGAAGTGATCCTGTTTCCTGGAGACGGCGCGTGGCGGCGGCGGTGGAGGCTGGCTGGGCGCGTGGCAGGCCGGTACGTGTCCGCTGAGGTCTCGGGGCCCCAGTCCGCGGTGCGGGGGCGGGAGGCCGAGGCTCTGGGGCCCTCTTCTCCGAGGCCCGCTCGCGCGTGGGGCCCCCCGCCTGCCCTATTTCTCGTGCCTCTGTTTCCCCATCTGTAAGGAGAGAGGATCGGCCCCTGCCAGCTTCTGGGGCTCAGTTTCCCCGTCTGTAAAAGGAGATGGGACTAGCTGCCCCCCTGCCCCTCCCCCAGCTCCAGCTCGGCGCGGTTACTACGTAACCGGGCTCCAGGCCTCGGGCCTTGCGCCTCCGGGCCTGTTTCCCCGGCTGTCCAAGGAGGAGGGTGGTGGCTTCTCGGGGTTCTGCCACCTCGGGTCCCCCACCCCGTGCCTTGGCACACCCCTTCCTGCCCCGGGGCTCGGGTTCCTCTGGCTCTGAGGCCCGGAGAGGGAGGAGCGTTGAGGTCTGCTGCCTCCCTGCCCCTTCCAGGGCGTGTGCCCAGGATGTTTGTCCTGGTGGAGATGGTGGACACGGTGCGGATCCCACCGTGGCAGTTTGAGAGGAAGCTCAACGACTCCATCGCGGAGGAGCTGAACAAGAAGCTGGCCAACAAGGTGAGCTCCCTTGCCCCCAGACTCCGCGGCCCCGCCTTCCTCCCCTCTGCCCCTCAGAAACTTCGTGTGAGGCCCGAGCGGCCCTCCCCACAGCCTCCTTAGTCAGCAGGCACCCACTGTGTGCCAGGGACCCAGCGAGGGGCCCCAGGCATCCCTGGCCTCCCGGGCTCACCTTCTGGCGGAGGAGACAGCGGGAGGTGAGCAGGAGCACCGGAGTCACTGCAGCACAAGTGAGAGGAGCCTGTCTGAGGGGTCCTGGAGGAAATGGAGTGTGCAGCGTGGAGACCTGAGGAGGCTGGGCTTTCTGGTGCCAAGCAGGGGCTCCCTGCTGGGTCTTGGAGGTGGTGGGGAACGCGTGAGGCTGTGGAGCTGCAGTCAGGCCTGACGTGGGTGGATCCTTGGACTGAGAGGAGGGAGGAAGGAGGCCAGGACGGAGCTGAGCAGGAAGCCTGGCACATAGTAGGTGCTGATCAGCTCTTGTGGATTGGGGGTGAAGCGGGATTCTCATCCAGATGTGAAAAGGGAGGCACAGGGAGTTCCTGATTGTTGCTTTCACCGCCTGGGCTTCTTCCAGGGCAGGCCTTGGAGCCCTCTGCACAGGTCCAGGAGAGCATAAGAGCAGGCCCCCTTGTGACCCTGCCCTCCTGCTCCCTGGCCCAACCTGGCACCCACCTTGGCCTCGGCCTCCTGTATGGGGACCTCTTGGCAAGTCCTGTCCTTGGCTGCCATGGGCAGGCAGGGTGGTCTCAGACGCTCATGGCCAAGGACCCAAGGACACACGGACCTGTGCCTGAGTCAGTATGTCTCTGCAGGTCGTGTATAATGTTGGACTTTGCCTCTGCCTGTATGACATCACCAAGTTAGAAGACGCCTACGTGTTCCCAGGGGATGGTGCATCTCATACCAAAGGTGGGCATCCTTGTTCCCCACCTTACACTGAATTGAGGGTTGGGACAGATCTCAGAGGTCCACCCACTGAGCCTTTACCCTGGGCTGGGACTGTGATCTGAAGTGTCCACCTCTCCTCCAGGACACCCCCAATTGTTGGGGAGCCCCTGGCTACCCTCTCATGACCCCCCCACCCCAGGCACTCAGTGCCATTTCCAAAGCCATGTCCAAAGGATGGCCCATGGGGTGTTGGAGGCAGCTCTCGCAGGCATCGTGGTAAGGCCTGGGTCTGAGACCAGGCTGTGCCACTGAAGGGTTGGGCCCCTCTCCATCTCCCCCTCACTCCCCCCCAGGGCCTCAGTTTCCTCCTTTGTAAAAGAAGGAGTTGGACTCAGGCATCTCTAAGCCCTTCTCTGGCTCTGGTCCAGGCTCATGCGTCCCCCCATATTTTGTCCTAGAGCTTGGGCTTCCCTTGGCTGACCCTTGGAGGTGTCTTCTCCTGGTCACCTTCCTCTGGCCGTGCCCCAGTTGGGCCCTGGGCTGCAGGTGTGCTCTGCCCAGGCCTGGGACCAAGGGACCTTGCCATGCCCTCCCCCGCGACGAGCCACCTTCCCTGCCACCTCCTTTCTTTGCTTTTAAGAATCAGTATGTTATCTGTGTCTGGTGTTTACAGCACAGGAATTTTGGGCATGAGCCAGCCTCCCAGCGCCAGACACACAGACACACATGCGCACAGAGCATGTCAGCACTCTTTCTATAAAGATCTACAACCCAGCCAGGAGACCAGCAGTTTCTGCAGCACTCCTCACCTGTCCCCTTCCACATCTCCATATAAAGGAGGGGGCCAGTTTTCCTTCTCTGTTCTCCAGGGCTTCAAACCCTTCCCCAGGGCTGGCCCTTTCTGGGACTTGGTCCTGGCTAGAACTAAGGCAGGGACTTCTCTGAGCCTTGAGGGGAGGGTTTCTCTGTCTCTCGACTGGGACTGCTCTCTCTCCCCAGAGATCTCTGACATTCTACTCACCTCAGACCCCAGATGTGGCCTCCTTCCTACTCCAGGGCACACTGGTTGGGGTGCATTTTTGGAACCCCGGTGTCCAAGGCCCCTCTACCAAAGCCAGCCTGGGAGCTGAGGCCGAGCCACCTGCTGTCCCACATGGGGAGGCTCCCTGGCTGGTCAGTCTTTTGGGGAACAGGTTTGGGGAGGGGACAGCAGGCCAGATGCAGACATAGCATTGTTAGGCCCCCATGCCTCCAGCACTGATTTAGGCCTCAAGTCTGAGCCAGAAAGTAGCAGAAGGTGATTTCATCCAGCCCTGTCATTTTATGGCTGAGGAAACTGAGTCCTGGAGAAGGACAGAGATGTGCTCCATCCCTGCAGATGCTGGGGGCAGAGCTGGGTACAAGGGCCTGCTGATTCTCTTTACTCTCACCAGCTGCCTCTGGGGCTTTGGTGACCTTGGTGAAAGGAAGGGCTTGGGGCACATGCTTCCCCTGACTCCTCAGTGGGAATCTGGGACATTGCTTTGTTAGGGGAGCACCAAACCTTGGCACTCCTTTTATTTCTCAAATGCCTCCCTCTTGTGGGGGATTCCTTGTGCTCTGAGATCCCCCTCCCCCTCTTTGCCACTGCCAGAGGCCAATATCAGAAACTGGCCTGCAGGTCACCACCGCAAAGGGCCTTTGATCAGCAGGGCAGGCTTTGAATGCCTTATGTCCTTCCTGCCTCCCACATTCCCAGGATACAGGAGGCTGGAGGATTTTTCCATCTTGTGAGCGTTCCCAAGCCTCCCTGGGAGGTGAATGGCCTCTCCGTTGTGGTAGCAGAAAGCACTTTCTGCTTACTGATGAGGGTCTCCCCACATGCACCCCCCGCTCTGGCTCAGGGGCTGTGGGCCCTGCCTACCCCCACGTGCCTCCCCTCCTGAGCTGCCTGAAAGTGAGGGGGTCGAGCACATCTTTTAAAAGCATTTTTATTATAGCTTTTTTTAACCTCACCTCTGTTTCTGAGTGTATTTTCTCCTTTCTCTGTCTAACAAGCCATTGCTTGGCACAAAGAATTCAGATGAGGGGAAACAGGCAGTTCAGCAAAGCTCATCAACACGCCAACTCTGTGTAGTAGCAGAGCTCCACACCCACGATCCCCTGCCTCTGCTCAGAAGGCAGAGGCGCATGTTCTTTCTTTTTTGGGCTATGCTTGGTTCCATTTGTTTGTGGCCTTTCCCTTCACATGACTGGGCTCCTGCCTTCTGCTCCTGCCCCTGTTCCCTTCTCTCCACACCAGTTCAGACAACACCCTGGGTGTCTGGTTCTGGGAGTCACTGTTTGAAGGAGGCACAGAAGGCATGGCTCCCTAGGACAAAGAGACCAAGGGAGTCCTCTCCTCCACCCTGCCCCCCATGCTGATGGCAGACTTCCTTGAGCCTCTGTTTCCAGATCAGAGATGTGCCTTAGGCATCCTGGCCAACCAGTCTAAAGAAATCTAATTTTCTCTTGAGCTGACTCTGCACTTCCCAGATTCTAAAGGAGATGGGCCCTCGAGGTAGGTCAAATATGCCTTTTTTGTAGAGAATGCCAGTGGATACTGTGGCCTTATCTGCATGACCTGTGTTCCACCAAAGCTTTAGGCAACCTGGGAGGGGGCCTTGGAGGTCACCCGGTACGTGCTGGGCTGTGAGGGGCTTCCAGAGCCCAGGACCAGAGTGATTGACTGGGGGCGGGGGCATTCTGGGGAACTCCATTTCCAATCAGAATTGATTCTGATTCAGTAAAAGGAAGAACTTAGTCATGTTGAGAATGGTTTGAGAATGAGCTCAGCTGCCTCATTGCAGAGCGAGTCCCCTGGCAACTGAGGTGTTTGTGCAAAGAACTGCGTGACCATTGAGCAGATTGTAGATGAGCTGAGGTCAGGGGCTCTTGATTCCGGTTCCAAGAACTATTTTTTTCCGATATTTGGTAGCTATATTTCCATATCATTGATCCCTTTGTCCTTCAGATCTTATTTTGTGCATTTAAACATCATTGTGGGAGGGTATCACAGCTTCCCCAGCCTAGCCAAACAGGGCACAGAGCCCCTGGGTCACCAGATGGTCCTCTAAGATTCAAGGGGCCTTGTTGGCCTTTCATCTCACACGTGGCCTCTCTGCTCCTATTTGGGCACCTTGGGTGATGCGGACCTCATTAGCTATTGAGGCAACCTGTCCCACTTGGAGCTCTGTTGAGTGGGGACTTCTTTCTTTGAGCTGAATCTGCCCTCTACGTTGGCACCCAGGAGAATAAATCTAATCCTTCTTCCATATGATGACTCTCACAGCTTGTCCAAGCATCCAGGTTCTGTGGGGGCCCCAGACACCCTGAACAAGGGGAGCAGAAGGATGGCCCTGCTGCAGCTGTGCGGCGTGGTCATTCCCAGGGCCAGGGGGAGAGACAGCCTGTGGCTCTTGGCTCTCCATTCAGTGAATTATGGAATGTGGACCAGACTGGACAGATTCAATGCCTTAGCTAAGAGGTGGTGTCTGGGAAGCAGGGTGGGAGCAGTCCAGACCTGAGACAGGCTGGCCGGTCCCCTGGTTGAGGCCAGGTGGCCAGTGGTGGAAGCTCTAATGGATGGCATTCTGGTGGCTCTGTCTGCTAGATGCCCTCTGAGCTCTCTTTTGGTTTGAAAATTCTGAGATGTCCTGACTCTTACTCACTCTGGAGACTGTGGCTAGTGTGGTCAGGGATTCTTTTGCTGTGGGAGTTGGGCTGGAGGCTGGAAGCGTCAGCCAGTGGCTCTGCTGTGGGGCAGCCATTTGTCCTTTGGGATGTCAACCAGTGATGGATCGACAGATAGACAGACAGATCAATGGATGGACAGGAGGAGGGACAGACAAATTGATAGGTGGATAGATAGAGGGAGGGAGGGATGAACAGAAGACGGGATGTCCAGAATCCTAGAATCCTTCAAAGCCTGGGGCAAGGCAGACTTTGTTTCTTTACAGTCCATTTCCGCTATGTGGTGTTCCACCCCTTCTTGGATGAGATCCTGATTGGTGTGATCAAAGGCTGCAGCCCAGACGGGGTTCATGGTAAGTGGCTCTTTGGGCCACATGGGAGAGTGGTCTTGTGAGAAAAGCTCAGATTAGGAGGTCAGGGGGGGTCAGACTGGGTGATTCAAACTGTTACTTGCTATGGACTGATCCTGAAAAGCCATCTGCAAATTAAGTGTATGAGTGAGTCTTGTCGTGTCAGGGCAGCCGGCCAGGGATTGCTTTGGGGGAGTCCTTTCTTAAAGTAGGGACCTTGAGACAGACTTCAGGTAGACAGGTGAGGTTTGTGACAGAGCTGGGGGCAGGTGGGCACTGCTGGGCAAGGTCGTTGGGGGAACATTTCTACCCAGTGGGGAGAGGGCCCTTAGTATGGGGGCAAGAGAAAGCATGCCCAAGTCCATGTTTCTGATCCAGTGGCTGCAGAGGAGGGAGACGCAGACTTAGGGAGGGGAGATGGAGCATCCAGATTATCAGGCCCAGGCCAGGCCATAGGACCACTTTGTGCAGGCCCAGGGAGACTGTGATGGGCCTGGCTCTCTGCTGGGCACACAGAGGCTTTTCCTTGTATGTTCTATAAGTTGAATTCCTTTCAGTCTCTCTAGGCTTCTTTGACGACATCCTCATCCCTCCTGAGTCCTTGCAGCAGCCGGCCAAGTTGTATCCTTCCTGCTGTCTGTGGGGGCCTGTGGAGGGTGCAGGGATTCTGCCCCTTCCCCCCCCTTCTCCCCGTTCCCTGACTTGGGAGCTCATTCACACCAGGTCACCTTTTCTGGGCAGCACGTCTTACTCCATGTTGACTTGAGGGCCACATGAAAAGGAGCTGTGGTGTGGTGGGAGAGCCTTTCCAGTGGGGGCCCGTTCTCACTGTCGTCTAGGTCTCTGTCATGGAGCTCTGCCCTGGGAGCTGGGCTCCTTCCCCTTGTGGTGTTGGCCAGGCCTCCCACAGAGCCCTAGGGGAGGCTGCCGAAGAGATGCTCTTATCTGGGGGACACCAATGACCTTGGGCAGCTCAGGTAAACGAGGGGTTTGAAGGGAGGTGACCTCTCCTTCAGTCCTGACATTCACTCACTCCCTGGGTCTGGATTTCACAATTGGGGGAGGACTTTGACCTTTGGCCCATGCCCTCACCTGTCTGGTGTGGCCCTCAGGTGGGCCTTCAGCCTGGTCACTGGCTTTATGATCATGCTTTGGTAAGAGATGGGGCAAAGAGCAACTCCCATAGACTTGCTTCCCACTGGTTGAACCTCTTAACTCTTCAACCCGATCAGTGATGAAGCTGAGCAGGTGTGGGTTTGGGAGTATGAGACAGAAGAAGGAGCCCACGACTTGTACATGGACACCGGGGAGGAGATCCGCTTCCGTGTGGTGGATGAGAGCTTTGTGGACACGTCCCCGACAGGGCCCAGCTCTGCCGAGGCTTCCACATCTAATGAAGAAGGCCCCAAAAAAGAGGCCCCTTACACTCTTGTGGTAAGAAAGGGGGCTTCTGGGCTCTGGGTGTCAGGGAGCAGCTTGTGAGCCCTGGGTTGGGAAATGCCAGGGTGGTAGGGGCAGGAGTGACTGGCTATGGGCCAACACAAAGAAGACTGGAGACCACCCCCTACTTCCTTGAGGGAGGAGCTGGCTGGCATTCACCACACACTGACAGGCAAGAATGATGCTGGCCCATCTCCTTCCCCAGCGTGGTGCGGCCAAGCTCATTCACATGTAAGAAAGGCGCCTGCTCTGAAAGGGCCTTGGAATGAGATTCCGGGCATGTACTACTGAGGGCCTGGGTACTTTAGGGAATAATGGGTATCTTTGGTCCTGAATGGGTCCCTGGATTGTGGGGCATGGGGGAAGGGTGATGGGAGCAGCTGAAGCGGGACAGGCAGAAGTCAGAGGAAGCTGGGACCAGGCAGCATCTGCCCTGGATCTTAGGCTTGGGAGGAAGGAACAGAGCACATTGGAAGGGAGGGCATGGAGTGGGAGCTAATTAGAAGCTCCAGGTGCCCTGGTAGTTTGTGAGTCCCTCACTGTCCACCTGGTGAGGTCCACAGGCTGCCCAGGGTCTGTGCACTCCACCTGCCTTGTAGGGTCAGGCTTGTGCCACTTTCACTGGGCCCCTCCTGACCAAGGACAGCCCTGGGTTGGGCCCCCCCCTGTGCCCAGGGTGGAGCAGACACCAAAGTCTAGGCCGAATGTGCCATTTTCTCCCCCTGGCAGGGATCCATCAGTGAACCAGGCTTGGGGCTACTGTCCTGGTGGACTAGCAGTTCGTGATGGTCATAGAGCACTCTGTTTGCTGGCAGCCTAGACCCGAGAGGCCAAGTTACAAGTGAGAGTACTCGAAGGGCCCGGCTGCTGCCTTGGCTTCCCCAGAGAACCACAAGTGGGGACTGAGGAAACACTCCCACAGCCCTCTGCCAGTTGGGGTGGCTCCCACTGCAAACCATGTGCCCAATGGCCAAAAGCAGGTGAGAGCTGTGGGATTGCTGGCAGCTTCACATAGTGTCCTCTCCATCTCTGCATGGACCCACTACGGGAAAGAACCAGGGCCCTGGGTTTGACTCAGAGACCCTAGGAATGTCCCTTCCTGTCTTACATGAGCCGTCTGCCCCTACCTCCCAGCTCATAATCACCTGGTCCTGCTCGTCCATTTGCCAGCAGTGAAGCAGAGTGACCTGTCCTAGCGCTGCCACCTTGCTCTGGGCTGTTTGGCCTCAGTAGGCTGTGGCAGTTGGAGAACCCTGAATGGGGCTGAGACTTTATACCTGGTCAGTCAGCAAGCCAGAGTCAGGCTCAATTTCAGCCACTTCCAAGGAAAGGGTGGCCCCTGCTTTGGTTTCTGTAGCTGCACCTTTAATTTCCCCAGCTGTACATCTCCTGGGGAGCTCCTGTACTGTCTGGGGCTGTCCTTGGAGCCTGGCTGGGTGAACTGGGCAGGGACATGCCCCCGGACACTCCCACAAGCCCCTAATCGTGCCTCCCCCCAGAATAAAATGACTGTTTCTGGTAAAAAGCAAGCTTGAGTGTTCCTTGGCAGCACTGGATGCTGAGTTTCTTTCCCAGGTTGTTTTGGAGCAGTACTGATGTTGCCAAGTTAAAGCCCTTCTTGGTGGCCTACCCTCCATTCACCCTCACCCTGAAGACCTGCTTGGACTCTGGGCTGAGCCTTGCATAGTCACAGTGGGAGGTGTGGGCATGGGATAGTGCCCAAAGGACAAAGTCTGCCATTCTTAACAGGACCTGGGGTGGCCAGGCGAGGTGGGCTGGACCAGGGGGCCAGAGGGCCAAGAAACACCTCAGGCTCAGTGCTGGGACTGCCTGGGGGCCCAGCAGGGTAAGAGCCTCTCAGGCTGGCAGGAGGTGGGTGTTTTGCCCTTCAACCTTCCTAAGGGGGGAGGGGCCTGGGGTGACTTTGGAAGAGAAAAAATGCACAAGGAGCGTGACCCTGGAATTATGGGATGAGTGAATGTGGGTGCCAAGGGTGCATGGCTGTTGGAACAAGTGTGGATGAGACATCCCAGGGAGAATGGGAGGGTCAGCCAGGCAGGGCTGAGGCACTTGCTGTCAGTAGGCCTTAGGTGACCTGTAATGTTCTTTCCAGTTGTCACCCTGGGGGGGGTGGGGGTGGGTGTCTGTGTGTCTGTCTGTGTGTGTGTGTGTGTGTGTGTGTGTGTGTGTGTTCACATGTACCCACAGCCACGAGTGCGTGCGAATGTGCATGCTATATGTATGTATGTGCATATACATACACACAGGCATGAGCGCCAGCCAGCCTGAAGGGAAGGGGGCAGGAGACAGGCCAGTGGAGGGCCGGGCAGGGGCAGGTGCTTGACTCTGCTGGCCTTTATTTCTGCTCCACCTGTTGGCCCACTGCAACCCAGAGTCACTAAGGGGGCACAGTGACCCTGGACCCCTGGACAAGGAAGCAGCCGCTGAACTGGAAGAACAAAAAAAGATTTTCTTTCTTTTAAAACCTCCAGCCACCATTGAAATGATCAGGGAGGAAACACCTCTTGGGGTGGAGTCTGATGATCCACAGCAGTTGGGCAGGCAGGGCAGCCCATCAGCACCCAGGGGCCATGGGGCCGCTCCAGGCTGGGGCCCTGGGAGTGTTGGGGACCACGAGGCTCAGTGGGGAGGGGGCGATGATGACCGCATTGACCACACGTGGAAGGTGGAAGTGCTCCTCTGTAAAGGATGCCAGAGCCAAGTCCGATGAGGGGATGGGGACGGGGCAGGGGGGAGAGGGGACAGAGGAGGGGCCTGGCTTGTTACTGCTGCAGCTCCTTCATCCGGTTCAGGGCACTGCCCGCCCGGAACCACTCTATCTGTGTCTCATTGAAGGTGTGGTTCAGCAGGATGGTTTCCTGGTTCCCATTGGGGTGCTTGATGATACATGTCAGGGGCTGCAGGACACAGAAGGCCTCACTCTCCTGGCCCGGAGTACCATGTGGACCTCCCTGCTTCTGCCCCAACCCCAGAGCCCAGCTCTAACACCCCTGAGCTGCCCGCTGTCCAGGGGTGATCACTCCCCCCAGCCTTTGGTGTCCATCACTAGGCCTGGCCCGACCTCTGCTCCTGGCCCAAGTGAGAGAATGGGCCCCAGGGACACTGCCAGAAACATGCCCCCAATTGCTGGCTAAGGATGAGATGTGGCTTCCTGTCCCAGCTCCATTCCGAAGCTGACCATAAGCCAGTCACTGGCCTTCTCAGTCTCCTCCTCAGAGAAGTGGGCCAGATGGTTTCTGGGGAGCCTCCCAGCCCCTCTGTTCTTCCCCTGCAGGGGAGGCACCAGGGCAGGGGATTCACAGCCCTCAGCCCCATCAGCTGGTTACCTTCCCAGGAGTAAAGTCTTTCAGTCCCTGGATGGTCAGTTTGTCCACAGGGTGAATTTTGTTATAGTCATCGGGGTCAGCAAATGTCAGAGGCAGGAGACCTTGTTTCTTCAAATTGGTTTCTACAAGTCAGACAATGAGGGAGCCTCAGCCCTTTGGCCCAGGACAGACACACACAGACAGACACACATACACACAGACAGACACACGCACGCCCTTGGGGTGTCCGGCAGCTTCCCAGCAAACAGCCAATCCCCACAGGAGGGAGCCAGGGGCCAGAGCAGTCAGACATCCACAGGTCAATAGGGACACTGAGGCAGGTGGGAGCCTACCAGCTTGTATCAGAGGGAACAGACGACCCGGGGAACCTTCACTGCCCTTAACACAGGGCAAGCCGTGTCTGCTGAGGCTTTCCTCACATGACAAAAGGGACCAGGGACAGTGAATGTGGCACCCCCTGTCCTCAGAGGCCTGGCTTCTTGGGTCTGCATGGTGGGGGAGGTCTCAGACCCTGTGGGCTGGGGTTGGCAGCATCCTGACCTTCCTTAGGGAGGAGTGCCACCCACCAGGGCTCCTAGCCTACCGTGGATCCTGGCGAAGCTCTTGGTGATGATCGCTCGGCAGCCCAGGTGCCGTGGTTCCAGGGCTGCATGCTCCCGGCTGGACCCTTCCCCATAGTTTTCATCTCCGATCACCACCCACCTGATGCCACTTTTCTGTTTGAAAGGATGGGTATGAGTTGTGAGGGACTTCAGCCTTAGGGGATGAGAACCCGAGAGATCCTGCGGGGCTTCAAGCCCAGAGGTCTGACTGCCCAAAGAGCCGTGGGAGCCTGCTATCTTGGTGTGAGACCAGCCCAGCACTACCAGTATTAAGAAGCTGCCTAGCTTTCGTGCTGGACTGAGAGCAGCTGGGTCAAAGTTCCTGGGCATGCATCCTGGCTCTGCCACTTACTAGGAACCTCCCTTCCCTCCCTCTGCCTCAGTTTACTCATATGCCAGAGAGCCTTGTTCTTCCTTGGGGGGGGGGAATAATAGCTTTCCTCCACTCCCAGCAATCCCCCTCAGCCAGGCTGGGGTCCTCATAGGGCCTCCACAAACCTCTAAGAGGAGGGGACCCAGTGTCAGGGAGGACCTCTGGGTTCTGGGTGGCTCAGCTGACAGAGGAGGAAAGTGATGGGAAATGACTTGTCCACAGTCACCCAGGCAGGGACAGAATTCCAATCCCGTGCTCCCCCTCCTGTGGTTCTTACCTCCCATCTGCCAGGGTCCCAGACCTAGAGCTGCTGCTCCTCCTACAGGCCCTGGCTCCCAGTCCCTACCCCGTTCCTCATCCCAGCCCACCCTGCCCCATCCTACTTGATCCCAGACAGCAGGGTGGCCCTGTCAGGGAGGGCCAGATAGATGACTAAGGTCACCCAGCTGCTGAGGATGGGTGAGGGCAGCCAAGTCCAAGGGTCTTAAGTGTCCACTGGGGGCAGGTAAGAGACATGAAGAAGCCTCTGCCAACCTGCAGCACCCTCTGGCTTCTCATTCCACAGGCCAAGCTTTCCTTTTCTAAATCTCCCCTGAAATGCATCCTTGTTAATTAACTCTTTCTTTGTGGATTCCCTGGGCTTTCCCTACCCATTCTGGAAGGTGTGCCACCCCCCACCCTGTGCACCATCATCCCCCTGCCCTGCATGCCATCCCCTGGGTGCACCTTGTACTGGCGGGCTGTGTCTGGCACTGGACCAAACTCTTGGGTCACCACGTTTCTCACTGAATTGGCTTTCCCATTTTCTATGTTGATGGCACCAATCAGCAGGTTGTTAGAAATGTTGTCCAGGTGGCCTCGGAATTTGAGCCAGGGGCCGGCAGCAGAGATGTGATCCGTGGTACACTTCCCCTTGACCTGGGTGGGGGCAGGAAGAGCAGAGGTCAGACACCCAACTCTGAGTGAAGTGTGAAGGTCTCTGGGTGGCTCAGCAGGAGGCAGGGTGGGGGGTGGCAGCGGGGTTTATACTACATGGGTGAGCATGAGCCAATGTCCCAGACTGAGTCCTGCAGAGAGGGTTTCTAATGGGTTACTCAGGGAGGCCAAAGATGTGTGCAGGGATAGCAATTGCCAGCTACGTGCCCATGACTGTGCCAGCTTTGGTGTCGGGGACAAAGATGTGGCACAGCCCCTGACCTCATGGGGCTTCTGCTTGACCTCACAAGAACCTATGGTACAGATACAGGCAACTAAAAGAGGGAACACCCGGGTCAAGGACAGCTGGGAGGAACAACTAGCTTTGGGGGGCCTGGAAGGATGACATCAACTACTGCCTTCATTGGGGGAAGGGGTTTAGAGAAGGCTTTAGGGAGGAGATGGGTGTGAATTCAACAAAGAGGAGACCAACTATGTCGGGTGGAGGGAAGAAGAGAGCAAGACAAGGGAGGAGAAAGCAGGGGACATGCTGGGGGCAGTGGAGGGCACAGAATGAGAGCTCAGGACTGTCCCAGTTAGCCCAAGGGTTTGACTCAGGTGAGCGAGATGACTAGATCAAGATTCTGGGGGGAGCAAGGTGAGCTCCCTGCGGGCAGCCCAACAGACAAGAAGCATCTACTGTAAATGAGGAGCCAGCCGGGCAGTGGCCCTGTCCTGTCCAGAGGCTAGTCTGAGGGAGAGTCCATGAGCACTAGAGGATAACACGCAGTAGGTGAGCATCATAAGAGGTGAAAAAGACCCAAGATGGTTTCACAACTAAAGCAGGGGCCTGGTGACTGGCAGTTTCTTTTTTTACAGAAAGTGAGGGATGGTGGAGGACCAACGGCCAAAGGCCAATGTCAACCTAGGGTCAGGACACAGGGCAAGCCCCTCTAGGAGATGGAAAGCATCCTTGCATTTGGGAGTTGGAGGAAAATCTGGGTGTCACCTCATGATATGGGGGCAGGAATGACAAAAGGGTCAAGACCCACTTCCGTCCCAAACAAGGTGAGTGGACATCTTTTCAAGCTCGCCAGCTGTTCCTAGGGGGTGGCTGAGTCTGAGCTGTGGCCCTGAGGAGGATAGGGAAAGAAGAGACCCTGGGACAGACCCAGACCCAGACTGACAACAGGACTGAGAGTCCAGCTCTCCCTGGGCACAGGCCTATGCTGAGTGGGACGTCCACTCCATCAGCTACTTAAGAGGCTGTCCTAATTGCCTGCTCTGGGACACAGACTGGAAGCAAAGTGGCTGCTCTTTCTGGAGGAGACATGGAGGCTGAGACCAGGACCACAGATAGACCATGGGCAGGACAATAGCCCTCCAGAAGTTCAGTGGACAGCACTCTATGGCCTCCCTGGGCTCACCTTGATGAGGATCTGAAGGTCCTCCAAGTCTCTGCCGTCCCACTTGTCAAAGGGCTCCAGGAGCTGCAAGCGTTGGCTGGTGGGGCTCACGTCCACACGCAGAGAACTGCCATCTTTTGGGGGGTACTGGTAGGTGTCCTGCCCAGGGTCAAAGTCCTGTCCAGTGGGGAAGGAAAAAGGAGAGAAGTCAGTCGTGAGAGAATGACCATGCCTTGTGCCAACAACAGCCAGGGCCCAGATGTCTGGGGGGCGCAGCCTGTGGCCCCAGGACTCTGGGCCAGCCCCCCTCCTCCAGGCATATGACATGGAGAAGGAGATGTTACCGCTCTGGGAAGCTCATCTGCATCAGGAGGTTCGAGTTTGAACTTTTTGCCATCTTTGCCGGTCAGCATGTCTGTCTCCGGGTTGAATTTGAGGGTGCCGGCAATGGCCAGGGCGGTGACAATCTGCAATGGGGAGAAGCCTTGAACGTGGCCCCCTCCACAGAGCTCAGGCCTGCCCTCACAGGACCTGGGGGACCCTCAGCAGTCAGGCTGTCCTGTTGGCCTGGCAGGAGGCCCCAGGGCCACCATGTGCACACAGGGCTGTGCAGTGCACTGGGGACTTCAGGGCTAAGCTTGTCTTATGAAGGCCTACTGTCTGCCATCTACACTGTGCCTGCCTTGCTGCCTCCTGGGGCTGCTGAGATTAAGTGAGATGCTGGATCTGTGCTATCACCAAGGGCTATGTTCACGGAAGTGACTACAGCACATAGGCAGTTAGTCCTTACAGACTATTCAGCTGGGGGTGGGGCGCCACTGTGCACAGAGTGCTGTGCCTGGCCTCAGGAAGATCTAAGTTCAAATTGGACTTCACACCAGGACCTCGCTGTGGCTCTTAGCTTCTGTCTACTTCAGTTTCCTTAACCGTAAAACAGGGATAATAACAGCACTGCCCTCACATAGTTGTAAGGATCAAATGAGATAGCCAGTGTCAAGCCTGGTGCAGAGTAGGGGCTTCCTAAGGGCTTCCTTCCCTCTCTGTGGGTGAGGCAAAGAAGGGGCCCATGGCCCCCCACCTCGGGCCAGGCCCACTTCCAGGAAGCTCACCTCTGGGGAGGTGACAAAGGCATGGGTCTCAGGATTAGCGTCATTGCGGCCCGTGAAGTTCCTGTTGTAGGAGGTGACGATGGTGTTCTTCTCCCCCTTCTTGATGTCTTTCCTGCAGGGGCACAAGAGGGCAGGGCCCTGGCCTTGAGTCTTGCCCCTGGATTGGGCCAGTGGTATCCCCTCTGTCCTTCCAGGGCAGCAGCCCTGGCCAGCTCTGCAGGGTTGGGGGCCATGCTACTCACCTATCCCACTGGCCGATGCAAGGGCCACAGGCGTTGGCCAAGACGATGCCTCCCACGTCACGAAGGATCTGTGCCTGTAAGAAGGTGAAGTGTCACCTGAAGCCAGCCTCACTGGGCTTGGAGAAGGGGGTTGGGGGAGTGTCAGATGGGACTGGGCAGCTGTGGGCAGCCCCAGGACTCCAGGGGAGGAGACACTCACATAGCCGTCTCTCTCGATGGTGGCTCGGATCTGCTCAGAGCCAGGGGTAATGGTGAACTGAGACTTGCATTTCAGCCCGTGGGCCAGGGCCTGCTTGGCCACAGCCGCCGAACGCCCCATGTCCTCGTAGCTGGAGTTGGTGCAGCTGCCAATCAGCCCTGAGGGTGCAGGAGAAGGAGGATCAGGGAAGCTCGTGGAGAAACAGGGACTTGTTCCCCACCCCAAAGGGGAAGCCAAGCCTGGGTACTCAGCCTGACCATCTCAGGTCACCAGAATGTTCTGGAGCCAATGGGTGCAGGATGGTCAAGGCTACTGCTGAACCTTAGCAAATCAAGTCTAATGCAGGAGCCAGGGCTTGGAACAACAATCTTTATAGCCCAGCCTGGTCCAGCCAGGGGGAGCGAGGAGGAGGAAGAGGGGGAGGAGCCAGGTCTACAGGGACTCCTTCTCAGAGAAGCCACACAGAAGAGACCCTTCCATCAGATGGGGGCCCAAGGCTGAGATCTCTGGCCATAGGGGGTGGGACCCATAGGGACAGGACCAACTGGAGGCGTCTCTAGGCTCAGGGACTGTGGAGGAGACAGCTACTTGGTACTCTTCTGCATGTCCAACCTGCCCTTCCGAGGAGGCCTGTGGCCAACCCAAGAGGGTGTGAGGACTGTTTCCAGAGGGTCTCCCCTAAAGGCAGGGCAGCCAGGGCCATGTCCTTCCCACTCCTCGGTCCCTGTGCCCGCATGGTACACTCACCCACGCGGATGTCCAGCGGCCACCCTTCCTTTTCTGCCACAGCTCCCACATCAGCCACGGGATGGGCCAGGTCTGGGGTGAAGGGCCCATTGATGTGGGGTTTCAGCTGTACGAGAGAGGACACCAGTTTCAATTTGACAGCAGGGGGAAGGGAGGGAGCTACTCCACGACAATTGTTATAAAAGAAAAATCCCAGAAGCCTACTTGAAATTCTCCTAAAAGGATCAGCCACGGAAACTGAGGCCCATCACAATAAGTGACTGGTGAAGCCACATGCAGAAGCTGGACCTGGCTGTGGCCTCGTTCTGCTAGACCCACATGCATTCACTCCAGAATAGAGAAAGCATGAGGCCCAACACAAGGCTGGGCCTGGGTCCAGACAGGGCAGTGATCCAAAGAATCCTCTGAGGCTACAACTGGAAAGCAGCCCAGATAGGGGCTCAAGCAGGGCTGGGTCTAGAACCCTTGACCAGACTCTGGCCAACAGCTATGTCTAGTGTACCATGTGAGAGAACCAGGTCATGGGGCAAGGCCTCCAAAGATCCTGAGACACAGGCCCTGTACTGCCTGATCCTGACGAGGGAAGGGCATCCTGAGATGCCACTCGGGGATGCCCAGGCTACTCAGCAGCTTTCTGGCTCACATCCTTTCAGATTTCAAGGTGTGGTTGCAAGCTCAGAAAGGCCCAGATAGGGACAAGGGGATGCAGGCACAAAGACGGCCAGTCAGAGGACGGAAGAGTTGGCCTTCAAACCATGGGTGCATCTCTGAGCATCTAGCCCGGGCAGACCAGCTGGAGCTGCCAACCCATCCTCTACCTAATGTTTCAAAGAAGGCAACTCTGCCCCCCCACCTTTGGATGGGATGAATGAACCCAGAAATCTAAGTGGAACCAGAAAAACATGCGTTTGGCTTCAAACCTGTCCCATAAGCAACCCCAAACTTCCAGGCCCTAGGGCACCAGCCCTGCTCTCTTTTCCCATGCCCAGAAAGATGCTGGACTGCCAACTCATCAACAGCATGCTTGGCGACCCACTGTGCCGCCACTCTGTGACTCCAGAGGAACCACCCAGACAAGTCCCATGGCCCAGCAGGTTCCATGCACAGCCCATCCCCTGCAACTCAGTGTCATTCTTTACCTCACTGAGGTTAATTTCAATCACTTGGTCATAGTGGCAGCCAGGGTCCGGCACCAAGTGGTCCTTGAATTTATCAGCCAATTTAGCGATGTCTGAAAACAGCCAAGGAGGCAGGTCAACCCTCTCACCATGCGCCCAGGGTGTGTGAGGGTCTGGGATGGCCCCTGGCTCCCAGGGAGCTTCTGGTCTAACAAGGGGAAAAGGTGTGGGCAGTAGGAGACAGAATGGAAATGAACATGTGCCCAGGAGACTGTGGAGATCCAAAGTGGTGAGTGGGAGGCCCTGCCAAACAAGTGCCAGATCCAAAGCAACTTCTCAGACGAGGGCCTGGGCACTGAAGGTAGCCTGCAGCATCTGCCATTCAGAGCCCCCACCCCACTTTCCAGACCAAAGTCTCACTTCTGACAGGGTGAGAAATGCTTAAGCACTAATGGGGGCCACACTTGGATGTGTGCGGATGGACCCCCAACCCACCTCTGTGCTGTGACTGATGTCCCCTACTCTAAGGGCCTTCCCAGCCTTTGTATTCTGTTTCTCTGTCCCTAAAGCCATGGCATGGCCTGGCCTTCCTGCCTCAGCAGAGGGATCGAGAGTTTTGAGTGCCTCCTCAATGGGAGGGAGGAGAAACATCTTTCACCATCTCCTCCTCCTTCTCTTACCACCCCGGCCAGTCTTGCCCAGATACGTCTTCATCCTCTGGTTGTAGGGGAACACAGAGGTGGTGGCCCCTATTTCTGCACCCATATTACAGATTGTTGCCATGCCTGTAAGGAGAAAGACACCCAGTGGTGTAATCTATACATCTGGGCCCTGACCCTGGCTGGCTGAGCCCCCAGGGGTTCTGCCAGCAGCTCCAGAGCTGCCCCTTGCCCTTTCCCGACTCCACTGCCATGTGGGACCCACAGCTCTGCCATGACCCCTCTGCCCCAGGGAGGAACCGCCGAGCCAAGGCTACAGCTGGAGAGAGGCGGTCTTCAGGCCCAGCGCTAGCCCTGCAAATGCACACAGGCTCCATCCAGGTTAGGGGGGCTTTACTAACTGAAATTCAGCACCTCCTTCCATTATTTTCCTGAGAAGCCTTGGTGCTGAGGCTGTGCCAGAGGTGGGAGAGTCATGGAAGGCCTGACTAGTGCAGCTGCCATCCAATGCTGAGAGCTGGGCCCACCTTCTAGAGGGCACATGCTCAGCCCCTCTCCACCTCTGGCTCAGACCGCCACCCAACATGCCCCTCACCAGTACAGGAGATGGAGTCCACGCCAGGCCCATGGTACTCGACGATGGCCCCAGTGCCACCTTTCACTGTGAGGATGCCGGCCACCTTCAGGATGACGTCTTTGGGAGAGGTCCAGCCAGACAATGCACCAGTCAGTTTCACGCCAATCACCTGCCCAGGAACCAGGAAGGAAAGGCAATGAGGGCAGAAGGAGCCTGGGAGCACCCCACCCCACCTCCTCACACCAGCCTCAGCACCTCACCTTGGGGCATTTCAGCTCCCAGGGGATGCCAGCCATAACGTCCACAGCGTCAGCTCCACCAACCCCGATACAGATGCCTCCCAGGCCGCCCCCATTTGGGGTGTGAGAGTCTGTGCCTATCAGCAGCACCCCAGGGTATGAGTAGTTCTCAAGGATGATCTGGAAAAAGTGTCAAGGACAGGGCTGAGCGCTCAGTGAAGGAGGAGCCAAGGAAGTCACCTCTCCAGACCCTTGGCACCTTCAAGCAGCCTTGCATTTATTCCATTTGTACAACTGACATTATGGAGAAAGATCCCCACACCTCAGTGGAGCTGCAAACCAGCCCTGTGAGGAAGGTACGACCAGAGGCATTAAACCCACTTTACAGATGCATCAGATGGTGGCAGGTGGAGGGTGACTGCCATTGTGTTACAGTCTGATCTCTGCCCCGCAGAAGTTCAGACACAGCCCCCACCTCCCTTGCCCCTCCTGAAGAGGTGGAGCCTCCCTCCCTTGCACCAGCCCTCTCCTCACCTGGTGAATGATTCCTGAGCCTGGCTTCCAGAAGCCCACCCCATACTTGGCACTTGCTGTTGCTAGGAAGCTGTAGACCTCCTGGTTAATGTCCTATTAACACAAGATAGAAAGAAGAGTCATTGCCAACAGGCTGCTCTGACCCTGCTCAGGCTGAAGGCCAGACTCTGGGTTTCTGACCTTGGGCCCCAAGGGGTGACGGACCTCTGGCCCAAGACAGGAAACTGAGGCCTAGGGAGGCAAAGGGTCAGACAGCCTGTCAAGGCACAGATTAAGCCTGGAAAAGCAAGCTGACCAGCACTACTGTTCAGGATGTCCCAAGCCCCTGGTCCTGGAGTAAGATGAGAGGGCCTGGTAGGAGCCACATCCCAATACCAGAAGAGCCTAAGGGGGTGAAAGGAGGGGTCTCCAGCAAGAGGAAGCTCTTCATGCCTTCCATGGGGTCCTTCAGTAGGGGGGGTTGGTGCAGAAGGGGCTGGGGGTGGGGAGGAATAGAGCCCCAGGCAATGCGCTGACACAACCCTGCAGGAGTGTCTGTGCCAGGGGGTCCAGGGAGTCAAACAGATGCTGGTGGAGGAGAGTCGGAGTAAAGGCAGAGAGGCACCAAGGACAGGGAGGGTAAGAAGACACCCACCATGGGCAAGGCTTCCCTTGCTGAGGGACCTGGGGCAGCCCCTCCAGGCCCACATCACAGGGTCAAATGTTTGTGAGAAGGGCTCACCCACTGAAAGGAGTCTAGGAACCACCTGAAGGGGGCCTGGAAGTCACATCAAAGCTCTCAAATCCTGATTTCAGTCACTAAAAGACCCGAGCATATTCCGACTCTGGGTTCTCTGGGCTGTCTGGGGGTCTGGAGCTGGGCCAGACCCAGTGAGGGCATCCAACCTTCTAGATGGCGGAGCCTGGCCTAGGGGAAGCCCAGGCCTCTGAAGCCCCTCCAGGCTGTGCTACTGCCCACGCACCTTGGCCCGCCGGAGATCCTTCTCGCCGCCGACCTGGGCTTCGATCAAGTGGTCACAGTGGATGGTGGACGGCACGGCCACCCTAGGCAGCCCACTGCTAATGAACTGCAGCATGGCCATCTGCGCCGTGGCATCCTGCATAGCCACGCGATCTGGCCGAAGCCGCAGGTATGACTTGCCCCGCTCGATTTCCTGTTTGGAAGGGTCATCCAGGTGACCATACACAATCTTCTCTGACAAGGTCAGTGGCCGGTTCAGCCTGCGCAGAAGCAGGAGGTAGGTAGGGCAGAGGCCACCTGGCAGTGCCAGCCCCCAATCCCTTTACCCCTGGCCCCAACCTTGGGTTTTTAAAATTATTTCTCATTTTTACTGATGCTTTAAATTTTATAATCACACTCATTTCTAAGTACATCCCTCCTCTCTCCCCTATCCATTGATCCATCCCTTGGGTAAGGTCCCTCAAACCTATGTGGCACAGGCACATGGTCTTCATCTGAAAGTGTATGTAGTATTTCACACCTACAGTCCCCCACATCAGCTGTGGAGGGAGGTGCATTTCCTTATGAAGACACTCTTAACTGCCTACCTCCATGCCTTTGTCCAGGCCCGCCTTTCAAGGGCCCCAGCCCCACTCCTCCCACTCCCAATTTGCCTCCTATTTGGGAAGCTCCCTCAGGGCAAGGGCGACTCCGCTTTTGGCCCAGGGTCTGCACAGAGGAGGCCTTTCACTGATGAGCTGACTTTCCAGGGCAGAACTGGGCCACTACAACATGGCAGCCAGGAGTTGGGATCTGTGGAGTCACCAGGAAAATGATTCTCCTGGTTCTGCTCAACTCATCATCCTTTCATTTCTACTCTGAATTCTTCATAGTCACCATTTTTATGGGGCATCGAGGGGATGCCACAGCATACAGAGGGCCAGGCCTGGTGTCAGGGAGACTCAAGTTCAAATCTGGCCTCAGCTTTTTCTAGCTGTGGGACCCTGCTCAAGTCACTTAACCTCTGTTTGCCTCAGTTTCCTCATCTGTAAAATGGAGATAATAATAGGGCCTCCCTCCTAGGACACATCTATCATATGCACAGCACAGTGCCTGGCACGGGAGATGCAGTATAAATGCCAGGGCCTCCTGGAAGGCAGAGGGTGGAGCCCCCCCACCAGCTACCTCAAGCAGTCACAGGCTGTCATATGGAAGAGGGGAGAGGCAGTGACCACTTGTGACACCCAGCACACAACACATGCAGGCCCCCAACGCTAAGCCCTGGGCAGGGCCTCATCTGGCACCCCTGAGTTAGTGCCCCATTGTCTCCCCCACAGGGGAGGGGGGCAGCAGGCACTTCAGGATCCAAGATGCAATGGGGGAGTGGGGGAGGACTACGCTGTCTAAACTATCTCCCCAGGACACACCCAGTAATGGCCAGGCTGAGGATGAGGGAGCCTTGGACAGCTTTCCAATCCTCTCCCATCTGGCCCTCCAGCATCCTTTGGAGGACCAGGCCCCATGACTGGGCCAAGACCACTCAGGGGGCGGAACCCTGAGCTCTCTCTGCTGCTTCTTGGGGGAACCCCAAAGAGCTCCCTATCCCCCTAGGTTGTTGGCCACAATGCCCTGGGCAGGCAGAGGGGTAGACAGGACAGCCAAGGACCAGCCTACAGAGTGGGGCTGTGTAGATGAGGGGAACAATGGTCCTTCCTCCTGGGTCCCCTCCTGGCCTGAAAAATGGCCCAAACCACTCTCCTGCCATGGGGGCATATGCTGGCTAAAGTCCAGTGCCCCAAAGCACAGCCACCCAAGAAGGGACCTGGAGGATGTTATAGGAGAAAATAATTAAGGATGAGAAGGAATGAGGCTACTTGGCTAGCTGGCCCAGGACGCCAGGCTCAATGGGTTTAGATGGTGCTATGAGGATTGGCTCCAAAGGGACCTGGAGCCCTGCAGGCCCAACCTTCCCCTCCTTAACTCCAGCTCCCCCAGAAGCCCCTTTCCTACCTCTTCCGGACAATGTTAATGTTCTTCTCCAACAGCTCATACTGGACATAATTCTGTGGCTCAAAGTGGCTCATGGACACCTTGGCCCGCTGGCACAGGACAGAAGCCACATGGTACCTTCGGAACCCACTGCCCAGTAACTTCTGCAAGGAGAAAGGGGACAAGGGAATGAGTGGTGCCTGGCAAGCAGAACTTTGGGTTTGGATGAAACACCACCTGTGCAGGTCTCAGGAGGCAGTTTTAGGACTGGCCAGGAGGAGATGAGGGGGAAAGAACCCCTGAGGGGAGGCTTCTGGTGGCACAGGCCCTCAAACCCACAGCCCACAGCAGCCTTGCCAGGACAACAAGGTCTGCCAACTGCTTCCAGTGATGCTGCGCAGCCACCCCTTCCCATGATGTGCCCAGGCCTCCAAACTTCCTGTTGCCCACATGTCATAAAGGGAAGACAGAGCTGGAGATGCTGTGGGCACAGCTTTGGAAGTCCCTACTCACTGGCTACCTAGAAGAAGAGGGGTCACAGTGCTATGCAAAAAGCACTTACCTAGGAGTCAGAGGGGCCTGGGTTCGAGTCCTTGCTTGGACACTAACTAGCTACCAAAGGTTGGTCACTGCTCTCTGCACCTCAATATCCTTCTCTACTTAATGGTAATACTGATACCAGTATTAATGGTAATAGTGATACTTAATGGTAATACTGATACCAGTGGGCCCAATGTCAACCCTCCAGTGATTAAGAAATGTTGGCCTTCAGAGCCACACTTGAGGAGTGGAATGATGGAAAGACAGCTCTGAGGGGTCTGTCAGGCCCCCTCTTTCTCTCATTGGGCCAACCCCAGCCTCTGATGCCAGCTGGAAGGGGGACACTGCCCAGGCCACACACCCAAGAGTGGCACCGCATAGACAGAGGAAGTAAACGAGCCAGAGACAGGTAGGCCCAGGGACAAGACCCAGGTGGAAATCCTGGTCCTGCCACTTGCTAGCAAACAGGCCTGGAGAGCCTCTGCTGCTTCCTCCCCTTCAAGGAGGGGTCTTATTAGCCAGCAGGGCTAAGCCCCTGAGGACTGTGACCAAGTTACCCATGGCATCTCTGGCCCTTAGCTTTCTCCCCTAAGAGGTGGAAGAGGTAGACCAGACAATGATATTATTAAATGACATTTATGTAGGGATAGGGACCTGGGATTTCATAGGTTTAGGGAATTCTGGGTGAGGAAACTCCCAGTACCAACACAAACCAGAACCTTGTGAGAACTGCCAGAGGCGACAGAGAGCTAAGACACTTGCCCAAGATCCCACAATGATTGTGAGCCAGAGCTAGGCCTGGATGCAAGGCAGCTCTCTATCCACTTCTCCATACTGCCTGGGCATTTACAGACCACTAGGGATCTTCCAAAGCATTTAAAGACATTCTCTCCCCTGACACTTTTAAACATTATGTAAAGCTGTCACTATAGCAAGATTACCCCCATTTTACAGATGAGACAACTAAGGCTCAGATCAGGAAGGATTCCAGTCACACCACCATTATCACATCCATGCCCTTTTCTGAACACTGACCACACCCCCAAGCAGCCTGGACCCCCATTGGGAGCCAACAGTTGTACTAAGACAGCACTCTGAGGTCTACAAAGCAGCTCCTTTTATTCTCATCACAACCTCTGGGGTAGGTGCATTGTTATCTCCCCTTACTGAGGAAACGGAGGCAGAGAAGAGACCTAGTCAGTCACGCAGCTAGTAAGGGTCCAAGGCTGGATTCGAACTCAAAATCTTCCTGACTCCAGGCCTGCATTCTACTGACCTAGCTGATCTTTCTTCATCTGGATCCACACCAAAATGCACTTTCCTGGGTATCATCATCAAACACCTCTGAGTTTTCATGACCCCATCTGGAGTTTTCTTGGCAAAGATACTGGAGTACTTTGCTATTTCCTTCTGCAGCTCACTTTACAGATGAGGAAACTGAGGCAAGCAGGGTGAAGTGACTTGTCTGGGGTCACACACTAGTAAATGTCCAAAACTAGATTTGAACTCAGAAAGCTGTGTCTTGCTCACTCTAGGCTCCCACTGTCCTATTGTCAGGTTGGGGCAGGGGAAAGGGGAGAGTGTACCAGAAAATCCCTTCACGCCTTCCCATCGTGTGTAATTCCTGCCCAGCATACTGATGGAATTCTTTGTGTTATCTTAAAGGTACCAGCATCATACCTAGCTGTCCAAATTAGCTCATGCTCCATCTAAGATGTATCTGCCTGCAACACTGATGGCCCAATTCTGTCACCTGAGTAACAGGGGTTTCCATCCACTTTGTTTCTCCAGTACTGATGGTTACACCAATCTTCAGCCACTTTCTAGAATAAACAGAGAAAGCCAAATCCTAGGAGAGTAGGATGGCTACACCAACAGCCAACACAACTATACAAACTCAATCAACGAACATGACATTTCCACCCAGATCCATGAGATACCAGTACCTTTGCTCACATCTTTATCGATGCTCGGAATGCTGTCCACTGCCACCCCCTAGGAATTCAGATTCTTTCTGGCCCAACCCAACAGTCACCACTTCCACGAAGGCTGCCCTGATCCTCTCTCCTTCTTACTGTCTTCTGAAGAAAAACCTCTCCACCTTGGACCCCAAGCCCTTCTGCTGCTCACTGCCACTTGCATGACCCTGGGGAAGTCACTTTCCTCATTTATAAAGAGTCAAGAGGGAATTGAGGGAACAGTCAAGTATGTTCTACTGCAAAATCCTATGACTTTAACAACGTGCCATCTGCTGGGGGATGTGTTCAGGGGACTGCAAGCCACTTCTCTGGGCCTCAGTTTCCTCGTCTGTAAACAGAGACACTCCTAGCTCAATCTCCCTCAGGGGATGATGGGAACTACAAACGAGATAAGACTGATGAAGCAGCACATGACTGCAGCTTGCTTCAGAAATGCTGGAGATGAGCAAAGCAGACCAAGGGAAGAAGAAGTGTGTGGTTGCCAAAGGGTATTTTCTCATGTCACGGATTCGAGTCACAGCCCTGATGAGTGACTTTGCCTCTCTCCGGTCCCTTCAGTACTGCCATCCTGCTCCTGAGGGAGGGCACGGGCCCATGGGCAGGATGGCAGGGCCAACTCCGGGGCAGAACCAAGGCTCGCTTTGGCTTGAGCTGATGGATGTTTTTGCCAGTTTTGTTTTGTTTCATTCCCTTGGGGGAGGGGAAGGGAGGAATAAATACTTGTTAATTGAAGAAAATGTTAAATGCAAGTCTGTGAGAGCCTCTGTTTTCTTACCAGTACAGGGAGGATAACTTTAGGCCAGAGGCCAGGGGCCTGCCCCTAGCTGCTGCCTCCTCAGCCTCAGCTGCTTTCCTGACTTAGCTTCCTTGGGAAGAGGCTTGGGAGAGGGCTGGAGCTGGGTCTGGGCCCTCCCCCCGCTTCTGCAGGGCCCAAGCACTCTATAGTACTGAGCTAGAGTAACTGCCTAAACTACTGACATTCAAAACAAGAGGACAGTGAAGGACCTGCCAGAGAGCTCACCAGGACACAGAGATGGGGCAGGCAGGTTTCCGATGTTATGAACTGTCCAAGAACAACTTCTCCAACCAATTTACACTGCCATGCCTGGAATTCCACCATTAGAAATTGACTTCTTTGTATCAGCAACTTTGTTCCTTTTTAAACAGATAAGTTCCATCCAATGATGGCCACACTAAGCCACTCACACGGTGACAAGCTCTTAAGGCAAGCACCAGGAGGTGCTGAAGTCGGTTTTGATTGCCTCCGTTAAAGTCCATCTCCCAGGCTTCAGTCAAGAGAAGGGACCCAGGGTTCTTTGCAGAGCCCAATTCGCCCTGACAGCCTTTGAATAGACTAACTTCAGAGAAATCCCCTTGAATCACATGCCTGCTGGCCCACAGCCAAGCAAACACAAGGAAGGACACAATGTTCCTCATTAGTTCCCACAGGGCAGACACCAATGACTTCCTCCTGCTTCAAGAAATTCGTAAAGTATCAAATACTATGCCATCAACAGCCTGGGTGCCTGCTACGGCCCTGAGGCCAAGGAAGTAAAACCAAGACTCCCAAAGGGACCTCTGATGTGGGCCCCTGGGCCACCACAACCCTCCGTTTCTGGTTTGGTTTTGTGATTTTAAAAAATTATCCATTAGAAATCAACAAAGCAGGCCCCTAAAAGAGGCCTGCATAAGAAACCATGACTATTACACAGAGCTTTATACATCACCCAGGATATTAAATCTCACGTAATGGCACCAACATTCTCTTGCCCAAACTCTTGGATGCAGTTTTAAATGTTCCATGGACGCTCTTTTCGCTGTATCATTATCACAACACCCCTACTCCTACCCTCCTTGGTAGTCAGGCAATGCTTGAATAGTGCAGTGGCCAGGGGTCAGAACACCCCATTGCTGGGTTCTGCTGGTCAGGATCTAAAGTCTTTACAGTCAACGGAGACCCTGTTCTGATTCCACGTCTCTCTGAAACAGCCTCTTCCCTAACTTCTGACCGGGTGCTAATGGCTCATTCTGCTCATAAGCCTTTGTTGTGTTCATCCATCCTCCCCTGGTTTCCAGTTCTACAAATATATTTGTACAAATGGGCTTTGCTTCTCTTCCTCTGATCTCTTTTGGAATCTACGCCCAGCAAAAGTATTGCTACCTCTACTTCAGAATTTGAATGATTACTTGAGAAGAGGCATAGGATCATTACTCTAGAGTTGGGAAATGGCGTCGAAGGTCAGCGCTCTCATTTTTATGGATGAGGAGGCAGGTCTCTGAAAAGGTGACGAGATCTGCTCAAGGTCACAAGAACACGGTTAGGTTTAGGGACACTTGCCCTGCCTTTGGCCTCACATTCATCGAGGTCCGGGTTCAGAATCCTGGCTCCAACCCTGCACACAAGTAGCTGAGTGTGAATGTGAATGCGAGGGGGACTCATTTTGCTCCTCTCTCTCTACTGCTGCTCTTTCAAAGGAGAGAGCTTTGGATGCCCTTTAGCTCACCAACAAATGCAAGTTATGGGGTTACTCGTTTGTCTGCAGAGTGCCTCCTGGGCATCCACCCCAGGTGGGGAGCAGGCTGTGGCATCTCCCAGTCTGAGAGGGCCTGGACTTCACTTGTTACCTTCTGTTACTGCAGAGTGAGTCTTCTCTTTTGCAGTGAGAAGTATAGGGAAAAGTTTTTCACAGTCCAAAGAATGCTGGTTATGGACGGTATCAGAATCACGCAGTCACATGGGTCAGAAGGAAAGACACCTTACAAATGCCATGCTGGCAGGAAACAATGACTGCGGCCCAGAGTCAGGAGGGGGCTGCCCAAGGGCTCGGCTGGTCACTGGCAGTCTGCTTCAAAGCTACTCCTCGACCATGTTACTCCTTAAGTCAGGGGTTTTAACATGGGCTCTAGGAACTTTTTAAAAAAATATTTTGATAACTATATTTCAACATTAATTGGCTTCTTTGTAATCCTGTGCTTTTTATTTTATGCATTTAAAAACAAGATTCTGAGAAAGTGTCCCTCTAGACTAAACAAAGGAGTCTACAACACAAAACAGGTGAAGTGCCCTGATCGAACTGAACAGACAACTAGCATGACAAGTCCTCTTCTCCTCTATATTTTTTGCAGGTGGAGTACTTCAGTGAGGAGCGCCCATCTGGAGCAAACAGTAGCTGGCCCCTAGGGCTGGCATGTCACAAAGGTATCTCTTAGAACAAAGCCTGCAGAGCCATCCCTGCCCACGGGCTCCTTGAAAGGTACAAGTGGGACCAGCAGCTCCTGAGGGCCCTTCCAGCAAGGAGAGGGCATTTCTGACATCTGTCAGATGGTAACTTCAGGGGCAAGCTCTTGGAGGACGAGCTTACAAACAGAAGATAGCCATTTAGTTAGAAGCTTCCACCAGCTGCCTGGCATTCAAAGCCTTTGATGGCTGGCTCCAGCCTTCCAACAGATTCCCATACTTTTCCTCACTCAATATTTCAGTACAACCCCTTGACCCTGCCCCATCCGGGCAGGTCCCTTGGTGCCTCTGCTCACTCCCTCTGGTTTAAGGTATCCCCTTCTTGCTGACACGTTTTCTGGCCCAAAGAGCCCACAGCTCCCAATGCCACATCTTCTACAAAGTCTTTGCTTCCCGCTAGGAAGGAGCTTTCCTTGCATTAGAGCCAGTCCTCTGCTGGGATCACCTCCTGGAGCTTGGATACCAGGAAGTCAGGCCAAAGAACATGCATTCAGACAGGTCCTACTATGTGCTAGGCCAGCTTCTGAGCACAGACACTGTGACCTGTCCAACACCAAAGTAACTCGGATGCTTGAGAGAGCTTGTGGAGGGGATGAACTTCTTATCCTCCGAAGCTCCCACGTGCCCCAGTAGAGGCATGGCCCACACTAACCCAATCACAGATCTCTGGAAGTCCTGGAAGCTGGTCATATGCCTGCCCAGATCCTGTGTCACAGGCCTCTGCAGTTGGATGCAGAGGAAACAGGAGGGGAGATGGCCCTTTTGACAAGTCCCCAGTGCAGCATTCTGTATGTGAGGAGATGCAGAGGGGCAGCAGCAGAGTGGGAAGGGCATGCTGGCTGGCATCAAGCATTGCTGCCTTCCTGGATGACCTTGGCCAAGTTCTTGGGCCTAGAAATCAAGGCCCCTGAGGTCCCTTCCAGCTCCTCAAGCCCTTCCCAGTCTGTCTTTCCAGGCTGATGACAGCTGGGTTAGGGTCAGCTTATCCCTTACTCCGCCCTCAAACCAGACTGGTCTATGTGAGGTACCTCACGTACACAAAGGCCCCTCTTGCCTCTTGAACCCCTCCTCCCTTCTTTCCAAAAATCCTATCCTGCCTCATTTCTGGCTCTAGTGATTCCCAGCACCATCCAAGACTCATCACAAATGACACCTCCTCCAAGTAGCCTTCCCTGATCCTCTCAGACCAGGGTGGGGAACCTGTGGTCTCAAGGGCAGCCTTTTGACTGAGGACAAGTTTTACTGAACAATTCCTTTTATTAGGGGGATTTATTCTGTGAAGTTTGAATTCAAAGGACTGTACTTGAGGACCTAAAGGGTCACATGTGGCCCCGAAGCTGCAGGTTCCCCACTTGTCCCCGGAGGAGTATCACCTACCCACTTCCTCCCATTATGTCATTTGTACTTTGACTATATTTTTCATTTACTTATGTAGGGATTACTCCCCTGCCTCCTCCCAAGTTCTCGAGAGCAGAGTCTGCTTTTGCTCCTATACTTCCTATACCTACCCTACATCTGACCCTTAATAAATGCTCCTTACATCTAACGGGTGCTTATTCTACATCTGGATAGGAAAGGAGGGTCCTTCCTTATGGAGGACTTTCACCCCACTACCCTGGTACCCCAGCAGCCACCTCCCAGGTGGACGAGGTCGGCCAATCCAGTTTCTCAGTCCTGCTGCTTGGACAACTACCCCTCTGCCTCCTCTTAGCCCAAGCGTGGAAAAGGCCAAAGGGAATAACAGTTTTCGGGTCTGTGCCCATCTCGTTGGGAGCCATTTTTAACTTTCACAGCTGTCCTAGGAATGTGAGCACGAGCCAACTTTGTCACGTAAGCAAGCAGGACAGAAGAGCAGAATGTCCTACGAGCGCAAGGTCATGCGCTGGTGCAGGGGGCGAGGGGCGAAGAGCAGGAGGCTTGGCTTCTCCCCACCCAGCTCAGAGACCTCAGAACAACCCTGATGCTGTCATCCAGTGCGTGGGGAAGGAGGCTTCTCCTTGTTCTGCCATCTAGAGCTAAGATATTATCTCCACCCGCAGAAAACCTAAGAATGGAATGAGCTGCCCTGGGGGCAGCAGAACTTCCAGCTATGTAAAGAGAAATTGGGCAGAGTGGCACAGGCCCTCAGGGAGCTGGTACTCCATCCGGGAGCAGGCCAGGGTAGGAGGGAATGAGGCCCCCTAGGGTGGCCCAGGGGACAGTTCATGAGAACATACACAGGGAGATGGCATGTCAGGTCTGAAGAAGATGTCAGTCAGGCTGAATGAGCTTGGGGTCTATTAGGAGAAACCCTGTAAAACCAGTGGGTGGCAGGTGAACGGGTTTGACAGTATCAGTAACAGTGCCCCACCCAAGTCACTGGGACTTTGCTATCAACCTCTTGTTGGTTCACAGATGCCTCAGACACCAGGACCAATCCGGCTCTTTCCTCTTCTCCCAAGGTTCCACCTGCTTCTTCCCCCTGTCCTCCCAGGGCATCCAAAGGCAGCAGGGCTTGGGAGTGGGGGGGGGGGGGGGCGTGAGGGGGTGCAGGCTAGAGCAGCCAGCAGGCTTCAGTCCAGGCCAGCTCCAGCCTTACTCAGCACTGCAGTGACTACCTTCCCCATCTCCCAATAACGTTTTCATGGGCAATGTCCTCCCACCTCCACGGTCCAACCTGAGGTTTTCTCCTGGGGCTGGGGAATCTAATAATCTCCTCCCACCAGGCGACAGAGCTAGCCTTGGTCACTAAGCAACAGGCAGAGGCTAAAGCTGGCAGGCATCTTCAGGGGGGCTCAGCAGGGGCAAGTCACATTTTCCGGAAGAGTTCCCATAAGCCAAAATGAAACCAAGACAACCCAACTCTGCAGGGGCAGGGTTTTCTACACGGAATTTTACTGAGAACCTAATAGTAAAGCAGCATTTATTCAGCGTGGGTAGAGAACTGAGAAGAAGATAGCTAAAACACGGTTCTCTCCTGACCTCCTGGAGCTGACAGCAGGGAAGGGGAACTTCCAACATCACCCCCATGCTCTCCCCAAATACATACACACAACTATAAAACATAATAACATGTGATACGGGCAAGAAAGAGGCTGGGGGGGCCCCTCAGAGAAAGCATCTTGGAGGGGGCAGAATCTGAGGTGGGTTTTCAAAGATGGGCAGAGAGGAGCCACTTGTGCAAAGAGCTGGGGGCAGGAAAGCACAGGGTGCACTGAGATGGTGGTTGGGGCTCATAAGCAGTTCGGGGGGGAAGGGGGGCCACCAAGAATGCTGGGATCTGTGGGGGCACACAAAGAGCAGCCTGTAGCTGTGGTGAGGAGTGGGGCGGCTCCTAAGACTTTAAACATGGGCTAATGATAGCATGTGCTGTGGTAGGGCCCCGGCTGGTACATGCCAGCTCAGCCTCTGCCTCCCCAGCCGGCATGCCCTGTGGTAGGCAGGGTGTGGAGGGCCACAAATGAGGCCCACGGCCCACAGGTTCGGATTTCTTTCCATGTATCAGTTAGCCTTTTCTTCTTTTCGTTTTGTCATGTGGGATTGCTCTCTGGGAGGGAGAGGGATACGGAGGGAAAAACAAAAAACATCAAGGAAACCGTATTTAAATAGGAAAAGGGGAGAGGGGCAGGGCATGGATATTTCTAGAAATAACTGTGATAGACAGAAAAGCTCCATCTGAACCGGAAGTCTAGCCCAATGCCAGACACAGCAGGCGGCTGTCATGGAAAAAGGATTGAGGAGTGCTCCTTCTCTCAGTGAGGGAAACAGGAGACCTACCTAGGACCTCCTTCTCTGACCTTTAAAAAAGATGAAGGTCAATGTTGGGAAAAGGGGGCTCTGGGATGTCACTTATTAATCATTCTTTATATCTGAATAGCCTGTTACCACTAACAAGGTGCATCCACACACTTAAAGGGCATCTCAAATGCTACTTCCTCTTCCCCCTCCCCCTCCGGTCTTCCCTGACATCCCCCCTCCCCCCACCTCTCTGTCCAGTAACTCCTTACTGCTATCTCCATTGGCTCCTTCCTCTCTATCAGACAGGACCTGTCCTCCGAGGAGCTCCCAACCCCCCCAGCCCAGAACACAGCTCAGGTCCTCTGATTTGGCTCCAAGGGGTCCTGGGCCAGGGAGGGAAATGGAGAGGCGGGGAGCAGACATTCTCCACAGCCGCTAAGGAGGCCTGACTTGTGGAATGAGCAGCTCCAAGAAAATGATGATCTTCCCAAGCCACGAAGTCATTCTGCTGTGAGTCTAGAACCAAAAGTGCTTCCCTTGCATCGAAGCCAGAAGGGACTCCTAAAGAAAGAACACCAGGCAGCTACTCTGGATGCCACTAAACTGTGCCAGTCTTTAGATAACACTACTAGAGATCCAAGAAAGAAGAACATCTCAAATGCTCATCATATACAGAAATACTGATAGCAGCTCTTTTGGTAGTGGCAAAGCATTAGAAACCAAAGGAGTACCCATCCACCAGGGAACTGCTGAACAAGTCATGGCCTAAGGATGTGATGGAGTACCACTGGGCTGTAAGAAGTGATGAAGCGGATAGTTTCAAAGAAGCCTGAGAAGGCTTTCATGAACTGATGCAGAAGAAAGCAAGCGGAGGCTCTGAGAGCCTCGGGACTCCTATCAATGGAGTGACCAGGGATGACTCCTGAGGACTTGCAGGCACAGGCTGGGGCCTAGTGGGCGCTGACGTGCAGGCGCAGACGCCTTTTGTAGGGGACCATCGCCAATGCAGGAGTTTGTTTTGCTTGACTAGACAAGTTGGGGACGGGGGTTGGAAGGAAGGTAGAAAATAAAGTTCAAAGAAAAAACAGAAACAAAGGCAGGAGCAATATTTGACCTTTTATAATCATGTTCTAGTAAGCTACAAGCACACGACGAATCAAGCCAGCACTCACATTATGTGGGAGTAGCTATTATTCAGTTTTTCCAGGTGCCACAATTGAGTGCAGGTATTTGCCCAAAGTCACACGCTAAGTCAGTGTTGGAGACAAGTCTGGAACACAAGGTTCCTGATCTCTAGCTTGTTTCCAACATGGACGGAACACCAAGATAATAGTATCACAAGGTGTCATCATAAAACCATAAAATATTCCAGTTGGAAGATGCCTTAGAGATCTAGTCTAACCCCCTGAGGGCCAAAGAGGTTACATGGCTGCTGCCAAGATACAATGGGGCAGGACTCTAATCTTTCCATTGTACTATCTGGGCCCACAGATAGGGGCAAGATCTGCCTTAGAGTGGCTGGGAAAGCATTGGGGGGGGGTCCCCACTCTCTTCCCAAAGTAGGACCTTCTTTCTCACTGGAGATCCAAGAATGTATCCCCGGTGTACATATGTAATGACTGGACAGGGAGGAAGGAAGATGATCCAAAACCAAAATTTGGAATCTCTTGAGTTGGAAGGAATCTGAGAGGAAAAGCTCGTTTTGTGACACTATCCATAAGGTCTCGCCTAACCCTCACCATACACCAGGCAAAGACAAAACAAATCACCAGTTCCAGCGTTCAGAAAAAGACATAAGTCTTTATAAAGCAATGCACTCTTGCCAAGTGAATCGGTCTTTCATCAGGGAACACTTGTCACAAAGTCACTGACTAAGTAAGAGATGGGATGAGACTGGCTCCTCCAGAAAAGAAGAGATCAGGGAGAGGTACCAAGTCTGCTGGTAAACTGGAGACCTGAAAGTATGATGTGCTCATGCCCATCCACCAGCACTGGGCCCCCCTGGCCTCAGACCACAGGTCCAGGGCTCTGGCAAAGCTTTGGATTCCTTCTCCAGTCTTTGCCATCCCATTTTTCTCACTCATTTCTCTACTGTGATTGCTGCAGTCAGTGCTGTCAAACACCCTCCTGCAACTTAGACAGGCCTCATCTGCATGCCTTGGAAAGGGCTGAGAATCCAACCTTTGAGGATGCACTTGGGTGTAAGCAAAGTTACCACCATCTTGATGCAGGTAAAGGAACATGCCAGAATCCCAGAGGCTGCCACAGGCCAGGAAGAATGAGGCAGTGAGTGCCACAATAAACACCTCAGGTTTCCACAAGTCTAGGCCGCACTCAAAGGTACATGGGCTCATGCCATCTGTACCAAAACCTTGTGAGGCAGGCAGGGCCCAAAGGCCCAAGGGAGCACCTGCTGACCACCTGGGTCTCAGAATCCTTCGTCTCCTTCGTCACTTTCAGTACCCTCTTCACCACAAACCTGCCAAGCACTTCTTACTACACAGACCTTTTTACGTTTGTCCTTCCCCTTCCCACAGCCCATAGACACCATGCTTCTTGACAGCAGACGTTTAATTTGCCTTCATGATCCAGTGCCTGCCACAGAGGTTATTTAAACTGATGGATGTCACACCAACTCTCTAGGAAGAGCAAGGGCAACGCAGACTGTTGTCAGAGACTCAGAACTTTCCTCTTCACCCCGAGACAGACGCAGCAGTACAAGGAGCCTTGTCTGCGTTGGGCCAGCTAATAAGCAGCTAGGACTCAAGTCTTCTGACCCCAAGTCCGGGACTCTTCTCATTACATCCCGTGGTCCCACCGACTACGAATGGTTGAGAATGAGAATGGGCAGGGGTGTTCCTAGCTTCCAAGCCCCATAATTCTGACCTTTCTTGTATCATGCCATGGCAGAATCAAGAAGAAATGATCAGTTTTTTCCCTCCCACAGGATCAGTCTGTTCAGGCCTGGAATTATTTGAGAAGTCAGAAGCATTTTAAAAGGAAAAGCTCTTCCCAAGCGTGGCTCTATGAGGCAAGAAAACTGCATCCACTGGAGCAGAGTCTGCCGGAGCCCACGGTCTGAGCCTCGGGCCTGGGGGCCTTCAGACCGCCTGAGAGCAAACCCCAGGGCCCCACATTCTCTCCATCAGCGAACGCTAACAGGGCAGCTGCGGATGCTTCAGAGCCTCCTTCTCCTGCGGGGCCCGGCCCCTGTCCTCAGGTGTGGGACGAGGGAGGGGGCTCGGGCCTCTGCTGCGCCGGCGGGGGTCCTGGCTGGCTGGCTGCCCCCTCCTCCGCCCCACGGGAAGGGATCACAGCCGGCTCGGAGGGGGCGCGGTGCTTCGTGGAGAACGGAGTCCGAGTGGGCACCTGGTCCCCACGGGGGAGGGGGGAACGGAAGCGGCGGACACCCCCATCTCGCGTCTACTCTTGGCCCACGGACGCGCCCCGAGGGGAGGCAGGGCCTGGCCCTCGGGGGCACCGATCCCTCCGACCCCTGCCCCGGTCGAGGGCGGCTTGGCCGAAGGCCTCAGTTTCCCATCCGTGCCCAGGGGGCAGGAAGGCGACCAGAGCCCGTGACCTTGGGCGCACGCAGGCCGCCGCCCGGTCACCTTGTCCTCACCTTGAGGCCGCGGGCGGCACCGGCTCCGCCGAGCCCCGACAGCCAGACAGGAGCAGGAGGAGCCGCCCCAACCCCGGGCGCGACCCCGCCCGGCCCTGTCTTGGGCTCCGCGGAGCCCGGGCTGGGATGCCCTCCCTGACCTCGGGCGCCGCGCCCTGCCGGCCCGGCCCAGCCAGCCCGCCCACCTGCCTGTCCTGCCGGCCCGGGGTGAGGCCCTGCCCGCTCGCCCTCCCCCTCTCGCCCGTTGCCCCCCAGGCCGCCGCACGCTAGCCCACCCGCCTACTGGCAGGCGCTCACCTGCAGCCGGGCCACCAGCAGGTTATACGGCGCCATTTTGTGCACTGACAAAGATGTGGTCGCGTGAAAATGACGCGCGCGCCGAGGCCTTTAAAGGCTCCGGGGGCGGGCCTGGGCGCGAGGCGGGGGCGTGGCCTGCCTCGGAACCGCCCACAAGGGTTGTGGGCGGAGCCTGAAGAGAAGCAGAGGAGAGAGGGCTCTGGGGTCCCAGGCGCCGGGGGCGGGGCCTCCTGAATAGGGGTGGGGGTGGGCAAGGCAGAGAAACAGCACCGGGCGAGCCTAAGGCCATCGCTGTCCCTGGTGGTAGCCCGGTCAGAGACGGACGGAGGAGCGCCCAGAGGGCGCTCAATCTCATCACACCCCTGAAGGCTGCGGGAGGGGGAGGGGACTTGAGTGGAGGAGAGGCCTTGATTGGCGGGGAGGCGGAGACTGAAGGTCAGAGGTCGAGCGGAAGCAGCGGCTGCATCCGGCGACCGGCCCAAGGCTAGGCGATGGCCAAACATCACCCGGATTTGATCTTCTGTCGCAAGCAGGCCGGTGTCGGTGAGTCGGGATTTACCCGTCTCGAGCCCTGGGGCATCTCTGCGGTGGGAGCTAGGTCTTGGGGTACTCTTCCTCTTCTGCCTGTGAGATGTCGCCTTTTCCCGCCCCAAATCGATGGAGGGAAGGGTAGGCGGCGCGTGACAGTTTGGATAGAACGGGAGCTGGGGGGCCTTGCGCGTGGCTCGGTTGGAGCAGGGCGCCTGCGCGTTGGGCCCGGGGGTGTTGGCCGGAATGGCCGCATCTGGGGCGCCTGCGCACTGCGGGGGGCGGGGGGAGGAGGGGGCGGGGTCCTCGGCGGGGGCTGGCTTGGAACTGCCGCGTGTAAGCCTCGGGAGGCAGAAGCGCCCGGACCAGCGGCGGGCACGTGGTAGGACCTCAGTAAGTGCTAGTGACTGAGCCCCAGGCCCCGCCTTCCCCGGGTGGGTCGATAGTATTCCGCGTATGTGAATTGTTAAGCCCTAAGTCTGCTCACAACTCTTACCCTGTGGCGCTTTTGTTTCTTCTAGCCATCGGGAGGCTGTGTGAAAAATGTGAGTATGAACCCCCGGCACCCCCTCGGGTGGGATGCACCTCCCGAGGGCGAGGGGCACTTGGTCGGGCGGTGCTGTTGCCTGCCTGTTTGGAGCCATTTTCTTGCCTTCAGTAAGTGTTTGTTAATAAGAAAAAAGGAATCCGAACAATTCTTAATGTGTCTGAGCAGGGCCACCTCAGTTAGACACCTGACAGTGGGGGCTCTGGGAGGAATTTTAAAAGGCCTTAAGGAATTTGGCACATTTATAAAAAAAGGCAGGTGTTACAACATGGCAATGCTCCAGGGCTTTGTTGGGGGTGGGGCAAGGGGAGAACGTCCCAGACAGGACTCGGATGATCCAGTTGGCTTCTCTTGTGGAAGAAATACTTAGGGAGTATCCAAGTGGTGCATCCACTGTGGATCTGATAGAAGAATCCGGTGTCGCTTTATCCACAGGACAGAAGTGACTGGAGTTGAAGCAGTGGGTGTTTGCAGGTGAACTTCACAGTGTCTTGTTGTTGCAGGTGATGGCAAGTGTGTGATCTGTGACTCCTACGTCCGTCCATGCACATTGGTCCGGATATGTGACGAGTGTAACTATGGCTCATACCAGGGCCGCTGCGTGATCTGTGGGGGCCCAGGAGTGTCGGACGCCTATTACTGCAAGGAGTGCACCATCCAGGAGAAAGACGTGAGTGCGCTGATGCTGCTCATCTGTCACTTAGTAGTGCCTAGCAGTCCCTATCAGAGGCTCCCAGGGTGCCTCTGACACTCTGGACTTCCTTGTTTCCTTTGGTAGAGACCAGTCTCTCCAAATCCTGGGAGCTCTTTGCACCAGCTGCCAAAGCAGAAAACACATAATGAAAACATTGATAACCTTGGCCTCATGTTTTGGAGAGTGCTGCTTTTATTCACTGACTGAGCATGTGCACCCTCCCTTAGTGGGCAGGTCACTTTGCACACGGCTGCAGTGAACAGTTGTTGATTTTGAGGAGGATGTCTGCCAAGCTGGCTGTTACTTGGGAAGTCTCTTCCTCTTGGCATTTTTGCTCACCTTGCCCCCAGCCACACTTGCTGCCCAGATGTGGACCAGGGCCAAAGGCAGGTTTTTTACCTTTAAGTGCCTACGTGGGACCTGCTAAGCACTGGGGGGGATATAAAGGTTAGAAAAGACAAGGCCTCTCCCCAAATAGAGCTCCAAAGTTAGGGGATGCACAGGTAACTATAATGTACAACATTAAAATACAAAGACTTTGGAAAGTCACAAGAAAAAGGGCTGTGGGAAGTCCCAAAGGAAAGGTGATCATCCGTCAGGGAGCTCAGTGAAGGCTTGACCTTTCCCAGTATTTGTGTGACAGACCCCTGCCCCCAAAACCATTTTCTGCCAGTAAATCTCATAGTTTACTTACTTTTTGTGACAGTAAATAAAAGAAGGTATATGTGCGGTTTCCTCTACCAGAGATCCCCTGGCGAGACATGGCAGTGTCAGCAGGGCATCAGGAACCTCTCTGCTGGCATGTCTGAGTTCACACCTTGTTAGGGGGCAGTGTACAGCAGAAGGCCAACCTCTGCTCGGTGTCTGTGGCTCAGGCTCCTTCCAGCTGTTTGGAGCCAAAAGGTGAAAAGCACTTGACTAGGTTAGAGAATATTTCTCGTGGAATTACTGGGAAGGGGAAGGGTCGCTGACGCCTACAAACCTAATTTTGGTCCGTTATTTCTCCCTTCTCCCCACAGTCAGCTTTCTCCCTCATCCATCCCTCTTAATCGTGTGTGGTGCTGTTAGCACCCACATTGCCCTTCAGCACATTTGACTGTGCTGGGTTAGCTAAGCTAACTGAGAATCAGGACCTTCAACTACCGGGGATCCCCTACAGTGCCTATAAATGCAGACTCGCCCCAGCCAACCATCTTTTGGTCAAGATGTATCATGAATACATTGTACCATGTCACCATAATAGAAAATCCCACTGAGATGGTGCCAAATGACTCCAGCTTTCCCATAGACACCCCCCACCCCAAAACATTTGTGGATAAGTCAGATTCTAGGGTTCTGGGTTCTTATTGCTTTTATATTCTGGACTTGCCCACCCTACACCCCGAGAGGATTCTCCTGGATTATGACACTGTGCCTGTGGACCTTGTTGCACACTCCTTGGTTTCCCCATTATAGTTAAGTAATGACATTAGGTGGGGTTGCCTTCAGGGAGCAGCTCAGAAAATGCTTGGGATTGCTTGACTCTGCTCATCATACTTGGTTAACAAGCAGTGAACCAAGACAATCCTCAGATTTCATGAGTTGTACCTGGAAGCTTGGAGAAGGACTCAGCCTTGGCCTGCGCAGTCTCTTCCGTCTTGGCTGTGTCAGCCTCCTCATCCAGCCCCTTCCATCATCCTTGCTTTCCTTCTCCACCTTCACTAAACCAAGCTTCCTTCCCCTCATGGAACTCTCACAGTCGGACTCCTGGCCAGAGCTGTTCACATGCCTCTTCTCCACTTGCCACCACACTCTTCCTTCTCAGCCCCTCCTGCTCAGATGATAGCATTCTCTTCAACATGTTGATTGCCAGGCCCAGTGGACTTTTTACCATTTCATCCTTCCTGACTTTTCTGCTGTGTTTGATGTTGGCCCTGGTTTCCTTACAACCAGTCTCTTGGGTCTCATAATCACAGTCATCTTCTTTGTCCCACCTGGTCTGTGGGGGTGTGCCTCTGGGCTCTCCCTGGGGCATCTTTTTTCCATGAGTTCCACTCTCATCCCTCTGCTGTGGATTCCCACTCTTCTGTATCCAGCCCTGTTTCCTCCCCTGAGCATCAGGCGTGACTCACCAGCTGCCTAATGAACAGGTCTGTCTAGATGACCTGTAGATATCCCCAAATCAGGACATTCAAAACAGGACTCATTGGCTTTCTCCTAAAACCTTCCTGTCTTCTGTTTGTATCAAAAGTGCCCCCATCCTTCTAGTGGGCCAGGCTTGCGGCCTGAGTCTTTCTTGACTCTGCCCTCTGCTCCCTCATGTGGTTGAGTCCACCACCTGCCATCTGTCCCACACACACAGCCACCACCCTTGTTCAGGCAGTTCTCACTGGCATCCACCTTGACTTTCTCAGTAAGCTCCTACTTGGTTCCCCTGCCTCTAGACCCTCCCCTCTCCAGTCCAGCCCCACCTGCTATGTCACTCCCCATTAGGAAGTGCCAATGGTTTCTGAAGGCCTCAGGCATCTTCCTTTGGGGTCCAGGGAGAGCTTTGCTTTTGAAAGATTTTGATAAGCTTGTTTCAAAAGTGCTTAGCTTAACATACTCCCTGTGGAAGTACTTCTTCCCTTCCTTCCCTCCCTACTTGGTGGTCACCATGCTATCCATGACCTTCCATTGCCTGTCTCCATGCCTTGGCATAGGCTATGCCTCCTACCTAGTGTTCGCTTCTCACTGTGGCCTCCTAGACTCCCTCATATCTCCTCCAGTGCCATGTCTGAGAGGAAAGCACCCTGTCCCTCAGAAAGAACTTTTTATGCATTTTGTATTCCATTTTCTATGTCAATGTACTGCACCAATCCCTGTTCTCCTGACCTCTGGGGTGGTGGAGGGCATTAAATGAGAGTATGTGGGGAGAGCTGGGAAGTTGCCAGGGCATTAGAAGGTGATGGGTAAGTGCCACAGAGTGAACAGGCATCCCCAGTGGGAAGTATCTCCTGCCTTCGATTATTTTTTCAATTCAATTTTTATCCCAATCCTTTTGGGATAAAATAACACATCCTTGGGGAAAGGAAAAGGAATCTGGGGACAAGGGAAAGCACCATCAAAGGTCCCTCAGGAAGCATCATGGAGGAAGGGGGTGGGAGCCACAGGGAGGACGGAAGTTGCTGGAGGCACCCACTGAGTTGGCTGCTAGAAGGGAGCAGGAAATGGGTCATAGTAGTCAAAACAAGAAGTACATTGCAGGGATTTGAAACAAACCTAGAAAGGGTAGCTACATGTACCAGACTGATGAGCTCTCTGGCCAAACCGATCACATGGTATTTGGTTCTGGGTCCTAGTGACTTAGGAAGCTTCTGGAGCCAAGGAGTAGAAGAAAAGTTTGGGGTGCCCCCTTCCATCTTTGTAGATGTGGGAGATTAAGAGTGTGGAGCGTTGCATGGGCCGCCACTCATGGCTGCGAGTCTGGAAGGTTGGGTAGAGTCGCGTTGGTTACATGGGGCAGGACGGCTTTATCTGATGGGGGTGGAGGGAGGCCATAGTTACAGGATTCTAGAGTTAGAGTGTGGAGGGACCTTGTGAGGCGGAGTCAACCCTCTTCATCTTAAATCTGAGGAGATGAAGGGCAAGAAAAGCCATGGGCCCAGGGCAACAGGGCCAAAAAGAGTTGGCCAGATTCAAACCCAGGGCTTCTTGGTGGTCTTCCCCTTTACTATCATGCTTCTTTCCCTCCAGCCCTCTCTACCCAGGCATATTGCCTCCATCATGAATGATGCTGATGGAGAAAAGAAGAGGATGTCCAGAGAATGGTTTTTCAAAGGCGTATCCAGTTGGCCACTGTGGGGCAGAAGTTGGATGTGGGGGGGACCCCTTAGGAGTCTGCAGCAGGCAGGACATGAACAGGGGCTCAATCTGGGATGGATTTTATTGATGTAAGGAAGTCCCAGGTGAGGAAACTCCACAAATGCAGAGTGGCATTCTCTACAAGTTCCAATTTCAGAACTTTCCAGAGTGCCCAGAAGTTAGGTGACTTGCCCAGTGTCACATGGTTAATATTTTTCAAGAACAGGGCTTGAATACATAGGAAGCAGAGAGGGTTTGTCAGGTGGTTAGCTGCCTCCTCAGTGTTCTAGCTATTGATTCAGATGTTAACGTGGGTCACTGACCCTGAACAGTTGTTCAGGGAAAGAGAGTGTGACCTAGTTAAGTTCATCCTTGTTTTCTGACTTTCTTTTCTCTCATTTGAGAAAGGGGGTCCTGTTGAGGAATGAATTTGAACTCAGTATTGCTGAAAGTGAGTGGATTTGGGAGACTGGAGGGCCTGGCTCTGATGTGACCTTGAGCAAGTCACTTCCTTCTTGGAAATAAGGAGATGAACTAAGTGATCTCTGAGAAATGCTGGGATCCCATAAGACCCAACTCTCCTGCTCAGGAAATTATCAGTGAAGCATCCCTACACAAGGCAGAAGGACATTATGAGCTGAGTTTTAGGTCAAACTCAAAAGACAGCAAGATCTGGGATGAGAAACGCCAGACTGCCCCTGATTTGGGGGTGTGGTGTGCCCTGGGCATTGTAGCCACAAGATGGTCTCCTTTGTTGTTAAATGCTGACCCTAAGCCATCCCCTCCTAAGGGAGGCACCCCAGAGGCTAGAGGTGGAAAGGACCTGTCTCATGTTGGGCTGTTCCTCTTTGGATTTGAGTGATGAGGAATGTTTGAGAGTTCCAGCCCACTCTTCCTAAAATGGCAATTCTGTCTGTCTCATGTCGGGCTGTTCCTCTTTGGATTTGAATGAGGAGGAAGGTTTGAGAGTTCCAGCCCGCTCTTCCTAAAATGGCAGTTGGGGCAACCATCTTAGGTGTTTCCAAATCATCTTCTGGTCTCTTCTCCATACTCAGACCCTGGGACCTTGCACCCAGATCCTTAGTGGTCAGGGTGACCACCCAAAGACAGCCCTGCTATGCCCTTGGGTTTCCTTCTGCTCACAGATTTGTTATTTAGAAAAAACACCAAAGACATGACATTACCTCTTGAAATCCACGTGGGAAGCAGCACTAACACTTGTGAGGACCCTCAGGGAGATAAGCTAGAAAGGAAACCCAGGTGGGAGGGAAAGTCATGCCTCCTCCAAGTCAGTGGAGTAAAAAGTGCTAAAGTTAGAAAGCAGGTGCCAGGGAGCAGATCAGGTCTGAGTGAGCACATTCACGGAGCCTCCCAGCCCTGTCTGAGGCTCTGAGCTAGCCGAGCTAGGGGCAGGCCAGCATGGAAGCACAAGGCAGCCTGATCTCAGGCCTGGCCAGGGTAGTACAGTGCAGCCTGATTGAGAAACAAGAAAGCCCAAGAGCTGGTGTTTTTGCCATGGCAGAGGGGTGATGACTCAGTGCAGGGAAGGAGCCTTCTGTACAGCCCTTGGTCCCTGGAAGAGTGGGCAAGGAGAAGCAGCTGCTGGGGGATCTGGGGCGTTCCCCAGGGAGCCACAGTGAGAGACTCCAGGCCTTGGTCTCCTCTTCCCCGAGCAGCCGATAGGGGTCACTGCTTCCCAGATGTTTCCTTAGCCCTCCCCAGGGACTGGGTTAGTATTTGGCTCCCACTCTCATGAAGCCCAGATACCATCCTGAATACAGGAGGGGGCCTCTCCCCCTTTTCACAAGGATGCCTCAAAGTGGGTCTTGCCTGTAATCCAGGAGGCACTTACTGTGATCCTGTGTCTTGAGGTTTTGCTGTAGCCTAATTTTAATTTCGATTCAAAACACTTCTCTGCTTTCCCTCCCTTCCCACTCCCCACCAAAAAGGCCTGGAGGTCAGCCTCATGTAGAGGGTGGAACATTGTCAAGGACAATCCAGAAAGGCATACCCTGTGGGCAGGATGCCCACACATAGGGCATCAGCACAGAATCCCTGCATCTGGTCCCCTTGGGCAGTGTGAGGGCCATGAACTCTTTCTCTGAATAATGTTTTAAAATGCATAAAATAAAATACGAAGGAAACCAAAAGTTAGTAAAAAATGAAAAAGATTTTTTCTCATCCAGTTTCACCCACCTCGTTGATTTCTTGCGGAACCACCCTAAGAGCTATTCTAGATTAGTGTGTATGAGGTGGTCTCCTCCCTCAGAAGGCTTTTAGGTGGAGGCCAGATGGCAGATTTGGAGGCCTTGTGCTTAGGAAATCAGTGATTCTCAGAGGGTGCCACAGGGGTTTTCCCTTTCTCTGCCCCCTTCAGCTGGAGTGGTACCAGACCTGCCCGGCTACACACCCTGTGACAGTGAGAGAAATGGAGTCAGGTTCTGGAGGGTTTTGAATCCTGTCCCAGGATTGCCACTGAGTTCAGCTTTACACACTCCATCTTTAACGTTCACCTGCTTTCCTTTGTTTTGCCAGCGAGATGGTTGCCCAAAGATTGTCAACCTGGGGAGTTCCAAGACTGACCTTTTCTACGAACGAAAGAAGTACGGCTTTAAGAAGAGGTGATTGGCTTGACCCTCCTTGCCCCACCCCCATGCTGCTGCCCCAGCTTGAGAAGACCCCCTCATCACCTTCATCCCCATGGAAAGGGGAAAATGGGACCCAAGTATCACCAGATTTGCTGATGCCTAGCTGCCCCTCTCCACTTCCACCTCCTCTCCCCTCACCCAGAAATGTGGCAGAGAAAAGAACAGGATCCTGCCTGGGAACAGTACAGGGAACAACACAAAAGTGGGGTCTCAGCTGGCCCTTTCTTGTATATGAGAAGTAGGGGCGTGGGCCTCCGCAGTGCCATTTCTGCCCTGATGGATGTGTGTTCTAGAAGGCTAGCGTCATGTTAGTCTCGTCTTTGGGGAGTTGTCCTTGAAACTCCAGCAGCAGCAGAGTGAGGAATGTGGTCTTGCAGTCAGCTCCAGAATCACCCTCCTTAGTGATAGCAGCATTTTAGGTGGGGTGGGAAATTAGGCAAAGCAGTCACAGTGGCTGCCTCTCGGGTCACAGTCATCACGATTAACTTTTCTCCCAATCGAAGATCTCTGGTGGGTGTTAATAAAGATAGTGTTTCTTTTCTACTTGCAGTCTTCTAGCTTTGAATTCTGTGTGTGTGTGTGTGTCTGTCTGTCTGTCTGTCCACCTCTTGGGATAGGAATTCTGTCAGAGGGGCCCGGGGTAGTTTCCTGGACCCCTTAATGTTTCACACAAAGGTAGGAAACTCCAGAAAGCACTTTGATATGCAAGAGCGTCAGCTGGAAGTCCTTGGCCCATTATATACAGCTCTTGAAGTGGTTCTTTGTGTTACCAATGGGATGTTAGTATTAGGAACAGAAATATAAGATTAACCCCCTTTTCCTCCAGTGACTCCTGAAGGTTCATCAGAACTGCTTCATGGATTCTTTCTGGTTTTACCAGGCCTCTGCTTGAAAAGGGAGTGGATCTTTTTTCCTTCCCTTTGGCAACAGGTTTAATCAGTGGCTGCCACAGATTTCTGAGGGAAGGGGACAGACAGGATTTAAATTGAATTCCTCACTAGATAGTCAAGAACAAAGCTGAGTTTTTCTTTTTTTTGAGTACGTAGTCACAATCTGGGATAGAGGTTCTGTTGGAGAAGGTAGGCACCATTTTCTGTCACCCACCAAACATTCATCAGTGTGTGCAGAGCCCCAAGCCAGGTGTTGGCATGGGCATAAAGATAAGATGGACATTGTGGGCACAGAATAAGGGTAGAACATGATGTTACATGGCAGTGCCAGGAGAAAGGGCCAGTGGGGAGACTGTCAACTAGACAGAAGACTGATTTTGAGTTGGGCTTGAAGGAGAAGGAGCTGGAGCTGGGTCAGAGGCTGAGAGTAAGGATAACTTGCATTTCTCCAGGGCTCAAAGGTTAACAAAGGCCTTTGCTCATTAACAGTTCTCCAAAGTAGATGATAGTCCCATTTTAGAAATAGGAAAAGTGAGGCTGACAGGTGAGCCATAGGTCCGAGTCCCTTGTACTCACTTTCTCTTCATTAGTGACTGAAAAAAAATGGAATTTAGGGAAGAAGTTAAGAATCTGAACCAAAGAGGGTTAGGGTTCAAATCTTGGCCTCAACGCTAACCAGCTGGGAATAACAAAGAGACGAATTGGAATAATTGTTTCCTTTTTATTCTTGTGAAGAGAGGGATTGGAAGAATGATTTGTAAAGTTGAATACTATTGCTAATCCAACTGATAGGAGTTACAATTTATGTGTGGAAACCCTTCAATGTGGTGGTCAGGGCTGAAGAAAGTTCATAGGATGGAAGGATTCCGAGCTAGAAAGGCCCTTAGCATTTACAGAAAGGAAGCCACTTACTCCATTGACTTTCTTGTCCTATTAAGCTAAACCCTAATCTCACAAGTCTCACAAAGGAAAAGGTATCTCTGTTAAAGTCAGGCATTGCTAAATACTCTTCCAAATATCTCATTGGATCTTCATAACATCCCCACAACACAACCCCTCTCTCTTATTATCCCCATTATATAGCATTGATACAGAGAGTAAGTGACTTGTCCAGGATCACACAGCTAGATGTGTGAGGCTGAACTTGAACTCAGGTCTTAATGATTCCAGGCCCAATGCTCTGAAAACTTCATTTCTCTCTCACTTTCTTCATATGTACAATGGTAGGTTGGACCACAAGGCCTTTTAGTTCTCCTCCTTTGCTAAACCTACTGTGGGGAGGTAAAGGGCTTGGATTATGAGGAGTGGGTGAATTACAGACTGTCTTGAGTCAGTAAATCTATAGGAATCTAATTCCTTAGATTGAAGCCTGAAGTATGGGTGCTAAAGGTTCTTTTCCTGACGTCGGAGTTTTGTAATCCTGCCCCCATATAACTATGATTCCATTATAGCTGTTCTTAGGGTTTTCCTGAACCTTTACCCATGATAGGATTTCCTTTGAATGAAGTACTCACTTTCCCTGTTCATCTAAATTCACTGCCATCATTCATGGTGAGCAGAAAATCATTTGCTCCAACCATTCAATCTTGCTCCTTCAAAGATAGTTCCTTCTGTTGCTTTTCTGTCCAGGCTGATTTTGGCTGAGCAGGAGATTCAGATCGGAAGAATCGCATTGGAAACAAATCTCAAACTACTCTCTTTGATGACTTCAAAGAGTTCAAGGGTCATTTCTCACTCTGGTGTGGCTGTCACTTCACTCTGAGAGTTCATTGGGGCCAATTATAATCCGCCTGACCCATTGGAGCATTAAGCCATTTGGCAGGACTTGCTGACCACTGAAAAAAGGGGAGAAAGTTTGCTGCTGCGTCCCCTCCCCAGGACCCTTTCCGTCTTGAGAAACTGAACAGCCCACGGGGCTCTTTTTGGATAAGACCATTTGGAAAGGGAGGAGACAGGCTTAAGTTCCTGAGCGTGAATTTGTCTCTGGACAGTTACCTATCCTGACAAGAGGAAATAGATCATTAGGAGAATTCTCTCTCTCTCTCTTTCTGTCTCTGTGTCTATTATGTCTCTCTGTCTCTGTCTGTCTATCTCTGTCACATAGTAGCTGAAGGTCTTAGCAGTTGCCAACGAGGGCCTGCTAGTTTGCCTCTGATAAACCCCCTCTTCCTCTAGATGCATGTACTGGGCTCTAGTTGGCCTTTCCTTAGCGCTCTCTCTCTTGTGTGCTCGGCTGGGCTGCCATACCTCAGGATCGGGGTGATCTCAGCACTGCAGAGGGAGGTCTGAATAAAGGTACACACAGACTCAGGGAAAGTTGAAATCATCCAAGCAGAGGGAGGACAGGATCAGTTGACCCCAAGGATAGGAGGGGGGCCAGCTTAATGACCCATCACGAAGATGTGGATGGAGATTCAGTCTCCCTTCCACTGTGGTGCAATGGGAAACAAAATCAAAGACCCCGACAGGGTGCTGCATCAGACTGGGCATCAGACTTTAGGAAGAACATTGGGAGGGTATAAGCTGTTCAGCCTGGAGAAGAGAACACTGGAAGAGGAGGGCACATAATCATTTTTAAAAATGGATACCAACGCTAATCATCAGTACTGGTAGCTATGATTTGGAGGAACTGACAGAGACCCTCTAATGTGGTGGTGAGAGGATCACCTTTTAAGAGCTGTCTTCAGGTACCTAAAGGAAGGATTGGCCTTAGAAGAAAGAACTGGGAATTTGAGAGCAGTGGGTGAAATCATTACAGAAAGGTATTTGGGCATAGGGTTAATATAAGGAACACTGTCCCGACAAGGGAAAGCAGAGCAAGGGTGGATTAAGCTCTCACTATGTGGCCCAGGCACTGTGCCTTAGAAATGTCACTGGCCTCATAAAAACCCTGGTAGGTAGGTGTCATTATGGACCCCTATTTTACAGATGAGGAATCGGGCAACCATCCATTAAATGACTTGTCCAGGATCTCACAGTTGGTAAGTGTCCAAGTCTGAATTTCAACTCAGGTCCTTCTGAGTGCAGACCTAGTGCTGTACCACTGCACCACCTAGCTAATAACCCTAGGAGTAGATTGGGCTGTCAAGGGAGACAGTGGGTTGCCCCATACTGGAGGTCTTCAAGTGGATGCTGGATGACCACTTCTCAGGGATTCCCTGTTCATATTGAAGGTCCTTCCTACTCTGATTCAGCAAGTTTACGAAAATGTTGGTTTGGGATGGCTGGTCCAGTGGAAAACCTTTAAGCTTGGGAGCCACAGGACCCCAGACTCAAATCCCAACTCTGCTACCTACTGTAACCTGTGTGACCTTGATCAAGTCCTTTCTTCTGTAAAATGAGGAGGCTAGACCGGAGGGTCTCTGATGGTCCTGCCCAGCTCCAGGTGGAATTTGATAGACCAGATGGTCTCAAGTGGAAGGGCATGTCAATGACCACAAATTAGTAATCCTAGGTAGTTGTTGGGTCCAACACAGCTCTTAGATTTTTGTAAAATCTATGATTCCCTCTGGCTAAGGCATTCATGTCCAAGCAAACATTTCACCCCTTGGATCCCACCTGGAGGGGATTAAAAAAAAAAAAAGTTCATTAATGACTACAACTCCCAGCTCCCCTTGCTTTAAAGGAGTAATCCTATTGGCTCCAAGCAACCAACCTCCGCCCTCTCTGCCTGCCTCATCCCTATTGGTTAATTTCGAAGGCCAATCAGACACTGCCAGTCCCACTTGCTGCCCAATGGGAATGCTGTTGCTAACATGTCGTTTATATTTTTAGCTCCGTTCTGCTCGTGCATCTAACAGGTCGGTTTAGCCCCATGTGGAACAGGGAGGAGGGAGAGGAAAACGGACAGAGGGGGAAGAGAATGGAGAGGGGAAAAGGGAGGGAGAGGAAGGGAGAAAGAGAGGGAGGAGAGAAGGGAGAGGGGAGGGAAGAGAGAAGTTGACAGGAAAGAAAGGAGGGACAAAGAGAAAAGGGAGGGGGGAAGGAGGAAGAAGGGGAGGGAGATAGGGAGAGTAGAGAGACACGGGCATGGGGGGAGGGGAGGGGGAAGAGGGAGGGGTGTGCCTGGCTGGCATCCGCTCCTTCTCGCTCTGATGCCCCAGGAAAGTAGTCCGTGGAGGTGCCCCTCGCCGCGTGCCCGCCCCAAGCGGGCCGAGCTCGGCCGTGACTGGGGAGCGGAGGGGGGCCGGGGCGTGCCTCCTCCCCCTGCCCCACCCCTGCCAGGGGCAGATGCATCCCCAGCATTCTCGGTGCCGCGCTAAGGACAACGCTCGGAGACGTGTCCCTTCTTTGTCCCCTGCCCCCGCCCAAAAGAGCAGCGTGTTCAAGACAATTTGTAAAAAATCAATAAGCCCGAACTTGTCCCGAGCTGAAAGCTTGCTGAGGTCGGGGCCCACGTGGGCCGCCGCGGGCCCGGCACGCTGGCATTCGAGAGAAAGGTCGAAGGTGGAGGAGCGGGCGGCCAGCGCCCGGGCTCCCGGACGGACGGATGGACGGAGGACAGATGGGAGTGTTAGGGCACACGCACACTTACGCACACGCGCGCGAGCTGTACCTGGGCTTGGCTCCGGAGGAAGGGGGGTGGCAGCCCCGGGAGGAGCGAACGGGAGGGGGCGTCGGCGCACGTGTCCCAGAGAAACACGCAGAAGGAGCCGACTTCACGGGCCACCTGACCAATCTGCTGCCCACGTCACAACCCTGCCCCCTTCCCCCTCCCCCCACCCTCGGGGGCTCCGCCGCCCTGTACAGTCATAAAGAGACAGAAACCGGGGGCGGGGAGCCCGCGGCGGGGGGCGGGGGCAGGGCCAGCGCCGGAGCCGAGCGACCTGCCGGGGCGTCGGGCGGATTATGCAGGTGGGGGGAGGGCGCGAGATAAACCATGCCCCCTTTTGGCTCCCAGCAGCAGTAGCAGCGGCGGCGGCGGCGGCAGCGATGACAGCCTCCCTCACGCTGACTTGAGGTACTCTCCCGTCCTGCCTCCAGACGCGCCCTCAGGGGCCCTCTCGTGCCCACCCCGCCCCCTGCCCAGGGATTCGGCTCGCTGGCCACCGGGGGCTCCCCCGCTGGGGAGCTCACCGCCCCGAGTAGTCGGACTTCTCTTAAAGAGGAGCTTGCCACGAGGATGTCTCTGACATGCGCCCGCGGGGGAGAAGGCGGCGGTGGCCACGCTGGTCGTGGCGCCCTCCCGGGGACCCTTCCATCCTGGGGCTTGGCTGGAGCCGGTTATTCGGTTCCCTTGCCTGTCCCTCGAAGGTCCTCCGGCTCCTCTCCCCCTTCACCCAGTCGTCCTCCCTCCTGCCTCCCCTCCTCCATGTCCTTCCCTCTGGCTTTCAAGCATTACATTATTCTCGTGCTCTGTCCTAAGTCCTGAACAGATAAGCTGCTTGGGGGAACCTGCAGTCAAGCCGAGTTTAGGGACTGATCGCTCCCAAAGCTCCGGGAGAAGGATGCTTTTTCCTTCCTCGCCCTCCTGCCCGGGGGACTCCCGATAGCTGAGGGCTACGTGGGCTTGCGCTCCGTAGAAGCGGACAGGATTCCATCGGGAGGAGGGGAGGGGGACAGCCTTGTGTCGCACAAGGGGAGAAAAGCGCTTGGAGCGACGTGTAGGTCAGCACTGCTCTCTGGGCTTGGAGCGGAGGGTTGGAGGGGTCCGTCCCGCTGTACGATTCTAGCTGTGCCACTAACGGACTCCCGGGGTGTGACCTTGGGCGCGGTAAATCACTTCCTCTGGTTGGGCCTCAATTTCCCCGGTTGTATAATGGGAGAGGATTGAGTTAGACGGACGTGAGGTCTCTTCTGCATTCTAGAATTCTGTGAGGGGGGGAGAAGGGGACGGAGGAGAGAAGAAAGTGAGGGACAGAGAGGAGACAGAGAAAGCAGACAGAAAAGGAAAATAAGAGGAAGGAGGAAATCTAGGAGAGAAAAGAGGATACAAGGGAGGAGAAAAGGACAAAGAGACGAAAGCGGAAAGAAGCAAGAGAAAAGCAGAGGAAAGAAGGGAGAATGAAAGAAAAGGGGGAAGGAAAGGAGAAAGACGGAGAGAAAAGAGCGGAGGGAGAGAAGGAAGGAGAAGGGGAAGATTTGGACGGGAAGGGGGGAGAGAAAGAACGAAGGCAAAGAGGAGAGAGAAAGGGGAGAGGGGAGGGACGAAGCGACCTAGAAGCCCCAGCCTGGGCGGCCCTGGGGCTGCCCCATCGTGGGCGGGCCGGGCCGGCCGGGTGGCGGCGCAGGCCGGAGTGGGTTAAAGGCGGCGGCGGCGACGGCCCGGGCTGCGGTTCGGGCTGGGTTGGGAAGGGGAAGTAGTCCCGGCTCGGGCCCTCCTCCCCCTCCCTCCTCTTGCCCCCTCCCCCGCGGAGCCGCGTCACCGGCCGGGGAGCCGGGATCCGTGCGCGAGGTTGCTAAGGGTGAAACTTTTCATTGACTTCGCTCACTCGGGGCGGGCCGGGGCCGGGCGAGGGAGGCAGGGACCGGCGGGCGGACGGACTGACGGGGCGGCTGCGGCGGTGGCGGGCGGCCAGGCTTACACACCGACGGACGGACGGACGCACGGACTCCCCGACTCCTCCCTGCTGCTCCTCCGCCCTGCCCCCCAAAACCACCCTCCAGCGCCATCGCCTCCCTCCCCCGGCCGTCGAGCCGGGAACAAAGAGCGCTTAGTTGTCACCCCCACCCCCACCCCGAGCAGGCAGCACCTGGCGAAGAAGAGGAGGCAGAGACCGAGACCCCCGGACTCCCCCAGTCCGGCCCGCCCGGCCCGCCCGGCCCCAGCACCACCCTGGAGGCAGCCGCAGCAGTAGCCGCCCCCCCGCCGCCGCCCTCCCGCCTGCCCCGGAGCTCCGGAGGCCCGAGGGACGAGTGAGCCAGCCAGCCAGTGAGTGGGGCGGGGGCTTGGGGGCTTCCCTGTCCTCCGCCCAGCCCCCCCAGCGCCCCTCCGAGCGCCCGGCGCCTCTCCTTGCGCCGGCCTCCGCCCGCACCCCCTTCCCCCGCTTGCCAGTCTCCGCGTCCGCCTTTCGCACCCTGCCCTCGCCGTGGTGCCCCCTCTGGTCTGCTCCGCTCCCCGGGCTCTGCCTCTGCCCGCCCTGGACCCGCACCCCGCCTCGCTCCGCGCTCGCTGTCGGCGGCCGCCGCTCATTCATCTTCACTCGGTTCTGGGACCTCTTCCCTTCTTGCCTCGCCCTCCCCGAACGCCCCTCACCGCCTCGGGTTTCCCGGTCGACTGTCTCCCCACTCCCCTCTAGTCTCCTCCCTTCCCGACCTCCCGGATCCAGTCCCTCTCGGCTCTGCCCTCCCTCCCGTGTACCCTCTTTTCTCAGTCCCACTCCCCTCTTCCTAGACGTCTCTCCCAGTATTTCTGGTCCCCTTGTCTGGGCTCCCGGCCCCCGAGCGCCTACTTTCCCCTTCCATGCTGACCTCCCATTTTCTCCTTTTGTGACTCTCCAGACCTACCCCCCCCCTACACACACACACACACTTGAGTCCTCCCTGGGGAGTCCTTGACCTTTCTCCCCCCGTTCCATTTTTCCTCCTTGCCCAACTCTGCCCTCCCCTTTGACCCAACCTGACCTTCCTCCACTCCCCCCTCCACTTACCCTGAGCTAGAGTTGAAATCCTCCCTCTTAACTCGCCCCCCCCCCCACTCCCACCCCAATCCCCTGTAATCTCTAAATAGCTGGCTACCTCTCAGGTTTAAATCGCTGGATAGATTAACCAACCTACTACTCCCTAGGGCCACTATTCCCCTCCCCCGCTGACCCAGAGGCCTTGGGGTTTTTGTCTACCACCGGAGACATCATTTTGTTATTTTCTTTTACTCGAGTTTTCCAAGGTAGATGCTTTGGAGGAGGGGTGGCTAGTGGTTAAGATTCTCTGGCCTCAGTACTGCCCCCCTGTCCCCAGTCACCATTTTGAGTTCACTCCTCTCCAGCTTTTGGAGTGTGTAGTGGGGAATCCAACATTATGGGACTGGTTACCTGGGTTGTGGTTGTGCTAAAATAAGGGGCCTGAGATGGGGGAGAAACGGGTGAGACCCTGTGTCCCCTCTCCTCAGCAAAGGTCATTGAGTTGGGATCCTGTCCCTGGGCAGAGGAGAGACTGCCTTTGTCCAGATGGAGGAATGAGGGAGCAGCACGGAGGGGAGGATAGATTCAAGTATTGGTTCATCCAAGGGATATCTCTTCCTTTATTACTCAAGAAGCTTTGGCCAAAGTAGGGCTTTGGGGTGATTGCTTCATCTCTCTCCCCACCCTCTGAAACTGGGCTACTTTAACCTGTCTTCTACCTGTCTCCCTACCTCCCTATTTATCCGAGTTGCCACCCAGTGTTACATCCCCACCCCCTTAGAAAGGAAGAAAAAAACCCACAAAACTTGTGTGGGAGGAAAAATTAAGAAGATTAAAGTCCCTGGGGAGAGGCATCTTTGCTGGGATCTTGCTCTGATTGCCGGGTAGGCCCCTGGGTGGGAGGACTTTTATATACTGGAGGAGTCCTTGCAGGTGCTAAGCGCCTGTTTTCCTTCCTTCTTGAGAGAGCTGAGCTGTGCCAGGGACCTTGCCTCACTTGACTGAGCCAGGCTGGTTACTTTGGATGACCATCAGTCCAGAAGTGGGCAGGCCTGTCGTGGCAGAGGCACCCTGTGCCTTGCATGCGCCTCTTTCCCTGCTAAGATGTTGGGGAGAGGCTGCCCCTTCTCTGGGTGGTTCCCTCTGGCTCTTTGCATCTCCTCCCCCATCGCCCCCAGCCTCCATGTGACTGCCAGCCCCCTTCCTGGAGCTTCAGACTAGGCTGGGCCTGGTATATAGCTTTCAGATCAAACACGTCAAACCCTGCTTAGAAATAGCCCCCTGCCCTAGTTGGGGAGATAAGGGAAATAGGAGGGATGGAAGCATGCATGTTGTTGACTGGCACTGTAAGACCTGCCTTGATAAGAGAGGGCGCCTCTTCCCTGGTAATTGGGCCAAGCTGGGGATAAAACAGAGGGGGTCTCCATTTAGACTAGTAGTAATGGAGGAGGGAGGGGGAGAAATCAAGCACTGCGCATGTGCACTGGAAACTTTTTCCCTTACTCCTTCCCCACCCCTCTCCTACTGTGCATGCGTAAACTGCTTGGCTATTGAGCCTTTCTGCCTTCGAGAGGCATATTGGGAAATGTAGTTCGAAGGAAAAGTAGGTCACGGATCTTGGCTGCCCGAGGACTACAGTTCCCAGAATCCTGTTCGGTCTCCCACTTTGATGTGTGCGTTCCCCACCCCCTTTCTCGGCAAAAGTTTGGCTGGTTTCTGGGGAAGGTCCCCAGTGGCTGGATGGAGAGGGTTGGAGTGCCCCCCCAGGGCCTAGAAGTGCAGGGGAGTGAGGGAGGGGCAGAAGAAGGATAATTATAATAAAACCTAAATGTGTCATAGCCTGTAACAAAATTTGCCAGTGCCTGCTGGGAGATATTGGGGGGCTGGGGGGGCGGGGAAGGGGCTCAGACTACAGAAGAGTCAGGGCTGCGAGCTCCCACCCAGGCGTGCCCTGCAGCTTGCCCTCCCAGGCCTGTGAAGTGGGCACCAGCGTGGGTAACAGTCAGGCTCCTTCAGCTGCTGTGAAGGACGTGATTAAGCATCCTACTTGCCCTTGGACCATGGTGGAGGTCACCCCAGAGAGCCAGGAGAGGGAGGGGGAGGAGCAGGCACTGGGGACCTCAAATGTCGATACCCAAAGGGCAGGGCCAGACTTGAAATCAAAAGATGGAGGTTTGCCTTTGATCTCCATCACCCCCAGGTCCGGTGACCTTGGGATGGCCTCGGTTTCCCCCTCTGTAAAATGAGTAGAAAGGAGGAAGAGATAACAATACAGACCTCTCTCTTAGCTGTACTGTTGGCTCTGGGGTCGGGCTAGGGGGCAGCCTCCCCAGCTGCTGGGTCTGGAGCCTTGCAGGCCAGTCAGTGCGCACATGAGCAGAGCAGAGGTAGTGCCTATTCCTGAGAGGTGGTAGGAGGTGGTGGCTTCTTCCTCTGGTCCCTCACCCTGGTTTTCTGACTCTCCTCTGTCCTTTCCTGCTTCATCTGGACATGTGGCCAGGAGAGAGCTGTCACTTTGGTCGCTCACATTCCTTTTCTGGGGCTTAAATGTAGGAATATGAAGACACTCAGTTTGTAATAAAAAGTGGCCTTTGGGAATTGGACAAAGTCGAGAAGTTGGTTCAGCCTACTGGGTGGGCTCGAAGGGAGGCAGGCACTGGCTGACTATGGTCTGGCTGCCAACACAAAACTTAGACTTTTGCCCATTCACATCAGGAGGGCTTTGTCCTTGTCTCTTGAGTGCTCCATCCCCTGGTCCCTCCTTGTGGGATCTGGATTTGTTGGCCGTTGCTCCCCATTCCTTCGTTCAGGACTGTTCTTAACTTTTTTTCCTGTCAGACTGCTTTCCCAGACTTCTTCCTTCCCCTCCCCGGTCCCCCGTCCCATCCCCCCCCGTCGCTATCAGAAATCCTTTCAGGAAGTTGGCCTTTTTAAAGTGTGTGTGTGCTGGGAAGTAGACAACCTGCCTGTCATCTGTCCTCTATTCCTAGTGACTGGGGCTCTTTTGTGTTTCTACCCCCTCCCACCCAGTCCCCTTTCTTTTTTTTCTTTATTGACTCCCAAAGCCTTCAGTTTCCTGCTGGACACAGGCCGGCTCAGTGTTTGGAGTCACAGGCCAGTTGGGATCCTGTGCCAACAAGGTGACCTTGGCAGACATTTCATTTCTAGGGCCTCATTTTCCCTTGGTACAGTAAGAGGCTTGTACCAGATGACTCCTGAGGTCCCTTCCTCCTCTGTATCTGGGATTGCGTTCCCTGCCACCCATTATCTTCCCTCCTTTATAACACAGCCACAGTCACCACAGTAGATGAGCACAGCAGCTGGATGTCAGTATAGACACCATCTTGTGCACCTAGAGTTTACCTCTTCTCCCCAGAGAATCCCTTAGGACCAGAATTTTCCAGCTGGAAGGGATATGAGAGGCCCTCCAGTCAAAGTCACTTAGTTATCCAAGGTCACCCAGGAGACTTGCTTCATCATGAGCCTTCGGAAGAATTTACTGCCTTCTTCCAACATCTACTAAACCTGCCTTTGTTTTTGGTGATACAACCCCCAATCTTCTTTCTGAAGTTCCCCTCCCCCCCATATTCAGTGCCCTTTAAATTAAGTATATTGGCTTAGAGGTCATCTAATCTAACTGCTGTTACGCAGTGAAGAGGCTGAGGCATGGGGAAAATGAGTTGGCCAAGGTCTCAGAGCCAGGTTTGCCTTCCTAGTCTTTTTGTTTTTAAGCAGAACCCTGTACCTTTTCCTGTAGTCCATGATAGTTCATAAAAATTTGCTCTAGAATGCTCATGTGTGAGCAGAGCCCTTTGCCCAACTAGCTGGCAGCTGCTTTCAGCAGCCACCTCTCCGCTTGGGTTTTAACAGAAACTCTGTGAATGTATCCTCAGCTTAAAAGCTACTACATCTTTCCATGGCACGGCTCTGGGGTTTTGGGGACAGCTGCCCTTTTCCTCTGCCCCTTGAATCACACTAGAGTAGTCCGGCCCTTGAGGCCTGGCCAGGACAACAAAGTGGGCAGACCACTGGATCTGCTCTGGCCCCTCTGCCCTCGACCCTCCCTTTTTTAACAGGGCTCCTCCCTGAAGCCATCTGGCCTGGCCTGTTCTCCAATTAGAGAGGTGAGGTGTCCTGGTCGGCTTCCTTATTTGTGAAGCTTCCTCGTACAGGTAGGAGTTGGGCCTCAGCTGGAATGTGGGGCTATAGGGATGATTTCAGAACCACTCTGGCTCAGAACAAGGAGGGAGCTGCCCAGGGGAGAAGTCGAGAAAGAAAAGGAATCCCCTTGATTCCTGGTAAGTGGACTCCCATTGGGATTCCTTGGCTGCTCCACCTATCTTGGCTTGTCTTAGAGAAGAAGATGAGGGTCATGTCTGTGATCTGGTTGATCAAGGGCCAGTGTATGTTGGCACCTTCTCTTCTGCCTTTCTCAAGGCTCTGTTTAAAGCAGAAACAAAGACAGGTGCTTGCTTCCAGATTGAGTGGGACTAGGGGAGCTGTCTTGAGGTTCCTTCTGGCTTTGTCTGTGGCCTCCAAAGAGGCAGTGAACACCACTTCTGTTTCTGGTGCTTGGGAGGAAACAGCGCAGAACTAGTCTCCACCTGGGGAGGCAGCAGGTCTGCATAGGAGTGAGTATAGAGTTAGAAAGTGAAGACTGTCATTTCAGTGTGAGAGAGGGGGCAGCAGCAGGCCAGGGCTGGGGGAATCGGGAAGTCTTCATGGAGGAGGTAGCTATGAGGACAGAGGATGCAGTTCAGAGATGCCAAGAACAAGCAGGAGAACAATTGGCTGCAACTGAGGGCTGGTCAGCATGTCTAACGAGCCTGAAGAAGGCCAGCTGCAGCCGGTATCAACTGAATTAAATGAGGGAGGCCCAGGGTGAGGAGGGAAGGGGCCCAGCTGCCAGAGGCCAGGAGGGGCTGGGGCTCAGGATAGCTGAGTCTCTGGTGATCTGTTCATATGCCCAGTCAGAGGTGGAACCTGTCGCCTCTGGGTCCTCAAGTGCAGCCCTTTGACTGAACCCGATGGACTTCACAGAACAAATCCCCTTCATAGAAGGATTTATTCTGTAAAACTTGGACTCAGTCAGAAGGCTGCATCCAAGGACCTAGAAGGCCACATCAAGACTGCAGGGTCCCCACCCTGTGCCCAGGTTCTAGCAGCTTTGGGCTTAATCACAGATTTGGAGAGCCCTCTAACAGACATTCTGTTGCAGGAATACATTTGTCATTCTTTCCAGCAAGTCTTCCTTCCCTAGGGTCAGAGAATTAGCAGCAAGAGTCCTTAGAAATCAGTCATCTAGTCTAGTTCCCCCATTTCACAGGTAGGGAAACTGGGGCCCAGAGAAATAAAGTGACCTCCCAGAGAAGTTCATGTGGCATTGCTAAAACTCAGACCCAGGTTTTCCGGCTTCAAATCCAATGTTCTGTCCATTGGAAAGACAGATCTACCTGTCTGCCTGGTGTATAGAAAGGGTCCGAGAGTCTCCAGGCAAGAAGGGACCTCTAGACTTAGGCTGTCTGGTTCAGCCTCCTCTGTCTATAGTCTGCCTGGCTGCCTCAGGGCCCCATCACCTGGGTGGCACCTTCTGCCTGTGGACAACTCCAATTATTAGCCAGCTTCTGACGTCAGAGCCTGAATCTGCCTCTGCAGCTTCCACCTGCTGAGCCTGATTCTGCCCTCAGGCTTTTGCGTATCTCTTTTCCCAACAGCAGCTCTTCTCTCTTTAGTCTTCTCTAGCCCCCAAATCTCTGCTCTTGGGATGACTGTCCTACTACTGGTCTCTGGTCCCTGCCCCCTGCATCTTGAATGTCCTCTGGCTATACCTGAGCTTTTCAAGATCTCTTGTCAAGCGTGGAACACAGGGTTCCGGATGGGATCCAACTAGGGCAAGAACAGTGGGGCTGGAAAGGACCTGAGAAGACCCCCTTCATTTGATAGGAAGGAAGCAGGCCCAGAAGGGTAGAATCACTTAATTCGAGGTTGCCCAGATAGTAAGTGACTATTTACATCACTTTGAGGGCCGGGACGACAGCCATGTCACCCTGACTTGCCTTGACCTTGAGCTTGGTCTTTCTGTGGGAGCTCTGGCCTTGCCAAGCTGTCTTATCCTTGTACATCAGATTTACCCAGATATGGGCCTCTGCATCGTCCTCTGTTGAATCTCATCCTCTTGGTACTGTCCGATCCAGCCTGTCAGGGTCTCTGTGGTTCTGTCAAGCATCATGTTGGATAGTGGGCAACCAGGCTAAGAGAGGTTGGAAAGTGGGCCTTGAAGGGCCCCTAGTACAGTGACCCCCAAGCAAGTGGCAACGATCCACTCATCGACTCATGACAAGACTTTTCCCAACGCTTCATTACTAAGAAGTTTGGTCTTAAGTGGAGTCCAAAATAACCTCTCTGCCCTTGATTTCTCCCCATTGGCCTTTGATTTCTTCTGGGACAAAACAGCTAAGTTCATTTTCCTTTTCCCAATTCTACCCTCTTCCCTTGGTACTGCATATATTTACTAGGCATTCAATTCTGAACACGCCACCCAAGGGCAAGGAGTGGGGCTGTCTCTGTCCCCCCAGCCCCTGGCTCACTGCTCACAGCTCCTCCTAGGAAGCTTTGGGTGAATGTATGCTGAGTAATTGAATGAATACTCCCTGTTCCTTGGGATCATCTCTCAGCCATGCACACCATCCTGCCGCCACCCTTGTCTTCTCCAGAGCAAACATCCCCAGTTCCATTAACCTGGCCTCATCCCATGTGCTTTCTAGGCCCCAAGTTCCCTACATTGTGACCATCCCTTGTATAGGAAGCCTGGGGGCATTGGAAAGATCATGGGGTGGCCCTCAATTTCCCCATGCACCCCATGACTCTGTATTCCATATTCTCAAACCATGGCCACTAGTGGGCAGGGTCATGGGGTCTAGCCACCCTGTGTCCCCATGCATCTTCATCTGGAGCTGGCCTAGAATGGTTCCATTCCCCCTACTTTGAGGTGCCTGTGATACGCGGTGGACGCCTCTTCCTTTGTGCTGAGTTTCCCAAATGGACCAGGATGTTGCTGAGAAACACCTTTGTCTCTGTCTCCCCTCTTGGTCTTCTGCCAGTTCTAGAATCATCCCAGGTCCGTTTCTCAGGAATTCTCCTCCTTGGGCCCCAGCGGCCAGACCCACAGTGGCCAACTGACTCCTTGCTGGCTAGGCTGCAGCTCAGGGTGTCTGACATCATAGATCGGGGGTTGGGAGAGACCCTTAAGACCACCAGGGCCAACCCTCTCATTTCCAGAGAAGGACACTGGCCCAGAGCAGTATAGAGATTTGTTCCTGGTCTCACCAATAGTGGGCCTTCGTTTCCCTTGAACAGACCTTCTGGGTAGAGGGGCAGTCTCAGATCCAGGAACACCTGAGTTTGAGTTCTGACATAGACCAGCAATGTGATCTTGGACATCTCATTAACATCTTGGGCCATTTCCAGTTTTGATTTTATTTGATTTTGATGGGTGAAGAGTTACCTTCACAGGCAGCTCCCTACACTATGAAATTGGAAGTCACCCCCCAAAAAGCATGAGAAATAAGACCTAGAATTAAGGAGAACTTGAGAACTGATCTTTTTTCCTTCAGCCTCAGTGGGGAGGCACTACCAGATAACCATCTCACCACCGACCTTTTCTCTGGGAAGTGATGGTGGGCCAAGGTGGCCAGGAGGCCTCAGAGAGAGTGAGCTGGGGGCCCACAGCCAGAGAGCTAGTGTGAGCATGCTGTGGTTGGCTTGGAGAGCTGATGCGCCCAAGTGGAGGTGGGGTGGGGCTCAGAATTCCCAGGATGGGCTGGGGAGCCCCTCATGTTCCCTGAGTGCCATCCAGCCTCTGTATTGACATGAGCACACTTACCTGCCTACACGGCGACCTCTGTTCCCAGCCCAACATCTCTGGCTTATAAAGATTACTGGTGACATGGGCAGCGTCTTTCTTCCTGACTTCCGTTGATTTGGGAAGCCTTTTCTTGTAGGGAAGTCCTGGAGTCCATTGTCCAGACTACATGTGTGTGTGTGTGTGTGTGTGTGTGTGTGTGTGTATGTATATGTATATGTATGTATGTATGTGCTCCTTAGGGCCATGTCAGGGGCTGGCCCTACCACTTCCTGCTTAGTGGAGCACAAAACTACTCTGTGTCTTAGCCCACGACTGCTTGGGGCCGGCTGGGAACTGGACACTGTTTTCCATGAGCCTTCTCACTTTGCTCGGGCTGGCTGGTGTCACTCTGACCTGGCCCTGATCCTCAGACCCTTCCTGCCCCTGTGCATGCCTTAGGTGGGTTGGGGAGCTCACCCCCTTCCATGCCCTGGCTTCACTCCTATTTACGGGAGGCCTCCTCTCTCTTGTTTCCCCAGAGCCATCAGGAACCAGAACCTGCCCACGTTCGTGTCTTCCATCCTCACTGTCCTGCCCTCTGACACACCGTGCTCCCTACTGCTGCCCCGGGACGGGAGGAACATGCATCTGGAGATCAAGGTCGCCCTCAACTTCATCCTCTCTTACCTGTACAACAAGCTGCCACGGCGCCGCGCAGACCTCTTTGGTGAAGAGCTGGAGCGCCTCCTGAAGAAGCAATATGAAGGGCACTGGTACCCAGACAAGCCCCTCAAGGGCTCGGGCTTCCGCTGCGTGCACATTGGGGAGGTGGTGGACCCTGTGGTAGAGCTGGCGGCCAAGCGGAGTGGCCTGGCTGTGGAGGACGTGCGCACCAATGTGCCCGAGGAGCTGAGTGTCTGGATTGACCCCTTTGAGGTCTCCTACCAGATCGGGGAGAAGGGTGCTGTCAAAGTCCTGTACCTGGATGACAGCGAGGGCTCTGGTGTGGCCGCCGAGCTGGACAAGGAGATCAAGAGCAGTTTCAACCCAGAGGCCCAGGTGTTTGTCCCCATTGGCAGTCAAGACAACTCCCTGTCCAACTCGCCCTCACCGTCCCTGGGCCGGCCACCCAGCCCTACCTTCATGCCCCGCTCGGCCCAACCCATCACCTTCACCACCGCCACCTTTGCTGCCACTAAGTTTGGCTCCACCAAGATGAAAAAAGGTGGTGGTAGTGCCAGCGGGGCTGGAGGTGGTGGAGGAGGCCAGCAGCCCCCCCCACAGCAGTCCCGCCTGGCCCGGTCTCCCACCAACACCCTGCTGCGGCAGAAGGGCCTCTCCCTGTCCATGCATTCTCTGAACTTCATCGGGGCGGGGCCAGGCCCCCAGTCCCAGCTCTCCCCCAATGCCAAGGAATTTGTGTACAACGGTGGCTCCCCCAGTCTCTTCTTTGATGGGGTGGATGGGCCACCTAGCAGCGGCCTGGCCTCTGCCCCCTTTGGCAGCCCGGGCAGCGGCAGCTCCGGGGGCAGTAGCGGCTTCGATGTGGCCCAGGTATTTGGAGGCGGTGCCAACAGCCTCTTCTTGGAGAAGTCACCCTTTGTGGAAGGCCTCAGCTACAACCTGAACACCATGCAGTACCCCAGCCAGTCCTTCCAGCCGGTGGTCCTGGCCAACTGACCCCCCACAGGGGGCCGGGGAAACCATCACCGCCACTGAAAAGAGAAAGGAAAGGAAAAAAAAAAGGAAAAATAGAAATATACAAAAAGATTTCCGATCTTCCTTCTGGCTTCTTGGAAAAAAAGAGACGCACAGGCCAGGCCTGGGGCCAGGTGCTCCCCGAAGCCAACGCGTTTTAACTTGATCCCCTGCTATTTTCCTGCCTGTCTCTGATTTATTTGGTTGGTTGGTTTGGGGTTTGGAATTTCTTTCTTTTTTAATTAGGTTTTTTGTTTTCCCCTGACATCGTTAGTGGCTTCTCGTGCTGAAAGTGGTCCAGAGGCTCATCTCCCTTTCCTCTCTCACTTCTTGTACCCAACTGATCTGGGACCTCTGCTGTCCAGAGAATGGCCCAAAGGGAGGGGAGGGCCTCCCTGTTAGATCACAGCCTCTCCCCACTCCCCCTCCAAAGCTATGCACCCTTTGTGGTCTGGTCAGACCTGGAGACATTGCCTTGGTCTGGCTAGTGAGGCATGCTGGACAGCAGTGGTTCCTATCCCCTTCCCCCCAGTAGGCTTAGGCTGTGGGGAGAAGAACCTACTGGGCTCCTCACCTCCGTTCTGTGGCCTCCCTCACCTGACCCCTTTCCAGCTTGCCCAAGTCTTTGATCTCAGGGGCCCTAGGAGAGCCATACCACCCTCAGCCTTCCACAGCTCAGGCATCTCCCCGGTGCCTCAGCTGTCCCATTTCTTGAGGGGAGGGTGCCCTGTTTCAGAGGATTGAAAGGCCACAAAGCCATATCCCAGGGTGGGCAACATCTTTCTGGATGTTGAGGTATTCCTGAGGGGGTGAGGTTGGCAGGAAGGGGGTGAGGGGAGGGTTGGTTCTGAATCCTTTGTGGGGGGATGGCCCTAGAACACTCCAAGATCCATTGGGGTATGCCACACTGAGCGGAATTAGGGTTCTCAGCTGCCTGGTTTCCAGACTACCTGCACTTTTATTTCAGACTCTGACCAAAAATACAAAGAAACCAAGGCTTTCAGCTCCCAGTGAGTAAGTCAGAACTGCACAGCACAGTGGCTTGCCTGGACCTTCCTCGGCTCCCACGGGGTCCAGCCTTAAGCCAGGGGTGCAGACCCTTGGGAGCACTTAGGGTCCCAAAGCAGTGCCTGGAGGAGGGGGCTGGGACAAATTCAGAATTCATATTCCTCTCCTCTTGCCCCTCTTCCTTTCCACCTTTCCTTGGCCTTAAGCTATAATGGGCCTGGAGCCCTCAGCCGACCCTCCTCTGCTCACTCCCAGGCCTGCCTGTGCTTTGCCCAGCCTGTGTGGCAGCTCCTGCTTGCCAAGCCTTGGCCTAGTAGGCATAGGACATCAAAGCCGGCCTTCTCCCTGTCCCTGCTAATGAGCCCCCTCCTCCCGGCTCTGCCTCAGTCATCAGTATGTACCAAAGCCCCGTCAGGTGCCAAGGCTGACCTGAAGCTGTGGTCCCCACTGCCAGCCTGGCCACCCTGCTCTGTTGGGCAGCTTAGCTCTACCTCCCCCAGCCAGGTAACTTCCTGGCCTTGTCACCCATCACCACACATCCCTGCCCTCTGCACTGGGCAGCCCTTCTCTCCCTCCCCCCTAAAAAAATATTTGATGAACCGGCCTCCCCCAGTGGATGCCAGAGGCCCAGGCAGAATGGCACTAGCTCTCCATGCTGCTTGTGAGAGACGGGGCACAGCCTTACTCACTCCACTCCAGCATCCCAGCCCTGTCTGTGTCAAACCTAGGGAGCCAGGAGAGCTGCGAGGCCCTGGGCTTTCAGGAGTGGGCCCCTGTGCTGTGCTCCTTCCCATCTCAGACATAGGCATTCACCTTCAAGTTTATTTTTATTTTTTATTTAAAAACAAAAACAAAAAACAAACCTGCACTAATTTACCTGGTTTCGTAGGAAAGCTTTTTTTTATTTTTTACATTTTTTTTGGTGTCTGTTTGTAATGAATAATTTGCTACATTTGTAAAATGTAAGAGGTATATATAATATATGTATATTTCTAACGTAAAAAAAAATTGTAATTTTCTTTTGGAGATTTTTTCTTAAAAAGAGGAGAGAAACAAAAAAAAATATTTTTTCAGGAAAATCTTTGGGAAAAAAAGAGGAGAGACTTGAAGCCTTTTCTCCCCTGGGTCCCCATCCCTCGTCCATCCCACCTCCCCAGGAAGGTCTCCAAAGGTGGGTGGACGTGTAAACTTAGGCCAGAATGATTTTTCTTGTCACTGAAGCAGGGTCTCGATTCTCTCTTGTTTTGCTCCCAGGGCAGGGAAGGGGTGGCACCGAGGGTATCAGAGAAGGGCTGGGGGTGGGGGGGAGCAGGATAGTTTATTTTTTTCTTTAGTGAAGGAGGAATACAATCAGGGGTTTTGTATTCAGACTGTCGTGCAATATTTTGGAACGGGACATTGGAATGTTTCGAGATTTAGTTTGGAAACAAAACACACGGTTGATCAAATCTGTACAGTTTCTATTGTTTCAGATTTTTTTAAGTTTGTATTAAAAGCATGATATCTGATAGCTGTCTCTTTTTTTTAAATTTTCTAATTTTCTGGGTGTTACTGAGGGCGATGGGAGGACAGAGGGACAGCAGGCATGGGGAGGCAAGAGACCTGGGAAATCAGGGCCCCTATTTTACTGAAGGGGAAATTGAGTCTAGGGAAGGGCCACACAGCTAAAAACAAAACAGCACTAGAGATGTGAACTCAGACCCTAAGATTATACTTGTAGAGCAGGAAGAGACCTCATATTTCCTCCTCTGTTCTATGGGAGTTGGACTAGCTGACTCCTGAGGCTCCAGTCAGCTCAGTAGAGCCAAGATTCTGCCATCTAGTCCAGAGGAGGAAACTGAGGCGCTGCACCAAGTGCCCTCAGGCAGGGAATGGCAGAGACAGGACAGACCCAATGCCTATCCTATATTACAGTTCCTCTCCATTTTGCTAATGGCCTGGCAAAGCCCAGTGTCCAAGGTGACCTAGCTGCTCAGTGCCAGGTGCATTGGGCCTGAATGCCCTTGTGTTAGGTTTAAGTTCAGGCCTGTCGTCCCCAATGGTGGCCCTTCCTAGGTGCCCCTCATGATCTCTCAGGGCCAGATAAGGGATTTTGCCCTTCCTCCCAGGCCTTGGTTTGCCAGACCTTTGGGTCCAAAGAAAGCTAACGCAACCTGCCCTCCCTCCCTGCCTTCTGTTTACATCTTTGGAAAGTTGGCTCCAATTCTTTCCATTTCATGTCATCTCCCTCCCTTCCCCTGAGTTCTCCCTACTCTAGTTTCATCCAGTAGCCTACCTCCACCCACCCAGGTGACTTTGTATCACTGGGCAGCTCTTAAGCTGGGCATTTGCCAGAAATATACTTTCTGCTGCTTTGAATGGGTTGTTTAAATCCAGAGCTTAAGCTTAATCTCTCAGCGGGAGAGGTTGGGCTCTGGCCTTTGGACTTTGCCCATGTTTCACAAGCCCAAATGGAGTTCCAAAGTTGGCAAATGGACCAAGGTCACATAGTAAAGAGCAGAGACCAGGTTTGAACTCAAAGGCAGCATCTGTCTTGGGGACACTCCTAATCCTAACCTTGGGAAGAGGAGGTCTTTAGTCCATTTTATACCTGCCTGGCAAGTGGACTTTGACTTGTCCTGCCACTGGACTTAGATGACTCTAGAAGAGGGAATGAGGCTGATGACTTTGCACAACTCTGCCTCACTTAAATCCAATTCACTCATCAGTCAACATCACACCATGACATCGTGACATCACATCACACACTGGCCCTCTGAAAATGAACTAATCTAAGTACAAGATAATATGGAGGAGGAGACACCAGCAGCTGGGGTCAGGGTGGGAGGGAGGGCGGCACAGGCACGTGGATCAGGAAAGGTTTAATATACAAGGTGGTGCTTGAAATGAGCATCAGAGATTTCAAAGCTAGAGCTAAGAAAGGGATACATTCCAGGCATGGGAGATGGCCAATCCAAAGACGGAGTTTCTGGTAGGAGGGATGGGAACTGAGCTTATAAAGGGCGGTAATAAGGCTGGAAAGGTAGATTGGGGCCTGGCTGTGCAGACTGTGAAGTGTCAGGATTATTTTTGATCCAGAAGGAACAGGGAGCCTTGGGGATTTTGTGAGCAGGGTAGGACCTGGTATAATTACTACTAGATCAGCAGAAAGGCTCAGACAGGGACTTTTCCTCCTTCTCACACTACCTTCCATGATCTCATAGGCTGTTGTCGCAGCTGTTTCACCCACTGACTCTTTCCCCCCAAAAAGGTCAGAGAAGATGGGTCATCAGATGCTCTAGGCTGGTCCCCCCTAAATCTCCTGTAAGGGATGGTTTGCATTTTCACTCAGCACCTTGGACAGCAGAGCGGCTGAAGCCCCATCCTCCTCATCTGTCTCTTCTGGACCTCTGCCAGCCTGGCTTGGAAGCCAGGCTCTACCCTCTCCCCACTGATCCAGATCTCCATCTCTCTCCCCACCTATCCAGAGAGGAAGTGTGGAATAGTAGAAAGAATGCAGGCTTTGGGTTCAAATGCCACTCCCATACTCCCTCTGTGGCCTGGGGCAAGTCAGCAGCAATGTCTCAGAGCCCTCAGGTTAAAATGAGGAGGTTGCATTACTGGTCTCTGAGATCCCTTTCAGCTTCATGTCGGTGACCCTGACTCACCATTGTTATGACCCTGAGCAAGGCTGGTTGACCTCAGACAAGTCACTGCCCTTCCCTGGGCCTCAGTTTCCCCATCTATAAAACTAGAGGGCTGCTTTCTTGTGTGTGCTGGTCTCCTTGGTCAGGCAGTCTGGGGAAGTCTAGGACCAGTGAATACAGACCTTATTCTCCCCCCTGCCCATTTCCCAAACCCCCTTTGAAATCTTCCTGCTGACTGTATAGGGGATCCTAGCTTAAGAATCCCTGCACTACGTGATCTGTGAGATCTTTTCAGGTGGGATTTTGTTTAGGTTCAGGGAACTGTCTGTCCTGAGACAGACTCCAGTGCAGTGTATGCTATCCAGTTTACACAAGTATACTGTACCATACAGCATATTATAGCATATAATGTCTGCTACAGACAGACTACCCAGCTGTACAGTGTTTAGTCTTAGAGAGTCACTCGGGGGTAGTCAGAGTCTGGTGGCTGAGCCAGTAAATAAGAGAGAGGCTGAGAGTTCACCTCCTTTTTTTGGTCAGTTCTCGCTTCCTTCCCCCCTCCCCCTTTCCTAACATTCCCCCAGCTGAAGGCAGGCCACTCCAAGACCATCCAGCAACAGACACTGTACAACATCAGAAAACTGCCTTTGAGGAGCTGACAGGCAAACATAGAGAGATGGGGCTTACAGATCTGTAGGGCATGGATGAGAGAGGCTAGTTGAGCTGGAGGAGGACTTAGTGCAGACCAGGGAGGGCTACCTGGAGAGGCTGTGGTCTGAGTGGAACCTTGGAGCATCTTAGCAGGTGGGATGAGGAGGGAGTGTCTTCCAGCCCTGGGTACCAGCTTGTGCACCAGGGCAGGACACAAGTGGGGAATGAGTCAGGATAATGTGGTCAGAAGGGAGGGAAACTCCCAGGTCAGGAAGGGCCAGCTAATCTGAGAGGTAGGACAGATACCAGAGGCCCCATGGTCCAACCTAACTGTGAACTAGGACATCCATGGCAACTGGTCAGCAGCCCTAGGCTTCCTGAAGGAGAATGAACGCCCAAGCAGACCTGCCTAGTACACAACAGAGATCTGAACACAGAGCTGACATCAAGTCCAGCGCCACAGTGGCCCCAAACGTGTGGCTGCTCATGGCATAGGATCACTTTTGCCCTAAGTAGCTGTGCTAACCCTCCTCAGGGGGGTCATCTTGGACTCATCTGTGGACAGCAACAGCTGGGCCTCTGGACAGTAACTTGGGCCAGGACCTGCAGGGAGCTCCAGCCTTGGTGGAGCCCTAAGCCCAAAGGCCCCATTTAGGGGAAGTTCCCTGTTGGTCTCAGGAGCCATGCCAGGATCTTCTGCCTAGTCTGAGAGTTCCCTGGGACTCAGTTGAGTGTCCCTAAGCTCCCACATTAGAGTTTCTATTTCTATCCCTGCCTGGCCTTTAGCTCAGAAACAGTCTACAGCTGAGGATGAGCCAGGGCCAGGAGCCAGTGGGATTTAGCAATGGGAGTTTTAGGGAACCCAGAGATAAGGCAGCCTGGTTCAGAAAGAATATTTAAGACCCAAAGGTCCTGGGTTCAAATCATCTCTCTTCCTCCTGAGTGACTTCTCACCTGTGAGCTCATCAGGAAAATGAAGAGTTTAGACAAAAGGACCATGAACGATCTCATTTTCTAGGTGAGGAAACTGAGGCCCAGAGGCATGAAGGAACTTTCCCAAGATCACATGGGTAGAAGAGTGAACAGCTCCTGCTCTATGTGTGACTCCTTGGGGAGGAAACAGTGGGCATAGAACTTCTGAGTGAAGATGGAAGCGGAAAACAGTAGGAGGGAATTATTCCCCAGTATCTCAACCTTTTCTTTCCTCTTTGTTCTAAGGGTCATCCATGTTCTAACGCCTCCCACCCCCAGCTCCAACAGCCCGTGTTCTAAGCCCCTCTCTAACTCCAACAGCTCATGTCCTAAGGGTCCTCACAATTCCAAGATCTCATGTTCTAAGGTCCCCACTCCCAGGTACAACACCCCATGTTCTAAGAGCCTTCTCAGCTCCAAAGTTCTGTAATTCTAAGTCAGGGAGGGAGCCAATGGGAGTGAGCCAAACAGCAAGACTTCCCAGTGGAGAAGGAAGTCTACTGGTAGCCTGATTCTACTGAATGAGGAGGCAGTAGGTGGCTCAGGGTGCCAGTGACCATGGTAGGGAAGGGTCCAGTGGGAGCTTCAAGACCACTTTTTTCTTATCTCAAAGGCAAAGGGCAAGGGATGAAGGGAGGGCAGCTCAGGCATTCAGCACTGCCCATCTGTGCCTGCTCCGGACACTGTGTTCTGTGTCTCTCTTCTCCTTGGCATGTGGTCAAAGAACATTCGCTGGCAAAGGGCATGGGGCAGCAGGCTGGGAAGGAAGCAAAGGGATCCAGGTTTATTTATTTATGACTCTCCCTGAGAAGAGAGTTTGCTCACCTGGGGCCCGTGGGCCTGGCTGCAGCTGTTTCAGTCTTAGAGGAGCTGGGCTGGGCCCAACCAGGATGTTCCCACTAGGGAAGCTGAGAGCTGAGACCCTCTGACTAGACACAGAGACTAGGAGAGGGAGATGGTGGGTGCTGGAGCTGGCCAGCTTGTGTAGATGGAGTTCCACTTCCATACCTACCATGGACTCGATGAGTGAGGGGCAAGTCACTTCTCTCTAGGCCTTGGTTCCCACTTCAAAAATGAGGAATTTCGGCCAGATGATTACCTAGGCCTCTTCCAGCTCGGTCAGTCGAGAGTTTTACATTTTGGCCCTTTCTTTAGTAGGGGAATTTGCACTGTTTGTAGGTTTCTAGGAGAGAGGAGAAGGCAGGTAGGCCCTCCTCACATCCTGGACCCACCCGTAGAGCTGGGGAGCCCCGGGACAAAGGGACGTTTTGTAACTAGATCAGAGCTCAATGACTGCCCATTCTGATGGAGATATTTCGTTCTTTGTTTCATTCCCAGCTCTAGCCCCAAGGCTGAAATATAGGATGAATCAGGACGTGTACAACTGACCCATTCTTTATGGAGAAAAGCAGTTTACAGTGGGTGTGTAGGAGATTAGTGTTTATAGCTTTAAAGCCCTCTGCCTTTTGTGAAGAACTAGAACTTTAGTCTGATTTCCTTGGAGTGACTGGCTTCTGACCAGCAAGTCTCTTCCCCTGGCTGGGCCTCACTTTTCTGATGTGTGAATGAGGGGCTAGATGATTGCTCAGGTCCTCCCAATTCTGATGTTTGTTCTAAGGCCCTTCTCAGCTTGGACATTCACTGTTCTAGGTTTCCCTCAGCTCCTGTTCTAAGGTCTCTCCCAGTTCTGATATCCTCTGTTCTAAGGTTCTAAGAGCCCTCCTAGCTCATACATCCCCTGTTCTAAGGGCCCTCCCAGTTCTGACGTCCCCTGTTCTAGGTCTTCCTCAAGTCTGATATCCCCTGTTCTAAGGGCCCTTTCAACTCTGACATTCTATGATCTTGGGGTCTACGGTGTCTCCTACATATTTCAGGTGGCTCTGACCATGGCACTGTTCCCTGGCATTTAAAGCTTTTTCTAACTTGCCCAGTTCCTACCTGTCTGGTCTTCCTGTATTTGATCCCCTTCCATGTCCTTTTAATAGAGGGATGGGAAGTGAGCCGATGGTGGGTACATGGCTTCCTCGGCTAGCCTGTCTGCAGCAGGGCCTTGTGAGGTCTCTGAAAGGTTCTAGGAGCCACCAGAAGCCTGTGTGCCAGGCCTAGGCAGGAATCAGCTTTGAGAAGTGACCAGCCTGAGCCAGCCTGAAATAGAGGGAACTTGTTTATCTGTAATACCATATTTGGGAATGGCCCTGGGGCCCAACTGCTTTGTGTAATGTTGTTCAGTCTTTTCTGATTCTCAGTGACTCTCTTTGGGGTTTTCTAGGCAGAGATACTGCAGTGGCTTGCCATTTCCAAATGAGGAACCAGAGGCAGGCAGGGTGAAGTGACTTGCCCAGGGTCACATAGGTAGTGTCTTCTTGACTCCTGGCTACTGTGCCAACCTGGCTCTCCAAACTACTTTGCAGAAACCATTTTAAGTTTCTGCCAACTCTGCAGAGACTGAGCATGGTCTGGATCATGTCAGGGGAGAGATTTGTTTTTCTTGCTCTATTTTTAAATAATTCTTGACAGTGCCTGTAGAAGACTTTATAGTTTGCAAAGCACTTTACAAATATTTCATCTGATCTTCACAGTCACCCTCAGGGTTGGGGGGGTAGAAGGCTAGTTTTATCCCCCTTTTACAGATGAGGAAACTGAGGCAATGCATTCAAGTGACTGACTTCTAGTAAAAGCCTGAGGCTGGATTGGAGCTCACATCTTCCTGATTCCAAGTGTGGAGCGCTATCCACTGTATCACCTGACTATCCTTTTTCAGTAATTTTTTTTAACAAAGTAAATATTCCTTTGTAAAAGCTAATAATCAGGGTTAACTGGTATTGATGATATTAAGGTGATAGTAACAGATTCTGGGCACTTGATATTGGGGGAAGAAAACACTAGAATGAAGGCCTGGGCTGATGGCATTAGAAAGACCTCTCCCCCCCCCCCAAAAAAAAAGAACCAGCCCCTCAGGGGTACCCCTAGTGCCCCAAGGGGCAGAAGTAGTCACCCTTTGGGAGTCAAAAGGGCTCTGAAATAAGACCCCTACCCCCAGCTATAATGAGAAGTGGGAGTGGGGAGACATTCAAAGCCAGATCAGGAAGGGCTAGAAGGGGTGGAGACTCACCAGGTTGGGTCAGAGGGAAGGAGGAGGCAGGTCCTAGGGCTGGGACCAGGAAGTGGGATAGACTTCAGTCACAAGATATCCCTCCTCTCTGCTCTGAGGAGCCCCCAGAAGAACCCCAAAGAGGTCAGGGAGACCACAGAACCAGGAATCTGAGAGCTGAACTAGATGGGCTGGTATTCATTTAAGCCCAGACAGTCAGAGGTTTTAGGGTGGGAAAGCACTTTAGGAGCAAATCCAGCTCAGTCCCCAAGAAGAAGTACAAGAGCTGGGGATTGGGAATCAGCGGTTGTGGGTTCAAACCCTGCCTTTACCACCCAGGTAGTCAAGTCACCTTTGCTGCCTCAGTTTCCTTCTGTGTAAGATGAAGGGGCTTAATCAGCTTAAGGGCTCCCTGAACAAACCTTAAACGCTATACACATGTGCACTATCATTACTATTAGCTGGGGTTTCAGGGGCCAGGCCTTGACTCTAAATTCAGCTCTTTTTGCTTTGCCACAATCTGAAGACCAGACTAGCACAGAAATCACTATTGAATGAAATTGTTCACAGCATAAGGGAAAGAGGAAGGAGGGGGTGCATCAAGGAGAGATGGGACCCTTCTGCCTGGGAGGACTCGGGAAGGCTTCATGGAAGAGGCAGCATTTGAGGTGGGATTTGAAGGATGTGAACAAGTGGAAATAGGGGTGAGGAGAGCATTCTGGGTAAGGGAAGAGTGTTGTCGAAGGGGGTAGGGTAGGAAGGCTTTGTGGGGTGGTGGGTAGAGGGCTAGGTCTGGAGGCAGGAAGACCTCAGTTCAAATCCAGCCTCATGCACTTAACTATCTGTGTGACCTTAGGCAAATCACTTCACCCTGTTTGCTTCAGTTTCCTCATTTGTCCAATGAGGAGATCTCAGGGTCGGAGCTGCTTTTGGCCCTGGTCTTGGAAGGGACCTCAGAGTTCACCTAGAGATGGATTGGTGGAGGGCCAGAGAAGGAAATGACTCAGCCAAAGTCACTCAGCAAGTAAGCAGAAGAGCTCTGATTTAAACCATCTCCCAGCCCAAAGCGGAAGGAAAGAAACAAACAAACATTTATTAAGCACCTACTCTGTGCCAGTCAATTTATAAAAATGACTTCATTTGAGCCTTTTATAAAGACCCTAGGACACAGGTGTGATTATAGATGGGAAACTGAGGCAGACAGAATCTAAGTGACTTGACCTCTAGCAAGCTTCTGAGGCTGAATTTGAACTCTGGTCTTCTCAACTAGGAGCCCACATCTACATCCACAGAGCAACATAACTGCTTTTCATGCTGGCCTGGGAGTGAGGACTCCTGGGGGGTCCTTCCTTAGCAGTGCTGGGACCTGGATCAGTCCCAGAGAGTCTCTCCCATCCTGGGCCAGGGGCAGGAACTGATCGCTGGGAGCTAAGGAGGGTTCTTTGGACCAAGGTTATGGGGCCACAATGAAAATGGGCTCCCCCTTTGTTCTCCAATTTGTCAGAACTGGAAAGGACCTTAGAGAGAAATCCCTCTAACTTTATAGGTAGGGAAATTTAGGCTGGTCAGGATTCATCACCCTGACAAAAGCATGGGTTTAAATTGAGGGCTTTAAGGATCATCTAGGCCAATCTTTACATTTTATAAAGGGGAATGTTGAGTCCAGAGAGGGGAAGGGGCTTGTGGGTCTCCTGTATCCCAGCTGGGAGCTCCCTCTGTCACACCTCCAGCCTTCCTTCTCCCAGTCCTTGATCCAAGGGCCTCCGGGTTATGTAAGCATGGTGGGGGAGGGCTTGGAAGGGGGTGGGGAGGGCTGACAGATTTGTGCCTCAGGGTGAGCAGGTTGCATCAGCATGGAGGGGAGGAGGAACGAAGGCACCCTGGGGACCTGTGCCAAAGAGGAAAGCCATGAGGGCACCCTCCCTACACACACACACACACACACACACACACACACACCACCGAAACTGTCTGCCAACAACAGCCTCTTCTCTGACCCTTTGGGATCCTTGTTGCCCCTGGCCCTTAACCCTCTCTCTGCCAAGCCACCCACAGGCCCAAGAGGTCCAGGGAATGTCTGCTAAAGCTAGTGACCAAAGGAAAGCTGGAAGCAAGAAAAGAAAAAGAAAGGAAAAGAAAAGAAAAGCTGGGGCTGGAGCTTGGATCCCAAGCTAGAAGCAGCCTTTAGATCCTCCAGGCCAGACCCTGAGCCCAAGAAACCCTTTTCCCTCCTCTCATTCCCAGGCTTCATTTGTCCATAACCATCTCGGTTCCCCAGGAAGTCAAGGCAGGGATGGTTTCTTATTTTGTCTTTGCTCCTCAGTGCCTACACACACACACAGTAGGCGCTTCATCAGAAGGGCTGGCTGTGACTGTCTCTGAGGCCCTGTGCTGTCACTGTGGTCCCCTGGGTGGGTGTCTCCTTGAGCTCCTGGCCCTTGAGGCCTTCTTCCTAATGAGACCAGGTCACTCATCTTGGAGAAGTCTAGTTCCCAGGGACTTCTGGGGAAATGCTCTATGTCCTGAAACCCTAGAAGAGCAATTAGCCATCCCTGTGAGAAGAGTGAGGGGCTCCCTGGCCAAGATCACCAAGGCCCTCCTGCCCTCCACCGCCACCCCAAGGCCTCCTGGCTCCAAGGTAGCAAATCAGCCTTCTCTGGGAGAGAAGAGGTAGCGGCAAACCTCTTCGGGCTTGAACTTCCACCCCCCAAGTTGGAGGACAGACAGCAAAAGAGCTTCCTGGGAGACCCTAGGAGCATTGTGGAAGTGATTTGTTCCCTGGACAACCCTTGAGACCCAGGACAGCCCTGGGACGTCTGCCAGCTGGCTTTGAGCTTTCCAACGTGCTTGCTGACATTCTCTGGTCATGGTGAGGGAGGCAGGGAAGAGGTAAATATGCCCATTGAACTGGAGAGGAGACTGAGGACCAGGGAGTCCTTCCAGAAGGCATCCTTCCTCGTTGCTCACTCTCCCTCACCCCAGTATCCAAGAAATTGCCAAATCTCATTGTTTTTTCCTCAACATTTCTCTTAATTCTTCTCTTTATTCCATTTGGTCATTGCCCCAATTTAGACTCTTGGCTGGATGTTACCATGGATTCCTACCTGGTTTCCCTGACTCCGGTGACTCCTCTCTCCAGCCCATCCACCCCGCAGCTATCCAAGTTGTTTTCCTAAAGCACAAGTGTAGCCATATCATCCACACCCCCATAAACCCCAGTGGCCCCCAGTTCTCCCTAGGAGCAAATTCAAACTACTCTGGTAGGCATTCCAAGCTCCTCATGATCTGGATCCATACCTTTCAGTCATTCAATCAATATTTATTAAATGTGTAAGGCACTATGCCAAATGCTGGGGATACAGAAAGAGGCCAAAGACAGTAACCCTGAAGGTGCTCACACTATGATGAGTTTTTCTAACTTCATTACAAAGTATTCCCTTTCATGCTAGCCCAGCTGGTCTTTTGACTGTCCCTCACATACAACACTCCATCTCCAGATACTGTGCCTTTGTACTGGCTGTTGCTCATGCCTAGAATGCCCTTCCCTGGTACCTCTGTCTCATAGAATCCCTAGCTTCCTTGAAGTCTCAATTTAAATGCCACTTTCTACAGAGGTCTTTGCTGGTCCTCAAGGCTGCTAGTGCCTCCCCCTGTAGAACAGCCACCTGTTATTTGGCATATGTTTGTCTTCCTGAATAGAATGTGAGTTCTCTCAGGGGAGGAACTATTTCATTCCTATCTTTATATCCCTCTCTCCTAGCACACTGCATGGCGCATAGCAGGTCCATAATAAATGCTTATTGATTTGGTTGGATGATTCTTGATTGAAAGTGTCATAGGAAGATGTGGGATCCCAATCTCAGCCGTCCTTCTTATGACCTTGTGTGAATCATATTCCCTCTCTGGGACTCAGTTTCTTCAACTGTAAGATGGAGGTAGACCACATGATCTCTAAGCCTATAAATCTATGAACATTTTTATGAAAGGCTCTGCCAGTCTGGTCCTTGACTTCAAGTCACAGAAACATTTGATGCACTGGACATAACTACAGGCTTTATTGATAGTATACAAACCACTCCAAGGTTAACTGTACAAAAGCATAAAGACCTACATGCTCCCAGTCTACCTTCCCACATGCTTTTTCCAAGAGGAGACAGCATCTGAGATCCTCTCGGTCCACTGCTGCAGCCTGCTGACTCTAAGAGGCCCAAGTTCAGGGCTGGTCCAGTTCTGTGGTCAGATCCACCTAGTTAAGGTACCTCAGAGGGTGCTGAAACCCACCCAGACCCGCACAAGAATCCCCTTTTACAATATGCCAACAAATGATCATCCAGACCTTGTTTAAGGGCATTCAGTGACCCACGAGCTCCTGGGATAGCCTGTTGGACTCTGGGATATCATTAGCAGTGTTGTTTTGTTTTCTTTCCAACCAGCATAAATTTGCACCCTTGGTCCTCATGACTTCTGCTCATGTCTCCTTGTTCGGCCTTCTTCAGCCAAACGGAACACAGCTAGTGCCTCTTTCATGGGACAGCCTTTCAAATCCTGTCATGTCCCATCCTGGAACTTCTCTCTCACCCTACACATTCCCAGTGCCTTAATCAATCAGTCTCCAGAGGGCGTGACCTCCAACATCTTCCCCATCATGGTCACTCTCCCTTTTTAAATCAAATTTTATCAATCAGAAATCAAAGTCTTTTTTTATTTTTTAAAATTAAACTTAATTAATTTAATTAAAATGGAGCTAATTTTTTTAGTTTATCAGTGCTTTCCCTCCAAAAAAGTCTTGTAGAACTGACCACAATCTTCCAGATGGTGTTTGATTACGACAGGGAAGAGCAGGACTGCTCTTAAAACCCCCAGGTCTTTTTCTGATGACCTGCTATCTAAACATACCTTCTACACTTTGTGCTTGTGAGATTAATTTTTTTTAACCCAAGTGTAAGACTTTAACATTTAGGGCTAGTAAATTTCATCTCATTAAATTCAGCCCGTTGCTCTCTGTATTTATTATTCTAGCCTATTAGTGGTTATGGGTCACTGATTCAGAGCTGGAGGGACCTTGGAGTTCATTGAGTCCAGACCTCTCATTTTACAGATCAGGAAATTGAGGCCCAGAGAAGTGAGTCACATGGGCAATAAGTGGTAAGTCTAGGATTAGAATCCACAATTCCCAAATGTAGGACTCTTTCTACCACACCGTATTGATCTCACAAAGACAATCTATTCAGATCTTTCGGAATCCTGATTCTGAACATCAGTGCTTTTACTATCCTACGCCAGCTTTATGATCGTTTAAAAACTGGATAAACATGTCCCCTGTGTTTTTATCCAGGTCATTTGTAAAAATGTTAAACAGGAGCAGAAGACAAGCACAGATCCCCGTGGCATTCTACCAGAGACCTCCTTCCAAGCTGACATCAAAGAACTATTGAGGACAAAGGAGCTGGTGCCTCTTGGAAAGTCACCTGGAGATATGAAACAGGGCATATACTCTATATTTAAGGACTATGAAGTAGCTACTAGGTTTGCATCCCCAAGAGATGAAAGAAAAAGGAAAAGGACCTACGTGTACAAAAATATTTAGTGCCAACTCTTTTAGTGGTGGCAAAGAACTGGAAATTTCAGGGATGCCCATCCATTGGGGAATAGCTGAACAAGTTGTGGTACGTGATTGTGATGGAATATTATTGTGCTATAAAAAATGACAAGCAGGATGGTTTCAGAAAGCCCTGGGAAGACTTATATGAACTGATGCAGTGAAATGAGCAGACCTGGGAGAACCCTATACACAGTTAACGGTCACAATGTGACAACGAACAAGTGTACGTGATTTGGCTACATCTGATGGAGTCTGAATGCAGACAGAAGCAGATTCTTTTTTAACTTTCTTTTTCTTGCTTGGCTAATATAAAATGCATTTTCATGACTTCAAATGTATAACTGATATCCCATTTCTTGACTTCTCAATGGAGGAAGAGATGTGGGAACTCAAAGGAATGTTACAAATAAATAAATAATAGCTGTACTTTTTGAAAAGGAAAGTCGCCAGTCCGGAGTAAGCAGGTGCGTCTGACACCCCCATCAGGAGCGGGCCAGGTAAGGACAAAGGCAGAGCCTAGGGGCCGAGCCACGGATTCCTCAGCCATGGCATTTTTCTGTCTCCCTGCCCCACTCCATCTGGAGGAAGGATTCAGTGTCACCAGACTGTGCTCGAAGTGTAAGGCTCTCGGTCCATCCTCCAGATCAAAAAGTCCCTGCTCTTAAGGAGTTTATTGTCTACTGCGGGGAGGGGAGAGCGCAATGCCCAATGATGACACTAGGTAGGGTGGGCTGTGATTAGGGGAGAAGCAGATCCCTGACTCTGCGTCGTTGACTATCTTCCCACCCCTCCACTCCTCTCGGGGTTCAAGTGACACGAGTTCAGGCCAAAGGAAAGTGCGTCTAGTAGGGGAATTTCAGTCACTGCCCAATCAGTGAGCAAGAGTTATTTCGGGTGCATCACCAGGAAGTCTGTCCAGAGTCAGGCCAGTCCTGGTGTCCTGGCAAGGTCACAGGGCTGTCCCAGACCAAGAAAGACAAGGAAAACCCTTCCTAGGTCACTGGCCTCTCCCCTCCCATCCCGTGGTGTCCAGCCCCGAGTCTGGATTAATCCCTAAACCTGAACACGGGGGAATGCAAAGAACACCGCACTGACTAACTCCTGGCAAAGCCGGCTTCTGGTTTCTCCATCCACTCTCTCTGTGACCTTGACCATATCCCATAACCTTCTGGGAACTCATTTTTCTTGTTTGGTTTTTTTTAGAGTCTGATCCCGAGCTAGAAAACTGTAGGGTTCGGCCGCTACGATGTCTTCCAGCCAGCCCCCTCCCAGGGCACCTGGTGCTGAGATCCGAGGATCCCCTAGCCGGGTCCTTCCCAAGGCCAGGGAAGCCCCGTTTCCAGGAATTAGGGAAAGGGTCAATGTGTGTGTGTGTGTGTGTGTGTGTGTGTGTGTGTGTGTGTGTGTGTGTGTGTGTGTGCAGGGCCGGGAGGTAGGGCGGCAAACGGAGCATCCCTTTTTCCCCACCTCCCTCGGCTCCGTTTCTTCTGGCTTCTCCCTCCTCCCCCCCCCCCCCCATCCTTCTCCCCTACGGGCCAGGGACGCCCAGTGATTTCCATGACGTCATTCTCAAGACCTATGTGGGGAAGGGGGTGGGGTGGGCAGGGATCTACTGTGAAGACGGACTGACTAGGACAGCATCCAGAACAGGAGTATTTTTAAATCCCATCTCCTCTGCAGGCTCTGCCCTTGCCAATCTCTCTCCTGCTTCTTGGCTCCTCTTGCCCCAGTCTACCCCCCTACCCCCACCCCCACGCCCCAGCCAGGCAGCTGCCGGCTCAGTCTGAGAACGGCATGTTCTTCCCTGGCGGGACAGCCCCCTTCCCCCATCATGCACCAAGACTCTCAGATATCCCCAGGCTCAGGTGGGCATGGGCCAAGGCATCAGCCAAGTCTCCAGAAAGGTCCAGGGCTAAGCAGCTCCCAGAATCCCAGAATCCCAGAGTGGGTGAAGCAGACTTTTCAGTCCATAGAATGCTAGAATTTACTGAAGAGTGTAGATTCTTAAATCTAAGGAGACAGGGAGCTGAAGTGGAAACGACCAGACTCTGAGTCCCAGGGCTTGGGATCTAATCTGGACTTGGTTACTTACTGTAGCCTTGGTGAGACTGGACTCCTGTAGGCCCTTCCAAGTCCGCATCTTTGCCCCCACTTATTTTTGCTTCTCTCTGTCTCCGTCTCTCTCTGTTTCTCTGTCTCTGTCTCTCTCTCTCTCTGTCTCAAAAATCTATGTATCAACTGCCTAGTCTCCTAGGATCAAAGTTAATGGCTATACAAGTTATTAACAGCATAAGAAACAACAAGGCAAAGACATCTGTTGTAGACAGTTGTAGAACCAAACTTAGTGGCCTCCTTTCCTTTCCTTCCCCTCAGCATCCCTTTCCCTTGAGCTGCTATCCTTTGGTCTCCCAGGGTGCCAACCTCAGAACCACACTTATCTCTCCCCTCTCCCTAATCCCCTGCTCTCTGATCAACAATTAAGACTTGCATTCTGCCTTCCAGACAAGGCCCACTTCTGCCCCCTTTTCTCCACTCACACAGTCACCACCAAAGCTTAGGCCTCTATCACTCCTCAAAATGAAGCCTATTGCAGTAACCTCACTGGTCTCCCTCCCTCCCTCCAGTCTCTCCCCACTTTAGCTGCCAAGATCATTTTCCTAGAACACAAATCTATGTCACTCCCCTACTCAAAAACCTTTGGAGGCTCCCAATTGTTTCTAGGATAAAATGCCAACCCTTTGGCCTGGTATTGAAGACTGTCTGTGATTTGGCTCCACCTGGTCTTTCCAGCCTCATTTCTTGGGTGTGCTGAAATCACTTTGAACAGGGGCCAAGAGCAGATTGTTAAATTTTCAGTGTGAGCATTTACACCTTGTGTGTACACCTCTCCTCAGCCAGTTGTTAAATATTTACCAGCATGCCCTTCCTCATTTCATATTCTTTCTTCTCATGCTTGATATATTTTGGCCAAAATGGATGGCTGATTAGTCTCTTTGACCTTGGCAAGCCAGTTCCTGCTTCATCTCAAGGTTGTACTGCTTCTCATCTCCAATTTTGGTTGTATTCAGTCATGTTCAACTTTTTGTGAGCTCTTATGGGGTTTTCTTGGCAAAGATACTGGAGTGGTTCGCCATTTCCTTCTCCAGCTCATTTTACAGATGAGGAAACTGAGGCAAACTGGCTTAAGTGACTTGCCCAGGGTCACACAGCTAGTAAGTGTCTAAGGTCTGATTTGAACTCGTCTTCCTGACTCCAACCCACTGCTCTGTGCATTATGGTGCCACTGGGCTGCCCCCGCCCATCACCTATAATTCTAAGAATCATTAGGTTCTACTGAGGCTCAGCTCAGGCTGCATTTTACCCACAAAGCCCTCCTTGATTTCCCACTCCCACTCCCACCCCAGTTGCTAGGACTTTCTCCCTCCTCAAATGACTTTGTACAGTTATCCCTTCTACATCACAACTTTCCCCATCGAAGTTTTGATATGTCAAGGGTCAACATAAGAAATTAAATGGGAATTTCAGGGGAGTTTTGCAGAAGCCACAGATGACACACAAAGGCTAGCAGACAGCATAGGGCCTGTGACCAAATGCTCAACCCAAATTTTACAATGAGGCACTGTAAACACCCAGAAGAGAAAAACACAAAATTCAGAGTCTTCTCTGGCACAAAGGCAGGGCCAAACAAGTTTATGCGGATTTTCAAGATTGGGGGGGGGGGCATCACTCCTCTCACTTCCACAATGTGGAAGGGTAACTGTGGTTTCTTATTTGGGTTCGTGTCTCACCTCTCCAATAAGATGGAAGCAGGGATTATTTCACTTTCTCCTTTGTAACCTGGTGCCAAGTTTAGTGCCAGTCACACAGCAAGTGTTTGATACATGTTGAATCGGATTTTAATCATGGAGGAGAAGATGGGGGTTTCAAGGGGTGAATGAATGACTTGGGTACCATGGGTGCATCATCCAGTCCAACCCTCTTTGGTGGAGGGATGTCCTCTGCAATATTTCCAACCAGTGGGCATCTACCTGCTCTATTTAAATCACTTCCCTGATAATGGGGAGCTCACTATCTGTTTCATTTTTGGACCACACTGAGAGCACCCTGGTCACCTTCCTGGGATTGCACTCCAGCTTGTAAATGTCTGTGGCTTCCCAAGCTGAACATGGTGTTCCAGTTGGGGTCTTACCAGGGCAAAATGGGACTGTTCCTTTCTCCTCGTACCCAGGGCCCTGCAGCTCCTCCTGGCCCATGCCATAACTCCCTGGGCTTTTTTCATTCAGCCAGCCTCTGCACCTGATGGGAGCTGTGAATGAAGAGCCAAGCCCATGGATCAGGAAAAGGAGACAGGCTCCTCTCCCTTCCTCCAGCTTCCCTGCACCCTTGGCCTCAGACTCCTGGGGTCTTTCTGGGTCTCATCCCGAAGGGTCCTTGTTTGAATATCTCAGAACACCAGCACTCCTGTGGCTGGCTTTGGTGTTCTCATTTTAGGTGAAGAAGCAGGTGATCATGGCCACACAGGTAAGTAAGTGCAAGCCCAGGCCTTGAACCTAGGCCTCCCAGCTTCAGAATGACAAAGCTTATTCCTCAGTCTGAGTTAGCTGCTCTTTCCTCTCACATACTTGGGCCCCCTGATTTTCATATGCAAATATATGCCAACCACACACAAATGGGTTTGCTTCCAGGAAAAACAAACCTTAGTAACCTGCTCAGCCAGGTACAGAGAAGGGAGGGTCCCTGATCTGGCGCTTAGCTACAGGCCAGTGGCCCCACAAAAAATTCCAGAGTAGAAAGTGAATTTTTGGATTACCAATTCGACTTGTGGCAGAATGAGCCAGTCTGTCAACCCCTTCCTTTTCCTATAATTTAGGATAACTATACCCCTGTCCATCTCACTGAGCCAAGACTGAAGGTAGAGCGTGGGGGGACCTTACCTTACCCAAGCTGGGGCATTTGGGCTTTAGAGGAACCCAGCAAGGGAAAGAAGGCCCAGCCTAGCCTGGCCCACCCACCCATAGGATACACTCTCACTGGATCACAGATGCCCACATAGACATAAGCATACTCTTAAGAATTCATATGGACCTAGACATCATTTGGTACTCTGTCCCAGCCTTCTCTTCTCTCCCTACAGCCTCATGCTCTCATTGGCTCCCAAGGGTTCCTAGGTCACCTGGCCATCCATGATGAGACAGATGTGCAGAGTCAGCTCTTACCTCTCTGCTGAGTCCCTGCTGAGTCCCTAGTGGACAATCCCCTCCCAGACGTTTCCCATTGACTGTCTCAGAGACATCTCAAACTCAGCTGATTGGACAGAGAATCTTTTTCCAGTCTTCCCCATTCCTGAGGGGCCATCCAATCATCCTGGCCTCCTTCCTCTCTCATCCCTCACATCTATCAACCACCTTCACACTATCTCTACCCACCTTCCTCACGTACAATGGTCTGAGCTACAAGTGTCTCCTCACTGGTCTCCATCCACAGCTGGAGTCTCTTCTCTCCCTCCTTCCAACACTTGCTGAATATGTACTCCTAGCATGGAAGCCACTCTGGCACATGGGAAGCTCTCCGTCCCACTACCTGGATAACACTCATCATGTCATTTCCCCTCTTGGGCTTCAGCTTCCTTGTCTGTAAAATGAAGAGATTGACTCTAAGTCATCTCTCTAACTCTGCATCCCTCGTGCTGAAGTAGCTTTGGAGGTCCCCCACAGCCACTCCCCTTCCAGAGGGGACTCCAGCTGGCCTTTCCCAGTTGACCTCACACCTCTCCCTTCCATGCTCTCTGTGCTCCTGCCAATGGGGACTCCACAGATGACTTCCCCTTGCCGCTTCCCTGTGGTTGTCCCTCAAGCCTAGAATCTGGGGTTCGCTTCTTGGCTTAGCCTTGCCCCCCCAGAAAGGCCTCCTTCTTGCCTCCAGGTGAACTTGATCCTTCCCTGTGTTCATTGTGGGAGGGGCCTGTCTGGGCAGTAACTGATGCAAAGACAAGAGGTATCAATAAAACATTTTAAAAATAAATAAGCAGATAAATAAATGAGTACATGGCTTCCTCTCTCCTCAGATTTCTCCTCGGCACCTGCCTGGACCTCTCCTTTGCACTTATCCCAGTCTCTTGTATCATCTTTATTTGTGTCTGTGTTTCTCCTCCCCTATCAGGGTGAACGCTCCTTGGGAGCAGAGCGTGTGTCACAGCTATCTTTGGAGCTGCCGGACCCGGAGGGGGCAGAGGGCCTGCCTAGGGTGTCCTCAGAAATGCGGGTGATTTGGGGGACAAACTAGACACAGGTACAGACAACGATCTTAGATATCAGAGCTGGAAAGGACATCCAGAGATGGCATTTTGGATGCCATGTGCCTCAGTGGAAAGAGACCTGGATTTGGAAGGAATCCGAATCCTCCTAAGAGCTAGCTGGCATTCATCTGGTGCTGTAAAGGTTGGCCAAGTTCTTCAGAGGTGTTTTCTCATTTTACAGGCAGAAATCTGAGCTCTAGAACAGAAAGGGGCCTCAGATACCATCTAGAGAAAAACCCTCATTTTACAGAGGAGGAAACTGAGGCACAGGCAAGGTCATAGGCTCAGAGATCTAGAGTTGTAGCCCCCCCACCCCCCACCCCCCAAGACTATCTTATCTAACCTTCTAAAGGCCCAGGATTTGCCCAAGGTCACCAATAGCTCTCAGGCTGGAAGGGACCTCTGAGGCAATGTAGTCCAACCCCTTCCTCTTACAGATGAGGAAACAATGTAGTTTAGATATCTGTCCTAGATCAGAGGGCAACTATATGACACAGTGGATAGAGCCTGGAGTCGGGAGAAGCTAGTTCAAACCCAGCCTCAGATACTTTCTATCTGTGTAAGTCACTTCAACTTACTTGCCTCAGTTTCCTTATCCATAAAATGAGTTGCAGAAGGAACAGGGAAACTGCTCCAGTCTCTGCCAAGAAAACCCCAGGAAAGGTCACAAAGCCTTGGACACAACTAAAGAATTAAGGTCATACTGTCAGAGTAAGAAACAGAATTTGAACACAGGCTCTCTGACTTCAGGGTCTTACTAGGTCTGTGCCACTTACATACACACACACAGTATGCCATTCAAGGGCTCTCCACACATACCAGGCCTTGGTGGGCACAATTTTGGGATCAAAAGACTGAGTTCATTCTCAGCTCTCCTGCTGTCTCCTAGTGAGAAACTCTGGCCCTCAGTTTCCCTATCAGATGGGTGGGTAACTCTCATCTAACTTTCCCACGTTTCCCCCGCAACACAACCAAAAGATGCAGCAGCTCAGGGTCCCTGCTCCTTGGGGTTCCTGCCTCCCGGACAGGGTGATTGTGAGGAAGGGCTGGGCTCCTCTCACCCTTCCCAACTCCCCACTGGGCTCCTCTCACCCTTCCCAGCTCCCTGCCAGGCTCCTTCCCAGCCTTACATGGGTCTCACTGACCTGGGAGTAGTTCTGGGGCAGGGCCCTGTCAGGAACAACTGCTCCAAGCCCATCTTTGCAGGCCTGCCCACACCCTGGGGAGCAGGACTCCACACCAAACTCGGTGTCCTTGCCATCCTGGGTATGATTTGCACAAATGAGCTTATAGCATCACCTTGTGGTAGTTCTTGGGTATTACCTAGGTTAGAATCTGGTCTAGCTCCCCTACCTCCCTCCTGCAACTTCATTCTTGAGTGATTGTTTTCTGGGGTTTTGTGACCTCAAGAGATCTTCTATTTTCCTCCTCCTTAAATTCACCCTCCATTTACTGAGTCTGCTCACCTCTGCATTTCTCCTCATGAACTATCCCCATTTCAAAGGACAGAAACTGAGACAAGTCCATAACTGGCTCTGTAGCCTTGGTGGACACAATTCTCCTTTCCCTGCTGCACTTTTCATCTCCAGAAGATGAAAGACCCTCTCAGCTCTGACATTCTGGGTCCTTAGGTCCCTTTGGGCCCTGGCAGTTCTGACTCTGACCTGCCGTGTTCTCATGTCAACCACAGCCCTCGCATTGATGAAAGCACAGACCACATGACCACCGTAGGCAAAACTTGGAAATGACTCTAAGGTCCTTTAATGATCTAGCCATGGGGTCATAGGTACAAGGCTGGAGGGGATTTGAGAAGCCAGGAAGTTCTACCCCCCTCATTTTACATACAAGAAACCTGAGCCCCAGGTCAGCAAGAGTCTAAGTTCCCATATGAGAGAAACATCAGCGCTTTCATTTGGACCTAGATTTTCTGTCACCAGAACTGGCTCTCATCCCACTGAACCACACTGCCTCCAACCGCCATATTTACCAATGGAGGCATCAAAGCCAGAGAAGGGGGACTGACTTTCCCCAAGGTCTGATAGGTATTGTTGGAAGGAGAAGAACTGGAACCTCAGGGCAAATTCATCTTACTAGGAGACAATGGACTGAACTGAAATTCCTAGGAATAGCAAGGCTAGGGCAGGGGGAGGAGAGCTATTGAGGTTTGAAGGTGCTTTCAGTTTCTCTCCTGTGTCTTCCCCCATTCGAATGTGAGCTCTTTGGAGAGACAGAATGACTTGTTAGCTTGTTTTTGGTATCTCCAGTTTTGTGCAGTTCCTGGCACATAATGAGTAGTTAAAAAATCATCCATCCATCCATATATCCATTTATCTATCCATCCATCCATTTATCCCTTCATTTATCTATCTATCTATCCATTAATGAGTCCTCCTTAATAGGCTGATCCTTCACCTGGAAGATGGTCATATACCTGAGAGCCAGTGTGGCTTCAATAAGGGCTGAGGAACAGTCGATATGGTGTTTGCTCCCCGACAACTCCAGGAGAAATGCCAGGAGCACAACAGAGGTTTGTACACAATTTTTGTAGATCTGACCAAGGCCTTTGACACTTTTAGTCATGAGGGCTTATGGAAGAGTATGTCAAAATTTGGCTGCCCTGAGAAGTTCATCAGGATTTTACATCAATTTCAAGATGGCACGTTTGCCCGGGTTCTGGGTAGTAGACAATGCTCTCCTGCCTTCCCAGTCACCAGTGGGGTGGAACAGGGCTGTGTGCTTGCTCCCATGCTTTCTAGCATGATGTTTTAGTTGTCAAATGCTTTCAATGAGGATGAACATGGCATCAAGGTCAACTACCGTACCGCAAGTTCTTCAATGTGAAAAGGCTACAAGCCAAGACCAAAGTGGAAGGAGTGCTGATGCATGATTTTCTGTTTGCACATGATTGTGCACTCAGTGTAACCTCTGAAGCTGAGACACAACAAAATATGGATCAAATTCTCTGCTGCCTGTGTTAATTTTGGCCTAACACCAAGAAAACACAGGTGCTCCATCAGCCACCACCACACCATCCATACGCGGAACCATTGATTACTACAAATGGAGAAGTTTTGAATGCTGTGGATAAGTTCACTTACCTTGGTAATGTACTTTCCAGGGATGTACACATTGACAATGAGGTTGATCCCAGAGCTGGCTCAGTGTTTGAGAGGCTCTGAAGAAAAGTTTGGGAGAGAAGAGGTATTAGACTGACTACCAAACTGAAGGTCTACAGAGCCATTGTATTGACTTCTTTGTTGTATGTCTGTGAAACATGGACACTCTACCAGAGCCATGCCAGGAAACTGAATCACTTCCATAGTGCATTAGGAAGATTCTGAGGATCACCTGGCAGAATAAGGCACCAGACACTGAAATCCTTGCTCGAGCTGAACTGCCAAGCATTCAAACTATGCTTTAGAGAGCACATATCCGATGGGCAGGCCATGTTGTTTGAATGCAAAATATATGCTAGCCAAAAAGACTATTTTATGGAGAACTCACATGGGGCAGGCAACCACATGGTGGTCAGAACAAGTGATACAAGAACACTCTCAAAGTCTCCCTCAAGAACTTTGGATTTGACTGTGCAACATGGGAGACACTGGAACAGGACCACTCAGCATGGCATGTCCACATCAGAAAGGGTGCTGTGCTCTATGAGAAAAGCAGAATTGAGACAGCACAAAGTAAATGTAGGATGCGCAAATTTAGAGCATCCACCCCCAAAATTCATATGAACTATCTGTGCCCAGCCTGTGGTAGAACATTCCGAGCTCATACTGGTCTGATGAGCCACAGTTGGACACACTGAAACTTCACTTTATCATGGTGGTGTCATTTTGGTCCTCTTCGAAAACAAAAGACAACAACCAACTATTCATTAATGTATCTATCCATCATCCATCTATTTATCTATCCATTTATTCATCTTATCTATCCATCAACCTATTCATCCATCCATCCATCTATCCATCCATACATCCATTCATTTATCTATCTATCCATCCATCTATTCATCTATCTAACTATTCATCCATCCATAAATCTGCCCATCAACCTGTACATCCATCCATCCATCAACCTATTCATCCATCCATCCATCCATCCATCCATCTATCTATGTAATCTGAAATTACAGCTGGCCTTGCCCCTACTTCTAAATGCCCCATGCCCCTCCACATCCATAAATGCAGTTGCACCCAACTTATCTCACATTATTCCCTTCATCCTTCTAACACAAAGAAGGCTTTTGAGGGGTCCTTCTTGTTCCCTGGACCCTCCCTGACCTTTCCCAAATCTGCATGTTGGTACAGGTACCCTGGTACCTGGAATGTGCTCATTCCTCTTCTCTGCTCCTGGTAAGCTTTTGCTCCTTTCTAGGCTCAGCTCACAGTCTGCCCTCTCCAGTTGGGAGTACTCCCTCCCTGCTTCCGTCACATGACCTTGTATTTTCTTTTCTGTGGCCATGCTGTGTCTCCCTGGAGAATGGGAGTTCCTTGAGGGCAGGCCTGTGGCTTCCTTGCTGTCTTCACATCCCTGGGGTTCAGCACAGTGTCTGGCATGTGCTGGGAGGGATGAGATGTTGGAGCCCCCTCACTTAGTGCCTGTATAGAGCAGCCCCTCCGTGCCCTCTCGTTCTCTCGGATTCTTCTCTGTGGCTTCCCCTAAATCCTGCATGAAGTGTACATTTAATGGCCTGAAGGCCTTCCCTGAAATCTTTCCACTGCATAGCTTCTTCCTCTCACTTCATCGTCAGCCCACCAATGACCTCACACATTCCCTTTTGGGGACCACTCTTGTGATTTCATTGGTGTAAGCAACACCCTGTGAGGAAACTCCCTTCACCAGCATAGATTTGCACCCATGTCTGGGCCATAGAGAAGCTAATTCTAGGTTACCCAGCCAGGACTTCAATACAGGTCTTCCTGACTGTTTTTTGCCCCTGCCCTGCTGCTGTTTGGGGAATAGGACTGGATTCCGATGTAGCTCCTCTGATCTATGTGATCTGGGGTATCAAACTTGGTTTCCTCACCTGTGGATGACCTCTAAAATCCTTGGATCTTAGGGAAGGACAGAGATTGAGGCCACACTTAGAATCCTAGAAATGTCAAAACCAAAAGAACATCAGGGAACATCTAGTCTAACTCCCCAAATAAAGCCAGAATCCCTTGTATGACTTTTCCAAACAACGATCTCCTCCTCCCCTTGCTGCTTGCATACCTCTAGTGACTGGGAAGCTCACTCTCTACCATGGCAGCTCATTCTACTTTTGGACAGTTCTCTCTGATTTTCAGGAAGCTTTTGCTTTTCACTGAATGACCTCATCAACTGATATTATAAAGCATTTTAAGTTTTACAAAACACTTTGAGCTATCTCATTTGATCCTTACAGCAACTGTGTGAGGTAAGTGCCGTCACTCTGAGGTCTGTGACTGGTAAATGGTGGAGGATTTCAACTGGGACCTTCCTGTTACCAGGCTGGTGTTCTTTCCACTACTACACAGTGCCTGGGCTTCAGATTTGTTTGCTTTGTTTTTTAATCTACAAGGACTTCCATTTCTACTGTTTGCAGTGTGACCTTGGGCAAGTCACTTTGCCACTTTTCAGGTTTCAGTTTTCTCATCAGTAAAATTAGGGGATGCACTAAATTATTCCTATGATCCCTCCTGGCTCTAAATCCTGAGCTAGTTAGATTGTAAAGCAAGGAGTGAAATGGGTTGAAGCCCTCAGGTGGGTCTGGGAAATGGGGAGCAAGAAATGGGCATGACACAGGGAAACAGGCTTGACCCAGGTGGACACAGGCAGGAAGCAGACTTAGCTAGCCTGACCTTCCTCCCACTGGGGGAGTGATGTGTTCCTGCTGAGCAGGGAGAGGGGAGAGTGTGCAAAGGTTAATCCTGGACTGGACTCTAGCCTCCTGGTGAGGCTGGGCTCTAGGCTGTGGAGGAGGATGGGCCTCTAAGTTCTACCTCCAGGACCTTTTGTTCTCTGCCCACCCCTGTGTCTCTTCACTCCAGGTCAGGCACAGGTGAACCCTGGCACTCACTGGCTGGAGCTGGCAGACTTGGCTGGACTCTGCCCTTTGAGCTCTGGAGGGTGTTTGGGGACAGTGAGCAGGGTGGTGACCTCTCCCCTCTGGTGTTCAAACCCCATTGGCCTTTACCCCAGTTCTGGGCCCCTTGCACTCCCAGGCTGCCTCTGCCAGGGAAGTACCTTACTACAGGCCTCAGTTCCCTTCTCTGTAAAATGAAGGGGGCTGGGCCAGAGGATCTCCAGATAAAAGTCCAAAACCCTAGGTTAGAAGACAGGAGATCCGGATTCTAGTTTTGGCTCTGTGGCCAGTCACCATGCAGATCCCTTTGAAACTCAGTGTTTCTGTCTGCCAAATGGGAATATTAAGTCCTGTCCAGCCTTCTTCCCAGGGGTTTACCCCTGTTCCATCCCATCCCTCCTCTTTCCTCAACCAGAAAACTAGAATTTCTCTTCTTTGTAGAGATTCTTAGAACCTTAGACTTGGAGGAATTCTCAGAGTTCTCCTAATCAGGGGTGAGGAACCTGAGGCCTCAAGGTCACATGTGGCCCTCTAAGTCCTCAAGTGTGGCTCTGTGATCAAATCCCAATTTCACAGAACAAATCCCCTTCATAAAAGGATTTGTTCTGTAAAACTTAGACTGTCAAAAGCCTATACCTGAGGACCTAGAGGGCCACATGTGCCCTCGAGACCGAACGTTCCTCACCCCTCCAACCCTTTACCAGAAGCAAGAATTCTCTTGAGTTGTGTTCATATAGTTTAGGCTTGAGGGTCTCCAAAGGTGGGGAGCTCACTACCAATTGGGGAAAGCTGTTGGATCAGCTGGGATCTCTGTCCTTGCATCTTCTCCTCATCCCTCCTCCTCTGTGAGGCCAAGCAGAACACACCTAATCCATTCTCTTCCTCTCCTGGGCGACTTGATGTTTTTGGAAATGACCATAGCCTTTCTCCCTCCTCCCCTCCCCAGTCTGTGAATGAGGCAGTGGAAGAGCTTCCGGGGAGGGGCGGGGGGGGGGGGGGGGGGTTGGGGGGGGAGGCCAAGGACAGTCATCCCTACGTCTTGTTCTTCTAGGACTGCTCTTCAGATCAGTTGGCGAGGAGGGGTTCACTAAGCCACTGCCCCTTTCCCCACTCGGGAGCAGGTACCAGATTACCCTAAGGCAGATGGAGGATCTCTGCCCTAGGTAGCAGCTATGGTAATCCCAAGCAATAGAAGCCTAGGGCCCAGAGGGAGGAAGGTAACAGTCAGGTCTGCCTGGGAGCTCCCATTTATTTGACTTTAGGACTAGGCCTATGAAGTTGGGATAGAATAACTCAGCTGAGATAATGGACCTGAAAACACTCTATAAATGGTAACTATTATCATTATGAATTCCATTGGTTTGGGAAAATCCCTTTCCCCTGCAGATCAGCACCTCTCTAATTAATGTCGATGGGGGAAAGGAGAGTTAGAAAAGGAGGTGTGGGATTGTGCTAGATGAACTGGTTTGGACTTTTAATCCTTGCTTACCTGCATCAAAGGTGGCAGAGACCAGCCGGTGCTCTGCCCAGGGAGGCTTACTCCCAATAGGAGCCAGCCTCACCATCGGTCTAGCTTGGGTATGGGTGTGGGTGCTGGGCATCGCTGTCACATTGTCCCGCCCCATCAGTGATGGAGGGGTGGGCGGGGAGCAGGCCTCCTTCACTGTTAGCTGCAACTGTAAAGCCTTGAATTGGGCCAGCCCCCAAGGGAGCTGTCCACTCAGTGGACTGGCTGAAAAGCCAGGTGTCAAGCCTGTGATCACTACTGTCTCTGCACGCACCCCCCTGCCGTGGCTATCCCGGGGTCTGGGAGGCTGGGACTGTCACTGCCCCAGAAACGGCTCAGCAGACGTCAGGGACACTCAGGGGTGGCCACGGGATGGCCACCTGGAAGAGTGCTAAAGGAGCGAAGCTAAAAGCTTCCATTTTAAATGGACAAAAAAAGGGAAGTGTAGCTATTTTGAGATTTTAGAGAGCTTTACAGAGTTGTAAAACATCAGAGCTGGGAAGGACCTAAGGACAGTGAATGTCAGGGATGGCAGGGAACTTGGAACAGGGGATGTCAGGGCTGGAAGGGCCTCAGAACAGGGGAGGTCAGAGCTGGGAGGGAACTTAGAACAGGAAATGTCAGAGCTGGGAGGGGCCGCAGAACAGGGGAGTCCAGGGGTGGGAGGGGCCTTCAACGTCATTAAATCCAACCACTTCTTTCTTTGGAAGAACAAACAAACCTAAAGATGAAGAAACTAGTCCCCTAAATTAAAAACAGGATTGCATTATACTTTCTATCAAAAAGAATAAAGTTCAAAGGTGGGGATTCTTAATCTGGGGTCCACAGATGCCCAAGGGGTCTGTGAACCTGTGTGAGAAAAAAACTACATCTTTATTTTAATAATTACTTTCCACTGTAATGGAATCTATTTTACTTTATGCATTTAAAAAATGATTCTGAGAAGTCTAGCACACAAAAAGATGAAGAATTCCTATCCTGAAGTGGGGGCTAAGGTCCCAGAACACACCCCACACAAGAGCAGGAAACAGACACAACCAGGTGGACCAGTTCAAGGTCTGAGAGATGACGAGGCCACGGAGGGGGCCTGCCAGTACAGGGGGGCCCACCCTTTTCAAAGGTATTTTTGTGGGAAAAAGTGTGCTGGGTGGGGGTGGCCAGTACCACATTTTTGTTTCTAGGCGGTCATTTTCTGGGGAGGACAATGATGAAGTGGGTGAAGAGGAGTTACTGGAGCCTTCCCCTGAGCTGGGAGCCTGTGGGAGTCAGGCCACTGGGACAGCAGCTCCCAGTTTCCAGGACAGCACCCATCTGAACTCGACAGATGAAGGAGGTTGCACAGATCAAGGACTGGGCCCAGATCCCCATGGGCGGATCCCACAAGGAGCTGGCAGCAGCCGTCCTTCTACTCCAACTACTCTGACAAATCTTTCGGAGCTTCTGAGCCAGGCACCCGTGTAGACTGGCGTGGAGGAGCAAATGGGAAAGCCAGAGAAATCATTTTTGTCTAGCTAGAAGGCCTGGTCCTTGGGGTCATCAAGTTGGGAAGTAAAAGCAGAAACACTGAAAACCAGAGGCGCACCAAAATTTTTCTCAAAATATTTAATTCTTTGGGGCTTTTTGGGAAGGTCACATGCCCACTTCCCTCCCCTCTCCCAGTCCACCCCTCTCACCCCACAAGCAGTAACACACACACACACATACGAGAACACACAAGGTTGACACACAAGGTCAACGGACTACTGCACTGGAAGGTCTTCAGCTAAGAAGTCTTGGCTTCCTTCCTGCCTCATCCTTAGGACCTCACACAGAGACATGTCCACTAAGCAGGGCTGCCTCCCCTTTGCCTGCTGTCCTAGGCATCCCCCAGACACACTGTCAGAGGGGAGATGGAAAGCAGCCTTTTCCATCACAGCCCATCTGCCTCAAACTCTCCAACACAGAAAAATAAACATCACACGGCCTTCTGGCACCATAAACACAGCAAGAACAACAGCTGTCTTGCAATTGTCTTTTTTTTTTTTTCCATTTTCTATTAAATTGATTGTGCTACATTAGCAGAAATACAAGCGAAGTCCCTGTCAGAGCACTGCTGGATGTCCGTGTGACAGTAACTAGGGCGGTCTAGTGAGCAGCCAGGGCTGGAGGGCCTACACCCCCTCATTCACTCTACTGGCTGGCCACAGGGCTCCTGACAGCTCTGGGGGCTGCAGCCTCTTCTCCCCACAGGTGATTTGTACACATTTATTTTCCGTGTATGCTTCTAACCCTCAAGCTTAGCCATGATTCGTCAGGTCTGAAGCATCCAAAAAGTAGCAGATCCTCCCCAGGAAGCTGAAGGGAGAGGCCTCACCCAGGTTCCAAGTTGTCACCCTTCCTTTGCTCCTACAAGACTCTTCGTAGAAGATATAATTAGTCTCCGGGCCTCTCGTGTCCTTTTTGTGGGCCCAGCAGAAGGGGGGGGGGGGGCGGCGGCTGGGAGTCAAGGGACTCCAATGAAGCCAAGTCACTTCTGGTTCCACATGAGCCCAAGTCTTTGGCCTGCAGGGGACAGAGCACAGGATGCCACCCAACCCCTTCCTACCCACATCCCCATGCCTACTGCCAGTTTGTGCCACAGAGCTTGCATTTGGCATGGCAGCCCCTCCCCTCTCAAGAAAGCTTTGGCGGATGGAGGCCCTGGCTATCCTGAGGAGGGTAGTGCAGAAGACATGAAAAGATGTCTATGACACCGTCCTACCAACTTGAATCAGAACACAGAGTGGCAACCAGACTCGTAGCACTGAAAAAATGCTTACTCTTTAAAAACAAGGATATATATGTGTATATGTATATAGGTATATACACGCGTCTGTCTGTGCAGCTACATACAAACCACACCGTATCTGGTCAAAGAAAAGTAAGACACACTATGCTAACGTCATCCCCAACAGTGGGAGACCTGCCCTCGTGGTGGGCAACAAAGGCCAGGAGGGAGCCCCCGGCCAGACCGCCTGCCCAGGTCAGCCGTGACCCTCTCAAGTCTGGGCCTCTCTTAGAAGGAGATGTCATGCGTGTGTCTGTAGGGTTTTCACCCTTCGACCAGAAGCCCCAGGAGACACTGAAGGAGGTGCTGTCCTCCAGCCACCCACAGAGGCAGGCAGTGGGTCATCGGCACCAGATGTGGCAAGTCTCCTGGACGTCACTGTCCACTGCGGTGGTTTCACATGTGGTTTTTACCATTTGGGTTTGTTAAAAGTCCTTAGAGTGACGTTACTCGGAATCTGACAGGTCACTTTAAATAAAGCAAAGTGTTAAGTGTGACAATTTTGTCCGTCATCTTGTTTTGTTTCTGACACATGCACCTTCCCTTCCCTCTTTCCACCCTTGAAAGAATCCCAGATTTCTTGAGGGCTTTCCTATTTGCCCAAGGGTCTCATCGGTACAGAGGAAAAAGACAAATCTACTCAAAAGGGCGAGTCCTGGCTACAAAAGTCAAGGAAAAACTTGGCTTTGCCTTCATCCCCATGACAACCAGAAGAGAAGTGGGGCACAAGGCTCAGCCACCTGGACAGACGGGGTCTTTAGGGCTTACAAAACTGCCCCCAACCCTCTGCCTCACAAGCTTTTCTTCTCTTTCCATCTGTTCACCTCTAGCAGCCTCAGGCCCTATGCTTGCACTTTCCTCATCGCTGGCTAAGACAGCACTCAGATGAGACTGTGCTGAGAGCTCATGCCCACAGCTGTTGGCAGAGATGAGCAAAGCCCTTGTCCTGATCCCCAAAACAAGAACTAGATGTGCTCCATCCAACAAGCGTCCCTAGACCACTAACCTCAGCCTGCTTCCAAGTGAGGAGGCCCAGTTTTCTAAATCAAACCACAGGCCTAGCACACCAGGACCACCTAGAAAATTTCTTCCTCCCCAGTTTGTCTAAAACATCTGGAATCTAAAAAATCTGGTCACAGCAGGCACGATGAACCAGTGTGTGCAATCTTGGGTGGTAAACACCTCGCTCTGACAGTCACAGGCCTTCCTGGTCCCACCGGCTGTGGTGACAAACGGCCAGCAACTCCATCTAAGACAGTGGAGATTCCTAAGCCCTGGCTACCTCAGCTTGCCCACCTCCCCTACAATCATGCGTAGTTCTGGTTCTAACACAGGCACTAAAGAACACGCTCATAGGTTGCTGACAGCAAGGCCCCAGGGGAACAACAGGCTGTATCATACCCACTGATGGACTGCCACTTCTCCAAGGAAGATGGAAAGAGGCCTTTCCTACTGCACAAGGTGCCTTCTCTTTTCCTGGGTGGAGCTGGATAACAATGATATCCTACCTGGCCAACACACCCTGCTATCTGATGGGATGTGAGGGCAGGAAAAACCAGGGACCATTCCGAGATGCCACAGAGAGGCAGCTCTTGTTAGCCCAGATCTAAAACGGAAGGAAAGTCAAAGAGAGAGTGAGCACTCAGTGAAAGGAGGCTGTACACTCCAGAGGGTCCCCTTTCCAATCCAACGGGGATGTCCAAGGGTAGAAAGCTGAGCCCTCGTCATCCATCTCAACAGAGTCCCTTCATTCCCCACCAGCGAGGAATCTTGCCCCCCAGAGTCAGGGGTTACCAAGTCCTCCAGATGCGCCCTACGGGACCCTCTTGGGCAGAAGGGCCCTGGCACAAGCCAGGCTGGGAGCAGCGGACCTCCTGCTAGCTGTGGTGAGCCCCAACGCCTCCCCACACACTCGCTCTGGGAGTCCCTTGGCAGAGATGTCTAACACGGAGATGGGGTGGTGCTTACAAGGGTCCATATTTCGTCTCATACTTGGAGACGATGCTCTTGCATTTGCCCACTTCCTTGCGCAACTCGGCAACCTCCGTCCTGAGGGCTGTGTTCTCTTTCTCCAGGAAAGCAGCACGGATGGTGATCTGATTTTCCTTCAGCCTGCGGGCATCCCGGGAACGCTTGGCGGCCACGTTGTTCTTCTTCCGGCGCGTCCAGTATTTTTCATCCTGGATCAAACGTTTGAGAGATCTTAACGATCTCCAGCAGGGAAGAGGCCCTCCCTACTTCCTCTGCTCCACACCTTGGCAGGCCCCCAGTCAGGGTGCAGCAGCCAGGCTAACAGGGGAAGACAATGACACTTAACTGACTTGGTCAGCAGTGAGCCCTGGTCTGACCCAGGACCTTGGGCTCCAAATCCAGCCTTATGTCCATTAAGCGACACATGAGGATGCATGTTTAAGGTGGGAGGTTCTCTTCAGAGGACACCTAGGGTGGGGACGGCTGGTAGCAGGTCCTCCCAGTGGACTACAAAGTGGCTCTTCTGCTGGGGAGTGGGGGTAGGGTGGGTGGGTGGGGGGTGAGGAGTGCCCTCTAGGGGCCAAAGGCTCCAAGGCCTCTTGGTATTCCACTGGCCAAACTGCAAGGGCTAACTCCAAGCTAAGACAGCTCTGGCTTGCTGGCTGTTAGAGAAGCAAAGCAGAGAATAAGAAGGAGCCAAGTGAGGAAGGAAAAGGGAAAGGGATAGTGGACCAGGAGCCAGGAGCCCAGCGTTCTAACGCTGTCTCTGCCACCATTAAGTTTACCAGGGTGACCAGGCAAATCACCAAAGTGGAGTTTCTGCCTCCTTTTCCGCAAAAGGGAGGGAGCAGAGGCACAATGTTCAAGGTCCCTTCCAGCACTAGAAGGCCTGCCCAAGATCTGGAACAAGGCTCCCCAAACAGGGGCTCTGCTGGCTCATCCCTCTAATTCTCTCGAGTTTTTGCCTGACAGGGCTCCCATCACTGATTCCATCCTACTCCAGTGTGTCTATAAAGTGGCAGGGTCCTTCCAGCTACACATGAGCATGAACCAGGGCCCCGCGAGGGAAACCAAATTACCTTCTGCTCATCAGGGACAAAAACCTTCTTGGCCTTTTTGATCATCGGCTGAGGCTTCAGGTCCTCTTCAGCAAACTTGTGCTTTCGAGGGTTGAAGAGTTCACCCCCTGGCACGCTGGAGAGCACCAAGTCTGCAGGGTCAGGGTTAAAGTTCACATCGACCTCCACACAGTTGGGGTCAATGGGACTGGGAGTCTCTCTTTCATTTTCCACAGAGGATTCTGAAAAAGATATATGAGGATGGGCTTGATAAATCCTGCAGGGTTAGGGAACTTCTGATCTACCTAAAGATCCAGGTTTCATCCCCAGATATATATCTTCCCACTCCTAAATACATGGTACTTACTGGCTCTATAAGAACACAAAATATTGCACTTATCACTGTCACTTAAGAAAAACCTCTCCTAAAGGAGCAGAACCAGGAGAACTTTATGCACAGCAACGACCACAGTGTGTGAGAGTTTTTTCTGGTAGACTTAGATTTTTGTAATAACACAAGAACTTCTTACAAAAAAAAAAAAATCCCAGTGGTGGATCTCAAGGCAAAATGCCTTCCACACTCAGAGAGAGAAATATGGAAGTCACTCACATAATGTAGCAGATCATGTTTGTGTATGTGTATGTGTTTGTGTATCATGTTCTGATTTGTTATACGATTTCTTTCATTTATCTTAGTCTGACTACATAGCATGACTACAGTGAAAATATACTCAATAGGAAAGTATATGTAGAATCTATACAGAATTGTATGCAGTCGTGGGGAGGGAGGGGGGTAGTGGGGGGTAGGTGGGGGGGGATAAAATCTCAATTGTATGGCAGTGATTGTTAAATATTAAAAAAAAAATGATAAAAAAAAAAAAAAAGAAAAACCTCTCCTAACACACCACAATCAGTCAATGCTACAACGCACACAAAGAATTTAAAAGGCCAAAGAATTAGAGTGATTTTCTATTTGACTTTTTCCATAAAGCTGAACAAAGTTTAAAATCGATGTAGCCTAACCTTCCTTCTGTTCTATGAAATTCTAATGGGATCGGGGAACAACTGCTCTTGGAGTGGTCTGTGAGCAGAACTGGACCTAGAGTCACCTTGGCAATTCATTCTACCTGGTTCAGAAACAGTTTGCTGAGGTCAGTGACCAGGTCAGGGGAAAAAACAAAATGCTGTCTGATGGGGAGAATCCCTGGATGCCCCAATAGCAGATTCTTCAGCTCACATGTGCAATTCTAGAAAAAGTGGTGGTTAGCAGGAATGGTTCCAGGATGTGAAATGTCTTGTGGGAAACAACTGGGGAAACTGGAGCATTTTAAAGGACAGGGAGGAAGCAGGATTACTGTCTTGAAGTGTTTTACAGGCTGACAACATTAAAACTGAGGCTTCAAAGGTCCAGCTCAACACAAGGCAGAGCTTTCTCTGCAAGAGCCTTCCTTATAGGATGGACTCTCAGAAATTGGCCTCCTCCTCTGCACTACCCCCAACAGGGGGGGCATCTGGCCTCTCCCCAAAGAAGTGCCACCTCCTGCCTTGGCCCCTTTCCCTCGCAGACAGATCTCACTGAGAGGCGCTCCATCTGGATTCCTAGCCTCAGTAGGCCTCTCCTCCCCAGGCCTTCAACATCACTGTCCCTGCTCTTCTGTACTTTCTCAAGGTTAACATCCTGAGTTCCCTCCTCACCCCCTGAGTCCTGACTGCCCCCAAGGATGATACCCAGATCTGAAAATACTGAGGTGAGGTGAGGTGGCCAGGATGGAGGAAGATGGGACTCTCCTCCCTAGTCTCCCCTCAGTCTCTGGGTTACTGCAGCCAAAGATGGCATCCCACAGTCCACTGGGTTCTCCACTTTACCTTGCTGAAACTTAAAACATTTTACCTTAGTGAATCCAGCTCAGATTTGAGCCCCCACAGACATTTCTGAAGCCTGACTCCCTAATCTAGTTTCAGCTGTCCCTACTAGCTCAATAAGAATGAACCTGATGCTTTTATCCAAGTCTCCAGAGCCACTCCCCTGGAGATTTTCTAAGATCCCATCAAGACTTGAGTCACTCCTCTTTGGGTCTGGACATTCAACTGCTTTGTAATACACCCTGTACTGTTGTCCAGCCCATGTTTCTCCACATTTTCCATAAGAAGAGTACAAGAGATTCTGTCCAATATTTTATTAAAATCAGGCAAATTTATCTCTGGATTTCCCTTATCTCCTAGTTTAGTAACCCTGTCCAAAATGAAGTAGGTCAGTCTGGCATGCCCTGAACTTGGCCCGTCCTTTGGGACTGCTGCTTCCTTTTCCGTATGGTCACTCACCATCCCTCGGATAACAAAGTCTAACATGTTCCCAGAAAATTCAATTATGGTCATGGTAGTATGCAGCTCATTCTCTTCCTTTTTTTTTTTTTAACTGGGACATCTGACCCCCCCCCTTCCAGCAATGCTTTGGCTCTTCTCTGTGATCTTTCAAAACTCAGGTGAGTTTCTTGTTACAAAAATTATTTAAGCAGATACTAGATGACCACTTGTCAGATATCATAGTAGAGATTTTCTTCAAATTACCTACTATGTGCCAGGCACTGTGTTAGGGACACAGCAAAACAAAGAACAGTCCCTGTCCTCAGGAGCTTATATTGTATTAGGTGAAAACTCATACACAGAAAAGTAAATCCCAAGTAGATCCAAAGGAAATTGATGCAGGGCTTGGACTAGCCAACCTCTGGGATCCCCTCCAACTTGGAGATTTCATGACACTAAGTAGAGGCCTAAGGGCCAGGCTGGCCTTACCACCAACAGCTCTTGGGGCAAGGCCACTTTCTCTAGGTCTGAAGCAGCTCCCTACATGGAGGAGGGGCTCATTTCTAAATGAGATGAAGAAACATGAAGTTCCAAAAGAATGTGAGAGGAAGGCTTCCAAATCTGCTTGTTTTCAGAGGATGTGCTTAGTAAACGTTTGTTGACTGACTGTGAAATTGGGAATATTTTATGCCTGTCTAGAGCTCCTACTCATCTAATATCTCTGCAAAAATGAGGATCAGGAGTGAGACCCCAGAGAAACAGGCAGGGTGGTTTTTTCCTAAGCAAAGGCTCTGGGTGGTTCTGATTTTCCCTATAGTGTTCTGGCCATCTGTAGCATCATCAACAAACAGCAGGACTTCCACAGGGCCTGGGCGGCTACTATTCTGATCCTTTGCTGGAAGGGGGATTACTCTGATGGGTATGAAGAGAGTACTTCTAACTGCAAAGCTGTCCTAGGATCTTCTAGATGGAGAAAGAAATTAATGAGTGAGGAGACACAGATGCTTAGAGATGTCGGATTGGGTGTCTTTATGTTCCAGAACCCCCATGACCAACCTGTGCTGGAGGCAGTCTCTGAGGGCTGAAAGACCATGGTGGAAGAGGATGATGGTGAAGCGGTGGAAGAGCTGGCTGACTCCTTCCCCTCCAACTCTGTCACAGGCAGCAGCACATTCTGAATCAGGTGAGTGGGGCTGGCTGGGATCCCATTCTCCAGCAAGAACTCATCCAGGTCCATGTACTCGAGGTGGAAGGATTCCCCATCATAGGGGATCGTCTTGTCCCAGATCGGGGGCATGAGAGAGGCAGACACAGCCATGGTGCTGGCCGCAGCCGCTTCATCTTCCTCCAGTTTTTCCTTGTCCTTTTCTTTATCTACAGACACAAAGTTCACCGAATGAGACAACTCCCTACCCTCTGACCCCTTCCACAAGACACTCACACTGAACACCCCACCTTACCCACCCATGGGCCATGAGCATCATGTCTCCTAGGTTATAAGGGACACAGAGAGAGGACATTTCACAACATAGCCTGGATTCTCCCATTTCTCAGAACAGCACTCTGCATACAGGAGGAGCTAATGTTTGTTGAGCTGAACTGAATGATGGGGCTTTCCTGAATACCACCTTCAAATCCTGAGGCTGGAGTTGGTGCCATAGGCATACTCTGCAAATCTAGTATTTGGAGATGTCTTGGAGTAAACAGAGAATGCAGTGGGGACTGGGAACAGGAATTCTGAGACACTAAAGGTAAGGGAGGAAATTAGGATTCTAATTATTTCAGCAACTTTAGGGGGAAAATGCCTTGACACTAAATAATTACCTAAGAATATTCTCCACTCTCCCCTGACTGTCCTAACAGCTGCTGCACAGTGAAGGCTTGGTGCTCCAAACAGCCCCCACAGCCAGGAGAAGATGGAGCTGCTGTGTCCAAACTTTTCAAATTAACACGGTTCCGATTATTATGAGCCTAGATCTATTACCAGAAGAAGGAAGTTACCCAGAAGGGCCCTGCAGTCAGGTTGGGGGCAGAGACCCTAAATCAGGGCCCAGGGGCAGGGAGGAGGTTCAATGAGCATCAGAGATGAGAAGCAGATGACCCCCCCCCCTCCCCAGCTCACCCCCTCAGCCTCACTTGTGATTCTGTCCTGTCCCCACCCCCACACATAGCCAGCTGTCCACCCAGACACCCTTCTCCTCACGGGCCTCTTAGGCCTTGTTTCAATCCTCTTCTCTCCTTACTGGTCTCCCAGCCTCCACCTCCCTCTACCTTCCCCCACCACAGCTGCCACATTAATATTCCTAAAACAGATCCATTACCTACTCAAAAATATTCAGTGACTCCCCTTTGCCTCTATAAACCCCATGATTTTTCTAGCATTTTCAGCCTTCCCCAATCTGGTCTTCTCATGTTCCTTCCCTTCATGCATTCTCTGTTATAATCACACTGGTCTGCTCAAAGTCCTGTTTGTCACTCTTCATTTCTGACTATCAGGTCCTTGCCCAGAGGGTCTGCCAGGTCTGGAATGCCCTCCCCGCTCCCCTTCACCTCCTAGAACCCCTAGTTCTTTTAGAACCCAGCCCAGGCCTCCTGGAACCTCATTAGCATTAACATTCCCTCCTTGAATCGTTTTTCTTACTTATCTAAAAACTTGATGTACATAGTTCTCCAAGAGGAGGTAAACTCCTTGAGGGAAGGGACCATTTTGTGTTGTCTTTATATTTCCAGCAACCAGGACAACGCTCAGTACACAACAGGTGCTCAATAAATGTTTATTTCATTGAGAACTAAAGAGAAGGAAAGGGACAGAAACATGAGGGCAAAAAGGAGGGGAAATGATGGAAAATTTCCAATAGATTTTAAGATCAGAGGGAGAAAATTCTGAACTGAATCCTCCAATGAAAGAGGAAAAGGAATGTGATTACACTGGAAGGAAAACTGGCCCCTGGTGGTCCAGAAAACAGACAGAAGGAAAACAAATGTGTTGGCTTGGTGTATGCCGGCCTAGCAAGCAAGATGGGTGGAGGTTCCTGCAATCATACTTTGGGAATGATCTCCAATCAGAGGTAACTGAATGCCAGGCAAACACCTTCTCTGCTGGCTCTGTTGGAAGAACACCTATGAAGAGTGTTCCTTCCAAACAGACTGCTCAGACAAGCTGCCAGCTGCCAGCCACCAGCAGTGAGGTCACCTGGGTCAGAAAGAGGCCGCGGTCAAGGTGCTAAGCCCAGGAAGGGCCAGCTTTGGCCTGGCCCAAATTCAGACAAGCCTTAAGGGAAAAGAAATGGATGAGAAAGGAGTTCAGGTCAAAGATGATCTATGGGATGAAGGTCCCACCAGGAGGTACAGCAGCCCACAGGTCTCCCCTAGAGAACATAGCCCCTCAGGCCCGGGGGCACCTCCAGGCCTGGTTAATCTCTACCAGCTCATTCAAAGCCAGGAGCCTCTCTCCTGCCAGAGAATCAGGACAGCAAGCTACTGGATCTCTTAACAAGGGCTGATGAATTGTATTATTAATATCGTTATTGGCTCGTGACCCTCTCTTTTAGGAGGGAAAAGAACACTGGGAAGCCTCCCCAGTTACTCTGCACCCTAACCAGGATGTTCATTCCCTGGGTCTTGGCTCAGGCCAGCTAAAGCACCTCCTTAAAACAAACAAAAGCAGTTCTAGTGTAGAGACAAAAGAAAGAGTTGGCCTCACCTGGCAAGCCAAGGGTATTTTATAATTCAAGAATGACAGCCGAGAGAGTGAGGTCAAAACAGGAGAAGCAGAGGAAACATTCACCCCTCTCACTCCCACATTTCCAAACTGTATTTAGGGTTTTGGAAGATTAAATCTGAACCACACCTCAAAGGACCACAGCTGCAAGGCGTTCTGACTTCCTACCCTCCAGGACCTTTTTGGAGAACCCCCTCATGGTGTCCACAATGCCACAGCCCAGAAGAGCGCTTCACTGCAGATGCTAATTCCCATAATTCAGCCCCTATAGAACCCTAGAGACAAAACGCTGCCCCCTCCTCACTGACTCCAACACTAATACTGTCCACATTGAACTGAGATTTTCTTCAGGCACGTACAAGGATGTGGAAGGCATCATCCTTTCACTCAATCCGTAAACATTTACTAAGCACCTACTACGTGTCAGGTACAGGGATAAAAATAGCCAAGTGAGGTTATTCTCTGCTCTCAAGGAAATGCCATTTTCCGGATCACTTCCACCAAAAGTTTGCCATTTCCTTCAACATATACGTACCAAGAAAATGAAGAACCCATCCCTAAGGCAGGCCAACCCTTCCAAGACCCCTCCGTTGACCATTAACCCTGACCGCCTGAGCCCATCCCCAAGTACCCTCCCCAGTGACCCCCACCACAGCCCATCTACACTCCCCAAGCCTCAATTTCCTCCTCTGCAAACGGGCACAGAACGGCGCCCACCGCGTGAAGATGCCCTAAGGACCGAGGAAAAGACGTGGCTGCAGGCGATCTCAAAGGGCAAAGAGCAGAGAGCCTCCTCAGCGGCCTGGAGCGGGGGGAAGCCATCTGCAGAGCGGACACCTGCCCACCTGGCCTCCGCTCACGCCCCGCCCTCGGACCCTGCCCGCCCCTCCCCCGGCTCTCGTCCACACTACCCTCGCCCGACCCCCGATCCTCTCCAGCTGACCATCCCCCTCCCTTTCCAACTCATCCCCTTTACTACCCCTCCCCCTCCTCGGCTGACTCCTCTCCTCCCCTCCCCCAGGGATCCCATCCTTCTCCACCCTCCTCCCCACCCGTCCCCCTTCATCCCCTCCCCCACTGGCTCCCCTCCCCCTCCCCTCCGCGCAGGCGCACTGCCGCCCTCTCTCCGTCCTGCCCGCCCCCCTCACCGAGCCTCGCCTCGCGCGGCGGGTTCTCCATCAGCTTCTTCAGCACCAGCGGGAAGGAGCCCGGTGGTCCCCGCTCTGCCACCGCCTCCCTCCCTGACCCGGCCTCAGCCTCCAGCGGAGGCTTCTTCTCGGCCCCGCCGCTGTCGGACATGGTGGCCCGCGCCCGGCTCGGCTGCAGCTCCTGGCCGAGACCGCTGTGAGAAGGCGCCGCTGCTGCCGTGAGGCTGTACTGCGCAGGCGCAGACAGCCCCTCTCCCCTCCCCCGACTCCCGGAGCGCTCCGGCACATTCATTATTCAGAAGGCGAAACCCCGCGGCCCGCGGCTCGGCCTCGTGATGGGCCCGCCCCCAGAGGGAGGAGCGAACGACGCTCAGCGCTCTGATTGGTACAGCGGCCTGGGGAGCCTCAAGGCACGTGCGGGGCCGGGTGAGCGGCGCCTCCGGAGGTCCCGCCTCCGACCCCTGATTGGGTCCCGCAGACGCGAGTGTCGCCAGCTGTTGCTTTCTCAGCTCCTTGGCTCCTTCCCCTCCCGCGTTCTCCTCTTCTCCCCAACTCCTGTGCCTAAAGCTCCGGCCTCTTGACCCCTTGGGCCCCGGGAGCGGCGGAGGTTTGGGAAGAGTCTGGGCTTGGGGCGGGAGCCAATCAGCGAGCCCGCCACGCGGAGAGCTGTCCGGTCGGGTCACGTGTAGCCGCAGCTGTCCTTAGGCGCACGGGTGGGAGGGAAGCAAAGAACAAGGCGCAGCCAATGGAAGGCGGGGGCGGGGCCGGAGAGCTCGTGGCGCCGCACGTGCACGAGGGGGCGGGGCCGGGCTAGAGGCCGAGGTGGGGAGTGGGGCGGAAGACCTGAATGCCCACGTGCTCCCCGCCTCGGGGGCAGCTCTGCGCTCAGCCCGGAGGTGGAGGCCTGGGCTGTGGCCCCGCGCCCAGCGTGCACCGCGCTCTTGGTAATAGTTAATCATTAGAATGAGGAGCAAGGAGTAGTAATCGCTCCCGTTGGTTGCTCTTTAAGGCTTATTATCTCATGTAATCCTTTTGACAATCCTAAGGGACTACTACCCCTCCCCCCCCATGGCACCGTGGGCGTTCAGCAATCCCCCTTCACACCCCCCCCAGAGGATCGGCTGTCATCATTATCCCGGAGCCCGGCCCACTAGTCCGCGGGCATCCCCCAAGCCCCGCCCCAGCCCCGCCCCGCCCCGCCCCGCGCCCCTCCATCCCCTCCCCCTCTCCAAATCCTTCGCACGAGCCCCGCCCCCGTCCTCTGGCTCTCCTTCCGGTCGGCAGTTCTCGCTGGTCCCCCACGTGGGGCTGGCCGTTGAAAGCCCGCGCCTGCCTCTCCCGCCCATCTCCCGAGCTCGCCCAGTTTCAGGCAGAAGCTGGCGCCCCCCGCGCTGGCCCGGGCGCAGGGACCCTGAGATCTCCGGTGCCTGGCGGGAGGCCCGGCCACCGTCGGCGCACAAGGGAGTGGAGAGCAGAAATGCGGCCTGAGAGGGTAGGGGCCGGAAGAGACGGGCCACGGAACCAGTGCGGGGCGGGCGCGGCTCAGCGTCCGGAGAAGAGCCGGGGGGATTCAGCGCCCACCCAAGCCCGTCTGCCACCCGCATGGGCAGCGTGGAGTGGCGCACCAGCCTGTGCCAAGCGGGCACGGAAATGTACAGTGTCCCAGTGGGGCGGTGAGAACCCAGGCTGCCTGGGCACTGCCCGGTCCATTCTCCCCACCCCCAGAGGAATTGGGGGGTCCTGGTCCTGCGCAGACTTAGATGCGCAGAGGGAGGTGCTGAAGGAAGCAGAACCTTGGCTGGACAGCTCCAGAACTCGGAGCCTGGGCCAGACAGATCCAAGCTGTGACTCCTGGGCCCCGGAGCCCTGTGACCTCAGTGCGGGTAGAGCTGAGCCTGCGGAGGGCTGCCCCGCAGCAGAGACCGCCCTGAGGCAGGAGACCCGGGTGTCTGCGTGAAGTAACATCTGTCAATGCTGTTCGCGCTGCCTGCCTGCTAATAAATACTTTATTGGTATTTCCCCCTCAGGGTGTTGCCACCCACAAAGATGGAGCAGAGAGCATCGTGAGATCTGGAAAGCACCTTAGAAATCCACGGAGAGACGTGAGGGAGTGGAGTGGTTTGGCTGGAGACCATCCCCCTGACTAGGAGAGAGAAACAGGCATTCAGAGGCAGAGAAAAGAGGAAAAGGAGGAGGGAGAGAGAGACTTGTGACTGCGCCAGACACCATTCTTAGCACTGGAGATAACAAATAGAAAACAGTACCCGCCCTGGAGGGCTTACATGGACAGGTCATTTCCCTTGGAAACTTGGGCACATCCCTTCCCTGTCTGGGCCAAAGCTTCCTCCCCATAAATGAAGGGATCAGACTTGGCCTCTAAGAGCGCAGTCCAGCTGGAAATCCTGTGCTTCTAGGAGCTGTTTCATTTTTCAGTGACCTCCTCAAACTCTCACATTGGGAATTGGGAATTCAGTTGAACTGGAGCAGATCTGGGCAGGGAATGTGATGACCATTACCAGGTTCAGGGCACTATACTAAGGCCAATTGTTCATTTGTAGCATTATTATTACGTTGTATAGTTTGGAAGAGCGCTCACAGAATCATAAGTCATTATAACGGCATGGGGTTTGTTGGCCAATTACATTACAATTAGATGCCGATGGCATCCAAGTCTCCTGGTGATATGGTAAATATCCTTGAGTCTGGCATTCACCTCCCTCCTGAATGGAGACAAAACCAGGAAATATGCTCGTCTAGGTAATAATAATACCAACCCTGCTATGAAGATCAAGCTTCCATTCAGCGATGAAAGCAGCCAATTACCTACGGCCTCTGCACCTACAGAAAACTATGCTTTGCCCACAGTAGGGAGCTTGGAAAATATTTGCAGAAAATGTTAGTGGGAGGGTCCGCAAATTAAAACTTCTCTTGTTCCAAGCCATAGGCGTTCAGTTTGCTGCAGCATTAAACAAAAATCAGTCTGTTGGCTTTACCCTGGAAACTCAGACAAAGAGCCCCAGGTTTCTGGGGCGCAGGTCCTGGACGTTGCTGCTGGGGCCTGCTTAGGCAGTCAGCACGCATTAGGCCTTTCTAGACCCAGAACTATAAGACACTTCAGAAGCCGTCTAAGCTAACACTTTTATGTTACAGATGAGGAAACTAAGGTATATGAAGTCAAATGACTAAGTACTAAGATCTGAACTCAGATCACCTGACTCCAGAGCCCCATTGCTTTCCCCCATCCCCATACTACTTCTTGGTCAAAAGGTCTACGACTATGGGGCAGAGGCCAGTATTGGACTTAGAATCAAGGAAGACCAGTTCAAATCCTGCCTCAAAGACACTTAAGTGGTGTGACCCTGGGCTGGACATTTCACTTTACTGGACCTTAGCTTCCCCACGTGTAAAGTGGGAGGGTTGGACTCAGTGATCTCAGAAACCATCTAGGACAACTCCCTCATTTTACAGATGAGGAAACAGACTCAGCATGGTTGTGATCTGCCTAAAATTACAAAGGGTGACATCTGAATTCAGGACTACCCAGAGTTTAATCTACCAATAAACATTTATTAAGTTGTTTATGGGCAAATGGAGTCAGGAAGACCCAAATTCAAATCCAGATTCAGACGTTTCCTAGTTGTGTGACCCTGGGCAAGTCACTTAACCCTGTTTACTTCAGTTTTCTCATCTGTAAAATAAGCGGGAGAAGAAATTGGCAAACCACTCTAGTATCTGTGCCAAGAAAACTCCAAATGGGTTTGAAGGCAAAGACAAAACTGGATGGGCTCCTGGTTCAAGGAGCTTACATTCTATTGGATCCTCAGCTCTCTAACCTGGCTCTGAATGTAGGGACCCTTCAGGGCTTCACCTAGAAAAGGGAGCAGCACTGGCTCCTTTTTATGAAGTTTGCTGCTTTTACTACTTCAGCCATATCCTGGCTTCAGTTCCATCCCCCTCCCAGGGCCCCAAGTGTTCCCATGGAGTGCCTCAGAACACCAATGCCATCCCCCAGGGCTGTTTCATGAGGAGTGGAGCCACTCCTAGGTCCCCTGCCTCTACTTGCCTTTTCTTTTGTGCCCATGAAAGTCTCCAATCTTCCCCTGTTCTCCTCCCTGGGTTTTGCTGATGAGGCTCTCACCTGACTGTTCCTTGGTGGGTCACCATCAGTGTCCCTTCTCCCTTCCCAATGAAGTGTAGAGGGTCGGCCGGAGCCCCTAAAGGTTATGTCCTGGTCCTCTTTTTCCTCACACTATTGGTACCTCATTAACCTTCCATGGCTTCTCTTACCATCGATACAGGTGACAGCCAGACAGGGATGTACTGGAGCCAGCTTGAACTCATGGAGCCTGCTGCTAAATTGTCAGCATTTGCACTTTGGAATTTTGCAAATGCTTCAAATCAGGTTTTGGTTAATTGTTGTGTTGGTTGTCTAGACTGACGAAAGTGGCAGAGAAAACACTACTAATGCAGGTTCAGCTTCAGAACATGTGAGCCAGTTGTTAAACATTCACCAGGATATCCCTGTTCCTAGGTCTACAGCTGTAGCCATACCTCCTTCCTGAGCTCTGGTCCCTATGCCAGCTGCTTGCCAGATATCCCCATTAGCATGTCCACTTTGACATGTCTAAAATGTTCCAAATTCTCCTATTTCTGTTAAAGGCACCACCACCATCTTCTACCATATTAACCCCACAGTCACCCTTGGATCCTTGCATTTTCCCCCTACTTTAAGCATCAGAATTTTGTGGATTCAACTTCTAACATGTCTCCCATCTGTCCACCCCACAAGGACAGGCACATCATCACCTTTAGTTCATCACCAGAACCTCCTAATTGGTCTCTATACAGTCCTTCCTCTCTCTAATCAATTAACAAGCATTATTAAACTTCTACACCAGAATTGCCAAATCAACATTTCCAAGACAAAGGTCTAACCATGTCAAAGCTCTTCAATGGCTCCCATTTGCTTCTAAAATAAAATCCAAACTCTTAGCTCAGCTTTTAAAACACTTTTCAGGTTGGTTCACACTTTTCTTTTTCATTATGAACATGCTTACTTTTCCTTTTCCAGACTTACTCCCTCCTCCCCACTCTTCCAGACAACTTGGACAGCTCCAAACTCAGCATTCCCTCCCTGCTCCTGGCCTTTCCCAAGGATGTCCCCATACCTAGAATGTGCTCTCTCTTCCCATCCCCCTCTTCGAATCAATTCCTAAATTCTTTCAAAGCTCAGCTCAGGGGCACCCTTCTAGTTGAAGGCTTTGGAGGCCCCTCCCCCAGGCTCCTCAGATCATTCGACTTGTATTTCGAACGTCTATGGAATGGAATGGAATGAATGAATGGAATGGAATTCCTTGACTCCTTCCTTCCTTAATTTGGGGGATCTGACATTCTCATCCTTGTAGGGTGTACTTGGAGGGCTACCCTGACTTCAGAAACACTTCCCCCCTTCTGATACCTGATGCCTAAACGTGTATACTTAGAGCTTAATACCTTTAGCTTAATACTAGCCAGCCCTGCTAAAATAAAACTGAGGCCTTGTCTTTGCACAGTGAATACACATCCATTATTTCCTTTGGTTTCTCACAATAGTCCCCAGACTGGACTGAGCAGGACATGAGATTATCATCCTCATTTTACAGGCAGGAAACTGAAGCTCAGTGCCAGGTCCAAGGTCAGCAAAGGAGAACAGGTGGCAGACCCCGGCTTGGACCTATGTGAGTGGCCATGGGGTGGGAAGGCTTAGCATGGCTGGCACTCACTCACACTGGAGTGCTCCTTTCCCGAGGTTAGGATCTTTCAGAGATTCTTCTGAGAGGGAAAAGAGGGAGAAGTGTGTGTGTGTGTGTGTGTGTGTGTGTGTGTGTGTGTGTGTGTGTGACAAAATGAGGTGGGGGCCCAAATGAGGCAGGGGCTCAAATCGAGTTTCATTTCACTCCTACTCATGCCTTTGGCCAGCCCTGAGGAGTCAGTGTCCCAAAGGAGTGAATCATTGGTATGGTCAGAAGGGAGAGTGAGGTCGTGAATTCCTCTCCACCCTCCCTCCCCAGAGAATATTAAATAGAGACTCAGAGAACTTGGGTTCAGCTGTGTGACTTTGGATAAGTCACTTTTCTCTGGGTCTCAGTTTCCTCATTTGTAAAATGAGGGGATTGGGCTCCTTTAAGTGCCTTTCCAATGCTCAGATCCTGGGTTTGTATGTAGTTCTAGACCCAAGACTTCAAGGAGATTATTGACGCGCTGGAGCAAGTTACTAGGATGGCAAAGAGAGCTGGAGATTGTCAACAAGCATTTTATTGAGTGCCTCCTATGTGCCAGGCACTCTGCTAAGCACTGGACCAGGATACAAGGGGATTATTGGAAGAAACTGAGAATGTTTAGACTAGAGAAGAGAAAACTCACATGAGAATATGACAGCCATCTTCAAATATTTGAAGGGTTCATCTGTAGAAGTGGGATTGAATTTATAGTATAATAGACCATAGATGTAGATCTGGGAGGGGCTTTAGAGGTCTTTGAGTCCCACTCTTTCCAGTCAACAAACATTTATTAAATCCCTACTGTGTGCCAGGTACTATACTAAGCTTTCATTTTACTGAGGAAACCAAGGCCCAGAGGTAATAATAGCCAGTATTTATATAGCACTTGGAGCACAGCATCCATTATCTCATCTGATCCTCACCCCAAACCTATTTCGTAGTGACTTGTCTAAGCTCCCTAGCAGGTAGGTATCTGTGGTGGGATTCAAACCCAGATCTTCCTGCCTCCAAGTCTAATGCTCTACACTACCTCGACTTGTCCTGTTTGTTCATAGGGGCAGAATTAGGAGCTATGTGTACAAGTGGCAGAAGTAGATTTCAGCTTGATATAAGGACAGTCTTTTGTCACTAGAGGTAGTGAGTCTTCAAGCAGAGGTCTTATTCAGGCAGGGGCTGGACTAGGCTCCCTCAGAGGGAGTCTTTCCCTTTTTGGCTCCCCACTCCAGCTCCAAGATTTGAAGATCCCTCCAGAGGACTCTGAATGCTAGGATGTGCTTCTCTTTCTGAGATACTCAGTTCCTATTTGGGGCAGCTGTGATCCTCAAGAAGTTTCTCCTTCTATTAAGCTGAACTCAAATCCTCCACAACTTTTCCCCTGGCTCCCCTAGAAGTCAAATGGTTCTCTGGAAATGAAGGTCCCGTGGGCCACTGACAGATACCAGTGTGCTGCTTCCCCTGACCCTGAATCCCGGGCCCCAGGAGTTGTGGGGGCTCATTATCTCCATGAAGGGACCTCTACCCTTGACAAACCTTTAGCCATGGAGGCAGCCAAGCAGGAATTCCCAGCATCCTAGACCTTTCTACCAGGATCCTTTCATGGGCCTCTTTCTCTCCCCCTTCCTCCCCTGAAATTGCTTTGTGTTTATCTTGTGTGTACTTACCTGTATAATATTGACATTTTTCACCCCACCCCCAGCATGTAAGCTCCTTGGGGGCAGGCTCTGGGGACATGGGGGAGTAGTTGAAAAGGCAGTACTGCACAGTCTGAACTTGGGGTCTGGATGACCTGAGATAAGCCACTTACTAGCTGTGGGACTCCCCTCCTCCCCCACCTCTTTATCTCTTTAGTCTCAGTTTCCTCACTTGTAAAAGGGAGGTGATAGCATCACTTACCTCCCAGTGTGGGTGTGAGGACCAAACTCACATTATTGTGGCATGATATAGTATAGACCTGGGCACTTCTGACACATGTGGGCATCTCAAGCACCTGCTTCCTAAAACTGTAGGTTGTACAGGAGATAGTGACTTGCACCAGTAAAGGGATTTTCCACATCTGGGAATTCTCTATGCCAGTGGCTCTCTAAGCTTGGACTGGGACCCATGGGGGTCCCACAAGGTCAAAGCTACTTCCCTAATAATACTAAACCATGTTCACTTCTCACATGGTGAATATCAACATAACCCACATAAACAAAAGTTTTGTTGGGGGAGTCCACAATAATTTTAAGAGTGTAAAGGTATCTTCAAATCAAAATGACTGAGAACTGTTTAGCTATGCCATTGAAATCCTAGGTCCAGATCCTATTCCCTATGGGCTGCTTAATTAAAATGAACTGAGGAGATAAAAAGTCACCAGAAAAACAGAACCAAAGGGAACAGAACCTGGGAAAAGCTGATGGAGAAGGGAGTTTCAAATAGGGAAGCTGGGTAAGGGGGTTGAGATCCCAGAATTAGGAAGCAGAGCAGTGTGAGAATGGCTTCGAGGCAGAGAGAGCCGGTGGAATGTCCTGGCAAGTCGTCGGATCAGGTGACTTGCTGGGCAGCAGTCAGAGGGCCTGGGGGCAGGTGGGGTTGTCTACCGAGAAGAGACTCCCCTTCTCCAAGGGACTGGCAAATGGACGGAGAGCTGAGCCTAGGCCATGGAAACTGGCAAGACATTGGAGAGAGGAGCACATGCCTATCCCCATGGCAGGTTCTAACAAGAGGCCCTTTGAACTGGAAAGGGGAGTGACCCCAGGCAGTGCCCATAAAGCACGACTGGGTACTTTAAACCTGTGCCAGGGTAACTGGGGGATGCTTGGCAGCACCTGCTCCTTATCTCAATCACTCATGGCTTTGACGCTGGAGTTCCCTCACATGGCTGGAAAGCTCGGCTGTTTACTTGTCCCCACGGAGAAGTTTGTGGAGTGGACTAGGGTCAAAAGCGTAACATTGCTTGTTCTTTCTACAGTGAGAACCTCTCCCCTATTTACTCCTGGTGGGGGGTGGGCAGCAGAAAGTTGGCCAAGGCTAGGGAATTCCAAGAGGACTCAGATGAGAGGAGCTGGATGAGTGGCATGAGTCAGCCCAGTGGTCAGTACTCACCATCTCTACTAGTCTTCCCAAGTGGAGTTCATTGCTGAGTAGGAGGAGAAATACGTTTGCCATGCCCATTTTAAAGATGGGTAAGCAATGTACTGCACAACCTTAGACAAGTCATTAGTGTAAGGAAGAACGAGGTCTAGATTAGGAGTCAAAAGACCTAGATTTGAATCCTGACTGCCTGCCTCAGTTTCCTCATCTGTAGAAGAAGAGGGTTGAACTAGAAGGCTAAGGTCCCTATAATTGTAAGTTTCCAAAGAACATCACCTCTCAGCCTCAGTTTCCTGATTTGTAGAGTGAGGGTGTTACCTCACTCTACAGACTCACTCAGAAGTTGTAGCCTAAAACTCTTCGTCTTCCTCTAGAAGCTCTTGGGCTGTTCTGGATTGTAGGAATCCAGGACCACCATCCCTTGCACCAGGTTGGGATATTTGCTGTGCATGGGAGGGGTGGCTAATCATTGTGATTCCTGGTTTGGGGTTGGCCTTCTGCTCAGTCATGATGCTTCTCAGGCTCATATTTTAACTCTTACAAATGGTTTGGGAAGCCTGGGAAATGGTACAGTGAAAAGGGACAGGGGCAGAGCAGGGCTGCTGGGCCAGGATGAACTCACCGCTAGGAAAGCCTTCCCACGCCAGGTACAGAGTTATTTGGAAATTGTCTCTTCTACTAGAGCCTGAGCTCCCTGAGGGCAAGAGTTGTGTACCTTTGATCCCTTGCATTATCTCACAAAAGAGTAGCCCAGTTCTGGGCTCCTAAGCCCTAAGTAAATGGCTGATTGATTCTCCTGGCTTCTTCACCCTGTTGAATGTAGGTCCAATGCGCCAAACTCTGTGGGATCTCCCACCCTTGAGCCTGTCCAGTGGGCACAGTGAAACTCATCCTAAAAAGGGACACACCAGAGACTCAGGTGCCTACTGGTTGTATGACCCGGAACAAGTCACTTAACCTCTGTTTGCCACAGTTTATCTGTAGAGCGAGAGGGCTTTGCTTAAACCTATGATCCTAAGTTGCCAAGCAGGTACCAACCTATATTGGTGGAGAATTTGCTCATTGCAAGTTCCCTTTACCAACACAATCAAAATCTGACCCCTCCTCCCCCATATAATTTATTTACATGCACAGATGCTGTTTTCCCAGAGGTCAGGGGCTATGACAAGCGAAGTTTCCTCATCACACCAGTGACATTGTAGGTCCAATCTAATGCTTTTGTCTCTCTACCATCCAGCAGGTTGCTCGATATACAGTAGGCGTTTAATAAATGCTTGTTGGATTGAATTAGCACATTTTATAGAGAAGGAAACTAAGGCTCAGTGTGACAAAGTAATGACTCCCCTGAGGTCTAAGAGTGGGATAGGGAGCTTTGTCTCTTTCGGGAGCCCAGGGCTCTTGGTCCTAGGCACAATCATCTCATCTAGGTACTCTACAGGGAAAGTGGGCAGATGTGTCTCTCAGGCTCTGGCAGAGCACCCAGGAGGTCTGTGCAAGTGGCCAACAGGAAGCAAGTCTGCATCACTGCCTGTCTTAGGTACACAGGTGCATACCGCTGCCTGTGAACATGATCGTTACTGCTCCTTCCTATGGAGTTCCTCCTCCTGCCCCAATGGAAGCAGCCTCAGGGGCCTCTAAACCATTCCCAGGGGAGCATCCTGCCACATTCATGATTGGGCAGCAGGCACATCCTTCTCCTGTTCTGCTCAGAATCCCTGTACCTTGGAGGGCACAAGTCGTCCCTGGAACAACCTCTCCCATGAAGCTGGGTCCAGCCTCTCCTTGAGAGCCTCCAGGGCCCCCAGGCAACCCATCCATTCCAACTCTCCTTGTTAGCAGGGCCCCATTGCAAACTTCCCCAGAATGCCTCGCTGGCCTCTGAGCAGGATTAGTGGGATGGGTCTGGGGTGAAGGAGGGTCTGAGCTCTAGCCACCGGCCTCCCACCCTGGAGTTTTCCCCTTGAGCTGGTTTTTCCTTCTCTACAGTGATGTCTCTGTTGGGAAGCAGACCTTCCCTTTTCTACTTTTTGCACTTAGTTTATAGCAGCCCCCCAGGTTCAGATGCCAACCCGAGTTGACATATGGGTTTGTCCCTACTTCCAAGAGTCGTGGGGTAAAACTACGGACAAGAACCAGGTGGGTGCAATGGAGGATGAGAAACAACAGTTTCTGCCCAAGTGGGTGAGGGGTGGAGACCTGGGAACCATAGGACAGACATCAGAGCTCACAGTCCTGCTCTTGGCAGGGAGGTGGTGATCTGCTGGGTTGGAGTTTGGGGTGCTCAGCTGAACGTTTGGTTACAAGGGAGGGTACTTTTGGAAGAGAGTGGTATATGCTAAAAAAAAAATTGGTGAACTTTTTTTTAAAAGGAAAGATTAGACCTATATGTACAGATTGGGGAGTCATCAACCAATCAACAAGCATTTACTGAACGTCTGTAGGTCAGGCACTGTGATAGGGGCTGGGGATACAAAAAAAGGCAAAAAAAGTGGGACCTGCCCCCTTAGCTTACAGTCAGATGGGGAAAACAACCATATACATACATGTATGTATAGATACACATGTACATGCTATATACAAAATACATCACACACACAGTGTCCCAAAAGTCTTAGGGCCATTTTAAACTTTAGTACCATAGAGATGGTAATTGAACACACAGGACATGAGGAACTTGGGAGTCTAGGCTGCACTGATCTGGGTTTTCTACTCTAGTATCAGCCAATAATAAGTCCCATGTCTCTGATACTGAAGGTATGCAGAGTGTTTGCCTCCCAACAACATTGTCCCAACTGTCTCCTTGTGAGACAGACTGTGGTACTAGGAGTAGCCTCAGTTTACAGACTAAGAGACTGAGGTTCCGAGGGAGGAGTGCTCTGCCTAGAGTTGCTCCAGCTGGTGGGATTCCGAACCAGAGCTCTCCTACCTCCAGATCAAGCACCGTTTTGGCTACACCAGGATAACTCTCAACTGCCCCAGGCCCAGGGGATCTCTGGGGAGCCCTGATCACGGACAGTTCCTTACTTGAACAAGCTGGTTCACTGATAAAACTCTAGCTGATCTCCAATTGGTTTTAACCGCAGGGCTGAAGAGGCCCCTTAGAGGCAGCACTGGCCACTGAGTCTGCTTCTCTGCCTCTCGCAGGCTCTCGCCTTCCCTTTTGCCCTGTCCCTCAGCCCTGTGTTTGACCGTGGTTTCCTAGGAACTGGTACTCTGGCCCTTATGGCTTTGTTACATAACATTTATCCCATCTAAGAGTTGCACCCATCCAAAGAGTGAGGTGCCTCTACTTCCCAGCCTTCTGTGTCCAGAGGAAGAGGCCTGGCCACGCCACCTTTCCTAGCCTGTTTCATCTCAGTACAGTGACTCCAATGCCTACTCCAGACAGATGGTAATGCCTCTTGTGCCCCTCTCTGAGGCTGCCCCATGCCAGCAGCCCCAGGTAGCTGGGTACCTCCCCATGCTTCCTCTCTTCCCTCTTGCCAATTGAGCTGAAGTCAGGTGGGCAGTGCCAAGCAGCCAGGCAGCTCCTGCTCGGCAGTTATGCACCTGGGTACCCGCCCACCTCCTGGCACATGGGCAGCAAGATGCCAGGAGATAAATGGGGGGCCCCAGTCAGCCTGAGCTCCCCAGGACTCCTACCTGTTCTCCGGTCAGCCCAGGGCAGGGAGTGCTCCAGCAGAGACTTCAGTACCTCAGGCATGTCCATGGCAGGACCCACCCCAATCCGCTCACAGCTCGACATGGCACTCCTAGGGGGGAGCAGGAGAGAGCAGCTCTCGAGAAGCAGCCCAACCAGCCAGAGCCTCAGGGTGACAGGGAGAGGGAGAGGGAGCAGGCAAGGCAGCCAATAAGCCGCAGAAGCTGCTCAGCCCTCGCCTTCCCACCCCCGCGCCAGCTTGGGCTGCCTGGCGGGCCTGGGCACCATGCCAGCAGCAGCACGTGGAGCTAGCCATGGCCAATCCCACCATGGAGAACAGGGCCTGTTATCTAACTTTGCAAAAGGAAGTTTGGCTGCTCACAGGTCAGAGAGCTTGGAAGCAGCCCAGTCACATAGATACACAGACACAGACACACACACGCATGCACACGCACAAGTACCTGAATGTACAGCATAAACACCAACCCACCTCACCCACAGAGTAAAACATGCCTAGGCCTGCATAAGCCAAGTACACACGTGTGCCAAGGCCCCCAGGGAGGCAGCTCTGACTCACTCAAGGAGAAAAATTCCAGGCAAGACCCAGCACACCAGGCAACCCACAAAAGAATAAGAGACAAGTTTGCAGCCCCTCCAGGAAATGTGTGTTTGGGTGTGTGTGTGTTTGGGTGTGTATGTGTGTGTTTGTGTGTGTGAGTGTGTTTGGGTATGTGTGAGAGAGTGTGTATTTGGATGTGTGTGTGTGTGTTTGGGTATGAGAGAATGTGTGTGTGTGTGAGAGAGAGTGTGAGTGTGTTTGGGTGTGTGTGTGTGTGAATGTGAGTGTGTGTGTGCATGCGCATGTGTTTGGGTGTTAGATCATAATTAGGATCCCAAATCTGAAGTTGGAAGGGACCTTGTAAGGTTTCTACTCCCACCCGCCCATTTTACAGATAGGAAGACAAAAACCCAGAAAAGCAAACAGATTTGCTCAGGGTCATACAGCCTTTAAGGGTCTGAAGCAGAAGTTGAAGCATTTATCGAGCACTTTACAAGTGTTATCTCAGTTTTTTTTCCCAGTGTCCCGAGAGGCTGGTGCTATCATCACCCTCCCTTCCCCATTTTACAGATGAGAAAATTGAGGCAGACAAAGATCAAGTGATTTACCCAGGGTCATAATGATTGTAAATGTCTGAGTCAGAATTCTAACTCAGATCTTTCCATACTCCATGCCCGCCATTCTATCCATGACTCCACACCACCTCGTCAGGAACACCTTTGTTTGAATTTTATCTCAGACACTTAACTGTGTGACCCTGGACCAGTTCCTTAACTTCTGTGGGTCTCAGTTTCCTCATCTGTAAAATTAAGATGATCTAGATGATTTCTGAGGGTCTTTCCAGCTCTCAGGCTAAGATCCTATGACCTCTGGACACCACAGAGCTGACTTATCTTGTGCCTGAGGTCACTTAAAATCCAGGCTATTTTCCCATGAACCTCCCTGTGGCCTTGTCTCCATCCACTTGTACCCTGAAGTTGATTTCTGAAAACAAAACTTGACAGGTTTTCCTATTGAATGTCGTTTTGCTGACTTCAGGCCACCAACTCCACCTCTCAAGATATGTGCAGGGTGCTAGTTCTGTCCTCCAAAGTGTTGGCAATCCCACGTGCTGTGTACAGCTCCATCCAAGTCATTGCTATAAATGTAGAGCCAACTGGGCAGACCCCAAATCACATGGGATGGAGTCACGGACAGGATGCTGGAGCTGGAACAGGGAGGACCTCCCCACTCCCATCTTACCCCAGGCTCCAAAGAGGCCTGTCAGGACTCATGTGACCAGGGCCCAGTCAATTGTCTGACTCTGCACCTCAGTCTCCCCATCTGCAAAGTGGGGAGAATATTTTGGCCACTGCCCTGTCCACCTACACGAAGGATCACGGCGCTGGGGAGCAGAAGGGATTCCTGGGAAAAAGCAGTATCCAGTGAAGGCATGTTGCCTCATCCCTACATCCTGTGTCCCACAATCATCACCATTGTCTGGGAGGTTGATTTGGCATTTGGTGCAAATTTTCCCCTCAGGGCTCTCTGGAAGCTGCCAGAGCCTCTCTGTGAGCATAGGAGAACAGGGCATCCGAGTTTTGTAGGCTTCCTAAGCCCAGGGCAACAGCCACTGCAAGGAGCTCCTTTTGACCAAGGTGTGTGCTCAGAACCATTACTAGGAATTTTGTGGTCAGGGCGGGCAGCACAGGCTATACATCAGATGCTCTCATCTGGGCAAGGAAGGGCCGATGCCATCTTGTGGGAGTGAAGCAAACATCTGAGGCTGCTGCTGGGAGGCTGCTGTTGAATCAGGGCTGCGCAGCAGGGCAGGAACTGGGGGGAGCTCATTGCAGCCATCCAGGTGCTAACTGTGTTAACCAACAAGTAGGTGCTAAACTTGATTGTTTCTAACACTGTAGAAGAACTGCAGGGTGATCCAATTTCAACATCCTGGAGGAAAGTTCAGGTCATTCCACTCTGGTTATGACAAAGGCATAGGATGTAATCAGTGCCTAGATTTCCATCTTGTGCAGGGGTTGGTGCTTTCTCATAAGTAATTCTTTGAGTGTGTGTGTGTGTGTGTGTGTGTGTGTGTGTGTGTGTGTGTGTGTGTGTGGTACTGTTGCCTGAACACTGACTCTCAAGAATGAGTGAGCTATAGATTCTTCTGGGGGGAAGGAGTTACCAAATATGATGAATAGGGAGGAGGCCTCTGACTCTCAAGATGTGGAGGCAGCCTTGGAGTAGAAAAGGCATGGGACAGTCAAGAGACACCTGGCTTTGAACCTCGACTTATTAGCTATATGACCATATCACTTAACTTTTCAGAACCTCAATTTCTTCTGTAAAAGGGGGTATTACTCCTGTACCTCCCTCTTGGAGGGTTGTGAGGAAAGTGCTTTGTAAGTCTAAAAGCTGGAAAGAATATGATCTGTATAAAGTTCTTTAAAAGCATATATCATAGCAACCTTAAAGGTATTGGAAAAATGTTAGCAGCCAGCCAGAGAAGCAAACCACAAGACTGTAACAGTGACGATGGAAAGATGAAAAGAAAAAAGGACCTGAACCCTGTGTGACGGTAGGGATCGCACATAAAGGAGAGAGAAGATAGACATTCCTGACTTCTTGGCAGAGGTGGAGGGTCATGGGTGAGGAGTGCAGCATTTACTCTCAGGTGTGGTTGGTCCGTTGGTCAATTCTGCTGAACTGCTTTTCCCTTCTCTTTGTTATTCCTTGTTACGAGACAGAATTCCCTGGAGATGATAGAGAACAAAATCAATTGTTTTAAAGAGATACAGAAATGAGCTGCTCCCTCTGCTACTCCCCACCCACCCCTCACCTCCATCCTTCAGTAACCTCTCCCCGTTGAGGGTCATGCCATTCATCTTACAAGAATCCTGGTAGCTCTTGCCTACAGACTCTCAGCTCACTCCCCTTCCTTCCTCAACGAGTTCAGTACTTGGTTCACCATTTTTGTCTCCTCCCCAACTTCTGGCTTCATACTAGGAAACATCACCATTCATATTGACTCCCTCAAACACTCTGACCACTCAGTTCCTCAGTCTCCTCATTGTCCTGGACCCCATCTCAACCTCACACAAAGATGATTCCACCCTGGATCGTACCATCGTTCAGGAAGGAGCCACCTATATGTTCAAAAATTCCCAGATCCCCTTAGCAGACCATAAAGTCTTGGCTTTCCACTTTTCCCTCTGCATTCCTTCATCAAGCCCTACATTCAACCCTACCATGACGTCCAATCCCTGGACCCCTCAACTCTCTCTTAGGTCATCTTCCTTGCAAAGACCATTCTTCTTTTTGATCCCTTAGTGAACCAGCACAACTCCGCAGTGTCCTCATTCTCCTTTGGCTGATCACATCCTGCCAAGCCTCAGCCTGGAATCATTCCCACCATTCCCTACCTTCGCTCCTATACACATGCTGTTGAATGAAGTTGGAGGGAATCTAATGGGGTCCCTACAAATTGATGTTCCACAACCTCACCCGGGACCTCACTGCTGCTTGGCAATCCTTCTTCAGCTCTCGTATCAGCTCACTGTCTCACTCTCCACAGTGGCTCTTCCATCCATCCCCCCTCAAACCCCTCATGGCTCCCCCTTGTCCCACCTCCTCAGCTGAGAACCTTGCTTCATGTTGTATAGAAGCTGAGGTCATTCACCATGAGCTCCATCTTGGTACCACTTCCTGATCTTGTGTCACTCAGATGCCTTCTGCCTCTGTCTCCTTCTATACTCTTGTCTCACAGGAAGACATGGCCTTGCTCCTTTCTGAGGCTAATCCTTCTATCTACTCAGGCTAGCCCATTCCCTTCCCAACTCCTCCAACAGATTACTTCTTTAGTGACCCCTGCTCTTCCAGTTATTTTTAATCGCTCTGTCTACTGGCTCCTTTCCTTTGTAGTCAGTAGCCAACAAAATGCCCATGTCTCCCCCATCCTGAAAAACTCTTACTTAATTTTTCCATCCACTTTCTATGGAAGGTGTGACTTTCATTGGAGAGAAGCATAAGGTTTAATGACAATCTATCTGGGAGGGGCCTTGGAACAGGAGATGTCAGAGTTGGGAGGGGCCTTACAGCAGGGAATGTCAGAGCTGGGAAGGAGCTAAGAGTCTGTCTAACCCAACCTAGCTCCAGTAAAACCGATTCCCAGAGTGAGGAAGTGATTTATGCAGGGCTGAAAGGCAAGAGAGCAAGAGCCAATTTCTCAGGGGAATTTAAGGACTTGGAGGGACGCAAGTTTCACTTGCCTGACCCTAACCCCTACCTGTAAACCCTGTCTCTGGTGTCTACAAGGTGCCTGGTATGCAGTTGGTGCCTACATTCTTATAAGGCCTCCTGCCCTTTGGGTTAGCTTTTCTATGAAGAAATGGTGGAAGGACATTTATGGGGGATGGTTGGACATCCACATGCACCCAAGGTGAAAAGCCCCACATGTCAGTAGGACCCACTGAGGTCTCTGAAAGCTTCATGTGTGTCTATGGTATAGCAAAGCAGTCAGAAATACCAGGACCTAGGGCGGCATCAGGCACAGAAGGTCCTTGTGAAAGGCCATCTGCAGTAGAGGGCCCACATTTCAGGCTGGATAATGAGCAGGTGGAGCATGGCAGGCAGTGGTTGGACAAGGTGGTGAGAGCACTGAGAAGGAGAAGGAAGTGGGAATATCCAGCCTGGAGAAGGTTTAGAGGAGCACAGGATTGGCATCTTCCAGTGCTCAAAGGCCACCACTTGGAAGAGGGGTAGTCTTGTTCTTGGCCCCAGAGAGAGAACTGGGATCAGGGCAGCGGCCGGGGTGGGGGTGGGGGAGCTGCATCCTCAATGGAATGTCAAGAAAAATGTCTTGACATTTAGTTCTGCCCCAAAGTGGAACAGGATGCCTCAGAGGGTAGTGAGGCACCCAATCACTGGAGGTCTTCAAGCAGAGATTGGGTGCCCACTTTTTAGGAGGCAGTGGAGGGGATTGTTATTCAGGTGTTGGGTGGGACAAGAGGATCTTGTGTAGTGAATCATTCCTAGTGCCTAGCACAAATCCTGGCACATAGTAGGTGCTTTATACAGGGCTGTTGAAATGTTTGTTGAGCACACATGTCAATGAACCTCAGCAGAGTTTGACCTTGTTTACAGTGTTCCTCGGCCTCCCCAGGCCCTTTGCCCTGGGAGGGACCATCCTTGACCCATTTCTGCCCCCAAGAGGTGGCCAAGCTGGGGAGGAGGGGGGCTTCCAAGGGACTCAGCACTCAGATGGTGACCCCAGGGCCTCCTGAGCACACAAACACACTATGGGACCAGGGTTAAAGTGCACTTTTATTTTCTAGTACAAAGGCTAAAAGATGCAAGTTTCTTCTGCTTTATTTTTAAGAAGGACCAAAAAATTGTTATTAAAACATCTACAATATTATCCAGATACTAGGGCCTTATGAATATTTAATATTAAAGTGTGGTATTCTTAAAATTTTTAATACACAGACATTGTAAAGGACTATTAACCCCATCATCACCTGGCTGTGAAATGCAACATTCCCCCTCTTTCTCATTCATTTTTTACACATTCCCCCCCAAGTCTATGCAGGGGAGGGGGTATGACTATTCACACATGTGCATGTATACAGACATATAGCCACACAGGTATATGTATACATATGGTATACATGCATCTCCCCTTGGTCTCACCCTCATCTGTCCATGAGCAGCCTGGTGGTTTTGGTCCCAACCCTGAGCTTGGATTTCATTGCGATTTCACTGCAATTCTTTCTATCGCCCTTCAAACTACCTGCTTACTTCCCTCCCTTTGGAGTCCTTTCTTCTCCAATATCTTTGTCTTGGATCTGTGTCCACCTGCTTTCCACACAAGAGGACTCCCTGGCCCAAGGAGGACGTGGCCTCCTTTGGCTCAATTTTCTTTTTTCTCATGCATGATCATAGGTCTAAAGCTGGGAGACATCTCATCTAGGGCCAATGCCTTCATTTGACAGACAAGGAAACTGGCCCAGGGAGGCTGAGTTATTAGTCATGTGATCAATAGTTGAGCCAAGATCCAAACTCAGATCCATCCGCTGCCTCCCAGTCTGGGCCTCTTACCAGGGCCCCCATGGACAGCATCACTTATCTAAATGGGACAGGCAGAATTGGAGCTGTAGGTTTCAGAAGTTAAACTGGGCCCTGCCCCTTTGGCTAAGAATACCATCTCTCCACTGGGCCTGGCCTTTTTTTTTTGCCTCCCTCAAGCTGGGTGGGGAAGGAAGACACAGGACAGAGTCAGGCATCATCATCCAAATCTTGTTTGTTCAATGACCTCCAGCACTACCTTCCTATACCATCAGGCACTTGGCTGATCTGAGGTGAAGGGCTAGCAGCCCCCATTACCCTGCTTCCAGCTAGGGAAGCCAAATCAAACCCAGGGTTCTTGTTGCATTTCCTGGCCAAGTCGTTTATCCTTCACCCTCCTTACAAGCAATTCCTTGGATACCACACACATATATAATATTATATAGAGTGATATATTTAATACTTGTGTATATATGCATTACAGGGCCAACATATATACACACTGAAACAAGGCTGGTGACAAGAGACAGTAATATCACATGTCAGGTTATCATATCAGGGAAAACAAGTATCTACGTTCACAGCAATCCCTCCCCATGGGCCCCCACTTCTGGTTTTGTCCTCTCAAATCAAATACCCTTTAATTCTTTTCTCCTCCCCAGGTTCACTGGGGGGGTAGGGGACTGAGCAGGGTCCATGCCATGATCATAAAGGGTGGGGGTCCTGGGAGTGAGTGGTAGAGGGAAGACCCTACCCTCTCCAGTTTCTATGTCATTAACATTGCCTTCTAAGAGGCTTAAGGAACAAAGGCATCCTATAAGCCATAGGTTTCCACACAGACTGAGATAGAAAGAGAAAGTTTAATCTTCCCCCTCTCCCCCCAAGCCTAAGGTCCCAAGCCAGTGGTGTGGGGCTTTTTGGAATTTCTGGGGGACCAGTGCCTGAATCTGGCAAGGGTGGACAAAGTTGGGGGAGGTAGGTATAGAGAAATGCTACATTGAGGTGTCTGATAAAGGGGGAAGTAGTGGAAAGTCTAGCGGGCTGAGGTGGGGGATGGGGTCAGTTGGATGAAGCCTTCTCCCTATCCATTCTGAACCCAGAGTATTTCAAATTAGGGGAGTAGGTGCAAATTAGGTGACCCTTGTGCACTACTTCAGTGTGTGTGGTGGGGGGGCATTTCACCTTGGCCAGAAGAATCATAGTTTCAAAACTGAAAGGAACGTGAGAGGCTATCTAATTCAACCCCTTCATTTTACAGATGTGGTGACTGAGGTCTAGAAAAGGGAAGGGACCTCAGATGACAGGATCATAGATGTAGAGCTGGAAAGGACCTTAGGGGTCATCTATTTCTGGGCAATTACTTGGGACCATAGAACCATAGATTTAAAGCAGGGAGGGACCTGAGAGGCTGTTTTGTCCAATTCCCAAGTTTACAGAAGAGGAGACTGAGGCCCAGAGTGGTCCCACAGCAAGTTTGGCAGAGCTGGGTTCAGAGCTCAGGGGGCTGTCCATGGTCCCAAGGATCGTTGCACAGGTGCCTGTGGGGCCAAAGTGGAAAGTCCTAGGTCTAAGTGGCAGCCTTCATGTTTGCCAGCTGGTGATCAGCTCCTCTCTGAGCCTCAGTTTCCTCCTCTGTGAAATGTCCCACTTCCCTTATTGGGAGCACTTTGTAGACTTTGACAGGGCTAGAGAAAATGAAGCTATTTCTGTCAGAAGTGACCCAAGAGGGGAGTGGGAATGGTGCTCCCTAACTGATGCTCAGCAGTGTCCCTCTTCCTAATCAGTATCAGAGTTGTGGGTGAGGGGCAGCAATGGATGGGGCTGTGTCCGCATGCCTAAGTGTTATTCAGACTTTCAGCTCCATTGGTATTAGTATAAGCAGCCCTCCCCCCCCACCCCGGTCTATCTTCCCATCATGCATCCATTGAAATCTTGCTGAACTCTCTGGGCAAAGTTGGCCCTGGTTAGGAAGGAGATGTCCTGGGAAGAAAGAGCTGCTGAGGATAAGCCTGCCCTCAGTTGGCTTCCATCGTTCCATTCCTTCCTCCCCTAAACCCTCTTCCCTAATCCAGGTCTAGCTGATAATCTAGGGGTGCTGTTGGGCTGTTTGGAATCTGGTATAGATTTACTGGACATGGAGAATTCAGGCCCCTTAACGTGTCCTGGATTGGGATCACTGCCAACCCCTACTGCCTATCCTCCATTTGCCATTTGTCTCTTGGATTACTGAAGGGAGAGACAGAAGACAAGAGAGTCAGTTTAAGATCTGGAGCTGGAAGACCCATAAGTTCCACAGCTGTGTGGATCCCAGGTAGGGCACAGAAGGGAAACAGAGAGCTACAAGAAAGGTGTGAAGGGTGTCTCCAGTCAAAAAGACTAAGGGCTGAGGGAAAGACCAGAGAAGTCGGTCTCCTTTGGCAGCTGGGGAGTGACATTTAAGGGAATACTGAGCTCCATCATGTGGATCATTAAGGAAGTTTAGGGTTTAAAGCTAAATGGGGCATCTGTGCTCTTTGAGGTCTCCAGCTGTGCCCTGGGGAAGCATGTGTTCCTGTTCCCATCTCCTGCACCCCAGAGAAAGGGGCTGAGATTAGGAGCCCAGAGTAACAGGGAAAAACCAATTCAGCCAAACCCCTAAGAGGACAACCCTGGGAGATCCCTGATGCCAGCGACCACAGGTTTTTGGAAACAAAAGACAAAACTTTGGGTTGAAGCCACTAGACAAGTGTCTGTCTGCCCTATTCCACCCTACTCTGGGAGACAATAGACCTGTCTAATACCGCAGAGTGACAATAATGACCTGGGACATGTCTAACTTATCTGGTGTGTGAGTGTGTGAGTGTGTGAGTGTGTGTGTGTGTGTGTGTGTGTGTGTGTGTGTGTGTGAGCGCACCCTCTTGTCTCCAAACACAGACTGGCCATATAACTGCGGTCAAGCCACTCTGTCCTCTCTGAATCTGTTTCCCCATCTGTAAGATGGGGGTGATGACACTTGATCTATCTACCTCCCAGGGTCATTGTGAGAGAACACTATAGAAATGTTATTGTCATTATTATTGAAATTATGTGGCCCAACACAGAGGGGAATGAAGGGGGACCCCAAGTTTGTGGGTGTGCCTATAGAGATGCAGGGAGAGAGAAGGTTTGTCCAGAGATCTACTTCCCAAATCCTCTGCCATCCCCTCCACTTTCCCCAGCCTGGCTTTTCTGACACTCATTTGAGAACAAGAAAAAAAGCCACCAAAGTCACAGGGAACCAAAGAGCTGAGAAAGTCATGCCCTTTGACCCCTGCAGCAGGGATGGCTGACAAAAAGGGGAACCAAAGAGGCTGCTGGGGAGGCCGGAAGAGCCAGTTCTGGGAAGGGGGGAGGCCGTGAGAATCCCATCTCAACCCCCCATCTTTCTTCTCACTCCCTAAGTCCCACCCCCAGAGTCCTGTCCCTGGGCTCCCCTATACGTTGTCCTGCAATAGGAAGTTGTATTTGCCAAAGTCGTTATCCATCGGGCAGAGCAGCATGTCCTTGCGAGCCTTGGCCAGCTTCTGTTTCAGCACCTCCCGCCGATCCAGCCATTCAGTCAGCTCCTCCTGCCCGTGGGCACAGCGACACTTCTCCCCATCTGGGCAAGCCTTTTTTTTCTGGAACCTATGTGGGGGTGGAAGCAGGGAGGATGAGAAACTCAATGCTGTCCCTCCAAGGCCCATGGACTGCCCAGGCTGCTCAACCTTGGCCATTAGGGCCCCCTACCCCCCCAAGAACAAGGAAGGACTCAGAAATTGTCAAAGATCAAAGGTTCAGAAATCTGGAGTGGTAAGGTACCTCGGAAGCCATGTGTTTCACCCCTCCCCCTTCTCATTACAGATGAAGAAACTGAGGTCTTATCACCCAACCCTTTGGTAAAAATCTGCTGTCCCCTAAGATCTCCGGCAGCTTCCAGTAGAATCTTCTGCAGGAGACTCTACCCGGGGACATGTTTCACTGGAAACAGCCACCCAAGGAAAGTGATCTGGGATTTGGATGCCCCAAGAGTGCCCACCTAACCTCTTTCTCATTCTGCCTCCTGACAATATACTTGGTTCTGCAGCATGAGGACCAGCTCAGAAACCCCAGTCCCCAAGTTCAGGCATCTTATGCCTTGGTAGGCTCATTATCAGCTGCCTCAGAGAAAGAGAGAAGCTGGTGCCCATCTTGGGAATCTTCCTGGCCACAGCCGCTGCCTTCCTATTCCTCACATCAGCTGTCCGGCCTTCAGGATTGCTCCATGACTGCAGTAACTTCTCATTACCCCAAAGCTTCCACAGGCTGGGAGGTGAGAGATCCAGCCAAGTTGTAGAGTGAGGAGGACATTGGACAAGCTGGCCCGAGAGCTGGAATCCACTTCTGGCTGGCGCACTCACTAGTGGGGTGACCTTGGGCTAATCCTATCCCATCTCTGAGTCTCAATTTCTCCAGCTGTCAAATAGAGACCAAAGCACCTGCCCTGCCTGCCTCACTGGGTTGTTGGAAGGGTGCAGTAAGATGAAGAAGGGAAAGTGTTTTTGTATACATGAACTTCATAAGTCCAGAGATTGCAGGTATTGTGGTGCCCTGCTCTGACATGGCCTCCCTGAGTCGCTGTGGCTGAAAGAAATCTTTACTCAGTGGCCAATGACCGTCTCTGCACTGAGTATTTCCATAGCCCTCAAGAGCCCACGGTTGCCTCTACTCCATGAGGCCACACTGCAGGAGGACTTCAGTGGAGGTGGGAGCCACAACGGTCCAATGAGGACAGGGACTGTTTCCTTTTGTCTTTGGATCTCTAGAGCCTAGCACACTTTGGTCGTTCAGTCATTTCAGTCACGTCCGACTTTCCATGACCCCATTTGGGGTTTTCTTGGCAAAGAAAACCGGAGTGCTTTGCCATCTCATTTTAAAGATGAGGAAACTGAGGCAAAAGGGATAAGTGTGCCCAGGGTCACACAGCTAGTAAGTGTAGGAGGCTGGATTTGAACTCAGGTTTTCCTGACTCCAGGCCCAGCGCTCTATCCACTGAGCCACCTAGCTGCCCTAGCACGTAGTCAGGGCTTAATGCCACTTGTTGAATTGACTAGAGAGTTGACATTATGTAGCAGAAAGGCATTGGCCTTCTGGTCAGGAGACTTTCGTTTAGGTCCTCCGTCCTACACTTAAAAGGACCGGAAGGGCCCCAAGTCCAGTCCTCTCTTTTTCCAGATGTGAAGGACCCAGGGCCCAGAAAAAGCCAGTGACTTGCAAAGGTCACAGAGGCACTAGTGGTAGGACCACAAGCAAATCACTAAATTTCTCTGAGCCTCAGTTTCTTGTACAATACTTTAAGAGAGGCATCCATAATAAGACTTGCACCACCTACCTATCTCACAGGGTGCTTCCCTCGGGAGACTGGGAGGTCCCTGAGGACAGGGACTGTTCTGTTTTTGTCTTGTATCATCAGTGCCTTGCATAATGCCTGGCACGTAGTAGGAGAAGAGGAAGAGGAAAAGGAGAGAGGAAAAAGCTGAGGAGGAGGGGGAGAAAATGATGATGAAGGAAGTACTTTGCAAACTCTAAAGCGATAGTAGGATGTGCCCCAGAGTTGGGATGCCATTGCCAAGGCTAGAAGTCCTCTGGGACCTGCCTTGCCCCAGCCACCTCCTGGCATCTGCCGCCAGCTAGGAGCCAGAGGAACCCCACCCCCGACCCACTCCAGGAGCGGCACCTTTCACACAGCCGGAACTCGCCCATGGGGAAGCGGAAGGTCCAACAGCTCGAGTCGCTATCTGATGTGAAGACCTTCTCTTTGTGCTTCTCCGACTGGATGTGCTGCTGCCACTGCTTCTTGCTGTTGCTGTTTTTGCCACAAAGCCAGCAGTGGAATCCCATCTGTGGGGAGCGGGGGGGGGGGGGGAGGGTGCTGGGCGAGCCTTCTGAGCACTCCCGTGGGCTCCAAGGCCCATCTCGGCGGCTCTCCTTCCCAGGTTGAGGAGCTGCCCACCTGGCCCCCTCTGCTTTCCTCCTAGCCTTCTCCAAGCCAGTTCCTGAAAGGTCTCCCTCTCCACCCTGAGGTCCCTGAGGCAGAGGTGACAAAGGTGCTCACTCCCACCCCAAAACCACCCTGGCCCTCAGGCTACCAGCACTCTCACCCAGCCCCCAGTTCCCATTCTCAGCCACTAAGAGAATCTGTCCTGCTGGACCCCAATCCATAACAACTACACAGAGAGAAACCTTGGTGGGAGGAAGCAGGTAATGGGATGGAAGTGATGGAGGGGGAAAGGAGACAGGACACTTGACACAACACCCGCCATCATGACAAGGAAATCACCATTAAAAAACTTCAAAGCTCTGATGGATGCAGTTCAACTATGCCAAAATAGTGCTAGTGATGAATTCCATGAAATGGTCCCCTTATTGGCATCTGTCCTTTTCATTTCCATTGGGCCAGAATCAATGACCATATTTTACAAAACTAGACCTCTGAATGGTGTGAATCTGAATAGAGAAGACCATTTCAAGGGATTCATTATTTGTATTCATTGGGACCTTGTGGCAACTAACTGTGACTTCAGAGGACTGAGGGGTGGTGGATTATGTGTGCAGAATGAGACATATGTTTTCAGATATGGCTAATGTGCTGACTTGTTTTTTCTGAACTGTACTTCTTTGTTACAAGGAAGGACTCATTGGGAATAACAATGACGTTATTAAAAGAAAAGTCAGTGAAATGAAACATTTTTTAAAAGAGAAAGAGGAGTGGGGTAGGGGAGAGGAATCACAGAAGTGAAGAGCTGGGAAGGACTTCAGGGACATCTAATTCAACCCCACTACTTTAAGCCTAAGGAATGAAACCCCTCTACAAAACACCCCTCCTCATAGCAGCCATATTGCTTCTGCTTGAATACCTCCAGGGATGGGATGCTCATCACCTCTGAAGACAGCCCATTCCACTGTGGGATATTTCTGATGTTTAGGAAATTCTACTCTCAGAAAAAGGCTCCCTGTCACTGTTCCCCATCCTCTGTCCCAGGAAAGTAAGACAAAGTCAATGCCAGATATTCACAGGTGGGGGTCACACTGCAGTCTTCTGCACTAAATCTTTTCTTTGCCAGTTTAATCACTGTAAATTCCTTCTGTTGCTTCATATGAGGAAAGCCTTTGACATTCCTCCCCACATCCAGGGGATAGGGGCCAGCTTGTCAATGTCTTTCCATCCAGATGTGGTCTGACCAGGTCAGCAGACATTAGTCCTATCCTGTTTCTTGCTCTGATCAGGGTTTGGGGGCTACCACGCTATTGAGAAGTTAGGTCTTCCTTCCTCTTGTCTCATCTACCTAGTCTGTATTTGCACAACTGGCTTTTGTTTCTTGGTTGTTTTGTTGGGAACCCAAGGTACAGGACCTTGTTGCCATTCTAGTTAACTTTGTTGAATTCTACTTGTGTTATCGAACATATTCTGGGTCCCTCCTGGCTTGGGGTCACCTCCAAGTCAAACATGCCAGCTCTCCATGTAAGTCATGGCTACCAAAGTTATAAAGTGGGGCCAGGAAGGCATCATTACCATGATGTCCGCGTAGTCAGTGGGCATCTGGATCTGCTTCTCTCCTTCCCGAGATGTGACTTGAGTGCCTTCCCCAGGCTTCCCAGGGTTGTGCTTCTTCAGCCACATGTCATAGGTCTGCTGCATGTCTAGGACTGGGAAGGACAGGGGTAGGGGAGAGAGGGAGAGGCAACATATACAGCTAAGAGTCACATCCATCCATCCATAGATCCCTGGAGTGCCATCCCAGTCACCACTCTGGACACCCTTATTGTCAAAGGCTTGCCCAATCTATTCAGTGGATGTGAGGAAGGGCAGGTGTTGCCTGGGATGCAGCCCTAGTGGGGGAGTGTCCAGCTATCAATGGCCTCTTGCAAGACCTTGCCAAAAGGTATCCCCATCCCTCACATGGTCTAGTCCAGCATCTAGCTTGGGGATGCCAAGTCCAGAGGCCAATTGGACTGTTGAGTGTGGAACTGCCTGCCTGGGGAAGGTTCTGAATGAGGGGACATCAGGTCCTCTGGCTACCCAGCCTTCTCAAGCATCGCCACCTGGGACACCAAACCCTCCCATCTCTCCCGGGGCACTCCAGGCAGCCAGGCTAAGTTGACTCACAGGATCCTCAGGGGCCCTCTAGTCTAACCCATGTCTGACACAGAATCCCCTCTCTTGTCATCCCCCATAAGAAGACAGTCTTTGTTGGAAGCCTCCAGTGACGAGGAGCAAACTCAAGGCTTCAGACGCTAAGCCAAACACCCTTCTTGGAATTTCCTAGGTGCCTGGTTCTGCCCTCTGGGGCCAAGCAGAACAAAACTAGTCCCTCTTTCACTTGTCAGGACTTCAAATACTTGAAAACTGTCCTGTGAGAGCCAGAGGGAAGGAAAACTTGGTAACTTCCAAAAAAACTGGAGGCAGACAACAGCTTAGGCCATGAGAATTATGGGTAAAACCTGGCAGAGAGGGCTATCCTTTGCTCCCTCTAGCTCAGACCCAGGATATCTGAGCCTCAAACAATCAGTTCCATTAATTTCACTTTCTTTTAGGAAACATTGGTTGGAAACATCCTTTTGAGGGATGACAGTTCTGCCTCAAAGGTATCCATTTCCCTCGGGGTGACCCTGGCTCTGGGCTCCCATTTCCTTCCCTCCCTCCCGCCTTACCCTTCCCTCCCTCCATGCTGTTACAGACACACTCACTCTTATTCTCTTTCATGAAAGTCCACATGTCTCTCTCCTCTGGGCTGTGGGCGAAGGAACAATTCCCCACGTACTGACACTTCCGACCATTCTGGGCATGGATGCAGAGCTGTGGTATAAGGGGAGGGCCCCCTGAGTCACCCTCGTCCTGAGCATCACCCCCTCCACTCACGGAGGCTATGCTGAGAGTGACAGAGGTGCAGTCCACAGCAGACACTAGAGTCTGCTCCCTGGGGGACCCAGGCTGCATCTGGAAGGCCCCAGGCTCCTTCCCTTGACTCCTGCCTGAGGACTTAACCACACACAGCCTTCCCTCCTCACTACTGTGGAAATCAGGTCTCCAAAGCTGGACTCCTCCCTCCCTCCCCCCATCTTCCATGGCTCCCTATCACTTCTAGGAGAAAACTCAAAATCTGTAGCCTGGTACCTCAAGCTTTCTACAATCTGACTCCCACCCACCTTTCCAGTCTCATTTCGTCATGTTCCCCTCATGTACTCTCTGTTCCCATCAAACCTGCCAACCAGCTATTCCCCGTGCACAACATCCAACTCCCACCCCCGTGCCTTTGCTTACACTGTCCCCCATGCCCGGAATGCCCTCTCTCTCTCAGAATCCAAGACAGAACACAACTGGAGCCTCCTACACGAGGCCTTTCCTGATCTTACTTGTTAGCATTTTTTCCCTCTAGGAACTACTTTGCACAGTTTGTTTCTTTCTCTGAGACCATCTTGGATGTCCTGAGTGGAACAGAGCCAAGCTTGTGATTGCCTTAGTATCCCCAGCTCCCACAGCAAAGTGCTTTGCTGTTTGCCCCCCTCTCGGACTGGCTCTGTGATGCCTCTAGAACTCCTGGTGAGTGACTTCCCTATCCCAACACAGACGAGTCCTGAAGAGCTGTCCAGGGCTGCCCTGAAGAGTGTGAAAAGGCAGGATTGTCTGCTCCCAAAGTGCCTTTACCTGCTGGGCCACCTGGCTCCCACGGGGGCTTGATCCTTATTTGCTGACTTGACTGAGAACCTTGACCAGTCCCTGCGCCACATATGGCTGATGAGCTTTGAATAACAACCACATGATCCATTATGGGGCCCATCCTGAGAGTCTGTCCAGCTGGGTGGAGCCTGCCAGAGCTTAGACTCAGCTAGCAGAGCCTTTGAGAGCCAGCATCACTCTCAGGTCTCAGTGAGGTACAGATAAAGGCTTTGGGGGGAAAAAAAGCAATCCCAGGCAATATGTACCAAGTGCCAAGAGGGTGAGCTGGATAAGGGAGTTCAGAGGAGGGAAGGGGCCACAGACCTTGGGGCTGGAAGAAAATTCAAAGGTCCTAACCTCCTCATGTGACAGAGGAGAGAACTACAACCCAGAGACAGGGCAAGTGACTTGCTTAAAGTCACACAGTGCAAATGAACATTTCTACTTTGTACCTAGGCACTGAGCTAGGCACTCGGAATACAAAACCAAAAAAGAAGCAGTCCCTGGCTCCAAAAAGCTCTCATTCTTTTGGGGGAGATGGAGAAAAATGAAACAAAGCTGCACACAAAGGAATTGAGGATTTGAGAGGCTGGGGAGATGGTACACGTGCTGAGCTGTGAAAAGGAAATGAGGGAATGCCCTACAAGCTTGGTCAATGGCTTGGATAAAGACCTGGAGGTGGGAAACGGGGAAATGGCAGACTGTGTAGCTGACTTGAAGAGTGTGAGATGGGGAAGGAAAAGGGGAAGAAGCTGGAAAAGTTGGGGAAAGACTTCCCGAAGGGAGTGAGCCAAGTTGGACTCTGAAGGAAGGGGATGAATTTGGAGGGGTGGTGCTAGGGGGAGACCAGCGAGCCCAAAGCTGAGTTCTATTGGAAAGTGGGGGGCTCTAGGGTCAGAGTTCAGATTCTGCTGATATCTGCTTCATGAGTGACCTTGGACCAGTCATTTCCTCTCTCAAGGCTTTGGTCTGTCCATGTGTAAAATGATGGCCTTGGGCCAGATTCCAGCTCTAATCTATAAACTAATGAACTGTAAGTCATGTGACCTCCATGGGCCTCAGCTTCCTCTGTGAAATGAGGATGTTGGGACGTTGGTCTAGAATGGGCTGAGATTCCTTCTTTCTCTAAATCTATAATCCTAACCTCTCTGGGCCTCAGTTTCCTGACCTGTAAAATAGGGGGCTTGGGCTAGATAGCCTGTGGGCATTCTTCCATTCTATGACCTCACGCTCCCATGCCTGCCCGGTCCAGACCACAGAAAAGGCTGGCCACTCCAGATCCCAGTGGGGGTGGGCCTTTCTCAGAAAAGCACAGGTTTCTCCCTATTCCCTAGGGGGCAGGAGGAGGCCCTGAGCACGTTTAGGATCTGGGCTCACATCTGGCTCTGATCCCAGCTATGGGACTGTCCAGAAGCCTGATGTCCCTATTCTTTTTGAAGTTTCAGTTTTCTGAGTTACAAAATGGGACAATACATCTCGCATTTCCCTTCTTCATAGGGTTAATTGGAGATGTTATTCTGACTTCCAGAGGCATTGATCAGAGCCCTGATTCTGCCTGTTCCCAAATGCTCCACACCATGCATTCCCCCTTGTTGCCGCGTCCTGTCCCTCCCTCCTACTCACATCATACTGTTGAGGGAAGCTGCGGATGGATGGGAGTGGACGGACAGACACCCACTTCCTCTTGACTTTGGACATGACCAGTAGGACGCGTCGCTCCTTGGTCCAGCTGGAGGGCAGAGCAGAGAAGACACAAGTGAGGGGGGAGGAAAGAGACGAAGCTGCACATCGGGCACCAGTCCAAGTAAGGGAGCAAAGAACCCCAACTATGGTGGCTCATCCCTCTTCTGGCCAGGGATGGGAAAAGCTGCTGCTTCTCTTTCCAGCCCAGAAGCTTTGCCCACCACCTCCTGTGTATCAGGTAGGGTGACTTGCTACCCTTCAGCTCAGCTCTTCCTTCTGTGAACTGTGGGTCCTTCTCTACACAGTCAGAAAGGCAGTATGGACTGGAAGCTCCCAAAGGCAAGGCTTGTGCCTGAAGAAGACAGGCCTTGTCTTGGAGGGATTTGATGCTAATTACAGTAGGATCACAGATTGTTTATTTCATTTTCTTGAGCCTCAGTTTCCTCATCTTTAAAATGGTAATCAAGACCTCTGCCTGTTCTCCCCACCAAATGAGAGAATGGTTGAAAAAGCACTTTGGAACCTGGGAAGTACCCTGAGGGAGACAGTGTAGTCTAATGTGCTGGGACCTTGGAAAGATGGGGGTTCAGATCTCACCACAGACACTTAAGAGTTGTGTGACCCTGAGCAAGTCACCTGAACTCTCTGGGTCTCAGTTTCTTCGTCAGTAAAACTAGGGGTTGGACTCAATGACCTCTAAGGTCTCTTCCCACTCTAAATCGATGTTTGTGACTTTGGGCAAGTCCTTCAATCTCTCCAGGTCTCAATTTCCTCATCTGTAAAATGAGGGAGTTGGACTAGTTCTCAAGTCAGAAGGTCCCTGATTCTCTGAGGGCAAACCCAGCTTCCCTCCCTGCTGGCTTCCCCCTTCCCACCAGCCACAGTCACCACCACTCCCCCTTCTTCCTCACCAGTGTCGGGCTTTAGCGCTGCAGTATTTGAAGTCCTTGTCAGGTTCTACCACCTGCCCATTCCTCCAGCATTGGCCACACACAAACTTCATCTGCAGGTCAAAGGTGCTGGGTGGGGTGATCCGAGAGCTGGCCTACCATGGGGGCAAGATGGACAGATTTAGGCATGGAGAGACACTCAGAAGGTCAGAGGAAAGGGAAGAGTCAGGGTCTTAGTGTCAGGGGGGACCTGAGTTCCAATTCTGCCCTGGATACATATTAGCTATGTGACCCCAAGAAAAGTCACAACCTCTCTGAGCCTTAGTCTGCCTACCTATAAAACAAAAGATTTCACAGACATTTATAGAGAGGCAGCTTAGCATAGTGGATATTTCTGATACCCCCTGGCTATGTGAGTGAGTAGCAAAGGGCATTGGTTCTCAAATCCAAGGACTTGAGATCCAATCCTGCCTCTGATGCTTACTGCCTGTGTGACCTGGGCAAATCTTGTTACCTCCCTGGGCCTCAGTTTCCCCCTCTGTAAAATGAAGAGGTTGGGCTTGCTAGCCTCTAAAGTTCCTAGGATGGGAAGCCTTTTCTCCTTGAGCACAGGCAATTCTCTAAGATTCTAAATCAGCAAGGAGGGGCTGTGAAGGGTATTTCCATACCAGGACTTCCCTATACTGATGAAATCCTATCCATCATCTGTTTGGGTCTCACAACAACCCTCTGAGACAAGTACTGTTTGTGCTCATATCCTCTGCAGCCTTAAAGCGCCACACAGAGGTAAGTTATTAATAGTATGTCAGTAAGACCTGGGTTCAGATCCTACCTGGCACTTTCTAGCTAGCAGCTGTTACTGCTACTTTCTACTTCTATAACCTTGGGCAAGTCCCTTCCCCTCTTGGGGCATCTGTTTCCCCCTCTGTAAATGAGGGGATTCAGAGGTCCTTTTGGCCCTACAGCTAGACCCCATGACCTCTCTGGCCACAGTTTCCCCATTTATAAAGGGGGCAAGACTAGGTGTCTTGGAGTTCCAAATGCAAGATCCTGACTCTTGCCATCGTGGGAGAGCCTTGTCCACAGCAGCAAAGAGACCAAAGGTTCTGACCTTGGTTCTGGCCCCCTCTGCCATGACTGTGGGCCCTTCAGCGGGTGCAAAGGGACTTTGCTACTGGTACCCAGGGTACACCGCGAGCAGAGCCAGGAGCCGATCTCCCCACTCCTAGCCATTCACTTGCTCCCTATGTGACCTCAAGCAAGGTCCCTCCCCTCTCTGGGTCTCCATTTCCTCTATTCAAAAAAAAAGTGGGGGGAGATTAGGGGATCTCAAAGGTCCCTTCCAGCCTAGGTCGCATGATTTTCCCTCCCCCTCAAACAGCAGCAGTCAGACAGAACATTTTGTCCTGGAAGGAGGAAACCACTTCCCCCTTCCCCCCCCCCCCCCCACTCCCCGCCTGTTCCTACCCCTCCTTGTTCCAGTGACAACCAGGAGGGGCATGGGAGCCTCATATCAAGAGGAGGGGAGATAATGTGAAAAATCCTGGGGGGAGGTGGGGGGGGGCACTGGGATGCTCTCTGGGACAGCTGAAAGGATTGGGGACCCCCGTGTTCTCCTAGAGCCCTGAGCTCCCAGCTTGAAATCCCCGAGAGATTGGCCTCCACCTTGTCCTCAGGTGACCCAAGTGCCTGTGGGAAGGAATGAAAAGGGGGGTGGGGCAGGGAACAGGCGAGGCGGAGGAACTCAATGTTCTCTCAGAAAAGCAGCTTTAGATTGCAGTGCTGGGAGGGCTGGGGCCTCCTGTTACTCCCGGCTGGGCTCAAGGCCAAGAACAAAAATAAACAACATACCAGGGAAAGAGAGGAGGAGGGAAGAGAGGGGGAGAGGGAGGGAGGAGGAGAGAGGGAGGGAGTGTGAGAAGAGGAGGAGGGGGGAGGGAGAGACAGAGAGAGGAGGGAGGAGGAAAGGAGAGAGGGAGGGGGTTTGAGAGGAGGAGGGAGACAAGAAACATAGAGAGAAGAGAGGGAGACACTAGGAAAGAGAGAGAGGGGAAGAGACTGGGAAAGGAAGAGGAGAGAGAGGGATAGAAGTGGAAGGAGAGGGAGAAAAAGGAAGTGAGTAAATAGAGGAAAGGAATGCTGAGAGAGACAAAAAGTGGGGAGGAGGGGAGAACTCTCCTCTGACAATCACTGCCAAGCGAGAATTCAGTGAGACCAAATGCTCTGTGCTTGCTTTCTCTTCCAACCTTTCCCCAACTCTATACTGGGACCACTCAAGAGGCTTTGGGGTTATTCTAGAGGGGTCTGGATCCACTACTTCCATTTCCAACTCTCTCCTTCAGAGAAAAGCCCAGAGTGACTCAATTTCCCCAATGACCTACACGACCTGGATGAAGTAGCAGCACTTTATCCTCTAGAGGGAAAGGAGGGAATGAGGAGAGTTAGGGGAGACCAGGTGGAAAGGAGAGCAGGGTCAGGGAGTGAACGGGAGAGCTGGAAGGACCTTTGGAGAATGTCTAGTCCAACTTTTTAGCTTAGCAGAGGAACAAACCAAGGCCCAGGGAGGAGATTGGGAAAAAGAGCAAACATTTCTCTAGCACTTCAAGGTTGGCTTTTGCCAACCTTGCCACATTATCTTACTTGATCCTCACAATAGTCTTGTGAGGTAGGGACGATTATTATCCCCATTTAGCAGATGAGGAAATTGAGACAATCACCTCACCGCAAAGCTGGCTAGCATCTGAGGCAGGCTTGTTGGCATCGAACCCAAAGCCTACGGGACTTAGAGTCAGAAGTGCCCAATCCTGCCTCAGCCACTGATGACCTCCAGGCTTGGTGGCCTCATCTGTAATAGAAGGTTGGCCAAGATCTAAAGGACCAGCATTTCTTGGGCACTTTTCCCTCAACAACTCTGAGAAGGTGGGAATGTGAGCATTATCTCCATTTCATAGATAGTGAAACTGAGGATTGGAAAAATTAAGCGACTGGTCCAGGAGGTCATATAGCTAGCAACCATGAGACTGAAATCCAGGGCACTGACTGCAAATGCACCACCCCAGGGTGCTGTCCTTGGGTTCTAACCTCAGTTTTGCTCACTCCATGTGGTGCCTTGGGGTAATCTAAGAGTGTCTTTCAGCTCTAAATCCCAGGGTCCTATGACCCAAGGGGTCTTTGCCCTCTTCTCTTTTCTTCTCTTCTCTCCTTTAGAAGTGGTAAGGGGCCTCCCAGAGGGGCCTAGTCCATCCCCTTGCCTTTACACACAAGGGCACTGAACCCAGAGAAGGTCGGTGACTGCCCAAGGTCAACCAGATGGGAAATGGAAAATCAAATGTGGGTTCCATGACTGCTGCCTTTATCTTTCTACTGGGCCACTCTGCCTCTACCAAAAAGAGAAATGTAAGCTTCCTGTTTCTCTTTTGTCTTTGGGACTCAGTGTCCAGCACAAAGCCTGGTATAGAGTAGATGCCTCATAGGCATATCACAGATTTGAATGAGGGAGTTGAGGAGGAAGGTAAGGGGAGGGGCAGCTAGTAGGAAGGAGAGTAGAAAGAGATCCTGGATGAGCCTTAGAAGCCCTAGATTGTAGTCCCAACTAGCCGTGACCTCAGGTAAGTCATTTAACTCCTCTGAGCCTCTATTTGTCAATTTGAAAAATGGGGGCATTTATTCTCCTGACTTCATAGGGCCATTTCATTTATAGATAATATTTATATTAGATTATAAAACATAAATATATTAATATAGGATATTTACATTATGTAAAACAACCCTATGAATAAATGCCTCCATTTTTCAAATTGAGAAAGAGGCTCGGAGAAGGTAAATGATTTACATACGTATGCATATGTATACATACACACACATACACAAAATCTCTGTATACATATAGATAGAAGCTCCTTGGGAGCAGGGACAGTTTTACTTCAGAACTGATATTTCCAGAGGTTCCTACACTGCAGCTGGCACAACGTGGGTACCCAGTAAATGTTTGCTGATTGTTTGTTACAAGAAAAACACTTTCCAAACCTTAAAATGCCTTGGGAATGAAGATGTAATAATAAGACTAATTAATAACAATATTATTAATTATTGTCTAGTCTGATCCACCTCCTTATATAGAAGAGGGGTCCCGTCCTACTTCTGCTCCTCATTCTGACCATAAAATCACTTATTAGCCATGTGACCTGAGACAAATCTCTGCCGCTTTAGGAGTCAGTTTCTGACTCTGTAAAATGGAATTACTCATTCCTGTCCTGTTTCCGAAGGATCATATAAATGGGAGGTAGTGAATGACCTGTGCTTTGTAGACACTTACAGCTATTAGATGAAGAAATGGGAGCTTTGAGGGTAGCACTGTTTCCCTACAATTTTCAGCACCTTGCTCAGCGCCTAGTGAATGCTTGTGGATAGACTGTCTGAATGAGTGGAGACCGGGAATCAGGATCCCGCTTTGAGGAACACAGCCTGTTGCCTTCTCTAAGGCCAGAAGGAAGCAGTGTGCTCCTTCTGGAAAGACCTTGGTCCAAATCTCCCCTTTGATATTTGCTGTGTGATTTTAAGCAAGTCATTTAACTTCCTTGTGCCTCAGTTTCCTCCTCTGTCAAATGTGGGACATTAGAACACTGAACACTGGACTAACTGGCTTGGGAGGTCTCCTCCAACTCTAGTTCTAGGAGTCCATGGTCCTGTGTATTCCAGGGTGATTCCTTCCACTCTGTGTTCACATGTGCATGCTCATCCACCCACCCACACGTGCCCAAACAAGGCATCCCTCAGAGAGGATTTTAGGATTTAGAAGGAGGAGGGACTAAAGAAGCACCTGATCCAACCCCCTCATCGTAAAGACTTTTGGAATGACTGAGTGACTTGTCCAAGGTCCCATGGGCAGAAAACATCAGAGGCCATGCCAGAATCCGGGTCTTTGGTCTCCTGCACCAGGCTCTCCCCACCACACCACCACGTGGCCAAAGCCACATTCTTGTTGTCCTCCCCTTGCCCTCGGCTGGCTCCTCACCAAGCTGTTGGCAGTTTTGCCTGCATGGGCCTCCATCTGCTGCCAGCACTTCTTGGACTCTTGGACGATGTCCTCATGGGTCATACCTGGGGAGGGAAAGGGAACAAACCTGAGGATGATTAATGGGTTCCGTGGGGTTGGGTGCCTGCTTGCTGCACTGGCTGGGGCCAGGGCTGCTCTCCATGCAGGGTGGGGGAGAGGGAGCTGGGGAGGGGGCAAGCACCAATCAGAGGAGCTGGAAGAGGTGACTTTGAATCCTCCCTGGGTGATGGAGGGCAAGTCACTGCCCAACCATCAGACTCTGTTTCCTCATCTGTTCATCGGGGGGCTTGGATATAACTCTCATCTCTATAGCATTTCAAGGTTCAACAAGCTCTCTCAAAAGTCCTGTGACGTAGGTATGTTTGGTACACAATTGGTGCTTAATAATTGTTGATTGACAGAAAATGGATTACTCCTCCACAACAACTCTAAGAGGGAAGTGTTATTAGGTGTTATTATTGTCATCATTCTTTCTTTTTGTTTATTTTTCACTTTCAATATTCACTTCTATAAGTTTTAGATCACCCCCTCCATCTTCCTTCTTTCCCCAAGATGGCCTGAAATCTGGTATAGGCTCTACACATACATTCCTATTCAACATTTTCACATTTGTCATATTGGAGAAAAGAATTATAATGAATGGGAGAACCTACGAGAAAGAAAAAACAGAACAAAAAAGAAAATAGCCTGCTTCATTCTGCATTCTGGATCCATAGTTCTTTCTCTGGTTGTGGATGACATTTTGCATCATGAGTCCTTTGGAACTGTTTTAGGTCCTTGCATTGCTGTGAAGGGCTAAGTGTATAAAAGTCAGTCCTTGCGTACTATGGCTGTTACTGTGTACAGTGTTCTCCTGGTTCTGCTCACTTCACTCAGCATCAGTTCATATAATTCTTTCTATATTTTTCTGAAGTCCAACTGTTCATTTCTTATAGCCCAATAGTATTCCATTACATTCATATAGCACAACTTGCTCAGTCATTCCCCCATGGATGAGTATCCCCTCAATTTCCAGTTTTTGGCACCATAAAGAGAGGTGCTATAAATATTTTTGTACATGTGGGTCCTTTTCCCATTTTTATAGTCTCTTTGGGATACAGCCCTAGAAGTGGCATTGCTGGGTCAAAGGGTATATACATTTTTATAGCCCTTTGGGCATTCATTGAGTAGGCCTGTTCAAGAAGTAGCCAGGACATGGCCCCTTTAATGAGGTCAAGAAAAACAATTACATCAGGCTGGGTGGGAAACAGCAACGGTTACTACTGATAATCACTGTAAAGCTAGGGGGGTCCAGGAGCTCTTGGCAGGGGCCACTTGGAGTCCCAGTTTCAGAGTGTAGTAGGTTTAAGGTTTTGGGAGAGTACAGGGAAAGGGAAGAGAAGGGAAGGGAAAAGGAAAGGGGAAAGGAAAGGAGGCAGTAAAACCCAGGTCAACTGGGCAACTTTTGGCCATCCAGATTTACCTTCCTTTGGAGAGGAGAAGGAAGGGGAGGGAGAGGCAGACAGGAGAGGAGGAGGTGAGGTACCCAGCTAGCATTCAGCCAGCTGCATCTACTCACAGGATCTTTCTTAAACAGGTCTATTCAATGAATGGGTATTGCCTCACCCTAAGTGAGTACCTGCAAAGACCTTGGCCTAAAGGGCCCAAGGTCTCCTGTGCATCCTGGACCATCTCCAGTCATCCTGAGAAATATCAGATCACTGGATTCAGATGGCTCTGGAGGACAAGTGAGGCTGGTGACCTGCACAGCCCTCCTTCAATCAAAACAAAGTTAAGTGCAAGCCATGTCATCATTTCTCTGATGGCATAGTCTTCTTCAGCAACGAAGGATGAATATGATCCTTCGGGCACAAATTGCTCTCCAGAATGGTTGGATCAGCTCACAGCTCCACCAACAATGTATTAGTGTTCTAACTCTCCCACATCTTTTCCAACATTTATCATTTTCCTGTTTTGTCATGTTAGCCAATCTGATAGATGTGATGTGGTACCTAAGAGTTGTTTTGTTTGGCATCTCTCTAATCAATAGTGATGTAGAGCATTTTTTCATATGATTATAGATAGCTTTAATTTCTTCCTCTGAAAACTGCCTGTTCATATCCTTTGATCATTTATCAGTTGGGGGAATGACTTGTATTCTTGTAAATTTGATTCAATTCTCTATATATTTTAGAAATGAGGCCTTTATCAGAGATACTAGTTGGAAAAATTATTTCCCAGTTTTCTGTTTCCCTCCTAATCTTGGTTGCAGACTTTGTACAAAAACTTTTTGATTTAATGTAATCAAAATTATCCATTTTGCATTTCATAATGTTCTCTATCTCTTGTTTGGTCATAAATTCCTCTGTTCTCCATAAATCTGACAGAAAAACTATTCCTTAATCCCCTAATTTGTTTACAGTATCAGCCTTTATATCTAAATCATGTACTCATATGGACTTTATTTTGGTATATGGTGTCAGATGATGGTCTATGTCCAGTTTCTGCCATGCTATTTTCCAATTTTCCCAGAAGTTTTTATCAAATAGTGAGTTCTTATCCCAGAAACTGGAGTCTTTGGGTTTATGAGACAGTAAGTAGATTGCTATAATCATTGACTACTATGTCTTGTGTATCTAAACTATTCCACTGATCTACCCCTCTGTTTCTCAGCCCGTACTAAGTAGTTTTGATGATTGCTGCTTTATAATACAGTTTAAGATCTGGCATGGCTAGGCCACTCATGAGAATGCTCTGGAAATGGCACAATTCTACACAAATACAAAATAAATAAAAATAAAATAAAAAATAAATAAAATAAATTTAAAAAAAATAAAAATAAATTTTACATTGCAAGCTCCTTGAAGGCAGGAATTCTATCACTATCATCTTCATCCTCATTATTCTCTTTTTAGGGGTTTTAAACCTGACTGATACTTAGTGGGACAGCAAATCTAACCTCAGATATTTACTAGCTATGTGGCCCTGGGCAAGTCACTTAACCCTGTTTACCTCAGTTTCCTCATCTGTAAGCTGAAGGATATGATAAACCACTTCAGTATCTTTGCCAAGAAAATCCCAAATGGGGTCATGAAGAGTCAGACTAAAAATGACTAACCAACTGATACATAGTAGTTGTGGGATTCCTGGGCAAATGACTTTCCTTCTCTCAGTCTCAGTTTCTTGATCTGTAAAATGGGAATAATTATTCAAATACTCTAGATCCCATGGGGATGCTGAGAAGAAAACACTTTACAAATCTTAAGGTACTAGAGAAATGAGAGTTATTATGATTAGTTACAAGGTGCCCTGAGGCAGGTCCTTTGATTAATGGATGAATAGGAAGGGGCATCAGCTGTGGGCTGGTTTTGCCTGGGCACAGAGTAAGGGAGGAGCTGTCCATTGTGGAAATGAGGAGCAGCTCTCAAGGGGTCCCATCTCCCTCCCACCTTGTGGCACTTTCTCCTTCCCATCCTCACCTGAGTATTGCTGCAGCAGCCAGACCTTGAGCTCGATGAAGCTGTGGGCAAAGTGGCAGCTATCTTCTCGCAGACAGCCATAGCGCACCTCGTGGCGGCACACGTCAAACTGAAAGTGCTCTTGGAACTGGCGGATCTTTGAGTATTTCAGGGCAGTGGAGCGCACAATGTGGACCAGACATCTGGTGGGAAGAGGAGGGCAAAGTGAGCTTAGCACCTTTTGTTTATATGGCTCAAACATTCCTCCGATATAACTGAAAAAAAGAGTGAAGCAAAACAGACTGAAATGATGACTGCGTCTGATGCAGTATGCCACATTTGGCACCTGCAACTCCCCACCTCTCTGCTAAGACAAGGGAGAAGTGTTTCCTTAACTTGTCCCATAGGAGCAACATTGCTCCCACCATTCAATATAGAATTCAACTGTCTTTTAGTGCTGTTTTCAGTCCTGATTCTAGCCATTGTCTCCACTGCTTTTGCAGTCCTACTTACCAGGATTCTGCATCAGATCATATAAGGCACAGAATCATAGATGTAGGGCTAAAGGGGAACTTAGAAGTCTTGTTTCCCACTAGTGTCAAAACCAGATAGAAATGGATCCCTGCAGGCTGCACATTGATTCAGAAAATCACAAATGAATGTTGTCTATGTTGTATTATATTTTTATTTATTTTGTTAGACATTTCCTAACTACATTTTAATCTGGTTGGAGCACTTTGGTGTTGTGTGGGCCATGTGCAGACTATGGGGAGCAGCTCTGATCTGAATCAATTCTCCATTTTACAGGTGAAGAGACTGAGAGTCAAACACAGGTCAGAAGAAAGTGGAAGAACTAAAATTGTACCCAGGTCCTCATACTCCAAATTTTGCCAAGTTTACCCATTCCTCTTATTTGTCATTTCTTTTCGAAATTATATCCATTCCTTTCACACCCCACAATTTGTTCCCCATTTGATAGAACTCGACTTTGTTTACAATTTGGTTGTTGTTGTGGCTACCACCAAGAATCCCAGCCCCTCCTTTGGAATGGCAGCTTCCCAGGCAATGTCACAGGAAGCTAGACTAGAAGTCTGAATTCAGATGTTCGGCATCCTCATTCTGAGGCTTACTATGTGGCTTTGGGCAAGTGACTTTTCCTGTCTAGGTCCCAGCTTCCTCATCTGTAAAATGGGTTTCATTATCCTCACTCTAAATACCTCAGTGGGCTGTTTTGGGGAGAGCACTTTTTGAAACTTCAGGCATGTTAGAACTGGAAATGATCACACAGGCTAACATGGAGTTCAGCAGAAGGAACACTGCACATGGAATGAGATCTGGGTTCTAGTCCCAGCTCAGACACTTAGTAGCTGTGTAGCCCTGGGTTAGTTACTTAATGTCTCTGAGGCTGTTTCCTTGGCTATTACATGGTAACAATAACCCTTGGTCTACACCTTCATAAACTTTCAAGTGTCATAAAACATGAGCTGGTAAAGAATCCAGAGTCATGAGCTGAGGTCTCTCTTCTAATGCTGACTTTGAAGATCTACAGAAAAGGAGGAAGCAAGTTGAGTGAGGACCCTCAGTATTTGGAAGAAGCCACCCTGATGGAAGGATTACCCACATTCTGGGTCTAGAACCAGAAGGGAATTTCAAAGTCACCCAGTCTAACCCCTTCATTCGACAGAGGAGGAAGCTGAGACTGAGACAGGCCAAGTGACTTGTCCAAGGTCATCTAGCTAGTAAGTTTTAGAGATGAGATGGGAACCCAGGGAGTATCCCTTACCTCTAAAGCCCATTCTCTTTCCCTTCTCTATCACAGATGCATCACTGTCAAAATATTATAATGGGTTGACCCCTCAGTTACCCACATAAATGTGGGGGTAGAAAGGAGGAACTGGGCCCAGGTGATCCAAACTGGCAGATAACCCAAGGGATATGGTCTAGTTTTAGAATAAAAGGCAGGAAGCCATCAGGGCAAAATGTCCCTGGGGCTCCTTGCCTTGTACATTTTCTCTAGGGAAAGTGTTTGGAAGCATTTGCTGAACCCACTGGTTCAACCTTTTGGTCTCAGGACCAAAGAACTTCAGTTAGGTGGGTTATAGCTAGAGATCCTTATATATTAGAAACTTGAACCTCAGGATTATGATGAAAATGACCTTGTGGTCCCCCAAAAGGGTTTCGAGACTACACTCTGATAAGTGCCGATCTGACCCATCACCAGTTCTGTTGTCTCAGACCATTTGAGAAAGGGTAACCAGGAAAGGTCTGATGACTGGCAGGCACAGACACGGTTCCAATCAATGGCAAAAAATCCCCAGGGTTGGGAATCAGGCTTTTAGTCTGGACTAGTGACCTCCATGCATATACAACCTTGGGCAAACCACCTCCCCTCTCTAGGCCTCAGTTTCCCCATCTATTAGAGGGGAATCATAAGCACCACATCACCTCCCTCCTTGGGGGGTGCTGGGAGGACCCTTCAAAACTTCTTGGGTAAGCGAAAAAGGGCCAGATGGCTAAAAAAACAAAACAAAAAAAACTGACCTTAGTGAGAGGCAGCAAAGGAGAGGGATGAGGGTGGTGGGGTTGGAGTCCAAGGGTCACAGAGTTAGAGGCAGAAGGACCCTGGGGCTCATCTAATCCACCCCCCCTTATTTGACAGAGAAGGAAACTGAGGCTTGGACAATTAGCTCATGTAGGATGCTGCTGCTTGTCCTTCGTTCTCAGAGGACCCTGGCACCAGGAAGGTGATGCCAAGACTTTCAAGTGAATTAGGTTTAAGTGAGGGAGGGCTGTGTAGTCACCAGCCTCACTCTGGCGGGTGTTCTGCCCAAAGGAATGGAAATTTTGATCACTCGTGCAGGTGGCAAGTAACAGAAGGGAGACTGGCTAAATCTAGTGCAGTCTTCCTATCTACCACACTGCCTCCTGCAGGAGGGATCTGGTTTCACACCCCACTTCGCACACCGGCAGGTCACCTACTGCCTCAAGCCTCAGCTTCTTTATCTCAACAATGGGAACAATCATACCTGTAGCACCTACTTCGCAGGCTCCAAGGAGATAGTACTGGGTGTCCCCAAAGTCTTGATGCAGTTTTAAGCTAGTAAAGCTTACAAATGAAGAAATCACAAAGCCTAAAGGGAGATGTGACTGGCCCAAGGTCACACACGGAGATAACCAGTATGGATAATTAAAGCTTTAAACTATGGTAAGGCTTTGCAAATCTTAAAGAACTATCAAAATGCCAGGTATTATTAGTAGTACTATTAGAGGGCATCTACATGGGGCAGTGCATAGAGTGCCAGGCTGGGAGGCAGGAAGCCTCATCTTCCTGAGTTCAAATCCAGGCTCAGACACATCCTAGCTGTGTGACCCTGGCCAAGTCACTTCACCTTGTTTGCCTCAGTTTCCTCATCTGTAAAATGAGCTGGAGAGCAAAATGGCAAACCACTTTGCCAAGAAAACCCCAAATGAAGTCACAAAGAGTCAGACACAGCTGGATAACAAGCACAATTATTGTTATTTTCATCATTATATCATTCTTTTTCAATGGCTTTCTGATAGAAATAGTCCTAGTACTATCACAAGTATTCTCTGCTGGTTTTCATTAATACCTAGTATCTATGGACCATTGCATGGGGGAGAAACGGCTCCTTTCGGCAGTTGGACAAAAGCGGGTGACTGAGAGCTGCCTCTCTGGTGGCTTGGCTCAGGCCCGCATCCTCAGCAGACACAACCACGGGGAAGCCATGGGCCTTGTCCTAGTCCCATGGGGTGGAGAGTGGCTGGCGCTCTCTTTAAAACTCTTTGGGTCATGGAGTTGGAGAGTATGGGCTTTGGGGATAGAGACATTGATTTTTAAAGATATTTGCAAGGTTTCTCTGGGTCAATAGATGGCCATGTGATTTTAGGCAACTCTGTGGGACAGGGGGTCTGTTCCCTGGAGATTCATTGGTTGAATTCTGAGGAAATGCTTTTTCATTCAAAGGAATCACCGGCCCAGTCCTCCATTCTATTGCTAATGAAGATACTGATGATGTAATGATAATAACATTAGTAAGCACAGCAGAGAAAGTGCTAGGCTTGGAGTCTGAATTCAAATCCAGCCTTAGACACTTAGAAGCTACATAACCCTAGGCAAGTGACTCAAACTATCCGCCTCAGTGTTCCCATCTGTATTGCAGGGATAATAAGAGCACCTACTCTCCAGATGGTTGTGAAGATTAAATGAGGTATTTGTAAAGTGATTAGCACAGTGCCTGGTATACAGTAGGTATTTAATAAATTCTTGTTTTCTTCCTGTCCTCCCTATGGGGCACTGGACCTGGAGTCAGGAAGACCTGAGTTCAAATCCATCCTCAGACACAGTGTATGATTGTGGGTAAGTCACAACTTCTGCCTCAATTTCCTCATCTGTAAAATTGTTGTGAGGTTCAGATGAGATAATATTTATAAGGTACTTCGTCAACCTTAAACTGCTATGCAAATGCTAGCCCTTATAGTTATTATTACTACTACGTGGCCGAGGTTACTTGGAGGGTTGGAAGATTGCTAGTCTTGGACACAAGTGACAGTTTTCATTCCAGCTCTGTCCATCACTCTGTGACCTTAGAAGCATCACTTAGCCTTTCTGAGTCTCAGTTTCCTCATCTATGAAATGGACACATGACCCTTGAGAGACCTGGTCTGTCCTCTATGTTATGAGGTCTGGGAAAGGGAAGCTGTCATTAGAAGCTTCTTTCTCAGAAGAGGCCCACGAGTCTCTCCAGTGACGAAACCACTGAGCTCCTGAGAGTCACCAGTGTCCCCTTGAGAGCAGAGACAACCTCATGATGGACAAATAAGGAATCTAGATGCCCAAGTGCCTTCAGCCCGAGTGGAGTCCAATTAAACAGGCTGGGACTGGAAAGAGTGCATGTGTGTGTGTACATATGTGCATGTGTATGTGCATGTGTGTGTGCATGTGTGTATGTGCGTGTGTGTATGTGCGTGCATGTGGTGGCAGCCAAGAGCATGCAATCCTAGAAAGGGAAATCAGTGGGGCTCAGTATAAAGAAAGCCAGACTTGTAGCTAGAAGCCCTGGATTCAAATTCTGACTGACCCTTACTACCTGTGTGACTATGGGCCAATCCTTCTCTGAACCTCCATTTCCTGACCTGGACAATGGGGATAATCATTATGAGGAAAGTACTAGGCAAACTTTAAATAATGTTGTAAAGATGGGAACTATTAAAAACCCTTCCCCACTCTACTACTCACTCTCTAGGAGACCACTGACATTGACTTCTCTGGGCCTCAGTTTCCCCATCTGTAAAATAACAGACTAGATGACCTCGGAGCTGTTGTCCAGATTAGATTGCTAATTCTAGGGATAGTGCAAAGAGCCATCCACAAAGGCTGTGAGCATTTTGGAGATCTTTCCCCATATGAGGGATACCCACTGAAGGTTCCTCCATCCCCCAGCTGAGTCATGGAGGAGTGACTCTTGATACATTCCCTATGCTGGCCCAGAATCTCAAGAGGATGGGGTGGAAGCCCTTATTTCCTCCATTTTACAGATAAGGACACTAGAGGCCCAGAGAGAAGCAGTTATAGCCCAAGCGCACATAGCATGTCAGCATACAAGCCAGGAAGAGAACCAGAACCAGGGGACGTCCCCAGGCCAGGCCCCAGACACTCACTTATTGTCATGGAAGCTATGCTTGGCAGCCAGGTTGGAGCAGACAGCGGGAGAGTCCTTAGTCCCCTTGCTAATGATCCTGGGTTTGCTGTCGAAACAAATCTGTTCAACAAAGGAGCAAGAAAGAGCAAGGTTAGGGCCCAGGAGAGGGCCCTCAAGGCCCACAGGGATAGTTGGGACAAACTTCTGACATCGAGTTGAAATTGATCTCTGGTACACTTCCTTGGATCGTTCCTAGCTGTGTCCTCCAGGGGCTAAGCAGAAGGAATCCACTATCTCTTCCATACATCAGCCTTCTAACCTTTGGGCACACCACCATGTTCCTTCCCCCTTCCTAAGTCTTTCCTTCTCCTGACCAAATCTCTCCAGCTCCTTCCACCACTCTTCATAGGCTATGATTGGGGGTCCCTCCTCAGTCTGACCTTTTATGCCCAGAACTAAACCCAATATTCCAGTTGAGATCAGACCAGGGCAGGGGCAGCAGGAAGATCATCTCCCTTCTTGTGGTAAGGAGGTCAGGGAAGCCAGGGTTCAAATCTTGCCTCAGTCATTATAGCTGTGTGACCCTAGGCAAGTCTCTTAACCAATTCACTGTAAAATGAAGATAATAACAGCCCCTGCCTCACAGGGTTGTTGCGAGGACCAAATGAGATAATATTTATAAGGCATTTAGCACAGTGCCTGGCACATAGTAGCTGTTATATAAATATTAGCTACTATTATTATTATTAATTATTATTAACCTCTTTAGGACTCAGTTTCCTCATCTGTAAAATAAGGAGGTTGGACTCCATGGCCTTTAATGTGCCTTCCAGCTATTGATCTATGATCCTAGGCCTAGATACTAAGCTTCTCTTAAAACAGACTGAAATTACATCAGCTTTCTTTCTTTTGCCTTAATGTTTTTCTTCTTACATGATTTACATATCCTAATATCCTAATATATTTCTCCCCACTTTCCCTCTAGGAGTAAAAGAAGGGATAGGAAAAGCCTGGCCCTGGAATTCTCTGGCAGATCTCAAGCCTCTGCCCCCTGGTGTTGCTACTTAGCTTTACAGAAGTGTGAGCCCCAAGAGCCTGGGAATGCAAACTACTTTGTCTTGAGGATTTCATCCTCAGTGACCTCCCCAGCTTGATTTGATTTAGCTCTTGAGGGTAGAGGCCCTATCTCCTACTTTTCCTTTTCTCTTCCCCAATCCCTCTCCTTTGAAGGGAGCAACAGTGCTGGACACGCTGGAGATGGTGACTACTTGGTGTATAGTAAAAAGAACCCATCGAGAGCCAGGAGACCTGGGGAGAACCCTGATTGTGATCCTGACTTCCCTCTCACTGGGCCTCAGTTTCCTCCCCTGGAGAATAACAGAATTGAACTCACTGATTACTAAAATTTCTTCAAAATATAGGATTCAATTCTGAATTTAATCTTCACAGCATGATGAGCAGAAAAATTCCTGGATGTGAAGGCCAGGGTTCCTCTAACTTGCTAAGTGAGAGAGGACCTCTCTGGGCCACAACTTTCCCATTTAATAAGACTTAGTTGGTTAGATGAGAAGGTCCTAATTCTGACAGTCCCTCTGAGCTCTAATATTCTCTGTTCTAAGGGAGTATTATTAGTTTTGACACTTGTGACATTCCATGTTCTTTGGTCATTTCCAGTTTTGATATTTTGGATTTGAAGGATCCTCTCCACCCAAGCCAGTGCTGACATTCCATGTTCTGTGTTCTAAAGTCCTTTCTAGTTCTGGCATTCTAGATTCTAAGGCACAAGCTCGGACCTTTGCTGTTCTAAGGTTCCTCCTAGAGCTGAAGTTCCATGGTCTATGGTCCCTCCCACCTCTGGGATTTTTTTCTCTCTTCTAAGGCTCCCTCTAGCTCTGAGAATCTTTGTTCTCCATTCTAAGGGCCCTTCTATTTCTGACATCTCCATTCTACATTTTAGGTTCCTTTCCTGATTGTCACTCTAGAATTCTAGCCTGTGAATGAATAGTTCCCATTCTAGGCATGTGCCAATGATGGGGCATGAACTGAGACATTTTCCCTCCAGGACAATAACTGTATCCCACACCTTCCCAGCTGGGAGGCTGGAGGGCAGCCCTTGAGCCTTTCCCCTCCCAGGGAGGCTGGGGGGCTGGAGAGCAGAGGGGGCCCTACCTCACAGAGGAAGGTAAAGATTCCCTGGTGCTCTTTGAGAAGCTTGGCAATGGTGAGGCTGCCCCGTTTGACTCCCCCGAGGGGGTCGAAGAGGAGGTCTCTGTTGAGGGTCCCCTTCCTCTCCTCCGTCCACACGTCGATCTCCTCCTGATGGTAGGCGAAGGTGCAGTTATCCCCGTACTTACAGTCCTGCTTGTTAAGCATGTCTGCGGAGAGGCAACAGGGACACATACGTTCCGCCACGGGAAGCCGTGGCCCAGTCACCCACTGGCCCTCGATGCTGAGGCCCAGTCCGTCACCCACTGCTCCTGAAGCCTGAGGCCCTGCTATCAGGGAGACCTTCCTCAGGTTATGTCTCCTCCATGACCTTGCTGTGGGGGTGAGACAAGAAGCCCCCTTTCTTAAGGTCCTTTGAGCTTTAGAGCTTTTGTCCTACTCAAGTTCAATTTTTAAAAATTTCTGAATGTATTAATTATATTCCAAGCACTTAGTTAACATAGTTCCTGGCACAAAGTAGCATGTCATAATTGTGTATTAGATTGGACTGTTGGGTTAGAAACACCGAGAGAGAGAGAGAGAGAGAGAGAGAGAGAGAGAGAGAGAGAGAGAGGGAGAGAGAGAGAGAGAGAGAGAGAGAGAATTTCCACATATACAGCAGAACCCAAAAGGAAAATCCTACATGAAGTCATGAACTCCAGTATATATTGCCTGCTTTTCTTTGGGCCTCAGTTTTCTCCTTTGTAAAATGAGGTGTTTCCATTAGATCAGCCAACGTCCCTTCTAGTTCTAAAAGAGTCATCCCAGGACCCTCATATGGGAAAAGAGGACAATACTAATTATGCCTCCTATCTTTCAGGTTTGTGGTGAGGAAAGTGCTTCACAAAATATAAAGCTTCATGGACAGAAGGGTGACCGTCATGTTTTATTACCAGGGGTGGGGGAGGAAATGAATGAACACTTGGTGACCTGATATATCAAGGTGGGGCTTGAATTCCCATGACGTTCAGATGCTACACTTGTTAAAATCTCCCTCTGCTAAAATCCACAGATGCCTCAAAGGTTTATAGAGCTGGGAGGGACCTCAGAAGCCATCTTTTCCAGCTCTCTCATTTGACAAATGAGGAAAGCTGAGGCCAGGAGCGCATTTGTGAGTCCTTTGCCAACGCCTCACAGGTAGTTAGCATAAGAGACAAGGTTGGAATCCCTCGACCCCACGGTCACGTATGAGTAAAGCACCAACTCAAGCAATCTCCAGGAACGTGGGAGATCTCTGCGGCCAGACACGGAGCAGCCAGGCTGCAGCCCCTCTCCTCTGTCTCACCCCTCAGCCCTTGGCAAGTCACCTTTTGACCTCCTCATTCAATGGAAACTTCTCTCCATAGTTACTGGAGATCTCCTAATTGCCAAAGCTAAGGGCTTTTGGCCAAGCCTCAATGTCTGGGACCTTTACTTTGACACTTTTCCCTCCTTCCTCACCTCTCCCTTCTCTTTCTCCTCTTTTTCTTCCTTTTTCTCGTTTCCTTCTCTCCTTCCTCCTCCCCTTCTTCTTTTTCCAACTCCTTTTCTTTTTCTGGCTGTTCTGAAAACTCTACTTACTCTCCAGGGGGGCATCTCCAGTTGTCCTGACCTATATCTGGCCACTGGACCCAGATGGCTCCAGAGGAGAGAGTGAGACTGGTGATTTTGCACAGCCCTGCCTAACTTAAGTCTAATTCACTTGCATGTCATGACATCGCCTCCCTGATGTTGTGGTCCTTTTCAAGGATAAAGGACAAATAACAATCTGTGAGTAGTAGTATTTGCCCCACCAGGAACCCAACTGGGGACCCAACTGGCCAGTACCAGTTGGGCAATGCAGCTCCTTTCTCCCTTTCTCTCTTCCTTCCTTCCTTCCTTCCTTCCTTCCTTCCTTCCTTCCTTCCTTCCTTCCTTCCTTCCTTCCTTCCATGGATGGGAGGGTCTTCATATTCATAAATCTTGGGAACCAGAAGGTATGATGGTCTCTGAGACCCTGGGGGGGATCTTTTAGCCTCCAGTCTCTGACCCCTCCAACCTACCCTCCACACAGCTGAAAGTGCAGATCTGACAAGGTCACTGACTTCCTCAAAAACCTCCACTGGCTCCCTATTGCTTTTGACATCAAATACAGTCTACTCACTGGCATTCGAACCCTTTTGCTCTAGAACCCCGTGTTCCACTCCAACTGTTTTGCCGCTATTCCTCACAAATGAGGCTCCAAGTCCCACCCTTGCACCTTTGTACCCACTGACCCCTGAGATTAGAATGTACATCCTCTTCATTTCTGCCCCTGAGAGTCCCTAGTTTTCTTCCAAGTCCAGCACCAGAGCTACTTCTTATTGAGGCCTTTCCTGATCCCCCAACAGCTAGAGCCTCCCCCTAAATAGTCTTGGATATGTGCATTTACCGGGATGTGCTTCTGTGTGCACTTATGGTTTTCTCTAATGAAATATAAGCATTTGAGGGCACGGTTTCTTTTTTTGTTTTGGTGTCTTCAGGGTCTGCCATATGTTAGGAATTTAATAAATATTTATTGGTTGATTGATGAATTGATTGATCTCTTCCAGCTCTAACATTTTGGGATTTAAGCCCCCTCCCAGTTCTTGCATTCTGTGTCCTAAGTTCCCTCTTATCTGTGACTTTCCACGTTCTAAACTCCCTCCAACTCTGACACTCCCTGTTCTAAGTCTCCTCTCAGCTATGACTTTCTATGTCCTCAGCTCCCTTTAACTCTGACATTACCTATTCTAAGGCCCCTCCCAGTTTATATATTCCCTGTTCTAAGTTCCCTCCCAGCTCTGACATCCCATGTTCTAAGCTCCCTCCTAGCCCTGACTTTCCCTGGTCTGAGGCCCTTCCAGCTCTGACAGTCTCTGTTCTAAAGTCCCTGGAGCTCCCATACTAATAGTCTATAAATCTATGCTCAGGGTCTGGGAAGACTCTTCTACTCCGAGACTGCATAGTGCTCCCAGGACCCTGTGCTCCTCCCTCCCCTGTCTGCTGGCCCCTCGCTCACCTTTGCACAGAAAATAGGAGCCTATGAAGTTGGTCTTGGTGGGCCGGGGCCGGATTCGCTTCCACGTCTTGTCCTCAGAGTTTCGGATCCTCCCCAGCAGGATATCCCGTTTACATGTGTGCTCTAGGTCCTCTCGGTAGGTGTAGTCACCAGCTTTGGGACCTGCAGGGAAGGTGAGGAGGGATCCATGGGTCTAGGCACATGGACATGTGTGATGAGGGGGAGCCACAGAGACAGCAAAGGCAGATGGAAGGACAAGAAACAAACAGATGTGAAAGAGGCCAGAGGGGCCTGAAGATGTTTCTCTTCTATTATTCAAACAGCTATTGAAACCCCTCCTCCTCCAGAAAGTCTTCCCAGGTTGCCTTCACCCAAATAGGAAGCTCTGGCTCCCCATGTGCTCTTTGCTCACGTACCATGTATATGGACTTAGTCTGAATCCCACTGGACTCAACCAAATAAAATGTGTTAGGCTCTGGAGAGCAAGAGGTTTACAATTCACTGGGGACTAGGAGAAATAGGTAGCAATGAATGCACTTAGGGGAATGGGGAGGAGGCAAAGGAGAGCCACTGGCGAAGTCCTCTGACTATCCATGGAGTGAACTATAATTCACAGGCAACAGTATCCCGAAGAAGAGGTAGCAATGAAGTCCACGACCCAAACACACAAGCTGTGAGTATGTAACAAGGCAAACTAGAGAAGGCAGCCCAAGAACCCCCAGTCATAGCTGAGATTTGGAAGGATGGCACTTCTGACTGGCAGAAAGAAGAGGAGGATAGCAGAGGGAAGAACTCACCACCAGCACATTTGGCAATCAATTCAACCAGGCAAGCACTTATTAACAGTACCCTCCACATGCTGAGCAGACTGCCATGTGCTGGGTATACAGAGACAAAAATGAAATAAGCCCTGCACTCAAGAAACTTACACTCTATGGGAAAGGAAAGCCGAGATCAGTAGATGTGAAAGGTGAAGTTCAAGTAATTTCAGGCAAGGAGTGGGAGCAGGAAGCTACTACCTAGAGAAATCATTGTAGGCCTCATGGAGGAGGGAGTGCCTGAGCTGAGCCTCAAATCTTGGAATATCTAAAGTGTGGCTATGATCAGTGCAAACCTATATGCAGGGCAGCTGGTAATGCAGTGGACAGAACACGGGACCAGCAAGCAAAAGACCTAAATTCAAATCTGACCTCACATACTTACTAGCTGTGTGACCCTGGGCAAATCACTTAACCTCTGTTTGTCTCAGTTTCCTCAAGTGTAAAATGGGTATAATAATAATAACAGGGATGTTCTGTAGGTCAAATGAGATCATATTTGTAAAGTGCTTAGCACATAGCAAGTACTATATAAATATTATTTTTTGCAAAGTGAACTCACTCTAAGGGGTGGCTTATGTACAGAATAATATGGCAATGGCTAATCTTCCTTTGATGAACAAATGATCCAGCATTCGGTATTTAGTTATAAGTCACCTGAGGTCAAGGATCTATTATTTAATTCATTCCATCTAGGTAGAACATTCCTTCTATGAAGTTTCCTCAACAGTTCTCACTGTGAGAGCAGATCTCTTCTGCACAATCACATGTCCATCCCAACCTCTACTGCTTGGTCAGTCTCCAGTGCTCCTGTTCAGCCTTCAGCAGAATGTGCTAAGCAAGGCCTTTCCACTAGCAGGAAAAGGTTTACTCTAATTTATCTATACTCCTTCTTCTAGTTCCTTCCTCTTTTAACCCATCTTGGTGACCAGCATACATGCTGTGAGATGTCTGGTGGGCACAAAGGAGACAGTCAAGGCTCCCAGACATACCAAAGACCCAGTCTAAGCAGGAATCCAAACCAGGGCCTTCAGTTCTATAGCCTTGGGGTATAATGACTTGAACAAAGTAAGTTCATGCTAATAGATCCTCTTCATAAATTCTTCCAGAGGAATAAAGTGTTAGTGATACAGGAAGATAAGTTTCAGTTCAATAGAATGAAGACTTTTACAGAGGGAGCTGTCCAGCAATGGACAAGTAACCTTAGGAGGCAATGAGTTCTCTGTCACTGGAAGCATCCCAAGCAGAGGCTAGATAATCATTAGACAATCTGCAGAGGCATAAAATTCATGCCTTGGGAGGAGGATTAAATTAGACCACCTCTAATATCTCTTCCATTTCTGAGATTCTTTGGTAATGAAATGCCAAGATTCTAAAAGTCTATAATCCCAAGATTCTGAGTTGGTATGCATTTCTAAGATTCTAACTCTATGATTATGAAATCTTTAAGCTTCCCTAAGTCTATGGTTCTCAGGGTCTATGATTCCAAGATTCTCTGATTTTCTAAGTTGATTTTTCTAGGTTTTGAAGATTCTCTAGGAGTCCAAGTTTCCATGAATCTCTGTCTCTGATTCTGTGTTGCTACAGTGGCAGGAGGAGAGACTGGAAGTGGATAGGACATTTTATTACCTGTTTTGGGATAGCAGAGGTGGCAGGCCTGCTTGAAGAGGTGGGAAGAAGCCAGGGGGTTCTTGACAAGCAGGGCGGTATTAGGCATGGTAGACTCTTGCTGGGGTGGCAGGTCGGCCACCTTGGGCAGAGGGGAGTGACTTGTGCTGGTTGGCTAGAGAGAGGATGGGGAAGAAGAAGGTAAGTGCATTACCTTAGCCAGAACCTGCCAACCCAACTCCACACCCAAGGCCTTTGGTTCCTTCCTTTTCTCCCAGCCTAGATCCTTGGTCTGATAATGAAGTCCAGCTAATGGAAAGAACTCAAGAATGTTATCGTTAGGGAGGGTCAAGCTGCCTAAACTCTCCCTTCACGGATGACAAGCCTGGAGCTCAGAAAAGGGGAGAGATTTGCACTCAGCTGTGTTTGAAAAGTAGTATAGTGTAGCTGGCTTTGGAGTCAGGAAGACCTGGATTCTAGTTCAGCCTCTCACACACACTGACTATGTAACCCTAGGCAAGTCACTTAACTTTTCTGTGCCACAGGCAACTGTCTAAGACAACAAATTATACAGAGAGTGCCAAGCTGCCTTGGTAGAGGGAGTTATCTCATCTGGGATTTCCCTCTATCAAGGAAATTCCAGGCAATTCTATCACTATCCCTAAATTTGAATGAGACCTGAAATCTAGTACCTGTGACTCCCTGACCTAAGCTCTTTTTGCTAGGTCCTGGGTCATGTCTTTCTCTAGGTACCGTAAGGAAACTTGGATTCTAGACAGCCGCGGACCAGACACTTGAGCTCCCTAGGCTTCAGTCGCCCCATCTATAAAATGAGGAGATTAGGGTAAATGGGCCCTGAGATCCCTCAGGGATCTTGGGATTCTCTCTCTCTATCTGGGTCCAAGCAGCAACTACCTCATCACACACTGGCTCCAACTCTTTTCTACAGAAGGCCCAGAACCCTCATTCTTCCTTCCTACTCCAGCCCCACCTCACTCCAGGAGGGAGAAGAACCCCTTACAGAAACTTGTCCCCCCAGACCCCCAGGTGTCCCCAGGGGAACAAGACTCACTGCAGGAGGCAGCTTCTGGGTGCTGCTTGATGGTCGTAGATCCTGAGAGGAGGTGTCCTCTAGGTGGGGGGAAGAGAAGAGGGCATTACTTTTGCTTTGCAGGAGGGGTGGATGAGGTGAAATTTGGGATGTGGGCTACCCCCAGCTCATTCCTAGGTCTGTAACAACTGTCTCACTCTAGTCCCCAAGAGTTCACACTTAGATTCTGACATGTAAGGGAGAGGGTGTGAGGTCAGAGGAGCTGTGTTCAAATCCTTCCTTTGTGTGAGCTTGGCAGGTCCATGTCTGTAGACCTCAGTTTCCTCATTTGTAAAATTAGGGGTTGGATCTGATGGCGTCTGAGAATGCTGTTGGAGTTTTAGATCTTGTCTTTTCCTTACATTGTACTGCCAAAGGGCAGGGCACACAGCTCACACTCAGAAAGCCTTCTGAACTCTTCTATTGGTCTGAAAATAAGCCTGAATTCCTCTTTGAAATTTGCTTTGCTTAAAACTCAAGTACACTTTAGGGCCAGGGTTATTTTAAGGGGGTGGCCTATGTTGGGGTAGGCTATATACAGACTAATAGGGGAAGTCAAAATAAATGACTGATTTCAGGGTCTTTATTCCTCCCTATAGATCATCACACAGACACACACACACACACACACACACACACACACACACACACACACACACACACACACACACACACACACACACACACACACACACACACACACACACACACACACACAATGGTGAAGAGGCAGAGCAGAATGGTGGTAAGAGCCCTGCCCTGAGGGCTCAACAGACCGAGATAAGGGTCTGAACTCTGCCACTAACTCACTGTGTGATCTTCCCAAACAATGGGCTTCAGATACCTATCCTAAAAAATGAGGAGAATGGACTCAAAGTCCCTAAGGTTCCTCCCATCACTGATATTCTGTCCTAAGGTTTCTCCCAGTTATGACATTCTTTATTCTAAGTCCCCTCCCAATACTTACATTCCCAGTTCTAAGGTCCCTCCTAGCTCTGAAATTCTGGGTTCTAAAGTTCCTCCCAACTTTGACATTCCATGTTCTAGGATCTCTTCCCATGAGCACTTACCTACTGTGAATGAATCAAGTGTGTCCTGGGAGCCCCGGACAGGCCCAAAGCTATCCAGGGCTTCGAGGTGGGCTTGTGTGTATGGAGGCAAGTCCAGAGGATCCAAGGTGTCCACTGAGGAAGCTGGGGAGTCACAGGCTTCCAGCATAGAGGAGGCCATCTTCTTGGTGGGATCCATGACGAGGCCAAAGGATGCAGGGGGCAGTGGATTGGAGACAGGGATGGTGCCACTCACCACTGGGGGCAATAGGGGTGCCCCACCTGGGAACACAGGGATCCGCTGGGGCATTTCACTGGATACAGTAGCTGGAATGGAACCTGGCACCAGAAACTACAAGGACATTGGCAACAGGCGAGAGGAAGGAAGGTATAGGGCATGAGAAAGAAGGGGAGAGAGAAGAGAACAGAGAAGGGGGAAAAAAGAGAATGGGCAACAAGAGATAAGGGAAAAAAAGAATAAAAAGACATAGAATGAAGAGAGACAGGGTCAGGAAAAGGAAGAAAGAGAAGGAAAAGTGAATAGGGATGAGAGGTAGAGAAGGTGGAGAAGAGGGAAAAATGGAGGAAGAAAGAGTTGAGTTCTAAAGAGCTTTTAAATTAATTGTTATTACATAAAAATAAATGAGTATAATTGATTATGCTTATTCAACTAAATAGATTAGATACCCACTCACCCCCTGCCCTTTCCTCTAGCATGTAATCTTACCAAAGCCAGGAAATTGTGGGGGCAGTTCCAACTAACCCCTGAGGATGGATGTTCTCTCTCTCTCTCTCTCTCTCTCTCTCTCTTTTTTTTTTTTTTTTTAGCAGGGAAGGCAAGGCCCTCGGGATTAGTACATGTTTGTCCTTCGTTGCTGAAGAAGACCACGCCATCAGAGACATGATGACATGACTTGCACTTGACTTTGTTTTGAGTGAGGGAGGGCTGTGCAGGTCACCAGCCTCACTTCTCCTCCAGAGCCATCTGAATCCAGTGACCAGATATTCATCAGGATGACTGGAGATGGTCCAGGATGAGGCAATTGGGGTTAAGTGACTTGCCCAAGGTCACACAGCTAGTGAGTGTCAAGTGTCTGAGGTGAGATTTGAACTCAGGTCCTCCTGACTGGAGGGTCTGTGCTCTATTCACTGGGCCACTAGATATTCTTAAACAAGACACTTTCCCTCTCTGGGCCTTAGTGTCCCAAAGAGAGATAGATCTCCTTGTGATAGTGTGAGGATTAATGAGATAATAGATGAGGAAAGAGTTAGAAGCAAAATCAGTAATCAACTTTATTTTTGTGATTATTCTGCCCTATTTTTGTGCAGGGGATGGTATCAGCTAGAGTTGGGAAGCTGGACACAGCACAGTACTGAGACATGGAGGGCAGAGAAGGAGGTGGTAGATCTCACCAATGAATCCAGGAGTGAGTCCAGTTCTGGCCCAAAGACATCGCCATCAGAGAAGTCCTCCGTACTCTCAGGTCTAGCCCCATCTGGAGGGGCCAGCAGGTCAGTGGTGGGAGGGAAAAGGGTTGTGGTGGAGCCCTTGGCCTCTGGGTCAGAAAGGAGGGTGATATCACAGCCAGGGATGGAGGTGGTCGTTGGGGCTGTGAGACATCTTAGATCCATGGAGCAGTCTGAGGAAGAGGAAGACATAGAGAAAGCTCAGCATTCTCTGGGGGAGGGGTAGAAAATTCAACCAAATCAATTCAGCAAGCATTTATTAATCAACTACCACGAACCCATCCCTGTACTAGGTGATGAGGATACAGGGACAAGAAGGAAATCAGTCCTTGCCTTCAAGCTACTCACATTCTAACAGAAGGATGCAAAATGTTCACAGATAAGTAAATACAAAATATAGAGACTACCCTCCCCAACCTGGCACTTATGATAAAAAGTAGGGTCTATGGAGGGTGACAGCCAGCGTGAGTTCTGATGGTATCCTGGGCCCTGTACTTGGAACACTACAGCTGAGAAGCCACCACCAGTGTGTTTCACATTAACAATCAGCCAATAGACACAAATAATTCTTAGCAAAGGCATTTACTAAGATAGTAAATAAAAAGAGTAAAAATGGCCTAGGGCTAAGTTATTTAAAAAGTTGCATAGATGTGTCCCATTTTGCTTGTCCAGTGGGGTTGCTCCCTTTAATTTGGTCAGATAAAGGTATATAGATATCAGGTAAAGCACAAATCTCTGCAGCTGGTTTCACACCTAGTGATGACTTTGTGATCCCAGTCTTGGCCTTCTGGGTTGGGGGATTGGTCAAAGATTAATTCCCTTAGGTTGTCACAGTGAAAGCAAAGTAATTTCACGTGAGGAGAGTAAGGCAGTAACAACTGGGCTTGAGAGGGTGGGATCAGAGGAGGCTTCCTGTAGAAACAGGCCTTGAAGGGAGCTTGGGATTTGAGGGTGTAAAGCTGAGGAAAGAGAACACTGAGAAGTGGGATATGGAACTTTGGGAAAATGGCACATAGACAAGCTTGGCTAAAAATTGGGAGCAGAAAGCAAAAGAATGTGAAACTTTGCAAGAAAAAAAGATTGTGAAGGATTTTAAACGTCAAAAAGGATCATTTTTACTAGAACCTTAAGACAACAGGAAAGTTTCTTTAGTAACAAAGAGATGTAGTCAGCCTGGTGCTTTAGGAACTCTTTGGATGGCTGTGCGGGAGATGGACCAGACTGAGGAGAGACTGTAAGCAACGAGGCAAACCAGAGACCAGGAAAGAGGAGAACGACCAGACAGCCTGGACTATGGTGATAGGCGTGTGAGAAGAAAGGGAAGAATCATGGAGAGGAGGGGAAGACAGAATCGATAAGACTCGGCACTGGGCTGTACAAGGGAGGCAGGAGAATGGGAGAAGTGAGGGGGGACTCTGAGGTCTTTATTCAGGAAAGCCCTCTCGGACACCCCTAGCAAACAATGGCTTCCCTCCTTGGACCTTATGGAGGACTTTTATTTTTAAATAAGCTCCCCTATGAATTGATAACATTATTTTTATTGATTATTAAACTTTTTGTACATATATGTATATGTGTGTATATATATACACACATATACACATACATACATACATACATATATATACATTTATATGAATAATCTCATTTGGTCCTCACAATAACTCTGTGGGGTAGATGCTAATACCATCCCCATTGGCAGGTGAGAAAACTGAGGCACAGGAAGACAAAGCAGTTTGTCCAGGGTCTAATAAGCATCTGAGGCAAGATTTGAACTCAGGTCCTTTCTGATTCCAAGTCTAGCATTTTATCTGTCATACCACCTGACTGGGGACCAGGGATAGAGCTTTTGGTTAAGAAGGCAAGGACAGCAAGTACTCCCTCTCCCCTAAAGAACCCCAGTGGAAAATATAAGGGAACATTAAAGAACTGGGAAAGATTGAGTCTTTCAACACAAGGTTCTAGGTTTCCTAATAGTGGGACCCTCCCAAAGGGCAAGTTCTAGGCTCTAGATAGTTTTAGGTCTCCTGTTGGCCCACCCCTCTAGACCTCCTTGCTCCAAGGACAGAATAAGCCCCATTCCACACCTCCACCACACATGCATCTCCCAGACAAGCTTGAGTTCTCTACCTGTTTCAATGTCATCTATAGACCCAAGTCCATTGGATGTTCCCTGTGGAGAGAAAGAGGAGATTGTGATATTAGAAGGGATGTGGGTGGCCACAAATTACTTCCCATCTATTCTGTATATATCTTAGATGTAAGTGAATGTCTTCCCCCATTTGAATGTAAGCTGTTTGAGGGAAGGGATTACTTTTACCCTCCTTTACAAGCCTAATGCTTAGCACAGAATCTGGTATTTAATAAATGCTTGCTGACCAAAAACAAGGAAAGGGGGAACAGGGAACTCCAGGGCTCCCTCATGCTCAGGAGATCTCATTTTATGCCCTTACATCTCCTTGTCTCAGACTAGTAGCCTGCCAGATTTCATTCCATTATACAAAGGGGTCAAGTTTGCAGTGTGTATGTTTGTGTGTGTATGTATGTGTGTATGTCTGTGTGTGTGTGTATGTGTACACACAACCCTGTTGGTGAATAGTCATAAAAAAGGATGGAGAGATGAGCCTAGGATGATCATGCCACTTTGGAGGTGGTTGGATGACTGGACCCAAAGAACAGTCATTAGTGGCACATTGTCAAACATGAGGCAAGTCTCCAGTGGAATGCCCTGGGACTCTGTCCTTAAAGGAATAGGTAGCTTGCTTAACAAATTCACAGATGACCCATGAGTCACAAAGGAATGCTAACAGGCTGCAGAACCAAACAAGCCTCTCAAGCTAGAATGATGGGCCAAATCTAGTGCAAAGAATTTTAATTGTAAAATCAAAGTCTTGGACTTGGGTTAAAAAAAAATCATCTTCACAGCAAAAGATAAGGAAGATGTAGTTAAGTCACATTCGAAGGACATATTGCTCAACAAGCCTTTATTAAGTGCCTCCTGTATGCCAGGCACTCAGCTAGGTGCTAGGTATACAGTGATAAAAATGGAACCAGTTTTACCCTCCAGAAGGGTAAAATCTGTGGAATAATTCCCCAAGGTTTTGCAAGCTTTCCCCAGTAGCCCAAACCTTAAGCTGATCTGCTTGTTTTGGCCTTAACCTCCAATGTGACCACAACAGAAATTCATCCATTGCAGGAGATCAGTGACTCATCTGGAACTTATATTCTTCAAACACTTCCAGAGGCACTGAGAAGGGTCATGACTTGCCCAAAGACACACAACTAGGACAGGTCAGTGGGAGGACTTGAATTCAGGCCTTCTCCATGCCAAAGCTGGGCTCCTAACCAATATACCACACTGCCTCTTGCTCTTCAGGTCCATAAAGAGAAGTGTGCAGTGCAGAATAAGACAGAAGATTGTCCCTAGTCACATCTGGCTCCTATGGAGCACAGTGCCCTCCTGGCACATGGCTGACTTGGCTTGGATTGTGTTTGGTTCCGGATATTGCATTTGAGGAAGGACATGGAGTAGTTCCAGAGAAAGGACATTCAGGGGGACAAAGAAAAAGGCTGATGAAAAGAATCAGGTATATTCAGCCTGGACACAAGATGACTTGCTTTTGAAGGGCGATGTCCAATGGGAGAGGGGGCAGCTTTTGTCCACTTGGCTCCAGAGGGCTCCAGAAAACATGGAGCAATGGAAGCGGAAGAAGATGAAGACACAAATTTCATAGTAAGTTGAAGGATAAACTTCCTAACAATGTTGTTCAATCGTTTCAGTTGCATCCGACTCTTCGTGACCCCATTTGGGGTTGTCTTGGCAGAGATACTGCAGTGGTTTGCCATTTCCTTCTCTAGCTCCAGCTCATTTGATAGATGAAAAAACTGAGACAAATGGTGAAGTGACTTGCCCAGGGTCACACAGCTAGTAAGTGTCTGAGTCAGGTCTTCCTGACTCCAGGGTCAGTTCTCTATCCACTGCGCCATCTAGCGGCCTTCCTAATAATGACAAGTTGTCCAAAAGAGATCTCCAGGAGCAGTGACTGCCCCATCACTGGAGGGCTCCAAGCACAAGATGGACAGAGATTTGTCAAGGATGGTCACATGTAGATTGGACTCAATGGCCCCAGGAAGTCTGTGATTCTCTGATATGAAAATAGTGGATTCTCTGGCTAATGTTTAGCTTTGAGCTGGTTGTGCTCAGCCCCTTCCTAGGTGTGGATCCCCAGCTTAGAGGAGGTAAACTGCTTTATTATGAGTCTGAGCTAAATGTAATCAGAAAGGGGGAGCCACTTGTTCAAGGCTGTAAAGAACCTTATATGATAAATTTCACTCTCTAAATTACACCCTTCACTCTGGACTCCTCCCTGTTCCACCCCTGAACCAGACTCCTTCCTGCCTCAGCACCTTTGGCTCCCTGGATCTCTCCACCTAGACTGACCTTACTGCCCCTACTCCCCAGACCAGGGAGGTCTGCCCCAGATGGCCTTGAAGCTTCATGAAGGGGTAACACCAGCTGGCCTTAGGTCCCTCCCCATCTAGATCTCAGCTTCTTTGACCAATCAAAGCCTCAGTTTCCTCATTTTTAAGAGAGGACTGACCTCTGCAGTCCTTTCATCTCTGGACCCCTTCTCTGACTTTGTCCATGGAGGGGAGAGGTGTGTCTCCTCTCCCTACCCTAAATCCCAGGATCCTCAGCTCTTAGGAACATCCCTAAACTAAGTCATTTTCCCCATAGTCTTTCCTCCTCAACCTTTCAAATTTCCCCCTTCCTGTTAGAGGTGCCATCCACCAGCCTTCCAGGCTCCCAAGTTCACAATCTCAGCATAAACTTGGACTCCTCACTCTCCCTCTCCCTCAGCCCATATAACCAAGCATGTGCCAAACTTTGTTTCTACCTCCACAAAATCTCCCCATTTGACCCCAAGGGTAGGTGAAGAAAGGAGCAGCTAGGAGGTACCTCAGTACACAGAGTGCCAAATCTGGCTTCAGATACCTACTAACTACATGACCCTGGGGAAGTCACTTAATCCTTTTGGCCTCAGTTTCCTCATCTATAAAGTGAGCTGGAGAAGGAATGGCAAATTACTCCAGTATCTCTGCCAAGAAAACTCCAAGTAGGGTCATGAAGAGTTGGACAGGACTTAACGACAGCAACAATTGGGGGGGGGGGCTATCTTCTAATAGGTGTAGAGTTGGCAGCCTCAAAAAGGGATTCTCTCTCTTTTTTTCCATGTGGTTCCAGGGAGAAGAATTGGAAATAATGTGTAGAATTTAGAGCAGGCAGATTGTGGCTTAATGCATTTTTTCTTTTCTTGTTTCTTTTTCGAGAAGGTGAAGGGGAAGGAAGATCTTTAAATTCACCCCTACAGGAGAAGCCTGATATGGAAACTTCCTTCACTGAGTCAAATCTCAGCTCCTTCTTCACAAAAAGTGTTAGGGAAATATCTGGGGGCACTGAGACATTATCAGAGGCAGGATGTGAATTTGGTTCTTCTAGATTCCAAGACCAGCCCAGCCACTGTCTATGCCCAAGGATAACACTGTTAACAGCTGAAGCTTCGATAGTGATTTGAGTCACAGAACAACAACCTCTTGTGGTAGCTGGTATGTAATTTACTATTCCCATTTTGCAGATGAAGAAACAGAGGTATTTTGAGAGGGGAAGGCACTTTGTCCATGATCCCAGAGCAGAAAGGTCTACATATATCATCTTGTTTGATCCTCAAGGGAATGTTATCAAACGTTGCTCCAAGTTATTCCTTTTCTAATTCACTCGAGAGACTTGTTTCACCTTCTCAAAGTGATCATTGAATTTTTGCACTTGGCAAGAACAGATCCCTTACCCCAGTGAAATATTCTCATACCCATTTTACAGATAAAGTAACTGAGTGACTAGTCCACAGTCACACAGCAAGAACTTCTCCAAGCAGGAGCTGAAATGCCCTTGGTTAGGGAGGCTGACAAGAAGATTCTTGCCCAAGTATAGACTGAACTAGATGGTTACCAAGGTCTTTTTCTGCCCTGTGGTTCTGTGGATAGTATTCCAGAGATATCCGCTAAGCTTATCACCTGCACTAGTCACTACTTCAAAATTGCTGTCATTACCAGAACCCCCACTAAATCACAAGGGACCACAGTCTTCCTGTATACAGACTACATTTCAACATAGTTGCTTTCCTTTGTAATATTTTATTTTATGCATTTAATTAGGATTTTGTCATTCAGCTGTTCAGTCGTGTCCAACTGTCCATCATCCCCTGGACTACAGCACGCCAGGCCTTCTCATCCTCTATTATCTCTAGAAGTCTGCCCAAGTTCCTGTTCATTTTATCCATGACACCATCTCTCCATCTCATCCTCTGCCATCCCCTTTTCCTTTTGCCTTCAGTCTTTCCAACACTGGGGTCGTGAGTCCCATCTTTTCATTATGTGGCCAAAGTACTTCAGCTTCATTTTATTATATTATAATAATTGTTATGTTACATTATATTATATTGTATACTATTATATTTGTATTATAATATCACATTCCATACTATAACATTTTTATTATATTATAATAATAACCAGTATTTATAGAACACTTAAAGGTTTGCAAAGAACTTTTCAAATATTACTCCATTTGATCTTCAGAATAACCCTGGGAAGTAGGCACTATTGTTGTCTCCTCTCTGTTGTCAAGGAAACTAAGGCAGACTAAGGTGAAGTGACTTGCCCAGGGTCACACAGCTAGTAAGTATCTGTGGCAGGACTATGCCATCAGGCTGCCTCTCTCCACCAACATGGCCACCACCCCACTTAAGACCCCATTGCCTCCCACCTGGATCACAGCAGTGGCCTCCTGGTGGCTTTCCTTTCCTCTAGACTCTCTCCTCTCCAACTCAACCCTTAGCTAGTCAAAGGACTTTTTAAAAGTATGTTCTAGTGAGCTCACTCCCTTAATCAAGGATCTTTAGTAGCTCCCCAGTTCCTTAAGATAAAATACAAAATCCTCAGTTGAACCCCTCTACAATCTAGCTTCCACTTTCCTTTTTTATTTCCTTTTACTCCTCTTCACACATTCTCTGTTCCAGCCAAAATGGCCAATAGCTCTTCCCTGCACACAACTTTTTATCTCCTATTCTGGAATAAATTCCTGCCTCACTTCTGCTCAGTGCACAGAACTCAGGGCCTAGAGTCAGGAAGATTCCTCTTCCTGGGTTCAGATCTGGCCTCAGACATTTAGTAGTCATGTGACCTGGGCAAGTCACCATGTTTGCCTCAGTTTTCTCATCTGTAAAATGAGCTGCATAAGGAAATGTCAAACCAATCCAGTGTCTTTGCCAAGAAAACTCCACATTATTATACTTATTTTAGAGAAGAGGAAACTGAGGCTCAGATGGGGGAAATGAGTGGCCTCTGGTCTCGTTTACCTAGTAAGTAGAATACCTAAGGCTGGAACCCAGATCTTCTCTCTTCCCCTAGGGTACAAATCAAGGGGAGGGGGAGTGAGAAGGGATTGGCCAGAGTGACACTCAGACCATGGGAGGAATCACAATTCACTTTCCTTTTTGAGTCTGGGTGATGATGGGGGACCCAAGGCACATGCACACACTATACACACCCTCCCAGTGAGAAAGGCGAAGGCTCCATCCTACCTGATCTGCTAAGGGAGCTGAGGTGCCATTACTGAGCAGCGAGAAGGTTTCCAATTCCTGGGGGTAGGGGAGGGAGAGAGAGAGAAAAAGAGGAGAGAGAGAGGGAGGTGGGAGAGAGAGAGAAGAGGATTATGGACATTATCATCATGAGCATACCAGCTCTTGGAATGAGACTGGACAGAATCAAGTCTCACAGGGGCAAAGATGGGACAAACTCTGCAACTGTCTGCTCCCCAGAATCAGGGTTCTTACCTATTGCCTTACTCCCTCCCCACCACACACACAGAGCAGTCTTTCTTGCTAATACTTACCTATCCCTACAATCTCCATCTAAAATCTCCAACAGGTTTCATTCACATAGATCATCATTACCAAGGTAGCCAGTGAGGCTCATCTACATGAACTCTAGAACCTACATAATACATACATACACATGCCTGAGCATGTGGAAGAATGTGGAGGTCTCCAAGCACACATATCCATCCTCCAATCCTTAAGAATTCACTTTAATTCTACCCCTCCGGGGAACCCCTAGCTGGCTCCCCTTGCCAACCTTCATCTTTACTGCCTTTACTGCCTAGGATATTTTTAAAGACACTTGTCATGTTGAATGCTACATATATGTAGAATTATACCATGCTGCCTATACTTTAGCCATCATAGCCATCAATGGCCAGCTCCCAAGAGCCCTGGACTCTGCCCCTGGGGTCCTAGACTCTGGTAGGTGACCTTTCATCTTCTCCCGCCCAGAACCAGGCCCCCATAGCCACTTGCTGGCTATCCTTCAGCACAGTTCCTTAGGGGGTCTCCACCTTCACTTCTAGCCCCCCTCTATGTACTTTCTCCCCTCAGTAGAAGAGAAGGTCCTTGAGGACAGGGGCCATCCTGCTTCTTTGCATTTATATACCCAACACTTAGCCCAGAGCACTTAATAATTGTTTAATAAATTCTTACTCTCCCTCTAAGTGTCTTCCTCTGTCTGTCTCCCGACTCTTGTCTTTCTGTCTGTCTGTGTTTTGCCCAGCCTAGGTCCTTTTAAAGGAGCCATCTCATCTCCCAACTAGGGTGGAAGAATTCTGGGATGATTCTGTTGAACAGGGTCTCTTGGCACCTAAGATGGAGGTTTCCTTAGTGTTGGAGGATGGTTATGGAGACAATCTCCTGGTTTCTCTTGTTCCATGGACAAAACAATACTCTAAGTTCACACCCCTGGCAAAGGCCATGGTGGTGCATGCAATTCATGAAATTGAATCAGGGGACTTCGGTGTTAGACACTAGGAATGGGATGAGAAATGGGGGATGGGATCGCAGAGGCCCTTCAGCTTACAAAGGAAGAAACTAAGGCCCAAGGTCCCCCAAGTGTCAGAGCTGAGATTTGAACTTGGCTGTCCCGGTTCCAGAGATGAAGCTTGGTTCCAGCTTCATGACACCCTTCCTACTTCTTAGGGGAATCCTGAATTGGGCTCTAAGAGGCACATTACCTGGGGAGGGCGCATTATAGCCGTTCTCTAAAAGATTTCTAAGCGAATCACAGGTTGGCAGATTTATATATTGAAAGGTGAACAGGCCAAAAAAAACAAAACTACAACCACACTAGCCTATGCTAAGTCAGTGCCCATTATTTTGCCATGAACCCAAATTGTTCAGCGTAGTTCATTCCAGTGTGCCAAGGAATGCAGCCCCCTGCAGCATGGAATGTTTGCGGGGGGTCTGGGCAGACCAAGGTAATCCTAGCAGCATAAGAGAAAAAGAAAGGCCCATCTTCCTCCTCCTCCAAGTGGGCCCAGAGGCACAGGGGCTCAGGGTCATAGGATCTTTGATTTCCAGGTGGAGGGGACCCAAGCCTGGCTAGACACGGGAAATGATATGCCAAGGTCACAGAGGTAAATTGGGGCAGAGGTATGTAGGGCAATAAGAATCTACAAAGAATGTTCAAAACCTTCTCCTGCTTCTGCCTCCCACCTATCTCCCTCCTCTCACCTGCCAGGGCACTTAGTCTGTCTCTGACTTAGTATGTGAACCTATACCAATATCCTGAAAATCTCTTTCCACATGTGAGTTTTAATTTCCCTGAAGGATGGTCATATCCCTAAATAGACTGTCATGAACCTCTTTTCTATCCCACAGTCCCAGTGACCACCCACAATGCAGCTTGGGAAATCCTGGTGGCTTCCCCGACTTGGGGCTCACACACCAGCCCTTCGCAAGTGATTTGGGAAACAGATGTTCAGATTCTCTGCAATCTACCCAGTTCTGGCCTAGAGTGGGCTACCCTGATGACTGGGAAATCCCAGGAAATCACCCAGCAGGGTTATGAGCCTGAGCAGCAAACTTGCTGCCTCCTTGGAAGGAGGTCCCAGGTGCCCATTTCCCCTCTGCTCCCCAATCCCTCCCACCTCCACTGCTCACCTGAGGTCTCTTATATGCTTTTCGGCAGGGCAGCCTCAGCTTCTGGGCCAGCTCCCGACTGAGCTGAGTGACGCTTTCATCCTGAGGGAGGACAGGAAATGTTAATCAAGAGGGAGAAAAAAAAGACTGGATTGCTTGGTAGCCAGCAGTTAAAGAAATGCTGAAATCTGGATCCCTTCCCAACCTCCCCCGGGGCCTGCCTCTTTGGCCCCGTCATATTTACCCTCCACCCAGCCAGTTCTCAAGTTCTTCCCCAAGCCCTCCTCCCCTATCTGAAAACTCTGGAGCTGAAGCCAGCTTGTACCAACTTGTGAGAGTCGATTGTTAAATTTTCAGTGTGAGCATCTGCACCTCAGAAATAAGCGTACACGAAATATCAGGGTTTGAGTTACTGTTTTCTTTATGGTCTAGAGTTAAGTGATGGAGAAATATTGCAGAATAAATGTAAAAGTGTGCCCTGTTTTTTGGAGAGCCAGTTGTTAAATTCATCAACACATCCTTGGTTACAAACATCAGGTGGATGAACTTTGGGCCTTTTTCTGAGGTGAAAGCAATGCCTGCCCTCCACTCCTCCCAGGTTCTGCTGTCTTCATGAAAGGTCAGGGATCTCTGTCCAGGTCACGGCTGCCTTGGGAACTATCCCTCTTAGAAGGGAAACTGTTCTAAGACCTTTCCCAGCTCTGACATTCCTAGTTCTAAGGCCCCTCCTAAATCTGAGTCTATGACAAATGTATTCTAAAGTCAGATATGTGATCTTTGGATTATCCTTGTCAGCGTCTCAGAGAATCTCCTTCCTCCTGTTAACCATCAATATTTCCTTGGGTTTGGTGCTGAGATAAATACAGAAGTGTAAGACGTAATTGTTGCCTTCTGAAGGGTTTGAAGTTAGAAAGGCAATGCACACATGCACCAGTAAGCACCTTCGAAACCTTCCACCCTGATGTAAATGGGAGTGATTATCATGATGGTTAATAATAACATTAATATAGCATTAAACAGTGTGGTGCTGCTGTAAATGAACCAAAATCTCCACAAGCCTTAAATTCTCTCTCATCACATGAGATAATGTTCATAATGTTGTTCTTTGTCATGTCCAACTCATCACAACCCCATTTGGGGTTTTCTTGGCAAAGATACTGAAATGGTTTGTCATTTCTTTCTCCAGTTCATTTTGCAGAAGAGGAAACTGAGGCAAGCAGTGTTAAATAAATGACTTGCCCAGGGTCAAACAGCTACTATTTGAAGCTGGATCTGAACTCAGGAAGATTTATCTTCCTGACTCCAGACCATGGCACCTTGTAGCTGCCTGATAACTTCTAAAAACACTTTGCAAATCTTAAGGTACTACACAAATGTTAATTCTCATCACTACTGTTGTTATTTCCCCATCAGTAAAATGGAGACAATAATGAAGCTGCCCCTACCTGCCTTAAAGAAAGGGTAACCTGAGGATCAAGGAGTAGACGGCAAAGGATATATAGATGAAAGGTAAGGAAGGTAAGATGTACCCAAATATTTAAATAGCAATGCAAAGAATGCCATATTGTGTTTGCAGGAAGCAGGAGGAAAAAAGGCAAGTCAAGGAAAATGACTATTGCCTGAAGCAGACAGCTTGCGTTAGAAACAAAAGAGAGAAGGTCGAACTACTCAGTTCCCATTTGGCCAACAACTCTGCCCAGGAGAATTAACTCCAGATTGGAAAGGGTCGCACCAACACAGTTAAGAGGAAACTGAAGATACATCAGGAAATAGGAAGAAAGCTCCATTTAATGTAGGAGTTCTCTTAAAAAAATTCCCAATGGTCTTTTAAGGCAAAATGCCTTCCACATCCAGAGAAAGAACTATGGGATTCAATCGCAGAATGTAGCAGATCATCTTCTTTTGTATTGCGTTTTGGTTTGTTATATGATTTCTCCCATTCATTTTAATTCTTCTACACAGCATGACTATAGTGAAAATGTATTTAATAGGAATGTATGTGTAGAACCTATATAAAACTGTATGCTGTCTCAGAGAGGGAGGGGGGAGGGAGAGGGAAAAATCTAAGTTATATGGTAGTGATTGTAGAACACTGAAAATAAATAAAATTAATTAAAAAAAATAATGTAGGAGTGCTCAACCTGGAGTCTATGAACTAGTTTTGGGGGTGAGGGTTTAGAAATATTTTGATAACTGTATCTAAATAGAATCGGCTTCCTTTGTAAGTCTATGTATTTTATTTTGTGCATTTCAAATATTATTCTGAGAAGTTCATAGGCTTCACTAAGACAACCAGGACACAAAAAGGGGGAAGAAAACCTCTTCTAAAGGCTGAAAATTAATTTGAGTCACCTGATCCTAGTGTACTTTATTGGGTGGGGGCACACAAGAACTTGAAGCTGAGATGCAATTAGCTTTCTGTCTTATTCTGTGACTCCAATCACATATGCAACCTTCCAGCCATATTAGACTACCAGCTGTTCCCCAGACTTGAAATGCCATCTCCCACATCCACACAGATGCCTGTAGAGTTCATACCTCACCTCCCTCTCACCCTTCAGTATCTTCTTCCTTTTTCAAGGCTTGGTTTGGGTATCCCCTTCTCGTATCTTTTTCTGATTCGCTCCTCAGCTGAAAGTCTTCTCCTTCTCCTCAAACTGTCCTCAAGTATTCTGCATGGTTCTCTGTTTTGCCCCCATTACTTCCTACCTCGTATTATAATTATAATTTGCTCCATGGGAAATGCTAAATCTAGAAACTAACTGTTGCCCAGTATTTTTCACTATCTAAAAAGTGTCCTTACATTGTGTTTATAATGAAGGGGAAAGTTGGACTGTGTTTTATTGGCATTTTTTTTCAGAAGTTAGCTATGAGTAGTGCCCTGGACACTGAATATTCCACCCCCCTACCCCCCACACCTGCTCCATCTAGACATATTCTCCCTATCCTGCAGGGCCAATTTAGCATCATGCCTCTTCCGTGGCTGCCATGTTTATGATGGTACCATAGATCTAGAACTGAGAACCAAAATGTCATCTAGCCCAACTCCCTCATTTTACAGCTGGGGAAACTGAGGCCCAGAGAGCATAGCTAGCATTTCTACAGCCTTATAAGGTTTGCAACACACTTGCCATATGACATCTCATTTGATCCTCACAACAATGCTATTAGGTAGGGTGCCTTCGTTATCCACATTTTACAGATGAGGAAACAGAAAAGTTGTGACTTGCCCAGAGTCTCACACTAGAGGAAAGATTCCAACTCAAGCCTTCCTGACTCCCAACCCAACACTCTATCTATTTACCCCAGGGTAAGACACTTTTCACTTTTTATTTTTTTGAAGGCAATTGGGGTTAAGTGACTTGCCCAAGGGCACACAGCTGGGAAGGATCAGAGGCCTGTTGCTCTACTCATTGTGCTGCCTGGCTGCCCCACACTTTTCGATTTTTAAAATGCTTTCTTATTCATTATCTCATTTGATCCCTACACATGCCTGGCAAGGTAGGCAAGCTAAGCATTATTACGGGGAAAACTAAGGCTAAGGAGGAAAACTGACTTGCTCAAAGTCACACAGCCTCCAAGCGGCAGTCATCATTGGAGTCCAGGTTTCTTGACTTCTAAACCAATGCTCCTTCTACTATGGGACCTGGGAGTAACTGAAGCCCAAGGCCAGGCACAGAGTAACTGCTTAATAAGCACTGGACAAATGGATGAGTTAATAAATGAATGCCTGGATAAGCCAACGAATCTGGAGGCAGTGTGACCAGTGAATATCAGGGTGATCCAATTCCCATATTAGCCCCCATTGTGACCAGCTACCAACTCCCATCGGTCTTCCCTTTCCTATAGTCACCCTTCCCTAAGTCCAGTGGGGGTTGGACCAAGCAGAAGGACAAGGGGACCTATGAGTGGGCGATTTAGAGCTGGAAAGGACATCCAAGATCTTCTACTCTGACCTTTACAGGTGAAGAAACTGAGGCCCAAGTGGTTAGGTGATTTGCCAAAGGTCACAAAGGCAGGAAGTATCAGATCTGAACCCAGGTCCTCTCATTCTGAAGCCTGCTCTTTCTACTGGGCTCTGGAGGATCCAAAGGAAAATAGAACATCCCCAACATGTGATCACTATTGAAGAACCCATTCATTGGAAACTACATGAGATAAATTGTCATTTGTTGACCTACTGTGTGCTTCCCTACCCTGACTTGGCCTGCTTCACGCTCTCAGTTTCTCTTTCTGATGCCATTTGGATGGCACCCTGCACCACACCCTTCTCTGCCAAGGCAGGCTCCAGCCCCCCTCTACCCATTTGCCCTGCTCATTGGGCCATCTGACCCCAACACACTCACGTGGGGGAGGGAAATGGAGCATGTTTTACTGCACTCGTAGGCTTCCTTATGGCGTCCCAGCTCATTCAGGGAACTGGCCTTCCGGAACAAAGCTCGAATGTTCTCCGGGTCCAGCCCCAGGGCCTTCTCGCTATCTTCCAGTGCCTTCTCATACAGGCCCTGGGAATGAGAAAGGAACACCTGCTCCCACCCACATATTCCTCCCCAGTCCAGACTACAGCCCCTGCTCCCACCCACACCTCTCTAGACTGAAAGAACCCATTCCCCAAAACTCCAAAGCCAGGGCTCCCCTAGCCAGGGCACAAAGGGGTGGGCTGAAGGGAGGTTAAAGGTTTGGGAAAAAGAGTTTGAGGCTTAGGGAGATTTGGAAGGAGGGCTGGGGGAGGAGGCTGGGAGCTTGGGAAATAGAGGACCAGCACAGAGAGAGAAGACAGACTAGCCTTGTCAACACTGGGTGTGTTGGGTTGTAAGAGCCATTGGGTCACCCTCATGGGGGAGGGGAGACAGGGAGACAGAACACAGGACACCTAGCAATACTGAGTTGTTCTGCCTTCTGTCCCACATCCCACCTGAGCTTACACCTCCTTTAACCAAAATAATCACATCAGTGTCCATTTCTACAGGGCTCAGAGCCTGTCAGGTCATGAACATTTATTGACTGATCACTCACGGAAGCCTTACAAGCTTCCTTCCTTCCCACAGCCTTGAAAAACAGATGAATAAGAACCTTTTAAAGAATAAGCTGAAAGTTTTCAAAGAAATTGTGCCTGCTGGTGGCCACAATGTAGTGTGAACCAGAACAAAGACTTAAGCTCAGGCCTGCTCTCACTGAGGCTAGTGATTGGCCCACTTCCCTCCACTACCTCCTTACCCCGGACAGTAATATGGGCCCCCCACACAAATGCCTGAATGTGAAGAAGGGCAGGATCATGAAATGGAAAGAGTGCTGGACCTGGATTCAAATCCAGCCTCTGATAAGCTGGAAAGAACATTAGAGGTCAGCCAATCCAAACCTTCCTTTAACAGATAGGAACTGAGGCTCAGAGGGGTCAAGTAACTTGGCCACGATCACTCTTACAACCTATGGGGCTTGGAGCACATTATTTCACCTCAATGCACTTTAGTATCCTCATCTATCAAGAGAGAACTGTACTGCCTGGCCTTTAAGGGCCCATCCAGCTCCAAATCGATGATTCTAGATGCCTAGCTGTGTGACCTTGTGCAAGTCACTTAACTTCTCTTAGACTCAGTTCCCTCATCTGCAAAATGAAGATGCTAATCTTTGCAGTCCATGTACCACAGGGTTTTGGAGAGGGCTTTGGAAACCTCAAGACGCTTTAGAAAAGTGAACTGCCATTTTCATCTCATTTTTCTCCTCTTTTCCAATAAAGTCCAGGGAGAAGCAGCTCTAGGATAAGCCCCTATCCTGCCATTTTGTTTTCTATTTAATACTACGGGAAGGACCGGGCAGGTACATAAAACTTTGTTGTTCCTCAGTCATGTTTGACTCTTCTTAATCCCATTTGAGGTGTTCTTGGCAAAGACATGAGAGTGGTTTGCCACTTCCTTTTAGATAAGGAAACCGAGGCGAACAGGGTTGAATGACTTGTCCATAGTCACTTGTGTAAGTGTCCGAGGTCGGATCTGAACCCAGGAAGATGAGTATTCCTGATTTAAAATCCAGTATTCTATCCACTGTACCACCCTAAACAAAAATAACTGGGGTGGGGGGAGAGTCTGGGTGGATTAGCAATATTAAGGTGTGAGCTCATCATGTCTAGCTTCACTGGGAGCATCCTTGGGATAGCTCTAGGAACAAAGAGAATGACAGAGTTGATATATCCCTATTCCCATAGTTTTAACCTCCTCTGCTGGGTCTATCCATTTTCCAAGATTTTTGTTACACACATCTTGGGGAGTACAGGCATCTGGACGAAGATAATGATTAAAAACACATCATCCTTTAATCTTTATGGTTCACTGTTACGCTATGTCTGGAGGCTGCGGCCAACGGTTTTACAGGTGACTCTGGTCTAATCCTGGTACCTTTGATGGCCAATATTTTGAGCTTATTACGACCATTGTCATTATTGCTGCTGAAGCGATCATTTTTGAGAGATTCATATGAAAGAAAAATTAAACTAGAAAGGTTGGGTTATCAGAGAAACTCTTGGGGAAGTTCCCAAATCAGGGATGCCACAAGTCCTGATTCTGGGGTAGCATTTTTAATGAATCTTCACTAGTGACTAGGACAGGAATGAAGACACGAATGAATGAATGAATGAATGAATGAATGGAGTCCCATCCCCCAGGTGACCAGCAGCAGCTTCCCATCAGCCAATTCATCTGAGCCTCTCAAGCCCCCACCAGAAATGATCTCTGTTCTCCTTAGCAAGGTGTCAGTGAGCTCTCTATAAGGAGGGAGAGAGAGAGAGAGAGAGAGAAAGAGAGACAGAGACAGAGAGAGACAGAGAGAGAGAGATACAGAGAGAGAGAGAGAAAGAGAAGGGAAAGAGAAATAGAGAGGGGAGGAGAGAGAGAGGAGGGAGAGAAAAAGAGAGAGGGGGGACAGAGAGAGAGAGAGAGAGAGAGAGATGGGAAATTCAAGATATGAAGAAAGGCTCATTGTCCTGAAGATTCATCAAATTGGTGGGAGGGAGAACTCCTGTGATCGCCCCCCCCCAAAGAATTTTTGGAGGGATTTGGAGAATATAGAACATTGGGGGTTTGGTGGCAGTGAGTGGAAGAAGTTGGGAGCTGTAGAAACAGAAGGGAATTAGAACTAGAAGGTAATGGAGGTAGAAGGAAATTGGCTGAAAGTGAGAGCTCTGTATGGAGGCTGGGAGGAGGCCTGGGTCAGAGGATGCTCACTGGAGACCGAAGGAGAGATCAGAGGAGGCTAAGGACAGGGAGGGGTGGGGTGGGGGGGAGTAAGAGGAGGTGGGAGTTCTGGGAGGAGGTTGATAGGCTGCAGGGGACAGCCAGGGTCCTCACCATGCTGAAGTAGCAGGCGGCTCGGTTGACGTGCAGCTTACAGAGAAGCTCTCGGGGCAGGGTCACCTCGTCCGAGGCAGCATAGTCAGCCACGTTCAGCCCCTCCACATACTGCACCAATGCCTGCTTGAAATCCTTCTCCCGGAACAAGTCATTCCCCTCAGCAAACAGGTTCCAAACCAACTTGTGGAGAAAGGCCTGGGCTCCCACAAAAGAGCAAGGGAGAGACATCCAGGTGTGGGGAGAACAGGCACAAGGCTCCACCACCCTCCAATGTCCAGCCCCTGGGAGCCAATCTGCTCCCCGACCCAATCCTCATCCTACCCACTCAGCCTTCCTTGAGAGGAGCCCCTGTGGCCTCCACCAGGAAGGGAAGCAGTTCCCACCCCTGGACCCACTGCCCTCCTGGAGATGGAGTCTGGAGGGCTGGGGAAGAAGCTGACCATTCTGTGTCCCTCTTCAGGGTCACCCCTTTTCCAGGGGGAGTTCACCTACCTCATAATCTTCTTGCTTTAGTGATATCGTGGACCTGAGGGCATAAGGAAACATGTGCCAGGTAAGACCTGGGCCCAAGCATCCAGCCTGGGGGCAGGCGGAGAGATGAGCTCCCTCTAGCTGGGATTCCATGTGGCCTTCTAGGCTCCGTTCCTCCAATCCTTCCTCATTGTTACCATTGTCAACAAGCAACATTTATTACCTAGTTGCCAGCTAAATGGCACATTGTATAGAGTGCCAGAGCTGGAGTCAGGAGGACTTGACTTCAAATCCAACCTCTAACACTTACCAGTGACCCTGCACAAATCACTTAACATCTGTCAGTCACAGTTTCCTCATCTTTTAAATCAGGATAATAATAGTACCTACCGCCCAGGGTTAAGGTGGGAATCAAATGAAATATCTGTAAAGCTCTTTGTAAATCTTAAAACACTACATAGATGTTAGTAGTAGTAGTAGCAGCAGCAGTAGAAGCAGCAGCAACAACAGCAGCAGTACTAGTAGCAGTAGTAGTAGTAGTAATATATGATACTCTGGGTGGGCTACTTCATAGCTAGGTTTTCCCCAGGGATGAACAACAAGTGGGACAAAGCAAACAATTATGCTTTTTCTATAAAATATAATTCCTCATACTGAATGACAGCATAAATTCTGGTAAGCCTTTAACCTATTAGTTAAAGCAGTAGGGTGGCTTGAGTTGCTGGGCACCCCTCTCTCACCTCTGCTGAAACCCTTCCTTCCCCTTTCTTCAAGACCTGACTCAGGCAGTATCTCTGATGCTGTCCCTGAGACCCTCCCCACCCAACAGTGATCAGAGGACTGGATCTGCACCTGTCCTTTGCAGAGATCCCCCTCTGCCTTTTTTCTTCCCTGTTTGTATCTTGTCCTTCTTCCCTTTTCAAATGTAAGTGTCCTGGGAGTAGGGTGAAGGGGCATATCTCTCAATTCCAACATACACTCAGTGATTAATAAATGTAATTTGAATAAATGAATGGATGGATGGGTGGATGGTGGATGGATGATTGATGGATGGATGGATGGGTGGTAGATGGATGATAGATGAATGGTGGATGGATGGATGAGACTCATCTCAAGGCCAACAGAATGGCTTTGTCATTTCATTGGCATTTGAGGCTCTTCTCTCCTCTAGCCACAAAATACCAGCTCAACTCTATGGATATCACCAACCCAGGATACTTGAGGTCCTAGAATCTTACAGCTGAGAGGACCTTTTAGAGATTATCCAATCCAAATCTTCCCCAATAGCACCGCTCCCATTTTGTTGTTGAGTCATTTCAGTTATGTCAACTCTTCATGACTCCATTTGGGGTTTTCTTGGCAAAGATACTGGAGTGGTTTGCCATTTCCTTATTCAGCTCATTTGACAGATAAAGAAACTGAGGCAAACAGAGGTTAAGTGACTTGCTAGAGTCACACAGCTAGTAAGTGTTTAAGGTTGAATTTGAACTCAGGAAGAGGCCTATACAAGTCCACACTGGCAGGAGCAGGAAACATCAAATTTCTGCTCCTGGCATTCAAGGCCACAATCTGCCTCCAGCTTAATAATGAGAATTATATGGAATTCTAAGGTTTGCAAAGAGGCTTTCACATCTGATCTTCACCATAACTTTATGAAATGGGTCCTAAAGGCACTATAATGCCCATTTTAAAGAGAAAGAAGTAGAGCTCCACAGAACTGAAAAGTTTTATCCAGGGTCACCCAGCTTAGTGAGGCAGGTACCTGTTGGAGTCAAAAAAACATCCTGTTCAAATCCTGCTGCAGACACTTGGTTAGCTGGGTGGTCCTGAGCAAGTCATAAAATCTCTCTCTGCCTCTATTTCCTCATCTGTGAAATGGGAATGGCAACATTGCCTCTCTGGCAGAGTTGGTGCAAGTATCCAAAGAGAGAATATTTGAAAAATGTTTTGTGATCCTGAAAGGGGAATCAGGGGCAGGATTCCAACCTGTGTCTCCTTGGTCTCACCACCTTCCCACCACATTTCCTCCTACGTCCCACCATCCAACTTCCACTCTGGGGTCAAGAAATCACAGGATCTTAGACCCAGAGCTAAGAGGGGCCTCAGAAGCCCAGGAGACCAACCCCCAGGGAGGGGGAGGGACTTGCTCCAGGCCACAAAGGTAGTGACTGGCAGGATTTGAAGGCAGGTCCTCTGACTACAAATCCAGTTCCATGCTGTCTCTGAGGTCTACCCAGGCCAGACTGCTCACTACTTTAGTTATCGTTTGGGGTGAATTTTTCAAGTATTTCATTTGAATGAACACATATTTATTAAGCAAGCAGTGGGTAAGCTGGG